>NC_058506.1:9412317-10037317 GCF_020382885.2 Scatophagus argus | reverse complement strand
AGCATGAAGTAGAAGAAATGAGAGACTGAACAGAAATACAAATTGTTTCGTTTAATATTTATATTTGGTGTTGGGTTGTCCTTTTTGAGGTGCCGACACGCAGCAGTTCAACATTTCAGCCTTTTAAGTGAGTCTTTTTCTGTACAACAGTGGCAAGCAGAAGGTCATGTGATTATTTACCCACGGTGAGTTGGATGCCTGGTGCCACACTTTGTCTCAGTTTCCCATCATGCCCCTGTTACTTAAAACCTTAAGCGGGAAAGATGGCCCTTTAAAGACATGAAATATGCTGAATATTCAGTTCAACAAGACTTAGATGGTGGTTAATGGTGGTTACTTGAAATAATTTTCCCAAGAACTGAGAGGCACTTAAAAGTGTGGACAGAAATGTAAAATGCAGATAGGCATGAGTCATTACTAGGTCTCCTTATGCTGCAGAATACATCATATGACTGTGACTATACAAGTTTGGATTAAATACCAACCAAAAACCTGGCCTACCTGCCACATCAAAGTAGTGAGTGTACAGCAACATTCACAGCTAATGAGGCACTGGGCACCAACCGTCCACCTCGCCCACCTGCGCCCTCCCCGTCTCTTTGGTATTTAAGATGCTGCTCACTCATGCTTCAGTGTCCTTTTGTCTTTTAATGGTGTCTTATGTAACTTCTTTGTTTCATATGATCTGTACTTGTTTTTTGTAGTGGCATTTTTTTGAACGTGTGGCAGATTATAGAGGGGGAATGTTATCCACTGAGCGAAGTACTGAGTGCCATTTTATGATTGTACCTTGTCCTGGTGAGCACTGAAACCAGAAACTGTAGTAGAGGTTCAAATTGTTTGCTGACATTCCTTTCATACCTGGTTGGCGTTCAGAACTCATTCCTGTACAGACGTCACCTGCTTTGTGTCTGTGTTTGGTAGCTTCATCAGGCATTTCCCATGCAGCATCCCTCCGTGTGTGAGTGTGTGTATGTGCTTGTGTGTGTTTGGGGGGGGGGCTACCTCAATCTGCACTAGAAGATGCCTCACTCGTGTTGTCCACCTTAACTTTGAGGTGCAGGGTAGCTGCTTAGTCATATTGTACCTCCATTGTACAGCAAATGTACAGAAGATGAAGGAGTGATGTTAGACAGGAGGACGCAACAGAATTCATGCATGTAAACAAAGTATACACTGTATCTCATCTTCAAATAGGTTAAGATTGTTAGGATATGTATGTATGTATGTAAATATGATGGGAAATCCTCCCCCCTTTTTTCAGAATTATGTAACTTAAAATGACAATATTCAGGTTGCTCTATGGTATGTATCAATAAATGTTTTGCACCCTGGAAAATCAAAAAAAAAAAAAGAGAGAGAGAGAGAGAGAGAGAAAACGAACACACATACACGCTGTCTCTGCACTCCTGGATCCAGCTGTCCTGTTCGGTCTTTATCGGACACTCCTTCATCTGGACAGAGAGCCGACGAATGCAGCACTCTGTGTGCAGGCCCACACAGTCTGTCCTGAGTACCACTGCTGAGTGTTAGTACATGTATGTGTGTGTGCGGTAGGTGTGGGTGGCCTGTCGGGAAGCTCCGCTGGTCCTGGGACGTTTGGCCTCTGCCCCATGTACAGGTCTGAACTATGAGCACAAAGGTGAATATCGGGACAAGACACCGCTGACGTGCCCCTTTCTGTGGTTGCTCCTGTACATTCCTATCTTCTGAATGTGTAAACCTGTACACGTGGTGTGAAAATTCCTCTATTAATGTGTATCAAGAGAATGGAACAAAGACAAAAAATGTTACTTTTTAAATTATTATTATCATTATTATTATTATTATTACTCTTATTATTGTCTAGCTTTGTAAAACTGCTGATCCATCTGGCATACCTCAGCAGGCCTTTCCCTGTCTTTGAAAAAGGACAAATGAGTGACGGGGAAATGAGGTTTTGGATAAACTATTTTTAATTGTGGTTGAAGCAATAGACTTTTTGAACTTTGAATTGTGCATGGCTGTGTCTTGAGTGTAAAAAAAAAATATTGCAGTTTGGGAACTGGACTGAAATAAAAAGAGGAAGAAAAACATGAGATGCGGCAACGCTGCAAAGGTTGAACGTCTTTTAATTCTTTATGCCATTCAGGGTTTTGCGTTTTCTTTATAATCACAGGAATAAAATATGATGATATGAATTGACTGAGGAAAGCAGCAGTAGGTGCATTAAAGAAATGAATGATACATGAATTATGTATCATACATGCGGTAAGTTTTTCTGCATAAATGTGACTATAGAGGACAAAATTAACTAAAGTTTGGTTAAGATTTGAATGACATATTCCTGCCACATCACTCACAGTATCTATAGTGTAAAATCTTGTGTCGTTACACACAACTTGCAAAATGTCAATATAAAAATATTTTATAATTTACACAAAATGTTTTTAAAAGATTTTAAAGATTAAACCTCCGGATCAATACAACAGGAGTTGACATTCAGTCTGTCCAAAAGCGCCCTACTCACTTCTTTAAAAATAATTCACCATTGTGCAATTAACGATGTAAATTTCAGTTCACACACAAGCAAGGACATCCAGTGGTGGAGAACAACCACTCCTGGTGTTGGTGCTCTGTTAATGGCACACGTCAGGTAAGTTTGACACGATGTTCACCGTTACAAATCTGCACTGACGCAGATCCAGCCCTCCCTCAGGTCACAGACGAGGTCAGATGGTGGTCAGCTGAGTGGAGGTGATGATCCTCAGACTGATGGTGCCGGGCATCTCATCAGACATCTGCCGTCCACGCTTCCTCAGCTGAAGCCTCTGAGGGTTAGTGGTGTCCTTCACGGACCCGGCCAACACAACCTGACCCATAAACTCGTCCTTCACGGCATTGCTGTTCCACACCTGAGCGAGGTCAGTCAGTATGAAGCCAGAATGTTACATATTACAAAGTGACCACGAAGGGCTGGTGAGTCTGACTTCAATACGCTGAGCAATAACGACGACGTCTTGCGTTCTTAATCCAAGCTGCCATTAAATCTGTCTTTTGATCACTACTTACATGTGAGCTTTTCTAGTTCATACAGTCAGTGTGTTCATTTTATTATTATTATTATTAGTCACAATGAGTACAATACAGTATGTGCCTATTTGTTCAATTAAAAATGTATAGGTTTCTTATTAGTCTATATTCTATTTTCTATATTTCACGAAAAACTTGACTTTTCATGAAAACTACTATTGTTCAGGTAATAATATTGAAGTGCTTGTTTTATTGTAGGAGTGGTTTGATTGCTTAGCAGTGTAAAAATGACCAACAAAACCTGCAAAATGTAAATGTAAAACACTAGTTTTAAGTCACTGAGTTTTATGACTATAATACTTTTAAAACTGAAGGATTGTATGTCTCAGCAGGATACAAGTCTCCTCCCTCTTTTGTTCCTAAAACAAATGCATCATCTTTTTTGCTTTAAACCAGGGTGTTTTTTCTGAGTCTGAAAAGTTAGTTGAAATGGTAAAGAATTAGTTAAAGACCTTACCTCCACAGTTACGGGCTTTCTGGGCTTCTTCCTGTAGAAAATTCCACTGGTTGCAAACTCTGGCTGCAAGGTGTCCTTCTTGATGATGGATTTCACTGAGCGGCCCTCACAGGAAATGATCACATATGGGTCTGCACCTACATGAAAACACATTGAGATCCACCTCAGCAAACCAGTTTGGTGGACTACATGCTGCTCACAGTGATTAGTAGATTTGGGCTAAAGTCTGATGTGAAGTCCTAACCTCCTGTACTGTCCTGGTTCTGCAGCCCCTCAGCTCCATGGACATAGACATGAGACACAACTTGTGGGTATCCAAGGAACGAACTCCAGCATCTTACCCTCGGCTTATCTTCTGTCAACTCCCTGTGAGAGTAAAGGAGAAATAGAGTCGTTATGTCTTAGGATTCTGCCCTAGATCTTATAATTAGCAAATAAAGACTGGGAAAGTGATATTATGTTTCATAGACACAACAGTGGTTGGACTGGCCAGCCTGGATGACCAGCAAGTGAGCAAATATGATTTGGTTCTGTGTTTAGGTCTGCCAACAAGAATGTCAAAATTTGGCAAAACAAAATCTCTGGCCAAGAAAAGCAGTAGGAGAGTGTTACTTTATAAGTGATTTAATATGAACATAATTTTATAGTCTCAGTTCTCCAACAGTGCTTTCCTTGGATGGTATCCATCCACCAGTGTCTGAAATGAACAGCCAGAGAACAGCTGTGTTCTTGCTTTCCCTGCAGTGTCTCTGAAGACCTGATAATTGTAAGACATGTGAACATTACACTTCTGTCTGACAACATAAAACACAGCTGGTGATTTACACTCTGTCATCTACACACTGACGCCTCCATCAGCTGTACCTGCAGCCTGAGTCCACATCTGTGAAAACTCGGATCATGTAATCCCCCAGCGTCTGGGGCCTGAAGGTGGTGGGAATGATGACATAGCGGCCCTGTGGGAGCAAGCATCTCATAAAGACCGTGCGAGCGTTGATGTAGGTGGACGTCTGCACACACTGTTGGGTCAGGATGTCATGCATCCGGTACTTCCTGTTCAGTTCCACCTGGAAAAGGAAAACCATTTGGGCTTCATTTAGTGTTTGGTTAATCATCATCCTGGTTTCAGAGACACAGATAAGGTCTTATCCCGGTTACTTATCCAGGATACTGTGGCAACACCTGATCCAGGTCTCTGAATCTTCTTTGTTGTTGCACAACATGGTGGTTGATAGTGAGAAATCAAGACACAGCTGCGTACAGGTATTCAGAAACCTGATTAATGTAAGAATGATATGAACAGGGATATGAAAGGCCACACGGCTCAATACCAGCATGTTAGTGCACATGTAAACACAACACAACAACCCTTGTGGCTGAACCAGTTTAGGTTTGATGGACTATTCCATTTCTACATCTCAGGGTATATTTTTTGACTTTTACAGGCCCATCTTAAATAAGTACTCCTTGAATTTATGTACTGCGTAATGGAATGCAAATGTATTATTACATATTAAGAGTTTAAACAATTGAGTCATAATTTAGGTTACTGCTCACTAGATATTCTTCTGCCTCCTGGTGGCAAAACAGCAAAGAGAACTTCAATTTAACATTAGTCTGTTTTTATTACTGTGTTCCTCAGACTAAAATGATCCTTTCCACTTGTGAGATGAGTGGTGTGCCAGTTAAGCAAGAAGAAAAAAAACATGCGGTCAGACCAGCTCCCAGATTATACTGCATATCCTTCTTGTTTGAGCAGTTAACAGCCAGTTATATGCTCACTCAATAATCAGTCTTCAAACTCAGGCCTTCATTGAATAGCTGGGATGCCCTCAGACATCCATTGGTACATATCTTTAACATTGTGTACTTTATTTAAAGGGCTGTAACTGAAAATTAATTGCTTTTCACCTTATACTTCTACTACTACTTCTCAAAGGAGCATGCAAAATGTGGAGGATGGTGACATTAAAAAAAAAAAAAACAGAGAATGCGGACACAGTGTCTGGAGTCCATCAGATGAAGGAGGAGGAGGAGGAGGAGGAGGACACACCACTTGCAATGATGACCATGGATGACAAGAGTTAAATCCAGGTTCAGGCTCACCACAGTTCAGCTCACAGGTGCTTTTTTAATCACACACTCCTTGTGGCATGATAAGAGTGTATCAGGTGTGTGTTTGAACTTAACCAGGTCTCTGACAAGTAAATCACATTAATTGGATACGGTTACATGGCCTCATTTGAATGTGACAATCTAGTCTCATTGAGTAGGATAACATTTAGTTTGGCAAGTTTTACAGCTGCAAGAGAGGACCGCAATCCAGTTAAGACCTTTATTGGATCACATTGCCAAGTCCTACTGGTTTACAGTTTCAGACATAATTATGTCTGTTGTAAAACCCCATATATAAAGTGTTTTTCACAGGTTGTGGTTTCACATACGGACACTAAATTGTATAGTGATTTCTATAAGAGCTGCAGAAGCACCATATACAGCACAATAGTGTGCGACCTCTTTGCATCTTAATGGAAGTTCTGAAACTTTGGTTTGAAACTTTGGGCGTAAACCAAGCTAAATGTGTTTGGTTCTACTACATTTTTCAGCTTGAAACAATCAACAAAAGTATGTGCATGTTTTTGTCTTTAATCGTTTATGATTTGTTTGCCTCTTGTTGAAATGGTCTGTTTTGGTTCTGATAAACCTATCAAGTAATGTCTGCCTGTCATTACAAAGAACTGTTCACTGTTTGCTCAATAAATTAGTGGAAAAGTCAAACGAAGCCAAAATCTTTGACCAGAATGGAAGCCAAAATGTGACGAAAGTACCCTGTTTTCCCCCCAAGAATAACTGACCTCTGACTGATCTCCTTGCCCCAGACAAACACCATTTCCTCTGTGATAAACTCATCTCAGTCTCATCATGTTCCTTCAAATCTTTTCCTGTTAGCTAATCCTGATTTATAAGTCTTTTGGCGCTTATCAAACAACAAACAGCTATAGATTAATCATGAACCATTATTTTGATCGAGAACAAATGGCAGACGTGCAATGGAAGTGTTATCTCTCTATGTTACCTTGAAGACCCCATAGCCAATGGTTAGATTTTCTCCTTGACCGACTTTTCTGTGGATCTTCATGTCTCTCTGTTGCAAGGAGATTAGGACCTCATCGACCTCCTTTGTAACATCAAACAAGTACTGTAAAAGAAGTTGAAAAGGAGTCAATATATATGTGTACATGTGTATGAACACATGTGAGCAGAGAGTCACAGTACCTGTGGGTTCTGCAGGAATGTCTGCTTGTGGTTCGCACAGCCACCGCAGCGGTTTAACAGCGGCTCTGCGTTTTTGGTCCAGCTCCCAAAGTGCACAACCTCATGCCATGTCTTATGAATACTGATCAGGGAAGTATTGATGATACGGCAGACATCTGCATCTGTGAAGAACTTGCACCAGTCTGTGAATGACATCCTGTGGATGTGAACAGGAAATGCATGATTACACTCGGAAAGAGGAGATAAACTCCACAGGTGGACTGCTGTGATTAGGGGAAATGAATCACTCACCAGAACTCCCCATCATCCTCCACTGTGATGCCAAGGTTGCCTCTCTCCGTATCTCCAACCTTCGACCATTCTTCAGAGCTGATGAAGAGCAAGTAAAGTAGATAAAGATGCTTAATTTACTTACTGATAAAAGACAGAAAGCAAATGTTTTAAAGTTAAAATCCACCTGCGAGTGTGGTGTTAATTTTTATTCTGCTTTTTCACAAAAACTGGACCCAGTAGTCAAATTAAGGCAGTTAAATTGTCCTTATGACCTTTTAAATCTACAGACAGTGACTGTTACAGTTTGAAGTATCACCTTTAACAGATGAAACAGTGGAGAAGAAATAAACGTGAACCACTTCTCACCTGTCACTCCAGGGTCCTTTCCATTCAGTTTTGCCCCAGGGGTTCCTCATGCGGATCAGAGGAATGGTTTCGTTCCTAAAGTAGGCCAGCAGACCGTGACCCAGACGCACCTTCTTCACTGCAGTTACAGAGTATGCATGACCTTTCACCAGCCCGTTCGCCATCTTCAGCTCAATTTCATGAGGCTGTGCCTGATGAAATTAGAAAAACAATTGGTCCATTGCTGCCAGTTTCTCTGAAGTATTGAGACAAAGAAGGAAAGATTCAGGAAGAGCACACACCTTAATGGAGCAGCTTATGATTCCTCCACGGTCATAGACCTTCAGTAGATCCTCAAACAGCTGGTCTTCCTTCTGCTGGTCCTTATAGTAAGCTTCAGCCTCCAGGTTGATGGCTTCAGACACAGCTCCACTGAAGTCCACCACAGCATCTCCGGTGTTTCCCCCCTCCAGGGACTCATAACAGCCAGCGAGCCTGGACACACAGGGAGCAGGGGATCATAAGTTTAGTTAGAGGTGTATAAGAAGTGAGAAAATATCAAATACATTATAACAAAGAATATAAGAATAAACACTATGTATTTGCATTTTGTTATATATACTAATATACTGTATTTTTTTGCAATATTAAGCTATACAACACTTTTTTATATATATATTATATACTTTGTATAATATACAGAAAGCAGAAATTTTTGAAACTATCAATAGTAATAGTATGAGAAATAGGACTAATACTAATATGATACATATGTGTAGAAGTATAAGTAGTTTTTATTGTAATCAACCTTTCATATTTAAAAATATTGATAACTATTATATAGTTATACTTTTTCTATATATAAATACAATATATTAAAAAATACAAATCTGTTTCTGCACGTGGGACAATGTGGTTTAAGTTTACTGACTTAGCGTAGGCCTTCTCCAGCAGAGCGCTCCAGAATTCGTTGTTGTCTTTCGAGTGGCAGTAGATGAGCTCTCCATTGATTGTAGGCAGCCGGTCATCCACCACCACATCCACCCACTCACCAAACACCCAAAACTGGAAATGGAAGATTCCAGCGTAGTTTTCTGGGTGCTTTGGATCCCATTCCTGCTCCTTATAGTCAGGAATTACCTGGCAACACACACACACACGCACACACAAACAAACAAACAAAAGGAAATGTCAAATGTGCAATTCATGGCCCAATTTTAGCTGAAGCAGGGAGTTTTGTGCCTGAGTGAAATGGCACATGACCTCCACTTTAATGGAATTGACAGATTTGAATAACATGGTTATAAATACAGCAATCACATCAGTGGCATCATGTTTTTGGGTGGACCATTAAGCACTGTTGATGTTTATTTCACAAAATGTGGAATAGATTTTCTGCATAATTTCATCTAATCCCTGTTGTACTGTTTTGTGAAGAACTGTATATAATAATTAATCCAATTATCCCAGAGGTATTTCCGGTTTTCAACCAGAGAGATCTTACTAATAGATCAAAATATGTGACACTGGACAGCTTCCAAACACTCACTCTCACACTCACTGAGAAAAACCCTGTCTGAGTTTTCAGACTAAACTTTCTACCACAAAGATGAACATTTGATCAACAAAGTTCTTCATAGATCGTTTCCAAACTTTCCTGTGTAACCAAATTCTTCTTTGATATGTAATGTTTATATGGTTTGTAACTTTATTTTGAAAGCATCTGCAACACTGACTTTTACTGAGTTAAGTTCACTGCTCGCACTCAGCTTGAAAAGAAACTTTGAAACCTTGAAAAGATTTGTGCTCATTTGTGCTACAGTATATGAGCCTTATTAATATTTTGTTAACAGCACTATATACGTCAGACTGTCGCCTCACACATTCTGAATTAATAAACCAAATTAATTCACCTTCTTCCAGAGGTGTGGCTTCAAGGCCAGACAGGAGCAGGCAGCAACAAACCAGCAGTTTCCCACAACCCCCTGGTTCAGGTCATGGGAGCTGATGCCCTCCACAAAAAGATGGGGGTCATTGCTTATCTCCTGCAAAAGAAAAGTTAACATGTTGTCATTAAAACAAGACTAAAACAAGACAGCTGATGGATATTAACAATGGACCACGTGTGCCACTCACCCCTGGCCGTTTCCACTCCACAAGACCAGGGGGCGGTTTCCTAAAATACAGCGATGCATTGGTCGCTGGGAACTCTGGATCCTCAAACAGTTTCTTGTCCTCAATACAGTCCTTCTTTAGTTCGGTGTAGTGCTGGTTCTTGTACGGGGTGGCAGAGGAGAACATGGTCCAGACTCTGAAGCCTCACAGCTGCAGACTGATGACAGAGAGCAGACTTGTTTTGACTTTATATAGCGTTTAATAGTACTTCATGTGGACAGAATCTCCCTCTAACCTCTGACTCTGAGAATTTTTTGGACGTCTGTGTAAGAATATCTTGTAAATCTCTGCACTACTCAATTCCCAGATCATTAGCAGACCTCTCTTCTGACCCAGAGTCCCTCTGGACAGACTCAGTGATGAGCATACGGAGCTTCTATGGTTAAGATATAAACTGATATACATAGCACTGTATACAAACTGGGCTGTGAATACAGCATGTTATTTGGTTTATTAGGAAAGAGCCCACAGATGAAGAGCTGCATTACCAAAAGTATCTCACTTAAGCACACTTCTGTTTTAAAGCCATTTTTAATAGCTTGGGGTGACACAATTGTCTGATGGACATAATTAATTCACAAATGTCCTTTAAATTTCACTTGTTTTTAAACATCATGACTGACAAAAAAACAAAATAATGACATGGCCTTCACATACTGACAGCAGGTATCAAAGGCTGCCATAGTGCATGTGACTGACACTTCCTGGGTAAGTTTTGATTGAAGCTTCTGTAGGGACAACATCAGTTGTGTTTAACTGTATAACTGCACTGAAGGAAATGATGAACAACACAGCTGTATCCTCTAGAGAGCAATGATATTTTAACTCTTGATCTTTGGTCCCCTTCACACTGACCGCTCAAGGCTGCGTTTGGACAGGATGTGCCAATATAATCACTTTGGATAAATCTTAATATTTCATTGTTGCCAAGAGTAACACATCACGGCATATCAAATCGAAGTTACTGGAAGCAACAAGCCAGTTTGTTTTTCACAAGACGCTCCAAGACACATCTATTTATATACATCTATACTGTACAGAGAGATCTGACAGGTACACAGGAAAAGGCTTAAGATACACCCAGTGAAGTGAAAAGTAACAGATCGAAGACAAAACAAACGCACCCTACCTCTCAGAAAGGGGCAGTATTCCTTCCTGCTCTACAATAAGGAAGTTTCAAGGTGTTGTACCTGCCTGTATCCCTCCCACACACACGTAGCCTATTTATGTACGTTTAATGTCAGAGCCACACCCGGGCTGTGTTTGTTCTGTTTTACTACCTGCTGTGTTATTGTTTCACTTGAGAATATAACTTTGGTAAGAAGCAGAAGAAGCAGATTTCATACCATAGTTTTTGACTGAGAAAAAAAAAAAAAATCATTCAGTGGGTAAAGGGGGAGACGAGTTTGTGAGTCTGTTGTGCATGTGTGTGTGAGTGTTATCTGTTTGAGAGTTCCTGGCTAATGTGGTCAGGCAGGTTATTTTTGGTTGGTTATTTGCTCTTGTTTAGTGGACCATGAGTGTAGTACAGCACTGTAAAATGTGCCATGTGTGTGTAATCTGTATTAAAGGTGACAGCAATTCAGACGTTTCCATCATACGTGTCAGTACATGCTGATCATGTTAAATACATTGTCTAAAGGCTTTTGGTCTTTTTCAGCTCCGTCACAGCAGATCGGGTAAGACAACACACGTTATCAAGTTATCGCTATGTTAAATATTTCACATCTTAAGGAGCAGTGAGTAGGTTATTGTGACCTATACCCGAGAAAACTTGTTTATAAAGCTTCAAATGGCAGCGAAGAAAACATTCAACACGTCATTTAGTAGAAAAGAACAGACTTAAGGGTTTGAGGCAAGAAAGACATCTTAATAAAAAGTACTGAAGAAAAGAATCATGTAAAACACAAAAAATTACATATATATCTATACTACCTTGAAGCTGCAGTTACTACATTAGACTTTCAAGAAAGCGTGACCTGTAGGATAAAAAGTTAAAAGTAATGCTCACCTGTGGCGAGCTGTTTTATCCTTCCAGTGATGAGCTCAAACACAATTTCTTCTTCGGCTCCTGTGAGATTTATAAAATCAGTCCAACATTTCTGTTTAAAAATCTGTTTTATAAGAACTTATTGTTACACTTTTCTCAAAACCAAATCCGGCATCTGAAGCCTGAATTTCTGGCTCTGAGGGCTTCCCAAATATGTTAATTTGCAAATATACTGTGACTAAAAACTGGTCTGACAAGCACCTCTCTGCAGCAGGAGGTGTTATGCAAAGGCTGATACAATGATTACAAGAAGGGAGGGAAGGGGAGACTGAAACTGAACACCTTCACGCCCACTACCCAGCAATGCATAGGTGAAACAAGCAAAAACTTGTTCTATTCAGTGTCCATTCTTTCACAAACAGAAAATGCCCATTTAATGTAATGCTCACTCCATAAGCTCAATGTTTTGCCATGTCTGTCCCTGCTGAATCATTTGCTGTGTTTGTCCCCTAATGAAAAACAAAAAATTTGAAATCAAGATCAATTAAATGAAACCATATTATGTGCAGTCTTAAAGCTGTAAGTGAACTATGGCAAGAACTCAGTGGTCTGGGCTCACAAGAAGCACTTTGACTCCCTCAAACAGACACATCTTGTCTGGACAATTTCAGAGGAAGCTGTAGCTGAAGAATGTAGGCAGCCAACAGTAATAAGGTAAATCCATGCAGGGTTAACAAGACAAACAGGAGAAGAAACAGAAGAAAATCCTAAAATGAAAGTAAATAATTTGGACAAACAGTAATATGAGGAAGGACCAATGCAAGGTTTCAGATATGATCAAAAGTTCATGAGAAAAGGCATGTTTCAGAGGAAAAACGGAGGGAAAACACCTAGTAACTCAGAGTACACATCGTGCAGACCATCAGCATAATAACAAACAGCTGTCACTTTCACAGTCAATAGTTCACTGGGTAAATGAGAGATTCATTATAAAAGGGCAGCTAAAGTGTGTTCTGATGGTGACACTGGAATCACTGGGTCACCAAAATGTATATTATCATTAAAGTTATAAATATACAATTTTAAAATGACAATCTGTCATAGTTAGGATGCTCCAAGATGTTTAATACCAAATACATAAATTATGAAATACCTAAGTAGGTAAGGTAAGTTAAGTAAAATATAAGAATGAAATGCTGAATTGAGAAACAACTTAAGAAATTACTTAAATTCAGCTTATCATTTCACTATTCTTAATTTCTTATGAAAGTGGCTATAATCAGTATATTTTTTATAATAACAATTTATCTGTGACAATATGAGAGGCAACAAAAAACCCACAGAGAATGATCACATTAATTTGCTTCTCCTCTTGGCTTTATGGAGACATGAGCTTTTACAGCTCATTGTTTAGCTCCATAACGCTGCTGCCTTAATGCACTCTCACTGAAGTGTTTTCAGCTGCAGCAAGCAGCAGTTTTCAGTGAAAAGGCTTTAAAAGGTCACTGTATACTGTCCACTCAGCAACAGACTCAGACAACAGACATCAAATAAAAAGTGGCATGAGATAAAAATGTTATTAGGAAAAATGGCAATGACAATTAAATGTAAACGAAACACAAAACTGCTGAAATGATTTCAGAATGTATCAGTTGACCCTTTTTTACACAATGTATTTGCTCTGTATGGCTACTCCTTTTTTTAAATCTTATTTATTTATTCACTAATGAACATTTTGGGGCTCATTTAATTCATCATAGTCTGTAGGTCCACTCAGCGGAGTCTGAGGATGAAGATGTTGTTCAGCTGGATGTTCTTCTTTGTCAACAATTTGGTCCAGAGAAAAATACCTCATCTAACTACCAGCCAAATCGTAATAATATGTGGATCCTCACAGCTCCCAGAGGATGAATCCTTTTGGTGACCTCCTGGCCATTCATCCCACATTATTATCCAACAAAGTAATGAGCAATTTTTTGGTCATTTTTATTGAGTAGATTCATGCTCCCTTGAGGATGAACCTTTTCAACACTCCATGACTGTTTCATTTGGGCCAGGAAGCAAAATATTTCATAAATTGATAAGCTCACTGACAGTAGAATACAGTTATGCTTCCACAGAGATTTTAACCTCATGTCCCTCTGGTGCCACCGTGAGGACAAACTTCACCTCTTCAACCCCACTGCTAAGGCTGTACAATAATAGTATCAGCTTGTTGTAGTCTCAGTGCTTCAGTAGGAAAGTAGCAAAGATTTTGACTTTTGTACACACTTTGGTGATATATAATAGATACTTTGTTTGAATGTGATTATAACAGGAAAAAAAAATCTTCCCAGCAAATATTTGAGGACATTCTCAAAGGCAGAAGGGGGTGAACTTTAACCCTTATTGTTGTTAAGATGTGACACTGAAACTGATCCAGATAATCAGAGATGGGTTCACCATAAAAGCACTGAGTACTTGGAATAAAGGTGCATTCTCTGGCACAAAATGAATAGCTGGGGGAAAAAATCCATTATGTCAACTGAGCTGCCCAGGATTTTCATTTTTATCATAATGTCATCAGATTTTATTGTTCACAAATATTGATTGGACCTTCCTGCTCTAGGCCACAGGAATCACAAATATGTATTCCAATTTACTCAAGCTACCGTGTACTGTTAGCTTGAATTTAACAGTTTTCCGTCATATTTACCATTTCAAGACCAGCAGGTTTATGTCTACCAGAATGGCAGAATAGTTTGAGTGGTATTTAATATTTAACACTACCTGAAATTAATCACTATTTCTGTGTTTGAAACCAGGGGATGAAAGATTGAAATGAAGTGCTTATAATGAGGAATTTTTTGGTTAATGTGAGCTAACAAGAACCTACACAACAGACACAGGATTATTATCCCACAGGACAGAGACATTCATTTCTCAGTGCCTGTGTTAAACATTTAAAGTCTGAAACACTGACTGATAACATTTTAGGTTCTGTTTATCTTTATTTCTGGCATGATGCCGATCCAAAAGTTGAAATCGCTTTTTTTACTGGTATTAAATTCTTGTCCCTGTTTTACTCCTTTTTAGGAAAAAGTGCCCAGTTACATTATGCAGACATCATAGCCAGCAGATGGCAGGACATTCATTAAAAAACCAGCATGGCTTTAGATATAAAAAAAATGGCGTCTGTCTGTCCGTTCTTGAGGCCTGCAGCAGAGGCCGCCAGAGCAGGCTTCCTAGTCTTTAAACTTCAGCATGTCAGAGCCAGCATGACTACTGCAGCAGTGGGAGGAGGCAACAGGGGCTTCCTCCAGTGAAACACAACACCAATAAACGCTGCACTTCTGGTTTGGAAGGGATGTGCAATAACAAATCTACCTTAAGATGTTGCATATTTAACACAGTAAATAGTGTGAATGTGAAGGGTCGAGCTGCCGTGCTGTATGTTATAGGTGAACATGTGATCATGAAGTCAACATTACTGTCATATTCCACATCCTACGTCCACACAGGGACAACTGGGTCGCTGTAGTGAATGACAAGCAGGCCTCAGTGTTTGTTGGCTCTAAGGAGCAGTTGGCAAAATTAAGACCTAATGCAGTTAAGTTGTATTCTGCTAAATGTTTGTACTTAAATTAATTAACTGGAGGAGGATTTGTATACCATATTTTATCAATAACATCTGAATGGGCAAAGGAGTATTTTATATTATATTTGAAAATTATCATCCAATATCATGTTATGATTAATAAATTGGCAATATTTACAGTCTGGCTGTTGTTCAACATGTTTGGCCACTGCTGTAAAATGCAAGAGACAGATTTCCTGTTCCCATGGTGATGAGGACATTTATGCTATGTAAATAGTATCATGTTCATCTCCACTTGAACACAACACTATTTTTAACTCCAAATCTTTCATGTATTTACACATCTCTCAGTAGATTCATAGTACACACTGAGCATTGGCCATTTATGTTGCAGACATACAGTATGCACACGAACACTCTCTCTCTCTCCATCTTCTTTTCTTGTTTGACAGGGACATTCTGAATTATGGATTCATCAGTGAATATGAAACAGGTATGAAAAGTATTGTTGCAGACAAATGATGAGAAAACTTTTTGTGGTTATTGTCACTGTAATAATCTCAAGACCAGAGAGGTGAAATACAACTGTTTTAATTGCAAAAGGATACCGGTTAATACATTGAATGAAGCACTGAAACAAGCCACTGTGACACTGCAAAATACCACTAAAAAGGACATTGTAAATTTCCAAGAAAAAAAAGTCATTCATTCGATCAGAAAGGCATACATATGAAAGAGCACAGGAAGGGAGCCTATATACACCACGATAAAGTGTCCCGTAACTCTACAAAACAAAGTGTGTTGGGAGGCCTCCTCATTCAAAACGTTTAAAAATGTCTTACAAACAGCCGTTAACAAAGACCAAGCCTTCGATGTCTGATTTTGTTTTATCAAAAGACAAATCTAAAAAAAAAAAAAAGAAAAAAGGCACCACTGCAGGTGATGAATTCACACCATCCATCTTACATGGTGGCGGGCTGGTAACACAACACAACCAACAGTTTCTGTTAATGTTTTCTATGCTGTAGCACTGTAATAAGCTGTAGAAAAAAAACCAAGGAAACAAGAACATTGTTAGCATGTACGGTTATACAGAACCGTCTGATAAAAATGACAACAAATGGGAGTTTTTGTACAAAATGGTGGGTAAAGTGAGGTGTCCCTGCTGTTGGATTAGCTGATATTAATAGCTCTTGTGCTGGTGTGACAGCACTCCCTGCAGGAGAAAGGTGTAATTCACAGCACCAGATAGTTTTGGTGAGGGTTTGTCTTGAGCATTAAGTGGCTGAAGATAACAGCTATTCAAAGCTCATCCAGAGGGCAGGCACCGGATCACTCGTAAGACACACAACTTTCAGACTTTCACATTATCACAAAGGAATAACTGCATGGAAATTTCAGTTTTAGTTAATTTCTTATTAAGCTATCAGGTATAAAAAGGCCATTCCTAGAGAAAATATTTTTTTGAATAGTCTTGAATCCCAATGCATAGATGTAAATTTAAAGGATGCTACATGTGCAGCATTTTTTCTTTCAGTATATCGACAGATTAATTGTGGTCATGCATTGTAATGCTGGCAAGTAGACAGTAAAGTGTCTGTTGCTGTGATGTATCAGTAGCTCCCTGCTTTGTGCTTCAGTGTCGTCCAATTTAGCCATTCTCAGGTTTGATTCCCTGCAGAAAACTCTTTTCAGTAGATCTGTAGGACACACGATGCAAGTCGTGAGAATAGAAAAAGAAATATGGCCATAGAAAGTTGCACAGAGAGGCTTGAAAAAAGCACTGTAAAAGTGTTTAGAGCTCACACGAGCAAGTTAAAACTAGAAAGAAAAGAGCCTAGACAAGTACCCTTGATATAAATTAATAAACTTTATAAAAATTTAAATCCCACACATAGCTTTAGACCACTGTTACGTTTTCATCTCCCCTGTATCTGAGAACTATGCTGAGCCATGCAAAATAGGATGAATCCCACTACTGTTTAGCGCCCTGATAAAACTCTAACTGCCTCAGATGAGCATGATTTAACCTTAACATTATTTTGATGTGTTAAATGTAACATGCAGAAATCTCCAGATGTGGTTCCTCCAGAATATTTAAGAGCTTTAAAATGGATAAAGACATACATATTTTCCCCTTTCTATATTTCTAAAAATCATACTTTGGCTTTGAGACCTTCATTTATCTTTGACCTTCACACACTGTACGATAAAATGTCACCACTGGCTGCAGTGACGTGATGATAAACGGACCTAAAAGGGAGTTATTTAGACTTGTAAAATGAATGTGTCCTAGCTTTTCTTTTTTTTTTTTTTTTTCTAAAAAAAAAGGGGCCTAATATTTTTCCTTTGGTTGTTTTTATGCACCATTAGGTCCTTCAAATCAGCTCTTTACATGCCCAAAGTTTCATAATCATTCATCAATATCATGCACTGCAGTTTGCGAAAATCTAAAACACAGAGGGTATATGCCCTGTATGGCCTACTGTCTATGTAGTTGGTCAAAACAGAGGAAACACCAACATGGAGACTTCACTGAGGGCTTTGTGGGATGCTTTTTCTTACAGAGTGATTTCCTTGTCCCTGACTAGACAAGATGAATGCCAATCATTGCCAACATAAGAATTTTGAGACCTCCATGGTTATGGTGGATTTAGAATTTCTCATATGTTGAGAACATGAGTTGTATGTTTTTTCTGACCAATGATCCTCTTCCGTCATGCATCCCACACCATCCTAACCCTCTGTGGTGGGCCTTCATATTTTGGTTCTTCTTCTACTTTGACCATACCCTGTATCATGTTGAGCAAATGTTTAGACAGACATTATAGTGACGTCATGGAAGCACAGCAATGGACACTGGGCAGAGATGTTACGATGGATAGCTATACACAGTATTTACAGCGGGTTAGAAGGACTTTATCTGGCTTAACAGATTTCCTCTGACAAAGAACCATTACCTTTCACACCTTTAACTGTAGGGCAGAAGGACAGGAGGACATGGAGGAACGTCACGAATACAAGTCATACAAAAGTTGAGTCAGCTTTGACTAACACCTCTAAAAATATCCATTTGCTGCTTGGAATTCTGTGACTGAAATATTAAGTGCATCCTTTAACAAAATGTTTGAGACCGAAGTGATTTGTTTTTACACTGTGAAATCTGCTGTCAGTGAACTGAGTGCCCCTTTGAGAAGTAGTGACTAACCTTTACACAGAAACATATGTCTGAACATTAGTGAGCTGGGTGTTACGTGGTCGAAACGGTCTTTAAAAAAACGATTTGTGTTTGTGTTATTCTCAAGCAGCAAATGGTGTCATAGCCCTGGTGGCTAAGGCCTTAAAAAGAGACAAAGAGTGGATCTCCTAGACAACAGGTGGCACTGTGAATGAAGGTGGAAAGCAGCAGAGGTATCAAAACTTCTGTGTTTCAGGCCATTAAGGAGGCAGGCTGCAGGAGGAGCGTCTACATCGATTCGCCCAGGGAATCGTCATCATCCAGAGATAAGGGCAGGTAGAGATCCTGCAAACACAGAGTTGTGTCAAATCACAGTTAGGAGCAGAAAAAAAATTATGGCTTTGGAGCCAAAATGGGGAAAAAAAGATGACGGGTGAGCAGAGGGAGAAAAGGTCCAGTACCTTCTGCTTGTTGTTGAGGCCTGGACTGTTGGGGGTGGAGGTGGGGGAATGCTTGGAAATGGGGGTGGAGAGTTGGCTGCTGGAGCCCGTCCCATTGGCTGACAGAGGCCACAGAGCAGAGGAGAGTTGGGGATAAGGGAGAAAGGAGGGAAACAGGAGAAAAGGAGGTAAACAGTAGAGTGGATTAGAAAGTGTGCAAGAGAAACCTGAACCTCTTTCCTTGGCTCTGGAGAAAAGTCATTCCTGAACTGTGGCCTCATTTGGCTCCAGAATAGAGAGAGGCTGTTGGTCCAGGTTTAGGTGGCTGACAAGCTCTCTGTTTCTTAGATGACATTTTATTCACTCACTCTGCATCCTGCCACGTTGCTAGGAGTCCCTCTGTGTGGAACATTGTGTTTATATCTAAGAGCGGCGCGATGTGATGTATTTGTGTGTGTTAAGTGCTTTAAAAGAGTTTTTTGTCTGTGAGAGATGAAAAGAATTCTGAAGACTACGAGCCAGATGGCCGGTGTAAATTTAAGCCAGCGAGCGCTGAAAACACAACGCAGATAAAGCTTCACTGTTAACCAACTTAATGCCACTGGCTTCATTTAACCACTCGGACAGATAAACAGACTTACACATGCAGACTTAACAAGCTGTTTGAAAACTTTGAAAGAAGGACAAATCTAAAATTACAAGTTCTTATTATATCGGAATCTGAAAATCAGCATATCTAAACATGAGCAGCTCTCCCTCTCATACTGAAATCAGAGTTCAGCTGTGGCAGAGGCAGAGGAACATTTAGTGTATATGCAGGAAAGTGGCCCACACTGTCCAGGTTGGGTCTCCTGACTTTCACATTTGAGAAATTTGATTATCCTCTGTGGAAACTCATTCCAGTGTGTCATACACACATTCAACGCCTTCAGCTCATTAGACCCAGTGCACCCTCACACAGGCTGTTTTATTCTTCTCAGATGCCAGAGGTGTTGACAGTGCTGGAAACTGCTGTGTAAATTAGATAAGTAATCCTCTCCTTGTGGCTCTAAAGAATCTGATTGGAAACCAGCAGTATTTACATGTGCTAATCCCAGTTAACGCAGGCCAGTCACATTCGTTCTCTCCGCCACGACCCCAATATCACCCTGCTGACCTCTCAGGTACTACAGAAGGTGGTTAATGCTATACAGTTCACCGCCTCTACAGCATGTTGGCCCAACCATCTGCTGTCTTAAAGGCCAGGCATCCCTCATTAGCGATCAATAAAATATTCAAGACCGCTGCAGGACTGAGGACACCCACAGGGCTCGAGCCCCTAACACCCACACCCACCTTTGGTGTAAAGTGATATATATATGATATATATAGATATAGATATGAAATTTCCCTCGGGATCAATAAAGTATCTATCTATCTATCTATCTAAATACAAACTGTGGATTACCTGCGGCCATCTCTGTCTACCCTTATCCTATAGGGGATTTAACAACTCACCAGCTCTGTCCGTCCTTACCGTCGCCTACTCTTACTTTTATAGGATTTAAGAACACATAGCAAAACCTCTGCAGTATGTGTGTATACCATCCTAGTATCTATACCACTGGTTCTCAAATATTTTCTGGCATATATAGTATATTACCAGTGGAGAATGACTACATTTAAAAAGTTATATACCTAATATATTTTTGAATAACATGTTATGTGAAAGTTGAGAAAAAAACACAATGCCATGTTTTGGTGTGTTTTTGTTTTCCAGTGTTCATAGTTTACATGACAGCTGTCAAAGAAAACAGCTTTTTTGTTTTGTTTTTTTTAACAGGTCTACACCAGATCAGATTTCACGGCACCAGCTCTTCAACCAGCTAATGGTGCAGCGATATAACCTCAGACGACATTTTAACAAAGAGGTAAAGCACTGTTTTCCGGTGTTGATAACATAAAAGATTCAAGCATGAACAGGCACCAGTGTTCACTTTTATGTTCTCTTGCCTCCTGGATATTATTAAATGTTAAAATGCCTGATTGTCAAACAAACAGCTGAAAGCTGTTTACACGGTCTTTGTTTACTTTTCATGGTTTATTCATGATTTTTTAAAAAAAAAAATATGCATTAGCAAAAATATACTAAATCTCCTCAGATTTACTATAAAAAAAGAAACAAAGGCTGTTTATTATACTTAACAAGCCTTTAGTATAACAAACAAAGGCTGAATTTTTACTGTCCCCATTCTTAAGTATTAGAGGGTTTTTATGAGGTGTTGTAGTGAGATTAAAGAGCTGATGTCACGTGGACCCCCCAGTAAAAACAGTCTGACTGCAGCTCTCAAAACACAATCAGACGATACAGAGAGGAACCACGATTTTAACTCCTTTTAGGCCTTTTGGCAAGTCATTTTCATCCCAGAAATTTGCTTGTTGGAAGTAACCTCTTATTTTTAGCTATTCTTTATCATACACTACTGATCCTAAAGGAGAAATCAATATTTAAGGTCAATACCCCCTTCAGAGTAAGGTCTACTAGATCTGGATGGGACATAACATCTCCTAACATGACCTCAGGAGCTGATCACTATATCATCCTGCTGTCACGTTTCATGCTGTATTTGACTACACTGTAACAGAAATGGCCGGGTTTTATGTCCCACCAGTTCTCTCCATTTTGATTCACAGAGCCTGGTGAGGTCAGTTTGCAGCTGTACTTGAAACAAGAGGTGTTACAATGCAGATGAGATAATAACGGGCTCACTTGACTCAGCAGGAGACTTGCTGCGTTTGATATGACCGGGAGACTTTGCTGAACCACGCTGACCTTTGGCTCCCTTCATCACCCTGCATTCTGTGGAAAGAAGCACAATGTAAATCATCACTTTTCCAAAATGACGGCGCTGCATGTGTTCTTATCCTGTCAAAATGTCAATATGAATTCATAATGTAAAGTTCAATGTATAGAACAAACCAAACAAAGTGCTGCTTAGATACCAAATAGCAAGATTATACTAATGGTAAGTGATAAAATAGGCTTGTTTTTTTTGTTCTTTTGTAATTCAAATATTAATTATGACTTCTTCTGGTGCTTTCCTCATAAATGTTTAGAAATGTTTATGCTCCGGCCATACTAAAAATATGTTTTAGGACTCAATAACTGCATGTTGACTTGACATACTGACTGATGGAAATAAAAGGTAATAAAAGAAGACATTGTGCTCTGGCCTGATCACAGGTGTCATTTAGATAAGACAGTAAGGTAGCTGCTGTGATCCTGAGCCAACAGGAACTTCATTTTCATTGGAAAACACCCACAGTCCTCTTTCTATTGTTGATGCCTCATTTTTCTGCATTATGTTGGTTTTGGATCTATTCACTTATGTTTGCAAACCAATTCATTTTCTTCATTGTCATCAACAAAAGGTGGGTTTAACTGCACAACAACAACTGCGTTATGTTGCTTCTCTTTTGCCTTAATACGAAAACACGCCCAGTTATCGGAGGCCACAGCACAAGCATGATAAGCAGACAGAAAGAAGCAGGAACAAAGTGAAAAAGCATAAAATATAACATAGATGAATGTTTGTTCTCCTCCGTCAAAAAACTTGAACCAGACTCGGAGCACAGGGGCCTTTAAGACAATCAACAAAGAAAAGAATTTGCACTACTCCTTTTTTGTACACATTAGTGCTGAAACAAAACAAATTAGCAGCTGCCTGGTATGGGTTTAGACTTCACTTGCAGGTATGATTGTAAACTAAACCTCGGAGGTGGTCTTTATCTTCCCAGGTTTAATGGCTATTTTTAAAGAGTGAGATCTGCTGCTTCAAGGAACTATATACCAGTGAGAGTTTCTATAAATCATACAGAAATGGATGCAGTATATTCTGGGTCACTGTATTAATCAGAGCAGACAGACTCCAGACATTGATACCCCTCCCTCTGCATCTCCCCCTCTGTTTGTACTGTCAGGCGCTCTCTTTCCTCCTCCCTCCCGCCGCTCTTCCACTTTTGATGCTAATTATACTATCTGTCCTCCCTCCATCTCCTGGGATCACACCATGTCTGTATTCTCTCTCTCTTAACCTTCACAGACTACTGGATACAGACGTACATTCGTGTGCTATTGTTTGGAAGGTGTGCCATGCCTCTGACAATGCTTCAGACTGGCAGCTTGTCTCGTCTACTCAGTGGTCTCGAAATAGCCCCCTTGAGTCTATCGGCGAAGATTCCCTCTCGGCTTCGGCTGATGGCGTCGCTGCATAAGCAGAGCTGCAGGTACATGTGTTCCTCTCTGTCTGAACACCCTTCTTGTATTTAAACATAAGGAAAGTGGAAAAATAACCACAAGGGATTTAAATCTATTATTAGTACTTCTGCCAATCAAAGCTTAAAAGCAGAGAAAAGCAAATTCAGCAAGTTCACTTCCAGTGCAGACAAAAGTAGAGGAGGAACATTTCAAGGCACGTGCTTCTCTGATTTTTGCCATACAACATTAAGTCCTTGAAAACACCATCAGATGTAATTGTACGTAGATGAAATGTATTATCAGTGGTCTTTATGGAAAGAAAAGCCTTACAAAAACAACACGATTTGACCATAATCTGTGTGTTGCTGTAATGTCAGTGTGATGTATCACAGACATGTCTGCTCTACTCCACTGAGGCCAAATGAGTGAAATCTGGATCCTGAAGACATCCAACCATTTATTTTGTACTGACCCAAGGTTATTACAGACTGAATGAAACAATTTAGCTTTGGCTCCGTGGGGGGAGTGCGCTTAAAGGAAACAGCCATGATCATTATAAATGAACCGGCATCTGAGGGAAACTGAGGGAAAGACGAGGGATGAAGGAAACATAATAACAAATCAGCCTTGTATCAGCGCTATGGTAAGATTAAAAGACAAGATACTGAATGTTTCGAGGAGGAGACATTAGGTGGAAGTGGGCTGTTAAAAATAGGGCTTTCAGGCCTGTGGGGAGCAGAGAGACTCTGTGACAGGATTGGTTTTACATTTTCTCTCCTCGACTTCTCAGCTGTATCAGCACCAACAGATCAACTGGCCTAAACCTGTCACCAGACAGATTAATGCCTCTTCTTCTCCTATACCTTTTCCTGCCCTTGCTGCTGGCTGCAGATAACAGACTTCTCTCTTCTAGTCCCTCTCTTTCTTTCTCTTCCCCTCCCTTCTTGGCCTCCCTCTCATAAATATTTTTTTTTCCTAACAGAACACTGGTATATTAAATCACATCCCAGGAACTCCTTAGCTCTCACTTTATGCGCACATTTTCATGTTATATATACATTTTAGGTACTCAGGTTCGATGTTAGAAATAAAAGACCTTCATAAGTTATTCAGGCTTACGTTTGGAGGATAGATGTGGTTGATTTCAGAATAAGAAAGTCCCTAAAACACAGTAAGAGTCCAGAATATTGAGAACACTAACCCTCTGAGCCCACAGTAATTTAGATTTCATGATACATACAACCACAGCATTAAATATAAATTTCATTTGCTGCACTGTAGAGTTTACAGCTTCAGTGACTCGGTAAAAGTAAGAACCAAATTCCTAAAACACAAAGTGCAATTCATTAATACCACTCAATGACTTCTACTAACTGCTCGCATATATACAATTTAATAGCTTTACTTAAAACAAACTGCAGACACAAACAGCGTAAAAGTCCTGCTAAACATGTTCTAAAGTATGTGAATAAATTTGTAGGTGTCACAAAATTAATTAATTAATCTATTATCATTAATCTTTTCACAGCTATAATGCCTGAAAGTCTTCAGGTTGACACTCCTGCACTATTAGGATAAAACTCCTACTATAAGCTTTTAAAGTAATACTGAACAAAGCTGTTTGCCATCACAACTGACAAAATATTGTACACTGTATGTACACTAAATATAGTGGCCTACTTACTTTAAACTATGATGTAAAATAAACACTGCTGCTGAACACTGACCGTTATCATCCAGAGAGAAGTCATCCTGGGCGTAGCGAAACTTCTCTGGTCCACATGCAATGAAGACATCATCATCACCAAAGAAATCTTGAAGGCAGGTAACCTGCGAGAACAGAAGACAAAACACTGGAGACCCTGAAAAATAATGGCATCACCACATCTTCTGTAATAAGAAGAGTCTATAGCCATACCAATTTACAAGAATGCCTGTTCAAACTGGAAGAACTCAGAAACTTTTGTGACATGACTTGTTTGAATTTGATATGCAAAAAAAATGGCAGCCAAAGGCAAATGTTCGGCTGATGGCTAGAAACGTTTTATTAATTTACATACTGCATGTAATTTTTGTACACAAATGTAATTACAGTATGCTATTAGGACAGCAGCCATTAGTTGCTGTCCACATAGAGTGAAAAACTATTTTTATTAGTATTAGCATTAACCCCAGCAATCTACACATCATCTTTGTAGCATCCATGCTGTTTTGCAATGTGACTGAAATGCTCATGAATGCACCACAGTTGGAAGAATGACATCTCAGCTCCACTCATGGGATCATCTGAGAAGAAAGTGAATGCATTATTACCCACAGTAGTACTTACCCAACATGCTCCTAAGAATTGATAAAATTAACCATATTCACCACCTTAGTTTTGTGTGTAAGCATGCTAACATTTGCTAATTAGCAATAATCACAAAGTACAGCTAAGGTGATTATTATATAGCATATGGATATGTAGTCATGAACTAAGTATTAGACAAATTAAATTTTGAAGTGATGATGGCACTAGATAGAAGTGAGGGTAACATGAATGCAAAAGTGCTGAGATATTTCACTAAAAAGCACAAATGTGAAACTCCTGGTGGCGCTAGAGGAAAAGTCAGAGCATCACTTAAGTCAATGGGATGCCTCCCCCGTGAGCCTTGCCCATCTGTACAGACTTTCAAGGCAATGTGTCCAGTAGTTACTGAGCTATTTGAGTGTGGACTGACAGACCAGCGCTGCCATTCCTGGACCCACACAGATAGCATGGTTTAGATGTCACTTTTAAATGCTATGCCTTTACTGAAAACCCAATATTACGCAAGAGCCAAGACAGGATTATCTTTTCGTACTCAAACTGATTATATCTGTGTTGTTATTTAATAAAGTGCATTTTAAATGCTCTTTCAGGACTAATTAAATCCATACAGGCATTGCCAGCATGATGAAGCGCAGCTAATAGCTGTGCAGAGGAAGCACCGTGGATGACGATCTCACAGATTTGATGACAGAAATGGAAATGCTGATTAATTTTCACAAAAGGAGGAAGTCTGTAAACAGAGCCTTGTGTGAATGAATTCCCCAAGTAAATGAAGGGTTTTCTTTGTCTTCCAGCCAAAGGATTTAGTCAGCTTCAGGTAATAGTAGGCAGCCTTTGAGTTTTACTTGCCATGTTAACATGCCTTCAGCTACAGTAGGTGCATGTAAGAAAAAAAGACAGACAGACAAACACAGACACACAAAGGCACAAAAAAGTCCAGAGAGTATAATGTTACACCTTTGCTGTGATGTTTAAATGAATCAACTTCCTTCCCCAGGGTCTTTTCATTCTATAGCAGCTGTTGACACAATATGGCCTTAGTGGACAGATGTCTCTCGGCCACACCTTCTCCTCTGCTCTCCATTATACAAGCCCTGTTACCAGCTCAGACACGCCTATTAAAGCCATTCAAGTTAAAAGCTGAGCTTCCCCGTGGTTGTTTTTTGTTGCAGATGAGATTTGTTTCGAAGCATCTCAGCCTCATTTCCAGTTTGACTTTCGACACCAACTGAAATTTGTTCTTTCTCACTTTAATAACTAGATCGGGACATGTGAGCTTATGGAACCACAGACGAGTCCCTCACAGGGCTAATTTTGGTGCTAACTGTCTAAAAACAAGACTCAGTGACTCAAGACATTCTGCTGTGCTCTGTGAGATGTCCACAGTCCAAAAGATAGCCCTGTGTTGGTACTCAGGCAGCAAAGATGCATCATGGTTTCCTTTGTGATACACATCCAAACTATGAACTGTAGATAATTCAGGAACACCCCACCCCAGCAGCTGCCATGTTGATTCTCTGTCCTGCTAGACAAGCTAAAAGTGTGTGGTGGTGACTCGCTGGCGAGGCATCCAACAGCTGTACCGTCTCTGTGTCCCACAAGATTCCCTGGATACAGGATGGGCAGATCCCTGCTGAGGTAAAGACATGGTGCTTTGACTTCAGGGATCAAAATCTAATTGGTTTTCTAGCCAGGGCTAGTTTACAGGCTGCAAATATAGGTTTTCTTCTGTGTTCATTATCAAGAGATTAGATACATGTTACTTTCATTAGGTTAAACTGTTTTATGGCAACAAGGGCACTGACAGTTAATCATAAGATGGAAGCTCCATTTCCCCTAAGGCCAGTGGATGAAGTAGAGGAAATGGAAGGTATAGGCCGGATTGTGGCAGGAGGATACAGGCTTGCCCACGTTTTAATAGCTTTAAGGACATAGCTGATTAAAGGGATAAAGTGTTTATCCAGCAGACTGCAACCTTAATAGCTCTTAACAGAATCTCAAAAGACTCTGTCCTCTCTGCAGGTTTCTGACAGACAGCGCTAATTATCTAAAGAGATTCAATGTAAATAGCTTGAAACAAATATGTTGCATGTATTTAAATATTAAGCATGATGGAAAGCTGGATTTTTGCATACTACAAGCATTAAATCATTATAGGCTTTGAAAACCATACTTTTTCCTCTCTTTCTCAAAACTGGACTGAAATAGTAGGTAAATAGCCCAAACAGTGACTAACACTGCAGGTTAGGTGTCCCTTGGTCCTCAGCTTTCACAGCAGAAATTTACTCCTATCTGACCAAGAGCTTTGACAGCTTTGCACAGGCTAAGATTGTTGATATTTCAATTTCTAGATTCATCTAAACTGCAATGTCTCAGAAACATTAAGAAGCTGAGTGCAAAAATAACATCTTCTGAGATAACTTCTTCTTCTTCTAAGTTAACCCCATGTTTCAGAGATCATTGATCCCCCTTAAGAGTTCTTAGCAAAAAACATAAAATCCCTCTAGGCAATCCTATTAATCCTATTTCCTACAGGGATCACTGAAGATAGAGTTACGTTACAGATATTTGAGCAAGCCTCTTCCAGCCAACAAATAATTAGTAATTGTCCCACAGAGAGCCCAGCAGTCACCCAAACCAGACTTGCATGTGCAAAACCTTCTGATTAATAACATCATGATCACCATTTGTTTTTCCTCTCACATGGGATGCCTCTCATGGGCTAATAGTTACTGTAACACTCAGTGACTTGTGGGCCAACATCTGTCTACACTTGATAGAAATGTTGTGGGAAAACTGCTCTATCAGATCAAACGTAAAATGTCAGAGTCCCTTTGAAACATGGCAGGAGTGCGGAAATGGCAGGTCAGCCTGGGAACATTTGGATACAGGTTAGGAAGCATCCTCTCTCAATTTGAAAAGGTCAGTCGACTTAGTCACTCAGATCCGCCTGGCAACTGAATCTAGATGAGGACAATATGACATTCAGCTTAAAGATGATGAAGCCCTGTCATGTTGGAGTTTCACACACACATCAGAGTTGGTGTTCATGTGTAGTATATACATACATACATATATGTGTGTGTATATGTGTTTTTGGAGGAAGGCGGGTGAGGTTTTCTGAAAAACTGGCTCCTTCCAGACTCCAGGTGCCCACCACCCTCTGTCCCCCAAGCCCATCCCTAATCTCTGCCTTACCAGCTGTCAGGACCACATGACCTCCTAAAACCACCAACACCACCAGCAGCTACACGAAGATCCACAAACTACAATAACTAAATTATTCAGAGTTCCTCTAGGCTGACTCCGGCCAATGGCAGGCAGGTCATGGTAGTCGAGGGGTAAATATAGAAACTAAGCTCTCTTTAACTCTGGACTTCCTGGTGAGAAAAGAGTGGACCACAAGTTAGTGCAATTTCTGTAGTTGTGTAGTTTGTTTTCTGTCTAATGTGTGGCATGAGAGAGGTACAGACTGATTATTGGCATTGTCAAATATCAGATTAGATTTTTGACAGATTTTTCAATTATTGACAAAATAAATTGTTTTAAAATGTGCTATTTTGCTCTGATGCATCGCATCCTCTCTGTCTGTGGTCACCACCCTGTGGTCTCACTCAATACCCCACCCACAACACTATCTGATGGGTTACATACATAATAGTCTATAAACACTGAATAACCTTATTCTGCAAAGTAATTAGCAAATAGTTACCGCACAACAACATTCAGTATCTCAGGTCATGAAGGGTTCCTCGCTGTGAAGCAACAGGAAGCATCTCCAAGCAAAGCTCATTCATCCTTTGTCTTCTGCAAGCAGCAGCTTGTCTTGACTTCAACTCATCCCTCAGCAGCACAGTTAGAGCAATAATGAATAAACGACTGATGACTCTTCAGGTCCACTATCGGTCTCATTTCCGACTCTGCACAGCCACGTTAATTGATCTTTGTGCAAAATGAAATCTATTCAGTGCTGCTTTATGCCATTTTGTATCACTGGTGTGACCTGGGTGATGCATCTCAGTACTTCTCTGACAGCAGTTAAAGCTTACCACCGGCGTGAATGTGTCAGCAATTGGCCAGTCAGTGGAAATGAATGTAACTAATCTGCTCTGGTCTCAAAGATAACATAGACTAGCAATCTCAGCTCAGTACATGACCTGTTTTCTTTTCCCATCATAAAAATGAGCTGAAAATAAATCAGTATAAAAATGAAGACATTCTCTATTTTACTCTATTTTTCTTTATGAGCAGAGGGTATGATTCTGAGGATGGCATAAGGCTGAGGGCAGAGCATTTAACTAAAAGGTAAAAGGCAAAAAATTCTCACAGTAGAGAAATTCAGTTTCATTAATGATATACCACATAGTCTCAGGATTATGGCATTATGAGTGAGAAAACGAAGTATAAAAAAAGACCTTGCTTTACAACCCATGGGGAAACTCCCACATCATTTCCTTCACTGTAGGCACACAGACATGATCAATATCTGCACCCTCTGCACTGAGTGGAATATTCCTCCAAAAAACACTCCATTTTGTTCTTCTCAACTGCAGGTTTCACAGACAATGCAAAAGTAGAAAAACAATCACAGCTTGAAAATCATGTCAGGTTGTTTTTCTTTGTAGCAAACAGCTCAGTTTCAAATCCAGCAGATCAAAATATTAAAGCCAATATTAGAGCATTGCTGTGATTTGTCCCACTCTAACAGTGACTGTTATACCCACTTGCCTTTCTGACCTATCTGTGACCTTGGTGCACTGGCACTGTGTCTGTGTGCTACTGTAGGTGCTCCGGATGCATTTAGAGCACAGATGCACCAGTTAGGCAGTGATATCTGCACAGTCATGGGGAGCAGCTGGTGCATGATGTTGTTTTAACCCCACCCCTCCCCAAACCCCGAGGAAGCAGGCTTTCCATTTGGCTGACTGATGTGGCCTTAGCTTTATTAAATTGTGCTTCCTCCTCTTCCACCCCAGGTCATGCTCACTTGTTGATGTGGTGCTCATGCAGGAGCGCTGTGACAGGATTCAGGCTTTCATGCTTGCTCGAGACGCTCCATCATGGGGACCACGCCCCTCTGTCAGCCTGGTCGCCTGCCTCTGTTTAACACTGTGTGTGTGTGTGTGTGTGTGTGTGTGTGTGTGTGCATGTGTGTGTCTCTGAAATGTGGCTGCAGTAAGTGGTGTTGAAGGGTGAGGGACAGCGAGCAAGCAGGTAAGACCCAATGTAAAGAGCACACTCAGCGCATTACAGCCATTGTCAAAAACTGAATCCATCACGGCAGAGCTTATTGCCATGACAACTGCTTCTGCAGCATGGCAAAGAGCAGACAGACTGCGAGAGCACCGATAACCAAGGAAAAAAGCAGGCTTTTCTACCCCATTACTGGACGTATTTGAGTCATTAATAAGCCCTGAACCTGAGCCTGCATCCACATCCTATTCTATAAACCCGTTCATGTCATGTGTTATTAACTTTTTAAAGAAAACTGGAATCTTTTGTTCTCTGACAATAACAGCGTGACCTTGTGCCTGAAGCCTCCATTTCTTTTCTTCTGTGGCTCTTTGCTGACAAACAGTTTAAAAAAAAAAAAGAGAGAGACTTAAATTCTGAGCTCAGATCTGTTCAAGAGCCCTCTGCAATGCTGTAGATTGGTCAGCATAATTAATGAGGGAAAACTGCACAACAACACAACGTTACCTTCAACAGATTTCACAAATGACATTTGGATTTGGCATCTGTTAGACGAAAACCTTCCCCAAGTGCAATTCAGATAAACACGCACTGGATGTTAAATGCAAATCAGAACTATTCTCCTATGCAGACACCTCTACCAAAATAGGAGTGAACACAAAATGGCTGCCAGCAATTAAATAAACTCTCTCCGATTTAATGTAGTCTTTAGAAGCAGTGAGGGCAAATCAAGTATTTTTTTTTTTTTTTGGCACAGGGAATAATTATTACCCATCAGCAAAAATAAAACGATCCTAATTTGCTATAAGAATGGAAAATGAGTCCCGAATTCAGTGGCCCCACCCTTCCCGATTGAAGTGAAAAGCACCAGCATTTGAGGGGAAAATGGTGATTTTGTTCACTACACTGACAAAGAGAGAAGGGCAGGCTGCCTTTAGAGTCTGCACAGCGCTAAGGAAAAGAGGAAAAATCAAGAGTGAAAAGCAGACATTTTCTAAAGTGCTAGAAAAACACAACCTAAGTCATCTTTTATCCCAAAACTGATCCTTTAAAACTATACGTGCTTCAGTTCATCATACTTTTAGTTTACACCCAATCAACGACTGTGTGCAGGTTAAAAAAATAAACATGACAGTGATTTTTAAACCAAAGGCTTGCATTGATAGTAAACTCTCACACCCACTACAGGATGTGGTATCTGACAGACCAGTCCACACCAGCTGGGCTCTCTTTGTGCCTGAGATGTGGTCTCCTAGCAACCGGTCCCAGCAGCTATCGCAATGCAATGGGAAGAGGAGGATCGGCGCGAGTCAGGGAGGGGTGGGCACTGCATCAATATTGCTTCTACCATATCACCTCCACCACAGAGCAGCTGCAGTGTGCCTCTGCACACAAAGACAATAATGTGTGCAGCATTTCCTCACAATTCCCTGCATTGCAATCAAGCCGAGGGATCAATCGGTGATCAGTGGACACTACTCACGATGATTAATCTATATCCACAGTGATGACAACAGAATCAACATGCTCACATTGGGATAGCTACCATATGGTGGATTTTAAATTCATTTTGTGGAGACTCACGACAAAATTAAAGGAAGATGGGGGCAAAACGAGGACCCAACCACAGTGCAACCACAAACATAAAAACAACCAAATGCAAAAATAACAGTCATATTCAGTAAAGTTATTTCAATATTCATCATCCTAGCAAGTGTTTCTGTAGGAAAACCGTCATAAGACCTGGGGCAGCCAGACTGCACCCCTGGGACAGAGCATTAAAATCAAATTCCCCCATCTATCATCTCAACGCACCTCCCCTCCTCTGAGCCACATGTGATCCAGGCCTTAATAAAGAAGAAGAAAAAAAACTGCAGAGGTACAACACCTAAAGGAGCTCAGCAGGGTATGATCCCCAGACCATCTGTAGTTAATAATACAGGGAAAAGGTCCCCACAGGCCCACAGGAGAATTTGCAAACATTTAACCATATCAAAGACGGGACTGATGAACAGATGTCCGTGTTCCTATCCACACATGCTTTCACGGTTGGTCCACATGCCCGCCTCTGTTAATTAACTGTGATTCACAATAGTGCTCAAAGCCCACATATTTGATCTATGAAGTCAGTTACAGGTGTGACAGCTGTGAGTTTTGAAATAATCAAGAGAAAGGATCAGTAGCTGAGTTTATGTGCAAGATATATTCTGTCACGGCTGGTGAATGTTTCTGTAGTCAGAAAGTCACTCCCTACTCTATGAAAAAATATTTATGGCCACATTTTGACACTGCACACCCATCTGTACCCAAGCTCATTTGTTGGGCTGCAGCACTTGCATAGATTTTATTTATTGCTTTATAATGTAGCACACATCCTGATTTGTCCATCTCAGATCATTCCAGAGCCCTCCAGGGGGGTGACCCCACATGGCGGCCATGTTTGTCCCTCAACACTACTCTGATAAACCATGATCATGAATTAAACATCCTGCCCTTTTTGAGAAACAACAGTTTTCCCCTGGGAGCAACTTTTAGGCAAAGGTAAAGCATGTCATATGCCTCATAAGAATTAGGATAAAAGGAAACAAGGAAATGCCATTCTGTGTTTATGGTCCAGGTAAATTTACAACTACTCCATCCTATATGTCCCCTCTGTTCAAGTGTTCTAATACTCTACACAAGAAATCAATATCAAATCAATCAGTACTGAATTGACACACATTTTGTGTGACTGTTGCGAAGCCTAATGTATTCTCTCACAGCCTTTACAAGTGTGAGAAACTACAACTTGACTGGAGCTATTTATCCTCTACTTTGGGAAGAAATCTGTGAAATAAAAACATATTCTGCAAATCGAATTCAGCAGGTAAGTAAATTGGGCAGCACTAACAAACTTTGCTGGCACTGAAATCATTTAATTTGGATTTTTTAACTGAGGAGACATCAGTTTTTAAACGTCCGTGTATATAAAACACAAGTCAGATATCACTTTTAGTCTTTACTGCCCAAACTCAGCCAATGGAAACTAAACGCTTTTTCATCTCACAGGGATTGCAGTGTCCTGAATTCTGTTTGGCTGTAAGGTCCTTCAACTGAACACCAGAGAACAGTCAAGGTTACTAAAGACAATATGCCCTGTATTCTGTCTCCTTTGTAACATTACACAAAAATGTCTCCATTTTGATCCTCAACAATTTATGTTGAGATTCCTGATGAAGTGTTCCTTGGACAGTCTGATGACAGGAAGCTCATCGTTATCTTCCAAAAATCTTTTACCCCCAGCCTCAGCTGAAGCTAAAACTAAAAGCTATATTTTTTGTATTCTCTCTGTGTGGGATTTTTCATGTTCCTCAAATATTGGTGTGCAGTGGGAGTAATTTTACAGCTTCAGTGGTTTCAGAGAGGTTTCTGGATCCATATTCTCACCATTTCACTAAAATACCAGCAAGTACCATCACAAACAGAGTAACAATGGGGAGAGAAACGATCAAACACAACAATACAGGGCTTGGCCCTTTGTACACTACCATAATGGGTGGAAGACAGAACTTCCCAGGACTTTTAAGCTTTTCAGTGGCAGAAGAACTCAGAAGTACCAATGGCATAAACCCTCTACAACAAAGGCCAGTGGACAGGATACTAATGACCTCAACCACAAGACAGGAGAGTACGCTGGCTCAGGCTGAATTTCAGAATAAAGACTGCAGACAATGACGGTTATTGTGTGCACCGGTTGATCTCATGGATATTCGAGGTTCTCATGGTCCTGCCGTGTCACTGCTGACCGAGGGTAGAAGCAGATAATAACATTTTTATCTTTGGCTGCATTTCTGAACAAATAATTTAGTTATCTGCTTTCGTTTGATCTTGATACCTGCCTGGGTGTGGGTGGATGTATGAATGACAACCTGTCCTTAGTCCTGACCACAAATTTTCCTATTATGTAGATTTGCTTACATACAGTGTCTGTTTTGTTCCAGTTCTTCCTTTAACACAGGGTTCTAACCACAAAAAAAATGCAGACATAAGACATAAGCCATTAGCAGCTTGGTACATTTGAATTTTAGAAGATCAGTTTTTCAACAGCATATTGTGAACCAGTGAACTCTGGTTTGCAGGCGGTAATATGTGAACGGTCTGGGCAATGGAGAAGGGCCAGACGTACCTGCTTGCCATCCAGTGTGTAGATCCTCTTGACAACACCACTTTCAAGTTTAATGGCCTCTGTGATGTCAGTGAGCACCTGCTCAAAGGAGTGTGCCGTTTTCTTATTGAGCAGGACGCGCACAGCCTTGCGTGGCTTCACACCGCTGCGCATCACCGTCACTAGCTTGGGTCGAATAAACTCCTTGTTCTCTCTGGGCTCGCTGGCAGCCTTGGCAGCTAAGGACTGCATGTTCTTCTGGCTCGCAGAGGCCTTCACATTGACGGACCAGTTGGGGTTGACGTTCTTTGTGTAGTCAACCTTTTTGTAGAAGTTCTCTGATGCACAAACATAGCTTTCACCTGTGACAGCAAAGAAAAACTGGGTTAGTGTGTTATAACACACTTAGCTATTCAACTTGGACACCTGAGAGTCCCAGGGGCATCCACACATCTTGGATTTCATCTCACATAGATACAATGCAACAACTATAAACCATTTTACTTTGCTGAAGCAAACGGTACATACTACAGATCGTTTCCAGTTTTAAGTTTGACTAAATGTTATCTCTGATCCCTGTATCCATCCCCATCCCCATTACAGAAACAGCAGGGATCTCAAGAATGGATATCCAAACACCAAACTAGAGTATGTGATAGGTTAGATGCCAGTGAGATGAAATTATTTTTGTGATTATATATATAGATGATTTAAAGTAATTTGCACAAGCCCCTTGAGGAAGGAAAAAGCTAAGAGTTTCATGTTAACATTTATTAGACTGCTTTATTATCAGGCCATTGCTCACAACTGCATGTTTTTTCTTGTGTTGAAGAAAAAAAGAGAAGTTTAAACTTCTCCCATGAGACCACAGCACAATTCAATCCAACAGTACTTTGCAGCACACACCACAACAGCAGAGACACATCTTCACTTATTAAAGATTCATTGTGTTTTGATTTTAAAGCATGTATCCTGTGGCTTGGTTGGTCTTATATTATAAGATGAAGCTTGCTTTATGAATCACCATCTTCCTTGTTAGACATTAATGGAGGTCATATAGGGTCTATATTTTTTAAAGTTAAAAAAAAAAAAAAAGAAGTTAAGGGGTTAATATATTTTACTGCCTCAATTCTCTAAATGAGCCTCCATTTTCTTTGTCATTATCGACCTCCGGTCTTTACAGCAGATTGTGCTGTTCTTGCCCAGATGGGGAGAGGAGTTAAAGACAAAATGCAGCAGGAGGAGAGAGATGGAGAGAAACTGAAATTTTTTGACAAAAGGGGAATCCAGGAGGCAACAATTAGGCCAAATGTGGAGAAATTATGCCAAAGACAAAGACACACAACAGGATTACACAGTGCAGAGGAGATTGAGCAATTAATTATATCCCACAAGAGGAAGCACAATGAAATGCCCCCCACCACCCACAGTGCTTACTGAGCTGCCCCTTCCTTACTGCAGTCACCACACACACACATGCAGAACAGCACATACAGGCATACACACACACACACACACTCCTGTCTTTGCTAAGCAGCTCAAGGAGCAAAGATGATCGTCTCATTTTGAACAAATCAAGCTACAGTTCATCTTCTAGCTTTACCTAAGTTCACCTCGTCTCACTTCCAGAGGAATCTGAAAGTAATGTTTGTGAGTAATGATACTTGGGAAACATCTGACTGGTTGCTGTTGAATTCAGCAAACGTCATTGTTTTCAAAAACAACTTAAAACATCATGTCTGTAAAAATTCTTGATTATCCAGCTCAGATTATCATCCATGTAGAGTTGAGTTAAGGCAACTGGACTTATAGACTCTAGAAGACATTTCCAATTTCCCCTCTCATCCCAGAGGTTTTTTCAGTTGTTCTTACACTTCTGAAGAAGAACTGGAAAGCCTCTTGGATAAGAGGTGAAACATAGCCCAGTTGTCATTACTCAACTCTACACGAATAACTTAAACATCAATGTGATATGACTTTCACTTTTGTCATCCTTCACTGTAAGTTCATATCAGCCTTATCTACTTCTTGGATTTTTTTTCAGTGACTTTCACTGGCAGGCCGATGCATCGATCAATGCATTGAGTGCCAAGCAAAGACTCCATTCATTTACCAAAAAAGATCCAAACCATCTCTGGCAACTTTTGCAACATGAATCTGCCAGCTCATCTGATCAGCCTTCTGATGCCAAATTTAGACTACAACATGATAGACAGTTTCATGTGCAGCTGCTATCATTCAAACTACTCGAACTGATGAGTAGAAAAAAAAAATACTTTTTACACTATAAAATACATGTAGGTGCAGTTTTAATCGGCATTTCATAACCACTGTTACTACGGATACTGATAAAGACATTGGACAGTGAAAACTCACTTTAGTGACTAGAGGTTTCTTTAAAGAATTACATGTTAATGTTGTCTGTTAATGAACCATTTATCCTGCTGAGCATAGAGAAAGCTACAGCTCGGGACGAACCACTGTGAGAGTCTGAAGATAAAAACTCAGAATCTGACCCACTGAGTCCCATTAAGACAACATAGAAGACTTGCCTTCAGCTTTATAATCAGGTTCAAGAAATATTTGAAAGCAGAACCATGAAATACAATTTAATATGAGTGATATGATAAGGAATAAGTAGTGCTGGTTTCAAATGTGACTCTTTCGTTCAAGGCAAGATTCTCTAATACATTTTCTCCCATTTATTTAATCTATCCATCCATTCTCTATACTGCTTATAGTATTATCGGGCCCGACTGGGATTCGAACCTGGAACTCTCTTGCTGTGAGGTGAAAGTGCTAGCCACTGCACCACCATGCTACCCCAATTCATTTCATTTTTAAAAAAATTGAATAGCCTCAAAAAAATTGCAAGTAGTTCAGACAAGTGGACCATGTCACATGTCCAAAGTAACCCTTCAGATTAGAAGTTGATACATCATGTAAAAAGATTACAAGAGTCTGGACTGAAAAGATAAGACTTCTAATCTCAGAATTGGAAATGTTATGTTTCTGAATGTTCTCAGCTCAGAAACTGACTAGAAACTGTAGAACGTCTTTAAAATGGTTGCCTTTAATGTCTCAGTTTGGTCTCAATGCAGCAACTCTACTGGTGAACAAAGAAACTGACAATCCACATCATCCCTTATCTCAAGAAGAAGATGCATTAAAAATTAGAGTGCTTTGTGCCTCCTTCCACTGTATATGTGCTTACCTTCCTCTAGCTCATCCAAGGATGAGATCTTACGCATGCCATCAATAGAGAAGATGAAGCGAACACCCTGTGGCAAGTTGATGTGGTCAGAGAGCGAGCGTGTGAGGTCAGCCAAGAGCGAGTCAAAGGTGCGAAATCTGTCATTGGCCACAGCGTACACGATGCCCTTGAAGTAGCGGTCTCCGTTGCGGTAGAAGCGCACCTTTTTGGCTTTCTTCTCATTGGTGAGGGCCTGCAGAGTGCGTGTGCGGTAGAAGCTGCAGTGGGCGCTGTGGGTAGGGCTGGGGAGTCCATTCATGCGCCCGCCCCGTGGGGTACGGGATGCCTTGTCTCGCTCGTCAAAATGTCCAAAGTCTAGCTCCATGATGACTGAAAGTTGTAATGGTTGTGACAGATGTGTGGTGGTGACCAGCTCCGGAGAGTCTGGGAACAGAAGGATAAGAAAAGGAGTATCTTAGGCATCACTTACTGTTTGAGCTTGTTCCAGAAACACGGACCACACAACCTGTTTATCAGCCAGGAATGAAGTGAGCATTTAACAAACATACTAGGTTTGATTATCCATATTAATCTCCATCACAATCATTTCTGTTCAGTCACAAAAAAAAAGACTTGTGCCCATCTTCTTGACCAAGTGAGCAAAACTCTACACTCCAACAAAATATGAATTTGGTACTAAACTCTATTGTTGTTCATCACTGTTAGTTTTTAATCACAAACACAGAGACAATGTATTTTTATTTTATTTCATTTCAAAAGCACACGACATCCAACGCCCGGACTTTTAGGAACAGAATTCTATAAACCTGCCATGATGGTAATAGTTTCATCTGCATACAGGAGGATAATGAATGAAACCACTAATCAGTTTTAGTGAGACTAAAGGACTGGTTCTGATAACTGGCCTTTAGGTTCAAGCCAAATGTCTCCTTTTAACAGTATGATTGATAGCCTTGCCTCAAACAGCGACACATACTGACCACTTCAAGAGACATCAACTGTACCATCAAACAAAATCCAGATCACCTTGAATGCACAATTCTAGTCCTTGAATCACTATTATGCTGAGTGCTTCAATCCTTCAGTCATTAAAATAGCTTGAAAGTCTATTCTTAAAATTAATCTTCACAGATGATCCAGTTGCCTTCCACCTTCTGCAGATTTATACCCTGAGGCTGTGGCAAATTTTTAACAAGCAGTGCTAAATGTAAAATTAGATAAAAGCCTTTCAATGCCACGTTTAAATAATCATATCTGACTGCAGTCAGGGATTCTAATGTAGTAGATTCAGGCATGTAAAAATAGGATTATACACTGGGATGAGATTAAGATGGCTACCTGACTGACTAAATGGCACAGGTTAACATTTCACTGGCAATGATTTTGTGATAACAAAAAGATATAATTTATTCAATTGTAAAGAAGCTGCATGTTGAAAGTAGATTTAATGTTTCCCATTCAACACTTTGAGCCAGGCTACATCTATAAATGGCTTAGACCCACACTGCAGTTGAGCTACAATCCACAAATCAAAGCCAAATATTTAGTTTAGAACAAGATTACAATCCTCTGTCCCATCTACTTTGGCTACACCACAGCAAGGTGCACATACGATACGTCTCTTTTTCTGTTTTCCGCCTACATACACCTGTGAGCAGTTGTCCTACTTGCCCAGATGAATCAGTAGTGGGCACATGGCCAACTCATAAAGTTCAAGGGTACAGATCTAAAATTATCCTTTGATACAACATTTGGTAACTCGGTCATTGTTGGATTAGACATTCGAAATCAATTTGTCTGTTTCTCTGCTGTGCACATGTCCAGCTGTGAATATGCTGCCATTCATTTTAGCCACAAAGTCATTTAGTGAAACATCTGTGGTACAAAACTATAGTATTCCCAAGTATTCACTCAGTATCAGGAGTATTTACGAACAACATTCTGGTTGAAGCTTAACTACATGTTTAAGAACAGATGTCACAGTTTGGTGATACTGCACAATGGTACATCAAGCATCCAGTAAAAATAATGGATTCTCTGGGAAGTGTTGGATACATGAGTGGAGAAAGTGTTATAATAGGTCGATTTAACTGTTACCAGTCCATTTCTACTGAAAATTTAGGTTTCACTGCATTACAACTGGATTTCAAAAAAAGCTGAAGCTTTCACTATTTGAAAGAAAACCCTGTTTTCCATCCCGTTTCTTTGAATAGCAGGGATTTGAATGTTACAGGAGTTTCAGTTCTTCCTGCTTCTTGGAAATTATGCAAACGAGGCATCTGTTCAGACAACAAACAATAAACCACTTATGCTATGTAGGATGGACTGGCTGGACCAGAGGCTGGAAGCTTTTCTATTTGTTCGACTGTTCTCTTCCTGTCAACCTGCCACCTGATGACCACAACTCAGTTCTCCAAAGCCACAAAAGCTCATTGAACCATACCTTTCAAAACACTGACACACACCCATGAAAACACCCACACCCACCAACATAAAAGAGGAAGTTATCTGTGACCAGAATAAACACCTATTCTGCTGACATAATCTCATTTGCTTTGTACTGTTCAAAAACAACTAATTCTCAAAGAGTGATCACATCTTTTTCATTTTGTGTGTTTATCTGTTAAATAGTCTTCCCATAACACTCTGGTTGACCCGTGTGTCGTGCACATTGTCTGACAATAGTGATTGGTCTTTAAACACATTTCATCTCAACACTTATACATAATCATTTAATGACTCTGAGTGGCACTGCATTGTAAAAAATAGGAATTTACTTATTGTGTTACCGATTTCTAAAGCCCTGAGACCACAAATTTCACTTCTTGTTTCACATGCGTGAAAAGTCTCACCTGACTTATGCATAACTGAAAAGCACACTTCATTGGTTTGAATGGAACTGAAATGACAGAACACTAATTGGCAACTGTTTTGAAAATCAATTTCAGTCCATTTCTTCCTCTTCATTCTTCCTTGTTGTTCTGTTTTAGATCAATGTAAATGTGAGCGACTTCAGGTTTCAACTATAAGATAAAACATCTGAAGAAGTCACCTTTGACTCTTTTTTACCATCTTCTGATATTCTATTGACCCTGACGCTCATAAGATCAATAATAAAACGGCCCTACTTTCAAACATGACACTGTCATACTGTGATAGTGATCTCAAACACAATCATGCAATTCGACTTCTAACCAAAAACCAATTGAAAAGTCAAAAAGCATCTCCACAGAAACATCTAGAGTCTCTTCTAACCTTTCTATTCCATGCATGTAAACCAATGGATTAAACCAGGTCTAATAAAGCTTATTTGATCACAGAGTCTTTTTAACGGTTTGTAATTCTCCAGTGACCTCATGCCCTGTATGATGCATCTATACTCTACTGTATAGAGGACCACAGTGGACAAACAGAGGTGATCATATGCAGATATGCATTATATATAAAAAGGGATGGAACATGCTGCCGCCACCCAGCCATGATGCCGTCCAATCCCCTGCTAACCCCTGGCTGTGCTGCTGACTGGGGTTTTATGACAGGCACGCTGACAAGGGGTGGGCCCTCTGTGGAATGGGTGCTCCTCAGCTGACAAAGGCCAGGTTTCAAGCCCATCTGCCGCACTAATGGGCAGAGCTAACAGTGACCCTTCCCCAGCGGAGCATCAACTAGGACAGTCCATTGTCTCAAAGAGGGTGCCTGCCTTCAGAGTGACATCACCATCTCCTGCTGCCGCTTGCTGGAGGAGCAGCCGGCTTTTTCTCCAGCACTGAGTCCACAAAGTCCATCTTCTCAGTGGAAGCAGTAAAGCTATCAGAGCTTTTCAGTGTATATGACACACAGCTTTACATCATGATTATCTCTCTTTATGCTTGATTCATACACTACACTTTTATCAAATAGCAGAATAAAAAGAAAAAACAGCACCACAGCCAAACGCATGTATTCTCCCACATTCAAGCCTGTCCTGAGCATTAAAAGCAGCACTGCAGCAACACTGATATTTTTGGCTGGTTCTGTGTTCCTGCCTGAGCCACCCACACAACACCCCGGTGACTACACACTCCTGACAAACCGACACCTCACCATGACTCTCCAGTTATCTTCATCAAAGAAGGTCTGTGTGCGGCATCTATCTAGAAACACCCACGACCACGCAGAGCTAGTTTGAAAAATCGCAGTCACAGAAGGAAGAAAAGAAAAAGTTTCCTCATTCCACACTTTTCATTTGTGATAGTGAGTGTGGCCACATGGCTGAGAGCAGCGGCATTAAATGCAAGTTTTTCTTTGGGGAGAAAAAAAAATGGAGCTGGGTGTGCGCACACCTACTCACAATCCACCTGCTCAGGCTGCACATCTGAAAACCTAAAATTATTTCCTCCGCACAGAAACAACTACAATGACATCCCAACCTCCCCAGTCCTGAATCAAAACCATCCCAGTGTAATGTTCTCCTTTCGCCAGTAAAGTGTGCGGAAGATCCCACCCAGTAGCGGACTCACCTGCGTCGCTGCTTGCGGAGTGAAGGGAGTGTGTGAGGGGGAGTGTGTGTGTTTATGTGCGAGTCGATGCTGCAGGATAGCGGCACGCCGTCTCTCTCCTCGCCTTTGTCTGCTTCAGCCGAGCCGCTGCCTGCCTCACTGGAGGAGCCACTGGGTCCTAAAGCCAACGAGCCCTGGACCCGCCCACTGTGGAAATACTGAAGGTACCAGTCAGCGTGGGGCTGGGGTGGAGCTGACATCGGTCTCAGCAAAGGTGTATGGACAGTAAAGGCTTAAAGGAGGCTATTATTTAGATTAATGGATGAACATTAAAGAGCTTATGATTTGTGTGCGTGAGGCACTTCTAATTGCTGTCAAGAGGTGAAAGCAATTTTTTTCTAGAAATACCTGATTTCAGATCCTGGTTTTAATTTCTTATCCCACTGAAAGATTGTGGCTTTTTCTCTCCCTGTGTGTGTGTGTGTGTGTGTGTGTGTGTGCGCGTGCAAGTCAAAGAGACAAACCACAGTTTGATGCTTTCGGTCCTTTGGAGCTCTTTGTTGAGACAACATAAAAAGCTTGACTACAACAGTGTTTGTGTTTGGCCTCCCTTTCTGGTTCCCTTAAATGAGTATTTCATTGTCAGAGAACCATACAATATATTTACTACTTAATCTTATCAAAATCCATATGTTCGTTTTGCCTTTGACAGAACACCTGCACTGTCGTCTGAAAATATGTCACACAGCTTCAAAGGATGCACATCAAAGAGAAGTTATTCTATTCACTCTTGAATTCTACTTTTATAAAAGTAATTTTACATGTTTGCACTCAATGATAATGAAAATAATAACATATCCGATAATGGGACTAACACCAGATCCCCGAGGACCAGGGAAAAAAAGTTTGTGGTTGATTTTGCACGAACTTTGTATGTGAAATGCAGCAAAGTGACGTGGATGCGGCTGTCAGGTCCATGTTAAAGCTATTACACAGCGAGAAACTGTCAGACTGAAGAAAACACCTCGTCAAGTATAAAGCCCGTACTTATTTCATATTAAATTACAAGCTTGGGGATGTAAGCTATTCCCGACCTTGTGGCTATGTGACTGATTTAAATCAAAAGGCTTTGTGCTAGTTATTGTAGTACGGTATCGATGTCGCCGGCAGCTCTGTCAGGCTAGCAGAGACTCCATAGGAAGTAGATCAGGGAAAGGTGAGAAGTAGAGTTCAGAGGTGTCACGCGATACTCCCAACAGGCTTAAAGGTGGCAAGAGAAACACAAATGTAACATCACCAAACTAATGAACTCTATTATGTTATCCCTTGAACAGTAATGACTTCTAGGCCTCGAAACTGGGCCACAGTTCAAATTTGTAATGATCCAAAAAGTTCATCTTTGGTTTGAACCACTCTGACTTCGGGGAAGATGTATGTTTCCCAGTAAAATCTTCCGTCTTTGTAGCACACATATGTTTTATTAACACAATGTGTCCAAACAAGGTGGACAGGAAAACATTTCCAACATACTGTAAAGATGAATAGTTATTTATTCTGTTGGTTCTTTGGTGATTTAGGAAGGCACTGATGTTCTTGGCCTGAAAATGACCTTCTTTGCCTCTCAAATTTTGGGCTATTTTCATCTACCCCTCATTATATTTTGTGAATTGTTAAAAATACTACAATCAATTATTTCGAAGTGCCCCCTCAAGTTACATTCCTCGCTAAAAGTGTACATTTTCACTGTGCTCACTGAAAATCTGATTTTAAGAGGTGGGCCCACAAGTATGATTTGTGCCATCACCAGTACTCTGAAAGCCGGTCTTGGTCCTGTGTTAGAAACCTCTAGTGCACAAACACTGAGAATGGGTTTTACAATGAATTAGGAGACATCTTGTGTTCAGCAGTTAAAATTGTAAAGTGAAAAATATTTGCATATTCATATATCCTGGAATTTTAATGAGAGAGAGGGAATAGGTGCCATTTTAAGGATTTCAGTGAGGTATTTTCCTTTCTTTAATTATTTCCCTGTATCTTTAACTCCTTTTTGAGTATAAGCCTTTTAATCTTTTAAATTTAAAGTTACATTTGTACATTTGAAATAATGTATTTTGGGCAAGAATTTTAGCTTGGATCTGGCTGGTCAAAATATAACACAACAATATAAAAATTACAAAAAATGATAGTACAGCAGTTATGTCTGTTATCCATGGTCATAGGTGGGATTTCAGCTGTTGAAGGTGTGAGCATCAGGCCAGATGATTTATGCTGTGGCAACCATGTTCATTAATTGTTCCACTTTGACGTGAAAAACAATGTTGAGTAGCTCATTGCTTTAAATAAGAAAAGCAGTGGATAACAAGTCTCTGTTTTTAAAGAGCCAACAAAAGGAGTTGACTCTTTTCACAGCGGGCTGCACTGTCTTTGTCGTCTATTCCTCTCCCCTGAGGCGGAAAAGCTTCACTTTAAAACTCAGCTGTTGTCACATTCTGGAGCCTCTCCTTTGCATGTCACACATAACTCTAATTCACTCTGATCACTGGCTGCTCTGCACCTCCCTCAGCGAGCTCCCAGTGGGCTGTTGTCCACTGCCTGCGGTCTGTCAAAGGGGACACAGACGAAAGTGTCGATGCAGGAGGTGGTTTATTAGGTTGGGGGCATATGGGGAGAGAAGCAGATTTGGAAATTTGGCTGTCCTCCTCTGTCAGACAGCCAAAACTGAACATGTCCTCAGCGACTTTGCAAATCCGGTCCCATAATTCCTTTTTCATCTATGGAACAAGTACAACCAATCATGGGCCAGCGATCCAACTACATCACCATTTATCAGTGTAAACATTTCAAATGCACAGAGCGCATATGCACACATCTTAACCCCTCAGACCTTTTGGACAGGTTTATGATGAGGCTTAATTTGAAAAGAGCAAGATGTTACTTCTTGCACTTCAAAGAGTCGTGCCAATAAATTTAAGTTCTGCTGTGCTGAAATTATTCAGGATGATAAAATGGAAATGACCTCAGCATGCTTTCATACATTATTACTGTCAAATAAAGAGCCTCATAATAAGAGCCAATTTTAAGGTATTTAAATTCTGCCTCTCAGATGTTAGGACTTGATGTGTTCTGGTGAAGCAGTTTAGTCAAAAGTGACCAGAATTTCCTGTGCAACAGACACATGATAAAAATCATAATTCAGTTTCTTGACATGCTGATGTCAAATTTAAAGTGAAAAACAAAGCAAATATCATAAATGTGGATAAAAACCCACAAAATAAACTTAGCATGCGTAAATCTTCAGTATAACAAGTCAGTAGATCACATGTTTAAGCCTGGTGGCTGTTCCCTGCAGTATAATAAATAGTATTAAACAGTATAAACTATAAACAGTAAAAATTGCATTTGTCTATCTCTCTATCATTTAACCATATGTAAATTTGACCGTATCTACTTTGTTTTTCTAACCCTGAGTGGCCAGTTACACCCAGTTTCAGTGTGCAGATTTAAATAAGCTCTTTGTGGGTCAGTAAACCCATAGAAAAGTACAGCGACAGTTTCAGAAAGACTACTGTGCCTGCCAGCAACATGACAGGGCTGAATGAGGTGGACTGCAGGATAAGCATAAGTGGTTCACAGCTGGTGTCTGGGGGAAACACGAGAGAGGGGTGGAGAAGGCCGGCCTGTGAGGGGAGGGGTCTGGTGGCGACAGTGTGGGTGTGGGGAGGTTGCAGCCATGACGACTGATGGAGGAGGAAGTAAACAGATGTCCACAAGCTGGCAGACAGGCCCAGAGTGGTCGAGCCACTGAGAGACAGGTGGACATCTAGGAACACAGTGGGACTGCGGAGTCACTGTGAAGCCAGCAGACAAACACTGTTATTGTGTGATGTAGTGTACTAAAGATGCAGTGAAAAAGACTTTGTCTCATCAGTCCAAATGCATATATCTCTTCAGCATTGTGCAGACTCACTGCAGCGGCAGAAATCTTGAGAAAAAACTGGAATCTGGAAAGCCATCGGATTTGATCCTAAACCAGAGTGTAGGAAATGAAGGAGACATGCTGTTGCCTCCCTTAACACCAACTGTCAGCATGACCTTGAGATAGGCACTTCAAACCAGCTGCCCTGAGGTACACTTGTATGTTGGACTGACTTAGAGGACACAATGAAATACTCACTGAAGCGAAAACAAGTTTCAAGGAGTCTTTGAGCAAACCCTCCGAGCTCTGATGCTGCAGTGTTCAGGAGACATCGATAAATGCATGTCTAATAATTCACAATAGTTGGATGGACTGCCATTAAATTTGGTAGACCCAGGTAACAATATGTCCCCCCTTCAGGATGAACTGTAATAATTTTCGTGATACCTCAGGTTTTGTTGAGAAAGTACTCAGATCTTTTTCTTGAGTAAAAGTAGCAATACAATAAAAAAAATGTAGAAATACTTGAAATTTTTTGAGGAAAAGCACAAAAGCACAAAATATACTTAAAGAACCAAAAGTCAAAGTACTGACTATCCAGAATGACCAGTTTCAGCAGCAATAATGTACCTTATATTAATTGATAGTAAATATTAACTTCTATTAACTTCTTTCTAACAGAAATAGAAATACTCAAGTACAGTACTTTAGTAAATGTAGCTTACTTTACACCACTGACGTTTCATCCAGCACTATCAACAAATGAAACTTGTAATTCCCAGCAGTCTCATCTGTACTTTGCATTAGTGCTTATTACCATGTGTTAGGATGCTAACATAGTGAAATGTTGAAAACAATGCACACGTTAAACAATCACTATTGCATTGTCTGTGGGACATGTTAGCATGCTGGTGGCATTCAGCTAACTCTAGCTTATACTTTTTTCTAGATTATTTTCTAGTGGGCAACATGAAGTAATAAAAAGTATAGTCACTGGTTACTTCCAAATAAAAAATAACTCTGTGATGTATTGAAAGAAAGCAACAAATTCCACAACAATGTGAGGGAATAAATGAACAAATGACTGAATGAGCATGTGTGGGTTAACATTCCTCCTGAGGTGTGGAAAATGTTTTGAATGAGGTACGTCCACTCACACTGTCACACAAACACCACAGCATGACTCGTGACAGTGTGATGTTGTTGTTACGGTAAAGAGACAGATGAGCGGGACAGACCTCTCCAGCAAAGACAGCATCATTAAACAAGGCCTCATCAGTTACCATGGAGGCTTATTCATCGCCGGAAAAACCTTGAGAGGCTTATTCTGAGCCTAATCAGCTGCAGCCACTCCAGGAGGACCACCATGAGCAACAGAGGGTGACGTCATGTGATGAGTAGTTTGTAACGAAGCCTTTTCGCCCTCACAGGCACAATACGACCATTGTCATCTTCATCATGAATTCTACTGAATCACAGATGTGCCTCATCATCATACATATTTAAGTTTTTACATTTCCTCCAGCATCTCATTCTCCTTACTTCTTTGCTTCATTTTGCTCTGTTATCTTCCTCACAGAGAAAATGTAGGCTATTAACCAGTCGTGTGAGTGCCTGCGATGGCATGTGGGAGTCTGAATAATGTCAGCAGAATATTTAAAGCATGGTGGATGAAACTAAACTGAAGAATTGTGGGTGGCTGTTTCAGTGGATAAGTCGAAATTAGGAGAAAGAGAATCCAAAAAAGCAAAACATGACCTGGATTTCCTTTATGCTCTTTCAAAATCACCATGTGGGGAGTCACAATTGTGCCGTCTCAAGTAGCTTTGTCTGCTCGGCAGATTTTCTAATGAGGGGCTTTTGGAGGAGGATGACAGAGCGCTCTGCTCGTTCTGTCGGGGAGGAGGGGCATTTAAAGGAAATGAGCAATGCTCTGTCCATGGATACGCCTAATACTAGATTCCCCCCTTCTCAGATGCCCTGCTGGCAACTTGGCAGCACCATTAGGACTGAGAAGGGTGGCATTAGTCTGAAACTCTCATTATGTCAGATGCACTGAAAACCTCTAATCTAGGCACCAAATGAAAGGAGTAGAATTAAACCAAATTGGGCAAGAAGGCAGCAGAGGTGTAATTCGAAGTATTCAAATCAGTTCTGTTTGTTCTTTACGCTGGACAACTTTATTTGGAGAGCAAATGCTGCACTCAGAAAATTTACTTGTCCTGAATAGCTTCAAGTAATCGTCCATTGTGCCTTCATATGCACTCCCGTGACCTCTGATTGCTATGATACAACACAAATGTTTTGAAAACTCTTCTTGTGCACAAAAAGTGAGGGGTTTAATAACCTTTTACATGTGCAATGTGAATATTTTGCATTTTTGTTTTTTTTTTCTTTCTTTACTTCTGTTTCTGTTGGTAAGAGATATTAAACTCAACACACGGTTTAAGCATGGATCCAAAGGTTATTTCCCACAAGAGGTAAAAATATCAGTGAGCTCGGCCTGCACACTTGCTGTGTGAAGAAGCCAAAACAGGATTAAGAGAGAAGACCAATAAGCTAACAGACAGCACTATTCCTATAATATCACAGCGATTTTCAGCGAGCACTCATGTCTTTTGTGGCCAGTACGTCCATATAAATGCTGCTGCAGCTTTAAAATGTCATCTCCTACTGATAATTACACAGGCATATTGCATTAGTGTAAAAGTGAAACTAGAAACACACATTACTGACGTTCTGTGGGCCTCAGTATCCATAATTTTACATGCCTGCCATCTGCTGGACCATTACCATATTACAGCATTTACGCCACGCCGGTGACACTAAAGGGATAGTTCAGATTTTTGTGACACACTGTGGAGTTTGTCCAAAAATAAGAACCATTACCAGAAAGCATGGCCAAAAATAAAATAAAATACAATAAATCTGTGCTCCATCTTTCAGCCCATACAGTGCCAACAACTGCAAATACAGCAGAAGTGTTTTGTGTACCTTTCTGTTGTGTACCTCTTCATATAATCGACTTAATGCTGGTTAATAGGGTCTTAAAAGTGCTAATTCTTGTTGTTGTTGTTGTTGTTGCTGCTGCTGCAGCTGCTGTGTTGGGGTTTGGCCCACTTGGCAAAAGTTGGAAACTGTACACAGGATTTCAGAATTTCGTCTGAACGACTGTAACTCGCTCAACCAAGATGCTACTGCTTCTAAATAGCATAAACAAGTCTGTTTCCTAACATTGCTTTCAAAATAAAAGCACAGAAATTGAGTAGTGGATGATCAGGACTGTCTTTCTGCACTGAGCCAGTTACTGCATTCCAAATGACAATTTAGTGAAATTCTATTGATTGAAATTGTATGTACTGGAGTCTAAATAATGATCCACTGATATAATTTCAGGTTGGGTTTATGATTTGTTTGATGCTCATTGGCTCAGTGGTTTCTCAAATTATTTTGTTGCTCTTTTATTTTTCCTTTTTTCTTTAACATATCAAGACAAAATTATTTGTAATAATTAGCAAAACCAAAGTGGTTACAACAAAAAAGTAATTATGGATCAATAACTGTGCATTCTCCTCCACTAATATCTAAATAATACATGAAGAATTATAGATTAATAGCGTAATGAGTGCATCAATAACTGAATAATATCCCTTTAACCGGGCTCCTAAAACAGTGCATTAAAATGTAAAAGTTTTAAAAAAATATCCACAAGAAAAAAAATATCACAGCCAAATATAAATTCAATTATTTTGAAAATCCGCGGTAACCGGATGTCTCCCTTTAAACGCTACCAGCTGGGCACTCAGCAAGCGGTGAAGGCTATGGTGGTATGAGGACGCGCGCGGACCTCTCAGCGAGCTCCTGTGACTGTGACTGACCCGCGGCGCTGCATCGTGTTGTGACAAGATGTCTGTGAACGAGGTGTATGTGTTCCGGCCCTTCAAGCTCATCGCTCTGCTCTGCGTCTTTCTGGCGCTGTGTTTGGACTTGGTGGCTCTGCTGAGTCCAGCCTGGGTCACCGCGGAGCATTTCTCCCTGTCCCTGTGGGAGTCCTGCTCCCAGTCCGAGGCACGACACCCGGCAGAGGAGGCTGAGTGGAGCTGCTTCTCCACCCTCACATCTGGTACGAATCAGCGTTTGTTTGTTTGTTTGTTTGCGTCTTTTGGCTGATTTTTCAGCGCTTTGTTGTTTGAAACTTTCTTCCTTTGGAGTTGGGATGTTGTTGTTTTGTTGGACAGATATTCGACCTGTTACTGCACGGCGTGTAATCATGCTGAAAGAAAAATCTCCTATGTGGTTTAGAAAGCCACAACTTTTGTACGAGAAAACGCTGATTTTGCCCGTTACATGTTATATATAGCCTACAATGCGTAATGCACGGGTGACTGTGCCTTGTGTAGTAACTCTGTATGTTGTGGAGATGGTTTTAAACTAGCATGTTATCAGTGTGGTTTTTTTAAAGGCTACACAAAGGCTGCTCATCCAAAGTTTGGAAAAAAACAAAGAGGAATATTTGTGTGGCAGCTCCTACCAGTCATCACCCGGCCAGTTAGTTTTAGTTTGGCTTGCTGTTCTCTGCCTAGCAGCTGAGGCGTTCAGGGCTTCTTGTGTTGCTGATTAATTTCCTCTGTTCATACCAGAGAAGTGACGTGTTGTCAACTGTAACAAGCACACTGTAAGGTTTGATTCAGGAGACAACAGAGGTTGAATTCAAACCCTGCTGATTTCGATCACTTGTGTTTTTAGTTGTGGATGGCATCGATTCTTTTAAGGTTATTTCTAGGTCGATTTGATGTCAGCTTCCATGTTTAGGATAAGAAGATAAAAGATAAAATAAGAGGAAAACCACGCTGTGGAGTCACAAATACAATCCCTTTGGCACACAAAGAGTTAACCCACTCCAACCACCAGAAGCCTTTGAGGGGGTTTGAAGAGACACATTGAGCATCTTCCCCATCCATCCATCCACCTCACCAGGCCTTGAACCCACCAGGTTGCCTTTTGTCAAGCAGAAAAACAACATGACAGGACACACACACACACACACACACCACCACCACCATGAGGGGAGGAAATCCGCATTAAATGTTCCAGACTTTTCTTATTAGCCAGAGCCTCGTTTTTATTAAACTTACAGTAGCTGATTGTTAAAATAAATTAGCCCAAAACCATAATTGAATGAACATTTTGTAGTTTTGTCTCCATAAATTTTAGCTGTTAGTAGGTTTCACCAGGCCGGAGTGACTTTTGGTGCAGCCTGACCAGCAGCGCAGACACAAGAGGGGTACAGAGCTATGGGCGACTGACCGCTCTCTCATATTGTGGAATGTGATGGGGTGAATGAGAGGCGGGTCTTTGGCTTTGAGTGTCTGCAGAGCTCATTAAAGCAAAACAGTGGAGGGGTGTGTTGGGGTTAAAGGGGCAGTTCACCACAAGGCAAAGCAAATTTATTATGCACATATTCTCATACGCATCCCAAGGTTCTTGAATTTCAGTCTGTGTTTTGAGTGACGTAATGTGAATAAACGGCAAACCGCTTCAGTGAGCAATAGAAAAATAGAACTGTGATATAGTGAGTATGCTGTTTAATATTCTTTTTTTTTCTGTCAAAACCAAAATTATAACCACATAATGGACTAAAGATGTTTGAAAGCTGTATCAAATTGAGTTCAGATGTGTTTTTGGGGGGGATAATGAATCAGGAGCTCAGACAGACACACACACACACACACACACACAGTGAAGATTATTGTTAGCTATTGTTAGCTTGTTAGCTTCATCAGATGCAAATTCTCCTTTTCAGTCGAGTCTTTTGAGGTGAGGCTTTCTTCTGACGCTGACAAGTGGGACACCGAAGACAGAATACACAACGAAAGCAGGGATGGAAAAACTGAACATTTTTTCCTGAGTACATTTCTGGATTTAAACAGAGAATCAAAGCTTCACTGAAGAGAGATTTAAGCGCAGTTCAGAAAAGCTTTAACATGTGCCGTCTTAACAACCTTGTGCTTGTGTAGGAAGAATCCTCTGATGCAGAGGAAGTGATGAATTTGTACTTTTCCACCAGGAGCAAATGGAGATTTTTTTTGACATGAATAGAATAAATGTGCTGTTGAAAAATCACTATAGCTGAACAGCCATGGAAAAAGAAGTAGCAAAAACTCCAGCTCCATCAGCTAAAGCCTCCAAAGAGGTGACACAGTGTTGAACACACTGACTTACACGTGACATTTGCCAAAAATCATCACAGTAAGCAGACATGATGAATGCTTACGAAATGTTCATATAAAAATCTTTTGAAATATAACTAACATTGATGGAGATTGGGCATTGTACTGCAAATTACTGCTGAAATTTGTGAAAAGTATATTCATTTTCAACAGGCAGAAAGATAAAATATCAGTTATGTTTGTGGGTGTGAGAGAATAAATGCAGGAGAGGACACGATGAACAGAAGCGCTGCAGTGTATGGACATTTATTTTTATCTGTGTTGCCTTCAAAATACTGTACATGATATATTGAGGAAATATTGATGGTATTATAAAGGATACATCTGTTTTTTCAATATCTTCATTTATAAGCCATAAGCTCTTGGTGACATTAGGAATAGCTTCAACTTTGAAATGCAACCCTCTGTTGACCCTCTAAACATCCATCTCATGTCATTACTTGTAATAAAACGTAATTCAGGTGTTCATATTTCATCTAATCACTGTGACTGCTGAGATACTCATTAGGTTCTTGTTGCTTGTATTCCTGAGGCAGCCGGTCGCTGGAGTCCATTCTGCTTCACTCACTTCACTCTGTGGGATTAGTTCTGGCTTTGTGTTTGTCAGCGCAGCGGTTCAATTCAACAGTGCTGTCCTGTGAATCGAGCTTTTGTTGGGATGCTCCACTCTAACCTGCGTCTGTCTCGTCCTGCAGACTGGCAGATTGCCACCCTGGTGCTGCTGGTGGCCGGTGCCGTGGCAACTCTGGTGGCCTTCTTGGTGGCCCTGATTTCCCTCTGCCGGGGGACACAAAGGCAGCACTACCGCACCGTGGCTGTGTTCCTCTTCACTGCAGGTACATTGTTCCCCTCCTAACTCCTTGTTACTTTTCAACCAGACGTTTTGAAATCATTTGCACGTTTCTGCTGTTGTTTATCCAGTGTTCCAACACATCGTGTTCGGGCACATTTGGAAAAGGAAACACAGCACATACATACGTTCACCACAACCACAACATTTTCCATATACACAAGGTTTTTTTTGTTCCAGTGCTCACATTAAATAGGAGGGTGCAGAGGGGGAAGAAGCAGCTGAATGAGACTTCTGGTTGAGCTCATTTTTTCTGTGGTGTGGAGTCTGGAGAGCTGCAGGCTCAGGGGCCAAGAAAAAGCAGCCGCAGAATTTGCAGACTTACCAACAAAGTGAAGTCACTGATGGGGGAAAAACACCACCATAGACTCCTCATCCAGCACTGTCTCATACTTGGACAGCACATCTCCTGCACGCTTTGTCCAAAGGTCACTAGTTAGGGAGGATCTGTTTATAAAATATACAAATAAAACCAAGGATGCATTGTTTCATATACTATACGGGCCTAGTCACAACTGACTCACAGCCTGTGCTTATTTTACTTTAACAGTAGTGATGAAACACTAACCACTTACCTCCACTTGACTCGGGCCCAGTTCCAGTTTTGTCAGTTTCCAAAATAAAATTGGATTATATAAGAAACAGATATTCTGTTATGTGTCACAAATAATGTTCCTCCTGTCGGCTGTTGGCTAAATTTCGCGGAATAATTTTTCATTACGCTTGTTTGCTTTGTTGGTGAGAGTTTCAGCAGATTAAAAATTTGATGCCAATCTGCTTAAGCTACAGCATCAGATTAGCTTAGCTTAGCATGTAGACTGGAAATGGGGAACGAGCCAGCCTGGCTTTGTCCAAAAAGCAAGGAAAAAAAAGCCAAGGAAAGACAAAAGTAGTAGTAGACCAAAATAGTCTGGCAGTCTGCCACATAACTCATTGTAAAACTGTTTCTTGACATTTTATACCTGGATTTTGTACAGATTTAATATGTTTATTAATGAAGTTTAGAGGTGCTGGTAGGCAAATATGTTTCCTTTGAGCAGAGCCAGGATGACTGTTTCCCCTTGTTAGAAGTCTTTGTGCTAAGCTAAGCTAACTGGCTGCTGGCAAACCTGAGGGTGATACAGAGCTTCCGCAGTGTCGAGCAATCTCTTAAACATGTGAGATTCACTGTTATGAGTCCATCCACTGTTTCCATCCATATTCATCACACTCTGCTGCAATAAGTTTATTTTAAATTCTACTTGAGGGAGGAACTTATGTTGATTCCAAATAGTTCAGTACTAAGAGTACAGATTATAGTAGAAAATAATAGTCAATACCTCTAATATCTTCTATTGGCCTGTTTCATGGATTACACTGAATGGCTGGAACAAGCAGATTATTAATAACAGATATTGCCATCAGACAACGCAGAAAAATGTGTAAGCTGACTTTACTGAAGGGCAAAGATTTTTGTCTTGTTCTGCCTCAGTCACAAAGGACCAGTGTGTGCAGCCGACTTAATGGCTGCACCTTTGACTGGTCGCCATTTGTAGAAAAGCGTGGAAATGCAGTGTTATCCTTTCCTGTGTGTAATTGCTTTAAGAGCCTTGCAGGAATAAGGTCTCCTTACAGGCACACAATCCTCTGCAGAGCAGCAGCAGCAGAAGGGTTGGACTGTTAAATGCCCCTTGGCAGGACTGTGGCTGTGTGGTATTTATTTTCTGTTCAGAAATATGACCTCAACGGCCTGTGAGCTCAATCTGGGCTCCATCAACATCGCCACATTCTTGGGCTGCCGTCGTCCTCCCTGCACGCCCACAGCTCCATCCTGTAGGAAGGAAAGGTGGAGTCGTAGTTACACAAAGGCCCTTGCTCAAGAGTCACCTAACATGCACAGAAGGGAACTGAAGTAGCTGGTGCCACAGTAGGCCTTTGATGGCACACATGCGCGCACACTCACAATGACGCCGACACATTTACCACCGGTAGCTTGTGGTGCTGAGGGACTTAAAGGGAAATTGCTCACAGTGATGGACACATTAAAGTAATTTTCCTTCAGTGATGTTGTGGACACACAAAGATTGTTTTTCTTTCTTATGGAGACTAGAGGAGAGATAGAAAAATACATTTAAATTTTAAACATACCTTATTACATACTGGAAACACTTTTTGTTCCTTGCTTAAGTGCTGTAAAGATTACATTATTGCTTGTCAATATAATATAGCATGACTATATATTTTACTATTGTCTAATGCACAGTATTTGTTTTATTAGCATCTTGTAAATCAAGAGTAATAAATCAATCCTTTAAATGCTCAAATTTCTTTATATACTGTTTTTCTTATATATCTCTTGGTACTACAGATGAGTTATGCTAATGTCAGTAGCACAAAGCTCAGTGGAAGAGAGTGCAGAGACTGTTTCATCTACAGGCTCCTAAAACACTCAACACTGTCATGGACAGTCTTTAGAGAGGCTCTTTTTTGAGCTCATCAGAAGCAGCACTGATATATACTGTCTAATTGCTTTATATAATTCTTCTGTGGTTACCTTCAGTAACTCTTAGTTCTCTTTGCAGACATTGAAAGACCTTCCTCCTGTTTTCACGGCCTCATCTCTGCCTTAGCAGCATCTGTCTTTACATGATCAAGGCCTTTGACGTCACGGCGTTTTTTACTTGAATGACTTGAATGGTGCTTTTTTTAATGGATTAAATGCTTGTGAAAACACAGACACACCATGTCAAGGTGTAGTAGCAGTAGCCGCAGTAAAGCAGAATTTTGAAAAATGTTGGGAGAAGTGTAGACAGGCACAAAGTACAATAAAACATCATATAAAATCTGCACTACTTTCAATTAACCAATTGTATTATACTTACAACAGTTCCATCATATGGTGGCACCAGTCACAGCAGTTGGGGGGGGGGCTGCATGGATTGTGGTGGTAAAAGCTGCAGTAATAATGTTGCAGAAGTGGTATGAGTTCAGTTATACAAATACTGTTTAAGCATGAGTATCAACATTTGCGTTGTCCAGTAGTGGAACGATGGCAGTCCGAGAAGTATTGTAGTGTTGTTTTGATGGTGGTCAGTAGGGCTGCAGGTTCATCTTTGGTTAATCTGCAGACTATTTTCTTGATTGTAATGAGAAGCTCTTCGCACAGCTTGTTTTGCCTGAATACCAGTCAAAACTGCAGGTTTATTTATTTGATTACTGATTTTCTGCCACTGACTGCTTAAGTTGATCAATTGTTTTAGCAGTGCAGAAATCTGCCTTTCTCATTTTAAATTTGTGAAAGAAAAGAAAAAGTCTCAGTAAAATCTTGTGATTGACTCTCTTTTGGTTCCAGTGGTCCTGCAGGCCTGTGCTCTGGTCCTCTACCCGATCAAGTTCATTGATGGAACGGTTCTTCAGACCTATCACGAGTTCAACTGGGGCTACGGGCTCGGCTGGGGAGCCACCATCTTCATGTTGGGCGGAGGGATCCTCTTCTGCCTGCGGACGGACATATATGAAGATCCAGTGTTCTGAATACTTTATCAACCCTCAACCGCTGAAAATACACACATGAACACACACATGCACGCATGCACGCACACACACATACAGACAAATTCCCATGCAGGAGGCGTGCTGTTTTTCCTCTCTCTGCACACAGTCGATATGTGTGTGAACACAGACTCAATCTCTCTCCTTCTATTGCTGTCTTGCTCTCTCTGCTATTTTTAGGCAGGTTGTGAAGGCCTGACTCAGGCCAGGGCTGCATGAACGGGTCTCTCAGCCCTGCCGGTATCAGGGGTGAGCGGCTAAAGCTAAAGCACAGAGAGCTTTCTGGACAGGCACGAGCCTCCGATGCTGGACGTTTCCACTGCACGCTGACCTGAATCTCTATTGTTAGAGAAACGGGACAGTAGATCCTCAGCACAGACCTGAATGTGCAGTGACTGAACATTGAAGGGATTAACTTATCTCCACATTTTCTTTTTTGTTTAATTCTTTTTATAGCATTTAACAAGGACAAGCTTGTTGTTAATGTATTTATGGCATCATAGTCCACCTCATAAATATTGATAAAGATGAACTTCTTCTTGCGTGTGTTCTGGCTGAAACATATCTATTAACGCTAAGCCTTCTAATGGTCGCAGTGTAAATCAGACAGCTTCAATATGTGCTAGAGCCCTCGAGTGTTCATGCTTTGTTTTGAAACTCATGCTAGTTTCTCTCAAATGAAATATGTAAATGTGTACAAAGTATTTCTACATGAAGGATAAAACAGAATAAACCATCGTAGTTTGGGAAGTTTTAGGAGTGTGAATCGTTGTTGTTTTCAATACTGCAGCCAGGTGGTTCACACACTGACCTCTGACAGGATTTAAAGAGCAGAAGCCTCAGGGGTGCTGTCCCTCTTTTTGGACCAAACAGCAATGAGACAAAAATGCAAAACGTTTATCATCCACTACACACATTCCTTTAGAGGAATCCACTTCATGCTATTTAAAGAGACATCATCAGCTTAGCCAGCTTGGAGACACGTCGAAAATATGATGAACAGGTTGAAGCATAATGAGCAACATGAAGCATTTTATTGCTAAGCACAAGGCACATTAACCATCACAGCTTCCTGTGGGATGACGTGTTCCTTTCATGTTATTATCTGACACAGCTGTACAACACTGCCACATTAGTTGCTTGTCATGGATTAAGGTCCCCACAGGCTGAAATTCGAATTACAATCTTGAAAAAAAACCCCAAAAATAACCTTTTAACTTTTAATTTGTGGAGCATAAAGTTGTTGATTCATGATCTTTTGTCTGTTTTTCAAAGTGTGATAATGGCATGTGAGTTTTAAAAGATCCATATTATGTCCCAGGATAAAATAATGTGGCATAATAATGTTTTGTGCCAAATAGAAAGCACTGCCACAACTGAACAGCACTGCTGTGAAGTCTCCATGTACACACTTTTTAATTTTACCCCTACAGAGTTCAAACTGCAACAGTTGGTTAGAGAATCTCAGGAAAGGGAACGTCTGCGAATTTGTGCAGCTGCAGCGGTGTGAAACCCCCCCCTCGTCCCCCAGCTGTGGACATTTTTTAACGGCTGAATCAACAGCTCCCCAAATGACTGTACATTGTGAAGCAGATACTGGACTCCTGTGAGTAGTGTGATGTGCTGTGTTGAGTGCGCGAGGTGGTGGGTCAGTGGCTGTCTTATAATAGTAGTGACCTCTCAGGAATCTTTGAAATGTGACTTTAACGAGTTAAAGGTAACACGATTACACAAGCAAACAGGGCACACATCGTACAGTTTCTAAAGCATGACATATGTGATGAGATTACTTTCTTATCCCAGCATGTTAACTGTAGTTAAGCATTAGTGGAGAACATAAAGTGAAACATGTTTTGACACTGAGGGGATTCTACACTCGGACACAGAAGATTTCAAAAAGCTTTGCTGTGGAAGAATATTTTAAAACATTCACAGACATCCACAGTTTACTAGCTGATTCACACAATATGCAAATAGCAAAGTTTTCTGTCAGAAGAGGGTTTTAAATGATACTCTCTAGTTTTGGTGTGTTGCAAAGGTCAAAGGCTAAAATGCCAGCAGGTCTTTATTCTCAGCTCTCCACCCACATAGTTACCACGCTTCTTGTATTACATGACACTGTACGGCAAAGAGGACTAAAGCGAAATGCCTCACCAAAAGCGTTGCCCACGTCACAGTCAATCCAAGTGCAACTTATCGCCTATCACAACACGTTTGATTGATAAAATCTGGTGTTGTGAGAGGCGTCAAAAGCCATAAGAGGCTAAGCTGGAGTTGTGATTCTCTCTGATATGCAGTTTATAGTTGGTGTCTGTATGTTATTCTCTTTGCTTTATGGGAATAACGATGCTGATAAGACAAACAAAGCATAGTGTATGGTTCACATGAATTGTGAGGTGTGTGTTTTTGTATTAGGATAGACAGGAAAACAAGCTTTACACTTTAATTCAAGTGTGACTGTGAGCCAGATTGTTCTGACATGAACAGGCACAAGAAAAGCAAGACTGACTGGCAATTCAGATAAAAGAAAAGGTCTTTCTTACATTCATTTAACGCAGAATCATTTTGCAGCTGCTACTACATGCTCTCATCTCTGAATACTTTGGACATGACCACGGCTTTTACTGCAGAGGATTTGCACACAGAGCTCTCACTCAACCAAAGTAAGAAAAATCACTCCAGCTGTTGTGGATAAAGAATACTATTAGTCACATTTGACTGAAAAGCTCAAGGAAGTGAATTGTATTTGTAGCGCAAAACACTGTGGCCTTTGGAGAGTATTCTGGCCCCTGGGTGCAGTAACCAGCCAGACCCTGCACGCTTTCACTCTGCAGGGACAGATTCCAGTTACTGAGCCTGGGGGACAGAGACAAAGATGGACTCTGACACCTTCATGCCTGAGGACAGAAATGATGTTTTAAATGATGGGATTGTGCACAAATGTACTGAAAATCCAAGAAAATTCTAAATGCAAACCTGAAGTTGTCCAGCTCGTCCTCTGATCCTCAGCAGTGGAAGTCCTCTACAGATGAGAGAGGTGGATAAATGGACTGAAAAGAAACAACTGGGCTACACATTACCCCCTGACCAATCCTCTATCAAGCTTGGCTCCACCAAAATTACACATTAACCTGTAGAAAGTTAGTCACTTCTCCTCCACTGTCACACTTCTGCTGCCCCGCGGCCCCCCTGGGCCCCATTAAACCCACATACAACAGTAAAATCACTTGAATAACTTTGGCTTGTATTGTTCAGTGAGCTGCACGCCATCCATTGTCTTATGTTTTGTCATGCAGCAACGGCGCTTCATTTGGATGAGACGCACAGCATCCAAATGATCTGAGCAGTATCCATTCTTCAATGACACTAAACTGAGAAATATCAGTGTGTGAGAGTGTGTGTGCATACTTTATTAAGGGCTCTCTCATTTATTCTCTATTGATTAATCACATAACTCTCTCTTGTTACTATTGGGTTGGATGAAGTAAACAAGAGACACACAGCTGCCCTTAGACACACACACACACGCTCATAGACACTCAGGTATGAACAAGGCGACCTGGTGTGGGAAGCAGTCAGCTGCCCAATTGACCTTGTGGATGTCAATGAATGCTGGATCAAACACTGAAAGACAGCGTCAGCCTTGAGCCACATGGCAGCTTTCCCAACATTTAAACAAAATATCATGCTGTGGACAGTCTATCTTTAATGTCCTCTTGCATTGTTGATTAGTGTGGTGAGAACTGTGCATCAAAAGAACTGTGTAGTCTGTGTTACTCAAAGGTAAGGAATGTGCACAGTGAATCAGAACTTCCTTTGTTGTTTTAATCCAGAGTGCTGTTCTTTCTTCAGCAAATATCCATACATAAAGGACAGGGGGTTCTGTATATGACAAGATGACATCATAACCACTTAATCGCACCAATCGTTTTACACATTTAATCTGTAGTTCACGAGAGAATCCACAGAAAAGATCAGCAGCACTCACATCAACATGGTGCTATAGATTATCTGGGCACTAGAGGGCGACAAGAGCTGTATAAAAAAGCCACATACTGCATACACACACTCAAGAGCAGCATATTTTACCAGGCATACAGGTATTGTGCCATGTGCTATATACATATAAATAATCCAGTTCTTTCTAAATGCAGCACAACATTTAAATCTGACTTGCATGAAAAAAGGCCCGCTATAACTATTACATTAAATTAGCTAGTGACTTGCAATGAGCGCATTCGAACATGTGGATATAATTCAAAAATTTTCCCCAAATGCAGCTGTGATGGATACAAAAGAATAATCAAAACAACATATTTCAGTGTTGTTCAATAACTGGGACTGACGCTGCTGAGGCTGATTTATGGGAAAGGATGTAAGATATCCTGGTTGAGTGAAAATGTAGGGAAAATTATGTTCAAAGTAATCTGATAAGATTTAGTAAGATAAGACAAGTGCAGGGACGTTGTGCTCATAAAAGCAGTGATTATTGTTCTAGTTGTTGTTCTAGTCTGTTTGTACAACTTTACGAAGATACGAGAACACATATATTTATAAAGATTTTCCAGCTAACTCGCTTTTGATAAAGGGTCATGTGGATGTTGTATACTGTATATTTACCGGAACCATTCTCATTTTAAAAAGTAAATGACCTGTACATGTTTATATTTGTTTGATAAAAATCCATTGGCCCATACTAATTACTACTGAAAGGTTGCCCTGATAAGGCTCCACAACACTATTTTGTCTTTTGGAGATTTTATATTGATGAAGCATTCAGCAAATTTATTTGGAAGTTGGCTGTAGTCTGCTCCTCTGAATTATACACTGTTAGCTGAGGTAGACTCTCATTCAGAAACGATATCTACTTATTATTCTATAATAAATCATGATTAACGAAAAAAATGATTAACAGTGTTACAGCGTATGGTTCCTTTAACAGGATGCTTTATTTTGAGTTTGGCTATAAAATGTAGCAGAAGAAAAGTAAACTTCTGTTTAGACATTTTAGACATTTTGTTAAAACAAAAATCCAATAATACCAAACACGCTTCAAGCTCTCCCTCCTTGTCTCCATCTTTTACTGGCTTGCACAACTGATAAGTTGAGGAAAAAAGTAAATTGTGTTTTAATTGTAGCCACTAAACAGCATTTATTTCTAAAGCCTATGAATACAGTAAGTCAAAATTGCTCTGTCAAGTAACAGATGAATCACAGGTTGAAATCAATTTGATGAAGATGATTATTAGACAGCATTAAATGACTCCATAAACAAAATAAGAGAAAGAGCTCAACAGTCCCCAAGATATGAAAGCATTAAAACTGCATGTTATACATTTATTTTCTGTGTTTCACCTGCTCATTATGCTCTTACAAAATGTGTCGTGTCTCAGGTTATCAAAAACAGACAGATATGTGATATCAAAAATCCTTTAACTGTCACATAAACATTGTTCAGTAGTAATTCAGAATTATAAGTCAAACACTTCAAGGCAAAACTGGCAAGAATTTTGGATTGAAAATCCCTTGACACACTCATTTCTTCTATTAATTCCACATTACGTGGCATTATAAATTCTGTCAGGGCTTAAAACACTTCAATGGCTCGAAGCAGGCAATAAAAAGCATTTCACACTTCTTGTCCCTGTATACAGGGTTTAGCTGCAATAATAAAAGTCATGTTGCGTGAGCTAACTGGCAAGACCTGAAGCAAAAAAGTAAACAATTAAACACAAAACATAAAACTGAATTCAATAAAATCGGGTAATGTTTCCACAACCTCAAATGGTCTGAGTCAGCTGGCAAGAGATCTGGTAAAAAAAAACAATTTCCGAAACTGTTCCTCAGCACGACATCTGCAAAGTAATCTCTGCTGACTAAGTCAGCTGGCAAACGTGGCAAAAAGTAAACAACCAAGCAAAAAATCCACCGTGAAGAGTAATGCTTTCCCCCATAAACAGAACATTTCCAGTTGACATCTTGAAAGAGTTCATATAAATTCAAGCACTGGTGTAAAAATGTAAACTAAAACTAAAATGGCAAGCATAGTATGGCATATTGGAATAATATAATAACACTGGTTTGATTTTTTGTAAAGATCGCACAGTATCCTTCAGCCTAACATGTCATATCTTCAGTAATGCGTCAACAGTGGTTAATATCAAGTGACGACTGAGAGGCATCGTTGACTGTGATTTTAAACCCTGAAAAATGAGAGAGGCGGAACACAGCATCCGTCAGAGACGTCCTTGTTGTTTCAGGCCTCGGCCGCAGTAAGAACTGAATTTCTAGCAAACAGAGTGCTGAACAGAGAGTCCATCTTTTTCACTTCTCTTGATCTCCTCCTGCAGTGGAAGCACAGCTTAGAGTGAGCGGGTCTTCACATTTCATTGTGTGCAAACTATACTGTGGATTTGTATTTACTCACACTTTGAGCACTGCACCCACACACAGCGATAGCCCCAGTATGGCAATGATGGCAACTGTGGCACATGCATAGACAGGCATCGAGTCCCGTTCTGTTTCTGCTTTCAGTGCGACTTCTTTCTTTTCTAAAACAAATGTAAAGACACTTACATGAGGTCAGCTTTATTTACACATGCCTTTGTCAAAATAAAAACTTCACCAAACCATACAAACTAAATAACAAACTGAAATCTTCAGAAACGACACTAAATCAGCATCAGTGCAATGTTTAAAAATTTTGCAGAGCTACACGTATATACAACATCACAACCAGACAGTTCAGTCAAACTAAGCAGACACACAGGATTAAAATACATTAGTATTTCACAGACAGATTTTTTATTGACATATAACCAAAACAGCAATCTTTCCCTAACCTTAGCCAAAATGAATGATTACATTTCGTGACTATTTGATGAGATGCTGTGAACTAACAAAAAAGCCCCTCTGTATCTATAACTTCGGTTTTTCAGCCATGCCAGGTGGACAGCATCAGAAACAAGTCTTGTCCATTACAGAGTTGGTGCTGGTTATTTACTCAAAAGAGGTGATAGCTGATAATCCATCTGATGACACTGTGGTAAATGCAGCCACTGGCCAGTATCTCTATAATCCAATGTTTATTGTATAGTGAATTGTATAATGTTAGTCACAATAGATACAACATGGTATTGTCAGTATCAAAATGGGAATTGAAATGGTCAGTTTGAAATTATTTATTATTAGAGGCTATTCTAACTATTTCGAGTACAATAAAGGAGACTCACACCTTTGCAGAGTTTGATCAAAACCTTTATTCTGTGAAAACATTACGATGCTTCAAAGTAAAGTGATGATTTCATTTATCAAAGTGACAACACTTTGACCCGGAGTGAAATCTGAATAAAACGGCAAGAGATTTGGCAAGTAGTCAGCCAACAAACATCAAAAGAAACACCAAAAGAATAAATTATTCTGGTATTAGAGGAAATCCAAAAGGAGGTTGATTTTGACAAGAGTGAAGACAAGAATGTCTACTTGAATTTGTATTTTTCATAAGTGCAACATGCATATTACAGAGTTTCAGCCACAAATTTTCAGAGATACAAACCTCTTGTTGCATACTTGCTGTTTTTAAGTATACATTTTCAGAGTTTCAAATACGGCATTGTTGTCCCACTACATCAGTTTGCAAAAAACTTTTGAAACCTTGAAATTTGAGTTTTGAAATGTTAAAATCTTCTTCAACATCATTTTGTATGTTGCTCTGGGTGCAACACTGTTTTTTGTTTGTGCAGAGTTTCAAACCTCCCATTAACAACTCAAAGAGCTAAAGCAAGGCGTCTGGACTTGTGAAGACTGACTTGAAGACGTTTCACTGCTAATCCAAGCAGCTTCATCAGTTCTGAAAAACTGTTTGGTGGAGAACAAATATATATACATCAGTGGCTGTGGCTAAGTGAAACTAAACAAAACAAAGGATCTGATAGTCCTGCAATTTGCCTATGTAGTTTGACTGCCAGTGATGGCCCACTGTGTCTAACCACTGGCCATCTGTGTCTAACGACTGGCTAATGACTTTGAGACTGTTAATGAGTTCAGATATGACCGGTTAACGACCTATTGTTCTTATGGTATGGTATGGGAGGACAGCGTTGTATGTGCACGAGAGATGATGTCTAAGTCCACCACCTCTGTCCTCCCATCCATACAGTGACATACTTGAAACTCTGAAAACATGAGCACGGTTTGTTGGTAATGGCAGGTTTGAAACTCTGCTGGCAGGATTCTAATACCCATAGAACATAAGGTGAATTAGGCAAACCGTTGGCAGTGTGTGGTTTACAGTCATTTTCCTTCTTGGGGCAAAAATGAATGACTCAACCCGTATTAACACGCCACCATCCTTTCAGTCTTAGTGCAATATGTGCAATGCTCTTCAAGTATACACATGGTATAGTACAGTTGGCACATCCCACTCTTAACTTGTGAGGATATCATGTAGACAGACACCATGCAACAAAGGCATGACTTGTGCCTTCAAGGTGCCTCAGCATACTGCCTTAAGTAACTTTAGTAACTGTGCCTTAAGTCCAGGCCATAATCGTAAACGATATATATTTTTTTAATTTATACATAGACTGGAAGTATTTCTGGTTGAGAGCTAAAAAAACAAACATTTTTCTGTGCTCTTATTATTTTAAAACACGGATATTCATCTTCATCATCTTCGTTTTAGTCAGGCTGTTGTCAATACCCTGTGAAGCCTTAAACAGACGAGGACCCTTCATCCTCAAATCCAAAGAGAAACATCTGTGGCAGTAAAAACAAAAGGAAAGTGCGAGGACAAATTAGACTCTTAGCATAAATTATGGTTTTTGATTGTTCTTTAGTTTTATAAATGGACATCATGCATGCGTTCATGCAAATTTAATATTGAAACACGATATTGATATAATATGAACGAAAATATTATTTAATGCCTTTCAAAAATTCAAATTAAAATCTTTAGCTCTGAAAATGATACAGAACAAAGTAAACTTCACTTAAAGCTGACATTAGAAAAGAAGAATAGAAAATAGACATCTAATAGTCTATTTATAACATTGCCATATATATGCAATTTACATATGCAATTTTTGCCATATCATAAAAATAATACATAAGAATAAAAATTAAACTCACTGCTTGATGGTGAGATCAGGGTCTTCCAGCTGGGAATCCTCAAATTAAATGTGACTCATGAGGACTTGCTGACGTGCCTTTAAACAAAAAGTTGCTTTACAGCTTAGTTTGTAATTCCTTTCACTCACTGAAAGCACGCTTTCAATAAATCCTTCAAGAATCTCGGTATAAATACAAATCTCTTTAAACCCGGTGATTTCTTTAAAAAACTCAAGTCAAGGGTTTTTAAATTTCTATGTCTGTGACACATCACCACGTGAAACAAAGATTTGATGAATGGATATTTGTGCTTTACTAAACATTGATCTTTTAAGCTTTTCACCATAAGCTTGTCTGACACACTTGTGATTTCATGATCTCTCTCTCTCTCTCTCTCTCTCTCTCTCTCTCTCTCAAGGCAAACAAATACTGGTGTGTTACTTGCGTGCATTTTGCAGTAGGCTGAAACATCATTACCTGGGTGGCACGTTGGACGACTCCACTCACTCCAGAAGCTTTTCTCTGCGCAGTACTTGTTCAATTTGGACCGGACCCTGAAGCAGTTTCTCTCTTTGTTGCGTATGGAGGGCAGAGTTAGCTTCCTCTCTGAGGTTAAAATCCACTTCTTCAAAGAAAAGAAAAGTTAGTTAGAGATTCTCAAGAGACTGAAGATCCAAACCTAAAAGTATAAAGAATATTGAACTGCACTGCAGAAGTGCTTTTTTCTCTCTCTCTCTCTTTTTTTGAAGTAATCACTTCTTTAATGATACTGAGGGATTTTAACTCTGTTGTTCTCTTATGTAGTATGGCAGGCTTAAGATTTTTAGCGCCACCTGTTACTCTTGTCTTGGTCTGGTTCTGTTAAAGTGGAAGTGTGGGATCATATTGTGATTCACGTGCCTGCAAAGCAAGTACTCAGACTTGCCAAGATATTCAGATGTTCACCGTTTGCCAAAGGTGTTATCTACACAGACAGGCGCCCACTCAAAACAAACAACAGATTATGGAAAGCTATGCACCTTCTTCGTTGGTATAGTAAGTGCCTTGATGTTTAAAAGAAAAAAAATGAACATATTTGGTAATTCATACCGTTGCAATCTTTCTGTCGGGTCCCTCTTGATTGTGCTCCACTTCCCATTCTAGGCAATGTCCAGGAATCTTGCCAACGGGACTGTCCCAGTGTAGCTCCTGCTGCGTGTCTGGACTTGTTTGCACATACAGCTTCTCTGTGGTTTCAGGCTTCACTGCATGAACATCCAACACAGAAGGGCGGATTGCAAAAGAGAGAAACAGCAAATGTATTGAACCACAAACACAGGGTGAAAACATGGGTAACTAATTACGTACCATGGTTTTGTATTTGCAGGGTGATGAAGGTTGGTTTCAGCGGACCTTCAGAAGAGGAGCCATTCAGACAGAAGTTGATATCAGTGAAATCAGGGAGAGAGATGCCTGTGAAGTTGCAGCCACTCCTGTTACCGCCCATGTAAATGTATGATGGACATTCCTGCGTCTTTTCCAGTTCATTGTGCCTGACAAGGACACATACCAGAGATGAAACCGTTTAGTTTAGTGATCTGGCTGAGGGCTTCAGGTTCAGTGGCTCTTGCTTTGTGGTACTCAGTACATTAAAACTGGATAACACTGGAGTGGATGTTAACAGACTTTATACAGCTCATTTGCAGGGGTTTGTATGTGGCTAACTGATACCAATAATCACTGAGCTATATTTCCACCACTACGGTCACAAACCACTAGGTGACTGTCATTAGAAAACACATTAGCTGTAAAACAAAACTGACCACAATGAGGCATGAGGTAATTCTGGATGATCTGGAGTTAGATGCAAAGTTTAGGAATCAAGAGAGTCATTTGAATTCATCCAGTGAGAACTGTAGAACACGTTAAATAAAGAGCCATTCATTGAAAGTTGTTGCGACATTCAATTCTGGCCTCGTGGTGGTGCAAGATCAAAAGGCAGGTGATCACCAAAGTGCTTAAGATTTATCTCCAAAGGACGATGAGTATCCATACAAAATTTCAAGGGAATCCATCGAATAGGTATTTTTTTTGTTCTGGACCGATTTGTGTGCCCTTTGCTGACATAGCTAAAAACACTCTGTGATGTTCATACATGACATACCAGAAATAAAGATTTTGCTGTGAATTGGCCGGCATCTTTGCACTTCTTCCCCATGTACACTCCACATACTGCATGTTATAGTACACACAGACAAAATCCTGGACTGCTGTACCTACAACACCTAGAGGTAGAAAGATTAATTTAAAAAAAACCCATTCAATTAAAACTTTTTCCAAATATCTCATTAGCTTGTGTTTTTTAACGCTATCTGTAAAGCCTTTCAGGCTTACCTTTGCTGGAAGGTTTCTGGACCACTTCAGTGTAGTTCGTGCTCTTGATCATAGTGCCGTTGGTGCAGGGCCCACTCAACAAGGTGTACACTCTCACTCTAACATCTTTCATCAGATCAAACTGGGTGCTGTATGTCCTCTTCATGGTCCTGACAGCCTGGCAATCCAGAAACACAACACTGTCACTGGGACTACATGACATCAGTCAGAGTTAAAACTGTGTTCTGTGCCTCCCCGTATGTGCTTGCATTCAATCCTGTCTGAAACTAAATTTGATCCCTCAGCTGTTAACTCTCAAAAAGATCCTGCCCTGAAATGTTCGAGTGTTGTGAGAAACACTTAATTGCCTGTCAACAACAAATGTACTTGTTTACTACAAAACAGTGAGTCAGGGCTGGGCTGTGCAAACATGATAATAATTCTCAATATGTTTAAAATCTCTAAAACTTTTATTACTTTAAACATTTACATTTGAAACTGGTCGGACTGTCTGAGACTGAAGACTTTCATTTATGTGCAACCGTGGCAGTCTAGAGATCAGTCCTGACGATCAGTCACCATCAGTCATCACTATGGCTTTGTCATAGACGCTGATAAGATCTGAGCTGAGGTCAATGTAGTCATATCTGTTATTTTTTGATGACGCCTTACTGTGTCAGACAACAGCATCTTTTGGCAGCATTACTACTTTAACCCTGTTAAGTCAACTCCATGTAAGACCAGCCTGGGAATTTTAGCCGGTTCTTAGTCAACCATATCATGGTGCAATGACAGACATTTTATTTATCTATGACTCAGGTATAGTACTTTTTCTTTACTCTGCTGTAACACTTGGCTAATAAATAAAAATCCAGAATTCACAAACTTTTCATCAGTGACTGGATCTACCATATAGCTATGAGATTGTGTTCCAATGATGGCATGACGATTGCCTCCTTTAACTGTCTCATGAGCACAGTTCATGGCACCAATAATATTGATAACTCAGTCTTGGCAGGTGAGTAGACAAGTTAAGTGCCTCTGGTGATGATAAAATTGTGTGCACTTACAGACCAGCTGTTCTTGTAGGTGTTGAAATATTCCAGATGATACATTTTCTGGCACTCTGTTGTGTTAATCAGACTGGCTGGGAGGTTCCATGTAATTTGGAGATGTCCGAGATGACCAGGGTCAAATATGACGAGCTCCTCGGGGGGGTCCACTGCAGGTGAACAATACCATTCATTTACCGACCGTGTTGTGTCTTACACCCGCGCTCTCACCAGCTGATAACAACATGCAGGTCAACACAAGCCAACGCAGCACCTCAGAATGAATGGCGCGTAACTGCAGATTACTGTGTCCTAAATCTCTCAAATGTATACGAAAAACACAATGACAATGTAAACGTTTCCACAAAGAGCCTGTCTCTGCAGAACAATTAGAATCACTTTGTCTCACTTTGTCTGCCTTACATTTTGGTCAAAATGATTTACGATTGACATGCGACTGAAAATATAAGCAAGCATGAACCTGTGAATGCGCTGCAGTGCATGTTCTCCCTCCAGCTCATCAGCACGAGTAGCATCAGTATCGCTTGATGAGTCAGCCGGGATCTACTCGCCATCAGCAGGCAATTTATGGCTTAAAACCAAAGCTGAAAAATTAATAAAAAAAAAAAAATAGTCCAAAGATTAAAAAGTAAAACCGACTAAATAGAATAAAAATGAACGGATTGATTAATTCTATAAATAAATCTGATTGATGAAATAGGATTTTGTTAAAAAACAAACAAAAAAATCCTTAGAAGACAGTAAAATCCGATAAATCTGCAGAATACTTTCGGCAAGACCTTAACCAGTGATACAAAATAAATCATAAGAAGCTACTGAATGACTGGAATGATAAAAGCTGTCAGCCGTAAAGACGAATGTACTTACGTGAAACGTGAACAGCGTTTTATAAGACACGGTGTGGGTGGACTGACCGTGAGAGCCTGAATGCATCAGAAGACACGGTGATTCAGCTTTACTTTGGTTAGTTGTCCTTTTTTTTTTCTTTCTTTCTTTTTTTCCTGTTTATGGGAATTGGTGAGTAATTGTCCCGTATATGAAGCCAACTGTTTTGATGTGTATGGTTCACCAGCAAACACAGGGAAGTGACAAAAGCAGCCCGTTGGATCTCAGTTCCTTCAGCACTGTTTTTACATGTATTTTGGCTTCAATCACTGCAATTTACGGGTGAAACAGTTCACCTGAAATTTCCCTTACGCCTGGCCGCTTTAGAGCCTCTTTGTAGTTAGAGCCAAAACAAAAAAAAAACAAAAAAAAACAAAACAACAAAACTGTAAGTAACGATAAATAACGATAAGACGATGCGCGTCTCACCCGGTGTGCAGAGGTGTAAATGGTTTGAAACTTTAAACCACAAGAGGTCAGTGAACTAAAACTTTTCTGGTAGGGAGTCAGGTTAGCTGTAAACTGCGGGGTGAGTCAACACTTGGCCACATGTCAGGGGAAATTCTCACTTTTTTTTTCTTTACTTACTTCACTACACTACCGGTCAAAAGTTTGGACTCACCTTCCCCTTCAGTGGTTTCTCTTTATTTGTTAACATATATCACCAAGACTTTATCCTAAAATGTGTGACAGAGTAAGCATCAGGAAACTCAACAATCAGCCAACATTCCGGCGGCTGACATAAGCAAACAGCACTTTGTCTGACTTCATTCATTCACGGTTTTATTTTTACAGCTTTTTTTATTCGTCTGGTTCATGCGGTGCATTGATAATGACCATTCAACCATTCAAAGACAAATATAACAAGGTACGGTGGTATTTCTCGCGTTTGTTGCTGACAAATGCCCAAGGACTCCTCCACCATCCTTTTTTCATAGGTGTATATCCTCTCCCCTTTTATTTTTGTTTTGCCGTAGTTAAGATTTTGATACACCTGACTGCCGTGGTGACAAGTCTCCTGCGTAAACTGATGTTATCGGTTTATCTAAAAAATATTACTTCGCAAATCATTTGAAAGGTTTCTTTGTCTCTCTTTTTCTTGAAAAACAGACTCCCCACATCCAAACCTGACTGAGAATCTGTAGGAAGTACCAGAATAAGCCAAACCCTCCCTCCCACCACATGAGGCCTCTCACCCGGAGGCCTCTCACCCGGAGGCCTCCCACCCGGAGGCCGCACCCTCAATGCGCAGGACAAAAGGATCCAACATTCTGACGCCGGTGGCCACAAAATACCCCCATGGGTGCCGTGTCCCGTTCCCTGGCAAATCAGTTGAGGGCCCCACCTCCAACCCGGTATGTAGTGTCTAGGTGGATGGCGTGTGTCAAAAAACATCCACGATTGCCAGAACCCAAAGTTTCCCCACAGAACATCGCATTGTAAACAGATGATTAATGATGTTCACTTCACCTGTCGGCGGTTTTAACGTTGTGGCTGACTGACATTCAGCTCAATTTAACGGTGAATCATATTATCTTTGACTGATTTTCAAAACTAAAGCACCTGCATCACCAAGACTAAACAGGCTTTTCAGGCGTGATCAAAATAAATATTTAAATCCGGTCAAAAAGAAATTAACCTTTTATTTGTATGATTTGATGCCACTAATATGTTGATATTAACTTGACAGAAACCCGATAAAGAATTTGAGTTTTTTCATCATAGTAAAGGAAACAAATGCCAATCAGAAAATGTGCAGGTGTTATTCTTCCATTATGTTTTTACAGGTGTGGCACCTAACTGTAATCCATGGGGTTCTGTGGTTTGAATGTTGATTATTACTTTGTTAAGGCTGCTTAAGAGTCAAGAGGCAAAATCCTTAAAGCGTACTTTTGAGACAGTGTTTGATTTTGATAATGTTATACTGAATATGCAACAATAATCACAATCAAAGTGGGATAGCAGTGCCATAGTTCAGGTTATTTGCACGAACAGGAGCAACACAAATACAATCATAGCTGATATGATTCATTAGCAAGAAATTGGCACCTGACTGCTAGAGACAGACAAACAGACAGGAAAAGGACATACACACAGGAAGGGCAGAGAATTATGCAAAAAGCATGCATCACTCAGAATCATTAACCAGTCGTGTAGCCACTGAGAACAGGAAAAACTCGGGGAAGCCACCTGGAAGTGGGAGAGATTGGCAGATTCATTTGGAATGGAGTCAGAAAAAAACAGCTTGAGCTGCAGACATGGGTGGGACTGCATGGGACAGCAACTCAGAGGCTGAGGAGAGCAGTGGAACAGCTTGGCAGGACACCCTGGTGGCAGGGGAGGAAGGGACTGGGTCAGGAGGGGAAGCCCAGAATCTGGAAACCACAAAGAACCCAGGATGATGCCAGGGGATTAATGTAGAATGACTGGGTTCCAAGGAGCAACTAAAACACAGAGGCTGACAGTGAAGAATGGAATGGAGTGATGAGGAAGACATACTTGAGCAGAGACAAAGGCGAGGCATTCAAGGAAAACACAGATATTCAACATAGGGTTGGATACTGAATACTGAGCTTGTATTCTTCAGAAATCCATTCCAGCTTCCTTGTTCTTGTAATAACACCTGCAGGAGCTCAGGTTCTTTCACAAGCATGTGTGTGCTTGTATGCCAGTGTTTCAACTGTTCAACTGTGTGGCAAAATAGACTTCACAAAGGTGAAGAAAGCGAAATGCCAAATGTGTGAAAGAGAACCATATTAACAGACCAAGAAGTCATTTCATCCCCAACTCAGAGTGCAGAGTGGCCATCAACAGATTGAGCATCCCGTGCACTAAATGTCTATAGTTATAACCTGAAGTCGGCATCATGCACTCATACCTCAGAGACAGTGAGGAATTTTTAAGTAAGAACTCTAATTGCATAATCAAACAGAATAACACCAGAAATCACCATATGAATCTCTTCACATGGTTATAAGAAAGTATGTTTACCCGGGAGAGACAGATAGACAAGCAATATCGTGAGAGCAATAGACAACAGGGACAACAGAGAGGCTATAGATTCTGACAGGACTCCGGGCCAGACTGGGAGAGAAACTGTTTTTTTATGAGGCAGGAAAACAAGAATGAACAAAGAGAAACTAGAGACGGAGCTGGGCAGAGAATCAAAGACTGAGCGTCAGGCTGTGAGAATCAGATTCAGAAAAGCACAAAAAGAAAAGGGCTCTGACTGGAAGACATGAACCAGATCTGAATGTGGAAAAAGCCCCAAAATGGTGATGAGGTGATGAGGAGGGGGAGAGGGAGACATCGCAGCAGGCGTCACATGACACAAAATGTATTTGTAAAGTCAGTATTGGCAACAGAAACATAACAGCTGTTGACCTAGTTTGTTTCGGATTTGGATGCTTGATTCCCATCCATCACGTCTTATGTTTTACTTTACTCTTGACATTATCCATTTATAATTTGTCTCATATTGCACATTGACCTGATTTAACTTGACTAACTGAAATTTCAGGACTGCAACCTTACAAAGCTCTCCATATAATGAGCTGGTGCATTTACACTGTATATCAGAGTGTGTGTGTGTGTGTCAGCAGACAAAACAGGGTGCTCTCCTGTTCACAGCCTGACATTCATGTATTGAAGACAGACTGAGCTGCAAAGAAATTCACTTTGATATTGACCACATTTATTTATTCACTTATTTTTTTAAGAAATCCCTGGAATTTATACAGACGATATGTACAGAAGTTCAGCTTCAGCCATTGAGTATTCTTGCATGCATTTGACTTGTTTTAAAATACAAAAAGCTTAAGTACTTAAGTTCGAATTTTCTTGGCAGTGTAGTATTTAGACATGACTCACTGTTTCACTGGTTCTTTGGATGAGATAATGTATTAAATCATAACAAGTTCTGATAGACAAGTGAGCCAACGACAGACACATATAATTAGTGCATTGAAGACTTTTTTGCGCTGCAAGTGTGCTAAAGGGAGTGTCACATGAAAGTAACATGGAAAGCTGCCACTCGGCCTCATAAAGCACCTTCCACCAGACCTATTTATTAATCAGAGCTGTGGCTAACTTAAGAACCAAATAATAAAGGACTGGGTAGAGCCATTGTTGAAAAGTTTCACATACTGTCAGATTTCCACCTCCTCCAAACATTTGAAAAAATTCAAAGTCTGTCTTAATCACATGCCCATATGTACACTGAGAGCGTTATCATAAATTACTTCCTAAAGTTCAGACAAAGCTTATTACAAAGCTTCAAAGTCTGACTTACACAAAACAAGTGGGTATCTTCCAAAGTTACAGACTTTTTAGTATCCTATTTCCTCAGCGTGGCGCTAATCCTCGGTCAAAGTTCAACAAACATATTGAGGACATTTGACAATACAACAGCTGTAAATTTGGGATATTAGATACAGACTGCTGAAGCCTCATATGAATTATGAAAGAGATCCATTAATATATCCTGTGAACATTGATGATAGTGGTGATATTAACGCTATTGCTCTGCGAAGACATGAAAGGACATTTTCATGACCTCACAGATGACTCATGGCTGCTCCCACTAGCTATAGCAAATAAATGTTATCTCACCACTTTGTCTTATCAACTGATAGAGGACTGAAGGAAACCGCACACATAGTCCAGTGAGGTGTTGGCTCCAGTTGACATCAAGGCAGAGATGGGAAAATCCAACAGTTAAATTACACTGCACTGGAGTTACATGGTAGGTGTGTACATCACCTGCAGCATGCATGCACCAGCATGGCTGTGAATTAATTAAACAGGAAGGGCAATTACAGGGAATAAACAAGGGATCACAAACAAAGCTGCATTATATTCACATGAATACAATGGGGCAATATTACATGTCCAGGCATGGATTGCGTGTTAACATGAATATAATATGTATTTAAAAAAAACAAAAATAAAAAAAACAAATCCACATAGTATAAGGGGTGAGTCATGTCATCCACCAGCAATTTAATAGGCAGCAGTTGTGAATGACAAATCTTACAAAGAGCTTTCAAGTTGGAGCATCACACCTTGTGGAGAAACTGTTTTATGTAACTACCCTATGTTTAACTTGTTTCCTTAGGTTCATAGTCTGCCTTTACAGGAGCCTTGGCAATAGCCTATGTCAGTTCAAGCTGTGTGTGGCAGTCATCCGCACAATTCACATATATGTGAAAATCTGCTATACTCACAGCAGACACACCATACAATGATAAAGCCAGAAAATATCTCCTTCATGATGTGACTTGCCATCCTTTTTGCACCATGCTGGTATCATGCAAAATCCCATAAAATTCAGTCACAAAACTTCTTCTCACCTTTTCAGCTCATCTAACTCCAAACATAAAGTAACTGTGAGTTATTTGGAAAAGCCAAGACAACTGAATATGTGCAGTAACGTGTGAAGACAACAGTGTATGGTCCAAAAATATTGTTTTTAGGCATCCAGCACCAGAATTTTAAATTTTTGATCTACAAATTATCTGCATTGGTATTCTGCATGAATGCCTGGTACAGTACACAGCAGCCCTCAGGTGGGTTACACATCATTTCAATGGCTCCACTGTCTACAAAGCTGCAATTACAGAGAGACAAAGAGTGTGAGATGTCACAATGCTACCTTCAGTGATAAAGCCTTTGCTGTGTGACTTTTGTAGCCGAGCTACTGTAGTGCTAACATAGGGCTGTGTGCTACAAGTTTGAGTTTGTGTTTCAGATTTTACTTTTTCTTGTGCATGTTTTTGTGTCTATCACAGGCGTTCTTGAGACAATTCTAGGAGTTCTCAAGCAAACAGGGGAATAATTTATTTTTACTGTAATTCATGCACAACACATTGGCAGAATGTGACTATTTTGGTCATGGCTTTCACACATTAAAACATCTAAAAGCTAAATTCTTATCAGATGGGAGAACCCGCGAGGGAATCTTATCAAATGGGGGTCTGTGGTCTAATTTGTGCCCATTTAAGGATTCTTGATGAGAACACATTTGATATACCCTTCAAAAAGCTGCTTGTTTGATCACTGTATTGTTGCAGGACCGTAAAAGATGAGAGAGTGCTACAGATGAGGGTATTTTCCAGATAGCAACAGATCAAGAGATAGCATACAAAATGTAGAATGCCAGTGGGGCTTTTCTACATGAGAATACACATATTTTAGAAGTCAGGCATGATAAACTGGAAGCCCTGTGTTATTCTGTATCTCTGCTGCATCTCTTCTTTGGAACATGATGGCACAAATTCAGTTAATACGGCCACAAAAGAGGAAGCATAGCTTTACAGGAAAGATATTTAACAAGGAACATCTGACATCTAACTGAACATCTGAAGAGGCCACCTTTGTACAATGAGACAGCAAATGCATGATTCATGTCAGAGTCAGTCAAGTAAACCTCAAGAACAAGTCTCTCACACTTTGGTTGTCTATGTACGGTAGACTGTGAGGTTGTACAGTGACCACTGAGATTTAACTTAATTCTCTTCCCTTATGGCAGCCAATCCAGAGATGTAGCTCGTCAGCAGAGAAGCTGCTTATGTCACACAAAAAGCATGCATTGAAAAAAGGATCTCATGAAAGCATAATAGTATAAAAAATGGGGCTGGTGCATTTCACAAACTTGATAGTGTATGACTAAAAAAATAAAACAAATACCCCTCCTTTAAGGCACAATATGTCACGTTTTTAGATGTAATAATGATGTTTAGCATGATGATATTTGTGGGCTTTGAAGCTGTTAAAGTGGCATTTGGCCTTTAGGAAACACACCAAAACTCTGCTTTAACTCCACTTTCACTTGAACTCGTCTCTCATACTTGTAAACTTTGTGTTCAGCTTTATGTCATAACAGCTCACAGACAGGTCATGTAGTACTTCAAAGGTGCATTTTCAAATACAGTACACTGTATATATTGTGTACAAATCAGTGTAGTGAGAGACCAAATGTCTTTTCATGTTTGTCAAGCAAGCATGATGGGCAGTATTTGGATTTATGATATCTATAATTAAGACATAATGTCTTACTACTGCTACGACTGCAATGTCTGTTTTTCCACTGCGGTGGGAGATCCAATAATAAAATGAATGGTGCATCACAGGAATCTGCAGAAATCATAATCCATTACTAACACAGATTTAAAATAGAAAAGGTTAAATTAATCAGGGCACAGCTTAAGCCTTTGTGAACATGATGAACTCTTACATAACCTTTTCCACAGAATCCCATATTATGCAGGTATATTATGTTGTCAACACAGCTCTTGTTGCTACTGACAACTTTGTTATTAATCTCCACCCTGACTGAGTGACTCTTATAGTATACAGGTGTAAGATAAAATTCCCAGTACTAATTACAGTAGTGAGACAGCTGTGACTAAACTCTTTGCTAAAATTCTTCTTACATCTTGCAGTCAATATTTCATTTCTGGCCACAGAATCTAAATCTAAATGTTCAGCTGCACTGCACCTGAACGGAAAATCAGGGTTAGAACACACAGAGCAACAACGTATAAATAGAAAACAAATGAATAAATACATAAATAATTTAATTTCCCTGATGTAATGAATTGTATCAGAAACCACAAACAGCAAGGTGGCCTGGCAATGAGATCCGACCGTGCCACATATGAAAGGTTTGCAGGAGTAAATGCCTCTAAGCAGCACTCCACCTTTTCATTAAGCAGAGGCACATCACTCAGAACCCTCGAATCAGTATGAACATGTTTCATCTGTGGTTTTGCAAAGCAATAAAATCCTAACTGCTATGTGTCTAACATGGCACAACCCAAGTTGTGAACTCTGAACTTGAAAGGCAAGTGACAGTTGGCAATGACTGGGAAGAAAGTATAAAAACCTTAGAAAAGTCACAACACAGAATATTTTTTCAAAAACAGAAACCTTACATATACAGTGGAAAAAAAAAACCGCTACAAAACAGGACCATCATGCTTTTGGCCAGAGCCAAGCACGTGTTCTCACAGTGGTCAAATGTCGCTTCCCCCGGTGACTGCTGGCTGGCATTGAGTTCGCTACGGAGAATTTAAATGTATTTAAGCCACACCAGAATTTTGAGGAAAAAACAGAAGGAAGAATGTCGACTGTAGCGTAAATTCTACTTCAACAAGCAGTGGAGATGTGGCCGCTAAAAGGCAATACCTCGAGTCAAAAAACATATGAATCAGGTTTGGCTTCTGAAAAGAGCATACAATAGGGACCTGATGCACATCATGTAAAAAAACAACAAAAAACCAACATAACACTGTACAATAAATTCAAAAAAATTACCTCTCATGGGAAAAATAAATTCCACAAATATGAGGGAAACTCAAGAGCATAAGAGCCCCTTGAGGTCTGTCAGTGGTTTGTGCATCTTTAGTGAAAGACTGAGTTACATGTCTGTCATCTCCTCACTGTCAATGTCTCCAACATCAGCATGGAAAGGTTGTCAGTACTGCAGCACTTGCAGGCTCAATAATCACTGAGCATGGTGAGAGGGTAGAGGTCTTCCTATAGACCCATTGTCTTGTCTTGTCTGTCTCTCCTTGGCAAGTCCGAACTGTGCAGCTCACACGGGAAACACACAGTCACATTGCTAGTCCACACACATATAAAAGATGACCCCAGTAACCAGGAAGAGGATACAAGTGAAAATGTGATGGACAGGAAGTGGGTGGCAGCTGACATCATATAAAGAGACAGAGGTATTTCTCCCTCCTGACTCCTGTTTCAGTCAGGCAGAAGCAAACTCCCAAAGACCCAGTGCTCACTGGGACCTCGCCCTGAAGGGCTCTCTGGTCCCAGGTGATGGGGTGTGGGTTTGGGCTGGGGAGAGGGGTTGGCTGTATGACTGCAGGTTGGATGTAACATCTGGACTTGTGTCAAACAGCTGCCAGTTGTGTGGACTTTGAATGAGGCAAGTCCAGCAGAGCCTGGACAGTCACACCCACCTTCACCAGGCCGCGCTCTTCCAGGATGTGATGGGGCAGACACAGCTTGTCCTGAGTTAGCAGAAATACATCTTTTGTCAGCTACAGTCAGCGAAAAAGACATCCTTTACATAATTATTTGAAAGGTTTGCTCACCCAAATTACATAAAGAGATTCTCACTCACGTCCTGTAACATTTAACTATGTAGTTCTCTGATCTCTGAAGTTTAATAACATATTGTGTTTAATTAACAACATTAAAGCTATTGATTGTTTGTCTTGGAACCTTCTCAAGTATCTTTATGGTCACATTTATGAGGCTTCCTGCACTCCAGGAAACAGCACTCTGCTTCATCCTGCAGGATGCTGATATTTTACTCAAAACACACAGAACTGAACAGACTTTCACATCAAAATCATTTCTGACTGTTCATGGTTCAGTGGTTTTGAGACATTTGTCACTGAGATGTAAAGACTGTAAGTAAAACACCACTGACATCCAGTGATTGTATTGGATGAAGGAGCGATCTAAATTGTGGAGGCTAAACAGGCCATAAGGATTGGAATCTTATAAATGCGATGGAGAATAATTATGAAATTAAATCACCGCTAACTGGACTGAAAATCTAATACCGCTAAATGTGTAGCATTGAAGCACTTTACCTTGAAACCGGTCATTTCAGGTGCAATGTTAAATGGTGGTTTCAATGTTTTTTTTTTTTTTAACTGGAGCTAATCTTGCATTTTCTACTGAGCCTTTTCCAATAGTCTCATTATGTGCTGAAGAATAAGAGCGCTTCTTCTTTAAAGTTCTATCAGTACTCAGATGTATTTTTTAACAACTTATTTTATTGGTCTTATTTATTTGTTTACTTGTCTTAAATGTTCTTTTTTTTTAAAAGAGACTGATGACAAGTTAGTGTGCATGACAGAACTTGTTACCACTGTTACCATTGTTAGATCATAAATCTGAGCAAAACCTAAAACATAAAGCTCACTGAGTAAAGAATGAATGAGCGTGATGGATTATTAATAACGTTACCTGTGGAACACCCATCTTCTTACAGGCGTCCAAGAAGTTCTCCACATTCCTTCGGCATTTTGCCATGCTAAGCTTTGGCTGGACAGAACATCAATCACGAGAGAGATTAAGAACAGAACAAACAAAACCATAAAGGCTGTAAGTTTATGTAGGCGTATAACTACTTCCGACTATCAACTAGACAGATTGAGAGAAAGCCTAACTTATTATTGTGAAGTGTTATTTTGCAGGAAGCTTTAACTCTATGGCAAATGTGATTTTAAATAAAAAGATCCTGTTTGGAGTTTCAGTGTGCTTACCACTGCGGGAGACGGTACATGGATGCTGGCAACAGACCGAGGACAAATGTGATTGGCTAAATGGCAAAGAACAACCCCGTCCATCAGAGCGGCTCCGACATCGTCAGGGAGCAACACCTTCAGTCTGGACTCAATGTTCTGCAAACACATCAATAGTGCCATTACTGCCCTATTGAATTTGGGATGAAAAGGGAGTTTTATTTATGTATTTTTCTTCAGTTATTTGTGGTCAGTCCTGTCTGCTTTATAAAACAGGAAAGTATCACTGAGACACAGCCACAGAGCCTGTTTTAGCGGGAGCAAGCACAAACGGCAACTACCGAATAGGTAGAAAGAGCCTGTGGGTGTCACCAGCTAATGAGCTGAGGAGAGTGTCCAGACTTGCACTGTATGATTTTTATTTGGGCATGTTCACAAAACGAAATGTCTACTGTAAATACTGTGAGAAAACCTGTTTAGGTGATCACATGCTGCTCCTGATAACAATCCTGTTTACACCACAGAATTTCCAGAGACAAGGGAGTTTAGTGTTAGTCCTCATAAGTTTAAAGCACCTGAGGATTTGCTATTTCTGTAATAAATGTAAAACCACAGCTGAACCAAAAGGTACATCACACGTACTGTACCTCAGATACAACCTACAGTTCCCTGGCTGTCAGATAGACAAAAGTATTGGGATTCCTGGCCATTACACCAGCAGGGACTTTGGTGACATTGCATTCTAAGTGCATGGACGTTGGTGTCGAGTTGGTCCCCCCTTTGCGGCTATGGTAGTGTCCGCTTTTCTGGGAAGGCTTTCCGCATTTTGGATTGTTTCTGTGGGATTTTTTGCCCATTCATGCAGTCGAGTGTTGCACGGGGGCCTGGATGGGTGTTCTCCATTCCGGTTCATCCATGGGTTGTTTGATGAGGTTGAGGTCGGGGCTCTGTGCAGCCCAGTTGGTTTCTTCCACACCAGACTCATCCATCTTTATGGACCTTGCTTTGTGCGCCGACAGGCAGTTGTGCTGGAGGGGAGGGGGGCCTTCCATGGGATATTGCAACAGGGTTGGAGGCATTGCAAAATGTGTTGGTATGCTAAGATCTTCCTTCACTGGAAGTCAAAGGTATTGCCCAACACCAGAAAAGGGACCCATACCACACATAATATGTGTCTGAATACTTATGTCATATAGTGTGTTCAGTGTTTAAGTCATGGATGTTCAGTGTTTAAGTTGTGGGATTTTTGTATGTTTTACAGTAGCCAAAGGCATGAGCAAATTTAGCTGAATGCATCTCAACATCTTTCAGCAGTCAAAAGGTCTTCCTGAAGTAGTGGAGGTCATAAACCACTGAGTGGGATTTATCGCAGTCGGTGTTTAAAGGCTGAATATTTGAATCTTGCAGCTAGTTGGGCAGAGTCCACTGAATGCAGCATATCTTGGTTTATCTAATAGCGTTTGTCAACATGGTAATGATTTTGGAGGGAATCCTGTTGATATGTGCACAAGCAATGCATCGAATGCAATCGAATGAAAAAACTAATGCAGGTATTGTTGTGCTCCCAGGCGTCTTTTGAATGTGAAACTCGGGTCCATCATTCTGTTTCTGAAATGCACACGCTTCTGTCTGACCCCAACTGTAGTTCAAGCACACTTAACACTTTTATTTGGAATTACAAACAGCCTGAAACTTTGTGTCCTTTCACACTGTCTGTTCTGTGTCTGTTCGTAAATGATACCTGCTTCCTTTGAAGACATCGCGTTATCTTTATTTCGTGTTTGTGCGAAAGATCCGTCTGTGGTGTGTGATACAATCTGGTTATTCGGAATGAGGTGGGTTAACCACATCTTAAATGTTTTGCACATTGGTACATGCCATCACCATTAACTTGGCAATCTCAACACGCAAAGAGCCTGCAAATGTTCTTTTATATCACGTGTCCACCATTGTTTTTCCCAGACAAGTGTGTCACCTCAGAATCTTATCTTCAAGCTGCTTTCCTTCTCTTATCTCCTCCCAGGCTTTCAGGCAAGGGAACCATGCTCTTTTCGCACCGTTTGTGAATCTAAATAAGACTCATCTAGTTCTCTGTGGATACTCAGCTTCATAACAAAACCTCTATTTATGTTCAGGTGCCCCAGTTTAGGACATCAACTTGTTCTGTCTATGCTCCCTCATGTTTCCAGTGTCTTTTCCTCTGGTTTTTCTTATCTCCTTTCATAGGAAAAGATGCTACCACTAATGAAAGTTGAAGCATCCTCACCTCCATCCATGGGTGTCCATCCTTTCTTCTGACTTGCTTTTTTATTATTGGGTTTCCTTGTGGCATTCATGCTGCCAATTACAACACAAACAACCGTAGAGTTTGCTTTGACTGACACATGTTATGGTCCATGTTTGGTCCATGTTTTGTGCTTTGTGTGTTTACTGGGTCTTCATCATAAAACTGACTCGAACTTCATAAACTTATGAAGATAAACTTATTAAGGAACAATGTTCTTCAAAAACATACTGGAACCATTGAATCGAATGAATTGTGCGTCATTCAAGAGGAGTCCTGAAATGGATTATAAAAGACACTTAAACTGCTGAAGTATTTCTGTCATTTGCATCAAGTGACTAAAAATGGCAGCTACTTTTGAAAGATATCCCAACAAATGAAGGAAGACCTGGCAGCCTAAGAAGGCTTATTTCTATTAGTTTAACCTGCTTCCACTATCAGAAGCAGGTTTAACTGCTAGAAAGTTTGATACAACATAAGAAACTACTCCTTTTACTACTAAAAACTACTTGTCTTACTACTACAAAGTACGATTACCAATGTGCAGTAGGTTTCCAATGGCATCTCTTGACTTGACAAGCAACAGAAGCAACAGAACAAAGTAAAAGTTGAACAAAGTGTAACTCTGTAGAAGAATTTGATCTGTCTTACACAATGACATGAATACAGTATGACTCAGAAAGTCTGAACGAGTGCAGTTGTGATACCTCCGTACAGCTAAGTAAGAACACACACAGCCCTCTGGATACTTCCTTTAGCAGTCGCTCTCCTAAAGGCGTAAACACCAGAACAAAAGCAGGATCTGGCTTTCGCCTGTCAGTGATCAATGACTGAATGCTTTGTGCAAAACGGATAAACAAGCTGTGAGGCTTCTGACCTGCCGTAAGAGTCCTATCTGTTCCATTTCCTCCCTCAAGTGCTCCATCTTCCTCCTCATGGTGAAACTGGGGTCTGTGGAGGTGTAGTCTTGACGATTTCCTCTGGTGAAGGCTGGAATAATAATGGAAGCACACTGTTCTGAGCTCCAGGAAAAACACAGGATACAGAGAAAATCCTAGAATGTGACTTAGACAGAGACTAGTGACTGCCCGAAGAGGTCAAATTCAGGTCAGGTTAGTTTCCGCTTATGCTTTCCAGGAGAATCAAAGCCATCTGTCTTATGTATGCATGAAGTCTGAAATAGCATATCTGAATATTGCCCAGCCGTGCATCTTGCAACTTCACTGTGGATCTGTCCACACTACTTTATACTTCTGCTCCACTACATTTCAGGGCTAACTATTGCACTTTTTACTCCTATACATTTATTTGACAGCTATAGTCAACCATATGTAAGCAAAACATATGAAAAGAGTTGAAATGATTACTCAATGGGAAGTGAAAGCTATTTTAATAACGCTGAATAAATCTCAGGTGTCATTTTCATACTCTGTAACTGTGATGCCATTTCATTATTTTGCTTTTACAAACCAAACAATCACCCAATAGTTCTACCAGAACTGTTGTTTTCACAGATAACTATAAATCAATGATGAGAAAAACAAGTTGGCAAAATTCTTTTGCTGCACTGGAACAAGATGTATTTATGCACGAATAAAGCTGATTGCTACACGACAAGAGTCATCAATCCTGCTGTGCCTTGACTTGACTGCTAATGCACTGATAAAGGACAGATCAACAGTTCCACAGAAACCTTCCCCATTTCCAGAGAACTGCTCCACCTAATTCTCATAATAAAGCACTGGCTTCACATTAAGAAGAGAGTGTTCACTTCACAACAGATACGAAACTTGGTTTACAACGGAGCTGTGTCTCTGGATTTATACAAGCTTGAAAAAGGAAAAAGAACAAAGAAACACACTGTAAAGGTCATACAACAAGCGTATGTGCATTACCTGATCTTGGCTTTAGTCCAAATACTGTCAGAGTGGTGCTGAAGTCAGCGCTGCGCAAACCGTCCTGGAGACACAACATTTAGCACAATCAGGATAATAATGAAATATGTTTTTTGAGACTATAAGATATTTTGATTTTTACCCACGCAAGATGTTTTGTCACACCAACCTCAGAATCTTCATTTCCACTGGAGTTTTTCCGAGAACTCTGACACTTGTACTGTCAAGAAATGAAAAACACAATCCTGTTCATAATTTTACACCTTTTATTTCCTATATGAAAAAACAATATCATTTGATATCATACATTATTTCAGTAGGTTATCTTTTATCAAAATAAATGCACCATGAAATCCTATTGTGAAGGGCTAAAGTTTCTCATGGATCTTTGTAGTAATCTGATGCACACAGCATGTCACTTTTTATATCATACACAAAATGCTTGTTTGTTTTGTTTTCCTCCACCGGTATGTAGCACTGCAGGTAGTTGTGGTTTTACTGGCCCAGGTTCTGAGACACCTGTCATGGAAACTTATGTTCTGACCCCAATACAAAGGAAAAGAGTGAAATTTGTGGTGCTCTCAAGGAACTGAAAATGGTTCTAGAGAGAATGAGAACAGTAATGTTCGCAGTTACTGTGGAGGATCCACAGAGGTCAATGCAAACAGTTTCATCAGAGGAGTCATACTGTAGAAGCAGACCCATGAACAGGACAAAAATCATCCATTCATTCACATAAGCTTGGGTAAAGATTTTCCTGGTAACGATTTTTCAAATGAAATTTACAAATGTAATTTACGGATAAATATCTCAATACCTACGAAAACAAAACGAAAACAAAACCAGTTGATAACTTATCCCCTGGCAAATAACGAGATGTTGTCAGCAATCAGTTTCAACTAACCATAAATGACTCTCACGCCCTCATACCTTCAGATAATCTTTTCTGAGGTACTTGTTCCTCCTGCGATCTTCATTCTGATTGAGGACAGGTGGGACTTCAGGCCACTTTGGTTCTGAATCCGATTGGTCGGTCTTGAGGCTGCCATCAAAGGAGCACGAAGAAGCAGGCTACAAAAGCAGACAGAGCAAGATTATAGTCATTGCATTAGTATTATAGTCTATAATAGTCTGACTATTATAGTCATGCAACCTACAGAAAAAAAAATCACATGAGGAAACGTGAGGTGTGAGCACAAATTTAAAGGCGGACACAAGAAATCTGAAACATCACTAATGTTAGGTTTGCTTTGAAATAAAGGAGTCTGTACCTGTCCACTCAGTACGGATGCTCCACTACTCCCTTCATCCAGAGAAGCACTAGAATAAATACACAAGCAGCACCAGATTAATCGTTCTGTTGATGATTCATTGACACACACTCACACTGTGAGCGTCGAGCAAGAACCTTTCCTACATGTCTCTCTGGTTTCATGAGGCTCAGTGTCTTCATATCTGTTTAATATCAGATTGGACACACACAGATCTGCCCTGTGATGAACCTGATTAACCTGAACACGGTTTCACCAAACAGCTTTGTTTATGTCATTTATTTGTAGGCGGAAACACTCAGCACTTGCTGGTTCCAGCACCTACAATGTGATCATCTCTTTTCTATCATTTTAAATCATCATCAAATCAAGTTAGAAATATTAAAATATTTATTATACGCATACGTGTGCATGTGTGTGTGTAGGCAATTCCTCCAAAATCCACTGTCTTTTGACATGTTTTTCATCAGACAAAAAAAAAAAACAAAACAAAACAATAAAAAAAAAACAGCGCATACCTTCGAGCCGTCTGAGGCGGGGGCCTTGGTTTGCTGCCAGAGCTTCCGGAGTGACTTAAAAACCTGCAGACAAAACAGATGCAGTTAAGAAGAGCTACACTCAGTTAACTGGAAATGACTCACGTTCAGCAAAGCATGCAGATTCTCCTAGCTGTTTATCAGTCTGACTCATGTTATATGAGAATAACTTTCCAAAATGTACTTAACAAAGGGCTTCACTAAAGGCAGCAATGTAAGTGGTAAGTCATCAAAAAAATCAGGTTAGAGGAGATTAATAATAAAAAAAAAAAAAAAGCATATAAAATCAACAAGACATTAATGGTTAAATAAAATCAGAAAAGGCTCGCCAAACAAAAGTACGTTTTAAGAAGGGTTTTAAAAGAGAAGACTGAGTGAGCCGATCTAATCTCCTGAGGAAGATGGTTCCCGCGTGCTGGCACAAACAGTATATTATTGAAAGGTCAGAAATATGGCGGGAAACAAGGCCAGAAGAGCTTTAAAAGCGCTCAGTAAAATCTATTTTAAAACAGCCTTAGAGCCAGTGTAAAGAGGCTAAAACAGGAGAAATATGATCCCATCTGGAGGCGATTTAGCTGATTTATGATGCATGCAGCCACATATTAACAAACATAGATGATGTGGACATATAAGACAAATGAACTCCATTCGCACGATGGCTGGGACAGTACTATTTCGGGCTCGGATTCAGGCTTGTGTAAACCAGCTCACAGGAAAAACAGCTCATTCCAAACACAGAAACAGCTTAGATTTCCAAATTGTGTTGCATGGAAATGGACAAAAAAACCCTCATGAAGCCTGGGAATGTACATTTTAAATGGCATTAACAGTGTACTGTATTTGCCGAGACACACCAGAGGCTCAATGTAGTATCAGTATCAGTGCGTTTGATGTGATCAATGGTTATCTGCTTAGTGTGAGATACAAACTTTGTGCAGGTAACAATAAAGAAAGTCCATTGACCTGTGTGCCCGGCCAGTCACTCTCCGTCTGTGAATAAGACTCTCTGCTCTGCAAATTAAGGACCGTCGTCTAGAAGCGTACATCAAGCGCGCAGCAGCCGAATTGCGGGAAAGAAAGCAGGAAACAAGACAGTAAGTGAAGTAATGTCGATAAGAATTTGATTGGCAGAGGTGAAAGAGGCGAAATGGTGATGACGGAGCAATAGTCAGAGATGAGGAAGAACTGTCTGGCCACTGACACATAAAGCTCAACAGTTTCAACATGCAAAATAAAAAAAAAGTTGCCCGATGAGGAGCAAAGAGAAGGAAAGAGAAGAATGAGGTGGATTCAAGCTATACAGCAAATGGAGATGTAAACCAATAAAAGGTAGTGCGGAGGGTTTTCAGCGAGTATGGTGATGGTTTCTAGTTATATTAGTAGAAAGAAAAAGAAGAAGAACCATTCACCTATTCTGCTGCTCCTGCTGCAGAAGCTGAACGGCAATCTTTCTCAGATCCAGCACTTCCTTCAGCTCATCATCCTCCTCCTCAACTAGCTGCTCCTTGTCAGAGCTGGGAAAGTTCACAATAAAAATGGTTAGGATTAGAGACTGTATACAGTTGGCAAAATGTAATCATTTTGGCTCAAGAGTTTAAACATTTCCAACATTGCATTCTTGCTCAAAATGCACAAAAGGCCTGAGAGGAGAAGAAAACCCTCCTCATGACAGCACAGCAAATCCAGAAAACCTCGACACAGCTGTCCAGACTTCAAACAGTCACGTTTATTTTAACTAAATGACATCATCTAAACTTGTCTTTTGACCACATTTGTTGTTGAGACAGTAAATCAAGGCTTCACACAGCTGACAACATTTCGCAGTCTAAACCAGCCAAAATATTTGCAGATAAACTGAAACATAAGCTGCACAGTCAGTTTTCACAATAGCTACACTGTCAGCAGCAGGTTTTCTCGTGTTTACAGACATTGTACCTACATGTCCATCACTATGATTGGACCGCCAGTGAGCATACAGCGTGCCTTTGCAGCTGATGATGAATAGATTGATTTGCAACAGATGAGGCATAAAAAAACCTGCTTATATCTACAAACACCTTTTTTTTCCCCTACTTTGTAGTGATGCAACATTTTCAAAATAAAGGTGAATTAAAAACACACAGAGAGACATCATTCACAAAACGGAGATTAACAGCAGCATAAACAGCCAGATGCCAACTAGCTGGCTGGCTGTTTTACAGCTCTGGTGACTCATTGTTACTTGCCAAACTCCTAACTTCCACAGAACTCTTTTTACAGTCATCGCACAAAAATGATATGCAAGCATTTTCTGTTTGCATTAGAGCCAGAGGTAGGCCAGCAGTTTGTTGGACTGCTGCATTGATTAATTAACTCACCCCGACTCCTCCTTCCAGCTGTCTTTATCTTTGCTTTGGTGAGACATGTTAAGAACTTTCTCCAGTTCCTAAAACAAACACACACACACACACACAGAGTCCCTGTCATTTAACTGTGGAACTCCCACTGATTTTCACAGAAAAAAACGCTTTGTTATCTCTGTTCATCCTATTAATAAACCGATTTGAGTCATACCTTTATACAAGACACATGACTGCTCTGCTGCCCATCACACTCTGACAGAGCAGGATCCTCATCCGGGTTGGGCTCTATAAAGTCATACAGATCCTGATCTGATAGAGGGAGGAAGCATCCGTGTTCGTCACACAAACTGTCATATTTTAGGCACTTCATTCAACAAGCCCCGAGTCTCTGTTATTGCTTTCAAAGGGAATGATACTTATTTTCGGTAACCTTTGGAAGAGTCCATTTTGGAGAGCAGTGAGAGGGCGTCAGCACGGGCTGTCTCTGAAACCTGAGAATGCAGGCTGACGGTGTCGTCGTCTGAAGGCTGCAGGAGAGGAAAAGAAAAGACATAAGACATAAATTCGGTTTAGCCTGACATGCCTTTCTGAATTTAACTGCTACTTAGACTCCCATACACATGTGTTTAGAAGCTATTAGTTACCACAACAATCATTCTATGCTTAATTATGCTCCAGTTGCCCTCCAGTCATCTTCAGGGAGTGTTTCACTTCAACCAGTCACCTTGATCACCCATTTGCCTGTCTACTGCCAAGTTGCTATCCCTCTGGCCATTATTTTATTTAGTCTGCCCATGTTTTCTTATGATGTTCTACCAGTTGTTTTTGTTTTTTAATCTCTGCCTGCCTGCCTACTTTGGCTTCTTTGGATGAGTATGTTGTATATGTCTATTGTTCTACTGCCGGTTGCAAGGCTGTCTTGGCCTGCACTGCTTTGTCTGGCAAGTCTGCTTGTGAGTGTTACTGCCTGAGCCTGAACTCAAGAGTGTTTCCTTATGTTACATTTGCTATAGTCAAAAGTGAACCAACCAACCACATTCTTGCTGGCTAGCAGCAGCACAGCTCAACAGGGTATCACTAAGAAAATGCTACAAGGTGTACTTTTATAGTTAGGTATCTCAAAATGTTCGGGTAATGACACAAGCTCATCATGCACTTGCAATGCCATCAGTTACCGCAGAGCATTTGAACTCTAACCTCAGTTGTAGAAAGCCTCTTGTCACCATTGTCACTACCAATTCCAGAGTCAGGACCGTGGTTCTTACTGGGATAAAAATCTTCCATGCTGGAAATATACAGAAATATGCATGTAATACATAATGTAATAAAATCAAACTTTCAGGTAATGAATGTACCAACATGCATTCACTACGATCAATGGAGCAAGTGTAAGTTCAAATATGTTTGAAGGAAGAGGAATGATACAAACATAGATGCACTGTGTGTCATGTTGTCAGTACCTATCGGTAAGCGGCTGTGGGAGGCAACGTTTGCCAAGGGTGGGGAGGTCCAGGGTGTCTGGCTTCTTGTCCGTCCTACACGCTTGGATGTTCAGGTACTTGAATATGTGCACTTTGCCCTTGAGACAAATCTGAAACATACAAATGCACACAAGGTGTCTCTAGACTCTGAGCTGTTGTAGCCTTGAGAAAGAGAAATGTGTTTATGCATCCACTAGGTGGTGCAGTTGTATCAGATTGATTAGGATGTGCAGGGTGTGACAACCTGTCAACCACAGACAGGAAACCCATACAAACAATTTGTGTTGACTCCATATATGTACTTAAAATTCATATAATATGCACAAACAGAATTATGAGATACAGAATTATGAGATGAATGCACTTACCTGTGCGGGAGGAGACTGCATAGGATTGTTGTCTAAGATAATGTGCTGCAGTTGCCTGAGTTTCCTGTACGCCGCAGGAATCTCTGTGATCTTATTGCAGGAAAAGTCAAGTCGAATGAGAGGCAGGTCAGCCAACTCTGCAAGTACAGACGAGATGAGTTTAAATATCAGCTTTTGTTCAACATGATGCACGACCTCCAGCAGGTTATGCAGAACACGTTTTATGCTTTATTATGCTGGCGGTTTAGGCCTGATCGGTACACTGCAACACACTAAAACCGGAGCCAAGACTATCTTGTTCTTGTATCTTGACTGATCTATGGTTTACAGTTTCTTGCAAAGCTGAGAAACTCGATCTAACTTCATACAATTACAATCTCCTTACCTGCCAAATACTCACATCTTTGTAACGCAAATTTTCCATGAAAATGTATAGTCTCCACACTTCAGCTTAACGGTGCGATCATGCTTATTTAATTTAATTTAATAGACTTTATTTAGAAAACACGCAGGAAATGGGAAGAGGCATCTGCAACTTGGTGGATTTACATGAACTAAACACACTTAGGCAACAATGCTGCTCAAAGCCATCGTGACACATGCACTTTAGCCTTTTAAGTTTAGAAAATACAAACATAATTGGAGGCTGCATGATTAACATGATGCAGGGTTAAGAATTACTGGCTTATTGTTGTACTTCAAGGATGCTTCACTTCTGTTGTAAAATAGCATTGCTTGCTGCATGTTGTTCATCTTCTGGTTGCTAACATGACAGCCAAAACCGAGTTGTCTTGGCTGTGAGAGGTCAGGTATGCTTGCCAAAAATAACATCAACCTAATGTAAGGCATACAGCAATAACAAAAAGATTGTTGCACTAACCCTCGGGCAGCATATGAAGGCAGTTCTTCCTGATGTTGAGTTCTCGTAAGGCTTGAAGCCTCCCCACCTGAGCTGGCAGAACCTGGATCTCATTACAGCTCACATCCTGTGTGGGGAGACAAAGTGTTAGAAATGAGAATAATCTGGCAGTGCAATATGCAAGAGTTCATATGCACCAGCACACACACATTTCCACACATACACACTCACCAGTTCCATCAACTCTTTGGCCTTGCCAATCTCCTCAGGGATGGACACAAGCTTGTTGTTGCTCACAAGCAGAACTTTGAGGGGGAGGCTGAACAAGTATTTTGGCAAAACTGACAGGAGATTTCGGCTGTCGAGAAAGATAAAACATTGACCTACATTTATAACTGTATACAGAAGCATATAACAATAACAGTATCTGGTCACTGGGAATTGTGTTTCAGCAAAAGAGGAAATGGCCCTCTTTCATGTAAGCACTTTTGCCCTGTTCGTGTTCTGAAATGGGGAACAAGTGCTTCCTGAGAGATACAAAACTAAGTACACTTATGTATTCACTTTTGTTGAATGTATATGATGAAACTCAGAAACTAAACTGAAAGTACAGTTTTAGCAATGACCCACCTGATGTCAAGATAAGTCAGCATCTGCAGATTGATAATGGCTTCTGGGATGCACTTGATGCAGTTGTGGTAGAGGTTGAGCGACTCGAGGGGGGCGAACAGACACACTTCTGGAGGGATTTCTGTGAGCCGATTCTTGGACAAATCTGCAGGCCGAGGAATGATAATTGATGAGATCTGTCCACTTTGAACATACATACACATTACAATCGTTGGGAGATCTTGGCACCATCCCTTAGGTTTGCATTAGGTATGAGGCCACAGGCTTGAAAAACTAATCAATATGTCTCTGTGATGGGGCAGTGGGCAGCGTGCCTCTTCATCAATACTGGTCTAAGATTACACCAGAACACCAGACCTTGAAGGATTGAGTGCTACTGGCAGTCTAATATCTCAGTATTTCCAATATCAATCTAACTGGGAGTGGCACAGTAATGGCTTTAGATTTGTTTGAATGGTTTAAAAGACATATATGTGTATGCATATGAACATATTGCATAATATATTGACATACATTTATCAGGTTTGCAATGTAATGTAATAATATACCAAGTGATATTGTGCTACGAGGCAGAATAGACCTTTTATAGACCTTTATACTCTAGGCTAAATGTTAAAGGGGGTTAGCATCTCTACAAAATTTCATGGTAGTCGATCCAAAACTTGTTGAAAACATTTCACTTGAACACCACAAATGTTAACTTCAATGTGACACTCACAGAAAAGTCAGGAGATCACCAAAATCAGTAGGATTCATCCTCTGGGAACCAAAAAGTCCCTGGGCCAAATGTCACGGCAATTCATCAAGCAGGCACTGAGACATTTCAGTCTGGAGCAAAGCCTATATTTAACGATTCTCTTCAAATATTATTACATTATATTTTTGATTACATACTGTAAGTTCCATAAGAAAGATAAAACTGATAATTTCTGATATTGAATCAATTCCCAAATTAAAAACCTGTGACAGAGTAAGCACACAGACCAGGACATAACTCATGCGCTGTGCTTGGCTACTGAAATCAGTTTGCTGCAAAATCACAACCCCACACCAATCAACTAAGAGTGGGTGCTTCTATTTTGTAACAAAAGCATGAATGTAATGTCTACTTCAGTAAATGGACATAAGCACTGCCTCTCATCTGTATCTTAGGAGAAAATATTTAGACACTGGCTCTCTTGCCCAAGAAAGCCAAAATAAAGAAGAGCATTCAGGCATATACTGATGGTTACACTCACAACTCAGCTGTCGCATAACAACTGTATACATGCACATGCACTGAGTACTCGTTCCTGATTCACTCACACAGCAAGACATTTTCTTCTATCTCTCTCTCTCTCTCTGTTTGTGTCTTCTATTAAATAAAACATGACATAAACTGTATCCACTGAAACAGGAAACATAAGGATACATTGGGACCTACAAGAGCAATACATATAAAGACAACCTAACGCTGAGTAGACTTCACCTTCAGGCACATATTGATTCAGTAGCTGCAAATTGGTGTGTGTATGCATGTGTGTGTGTGTGTGTGAATGTTCTTGTCTCCTGAATTATCTCTGGGTGACACGATAATTAGAGACCTATGTGAGGAGCAGCACAGCCACAGATAAAAACAGCTTTCAATTATTCAGTCCCACCTAAGTGAAAAGCCAAATCCATACTGCGGAAAAAAGCAAACACTACTGCACGTCTATCCCCTTAATGCATGCAATTACATACAGCCACCACCCTATATTAAACAATTAAGCTACATAGTCCTTACCGAAAGCAAACACCAACTCACTTACTGTTAAGAGGATTCTGTTTGCTGTAAATGGATTAGAATAAAGAATACACAGAAAGTCATATCAGTAGCTTTTATTCAAATAGTATTTTAACATGTCTGAGCAGATATGACAAGCTTAAAGGTTACTGAGGCATCATAAGGACTGTGTCAGTTGTGCCTGAGTCTTTAAAAAGACCCTCATTTCTGAAAAGCCTTCTCAGATGACCAACAATAGCTCAGATGTGTCTCACTCTGTGGCTGAGCTCTGACAGCAGCCAGTAAGCAGAAGTGTGAAGTGGGCCATGAGACAGTCAGCATCACAAGGGAAAAACAAGCCAAGAGGTTGAGGGAAACAGAAATCAGCACATGAAGACAGAGCAAAAGCTGGGGTCACAGGGTACACTCGTTCTACATTAAGAGTAAAATTTTCCTCTCCCTGAGGCTTGGACCTTGATGTTGTAGCCCAGCTGTACACAGATGATTTCCCCACCAACCTCCCCACAACTGGGGGATTCTTCTGTAGCATCATGTGAGTCGATGGGAGATGGGGGTGGGTGGAGGCAGTCTTTGTGAGACTGTCCATCTCCATCCGCTTCTCCCTCCTCCAACCCAGGCCATGCACCATCTGCAGCCCACAGTGGGCCTTTTATCCACCTGCTGGGACTATGGGACAAGGCCCGCCAGGCAGACGAGCCCTTCACCAAGGCTACACTCTGCTGCACCCTTGCATCAAATCATCACTAAATTCATTTATGTTGCTATGGCAGATGATGTTTGGATATGTCTTCCCATGACACAGCAAGCTCCATACTAACAGACATCCTGCTGAGTGCTTGAACAGCGCACTCTCAGTCTCTCTCTACTGTGTTCTACCTACTGTGAGTTGCCCCAGAGGGGTCCCAAATGGCAAATATCTGTTTTAAGACTGCAATTAAAAATCTGTGATCATTTTAGGGTTAAGATCAGGGTTCATCTGTAGAGGAATAGATGCCAAAATACTTCAATCTTTAAAGTTTTTTACGATAGCACTTCATCAGTTTCTATACAAGGGGAGAGAACATGACAAAAAATGATTAATGAGGGTTAATTGTTTGTACCCTGCAGCAGACGTGACCACAGTGTCTGGCTGGCAGGTTTTGGGTGTGGTCTGGAGTGCTGTTGAGTGTTCAGCGTGGACACGTACTCTCTGTGGGTGTATGTCTGAGGGTGGATTCAGGTGTTTGATGTTCATTAAGCGATGCGCTCTTGCTATCAATCTGCTCCTGGAGACACCGTAATGAGATTCTTCATCAGGTTCTGAAGAGCCATTTCAGTAATGATAAGACATCACATCTCCATCCAGATGGAGGACCACACAGGCCTTTTTGGAACAATCACAACCGAAGTTAGTGTCCAGGATGGCTGTGGACTTGTGAGCAGTCTTATGTGTCATAGAATCACATGGAGCGTTTGAGCTCGAGGGTGATGACGTAGTGGTTGGGCCATGCATGGCCTGGGGGGGTTTGGGCAGTCTCTGGGTCAGCCCTGTTTGCTCAGCTACTTTGTAGCAGCTTGTCTGTGTGAGCTTCCGCGGGGGATTTCAGTTTACTCACAAATCTAGTTCAAGGCACAGAGAGTCTATACTTTTCAGCTCGATAGATTCCCTAACATCGATGTTTGCGTGCAGACTCATTCATACACATTTGCACACAGTCACACACAGACACATTATTGTAAGCACTTTAGACATATTAATGTTCACATTTCTCGCACACTTTTGTCCAAGGAGTTGGCACACACACACACACACACAGAGCAGCAAGTAAACACACACGTTTGGACAAAATGCATTACTCAGCCACTTAGCATAAATTACCCATAAAAACTAAACGTCTAAACCCACATGTCAATATGTCTTCACCCTCCAAAAAAGCCCTCAATCCCACGGTCTAAAATTGAAACTGATTCTCACAAAGATAGCTACACAAGTACACACACCCACATATATTTCTGGGTCAGCAGTTTGGGTGTTTATACTGCTGTCAGTCCCAAGTGAAACTACAAATGATCATGAAAACAAAGTTGTCCTCCAAAGTGCACTATGTGTGCTTCCCATACGTTTTTAGTGTTCCTTCTTTAAACCTCAAATGTCCTATTTTGGCTCAATCTTTGACTTTTACAACTTTAAACCGACTGAAATGGAATCAAAAACTTGATCCACACTCAACATTGCAAATGGAGAAGCAGAAGCTGTGGCTGAACACTGAGCTTGGCACCATAACTACAGGCCGATTAACAAAGTCACATGTAAGAGAAGTCACTGCTAATTTAAAATCTGCACGGCCATCGCTACGACATGCACAAGTTTCTCATTATATTTGCTGGTAGTTTGTGCAGATCATAACTTAGTGAATGTGGGTTACCTGTGAGTTTGAACAATCACGTCAGTTATTTGTCAAGTACAAACACCAAACGCTTGGTGGTCCATACATCTCTCATGTATGGTTTATCTGTTTAATATCAATGTAACTTTAATACAAAACAAGCCAGTCAAAATCGTGGTGATTGGCAATTATTTTGACAATATGCAGATTAAAACGCTGCTTGATTATTAACTACTGAAGTAGTCAACTGATGGATGAATTGATAATGGAAATAATCACAAGTTGCAGCCCTAAAATTGAGCAATACAAAGCACTCAAATACCAAAATACCTAAATACACATCTTATTAAAAATATACGTGGGCCTAATTTATTCAAAGAGTTCTTTCATTGAGGGGCTCCAGATTTCTTCTAAACTTCTTAAGAGTTATGTCAGGTACAGTGGACCTATAAGGCATTTCCTAAAATAAAATCAGTGTCATATTTTAAATGTACAAATTGCCACTGTAGAGCATATTCTCCCGTGGCCATTAACTAAAGAATCTTCCTCAATTGTTTAATACACTACAGTACAGACAGCAAATCATTGGGCACATACTGTTTTTATTAAGATGTGTAAAAGAACGTTATCAATGACGTCATTTAGGTGATAAGGCATGGCACTTGCTGACCGGTATGCATGTCTTGTCTAAACACGCAAACACAAATCTAGAAGGAGCCCCGAGGGAAGAAGCACCAGTTGGGAATGTGGATTTTTTTTTCAGACTACATTCATACTGATATGATTGCTTAAAAACTAGAAAACAGTGAGGACACATTCTGTATGTTCTACACTGTGTTTGTCACATAAACATCTATTTTAGTTTATTTTGGGAAGGGTGTGACAGCTCTTCTGAGAAGCCTCCCAGCAGCGCAACTATTCTTCAAAGAGCAGCCATGAAGACAAGACAGGCTTTCGTGGGACACTCAGAATATCTTATTTGATTTCAAGTAAGATGAAGCACCAAGTGTGAGTAGCACATTGTAGTGCTGTGTTGTGTTTTTGATTGGCCCGCATGAGCAGTGACACCGAGGGTATTTACACTAGTTGATTATTAAATCCAAGAATGCTGGCTTGATGCTTGTGTCCTTGTGGCGACTGTCCTTGACAAGTCGTCTTGGAGGACAAAACTTCTCAGGAATGTGACCACTAAGAAGCATTCTTACAGTGCGAGACTTAACTGTGTGCCCGTCAAGTCACGCACAATCAAATAAAACATGAAATATTCATTTTGCCAGCTGTTTCAACCAGCTTTCGACAGTCTACTGTAGAGGTCTGGGCCTGGTTTATTCTTGGTGACAAAAATCACACACAATAACACTTCATGGAGGACATAAGAATGTGCAAGAAGGCCATGTATTCATAGCATGATGACAGATTGTGTGCATATTTTTTTGCATCAGAGTTATAAAACATGGGAATACACTAAAATCACCATCTGCTACATGACCTACATTCTTAAGTCTACTGTAAATAAGTCATTATGTTCTCTCAGAGACCAAACAAAGTTGTGGGTTTAGAAATGCATTTGTTTATTAGGATTCCCCTGAGCTACCACACATACTGAACACAACTGATCCTCCTGCTGTCCACACTTTGTGCTGTGTCTGACAATACTGCAAGCATGCACAGTGATGCAGTGGTAGCACCTCGCACTGTCTAACATGAGTATGTTTGTACCCTCAGGGGTAGTGTAGTGGCAGGCAAGGGCCTGTGGGGATATGAACCTGAACATCTGCCCAGGTTGATGCACTGCTCCCCAGCCCCTCTCCAAGGTCAGGGCAGCAGCACAGGGCTCTCGCACTTTCCCATGGGAAAACAAACTGATTGGAGACAAACTGCCAGTAGCACACTGCAAACAGACACCCCTGTGCGAACAGGCCTCTCGTTTTCTCTGGCCACACACACACTGAAGCTTTTTTGCTTCTCAGTCAGATGGAGGCCACTGGGTGAGACCCTGATATGTATAAAAACCCAGATTTAACTTCACCGAACTGGCAAATGGAAGAAACAGTCAGCTAATGGTGGGTTGCTGTTGCTTTAATTAAGGACCCAGAGCTAAATATTCCACATTTATATAGTACAAGTGCAAAGATACATCAAAACATTTTTTCTACTTATAGGCACATTAAAATTGTCTCCTCTCATCACCCATTTAAAAATAACTTAATAAAAGCGGCAGCTGATGACCACCATTTGAAAACCTGCAAATACTAAACTGCAATGAGAGAATGAAGAAAAAAATGGTTTTAAATATTGGATTTGTCTTAACTCATCTCAGAAGACGAGATCTTTTAAACCTGAAGGAGCTGTTTCTTCTCACATCGAGATTGTAGCTGTCTAAGCCACTCATTACTGCAAGGTGTTGTTCTCTCTTTGCACATCTGAAAGTGAGACTTCCCTGCGGCACACTTTTCATTCGAGGCATTGAAATGAAGATGCGAAAACCAAAGTGAAAAAGACTACAGAATGTACAGCGATGGGATCAGACACAGTGTAAGCCAGAAATCAAAGGTTTGACAGGCACATGTATGTCTCTTTTGATGACTACCAGTGTTATGTAACTTGTAATAATGGCTATCTCAAAATCCTATATGCATCCATTTTGATAAATGTGAACCGGCCTACTTTATACAGAGACAAGCTGATGATAATATACAATAACATATCGTAGCAGTAACATACTGTGTGTACGTTCAGCCGAGCAGTCCATAAATAGTGCATGTTAACTTCCTGTCGTGACTGATTCGGCCCTGAAAGGCAGCCTGTGCACATGAGGGATTCTCACTCTATTCAGGCACAAACAGTTGAGAATGACATCATCATATCGTTTTACTTCAAAAATACTAGCTCGTGTCTGATTTATGATCTACTGCAAGCACTGAGGAGGTCAGTCTCTCTCTCTATACATCTGGATTACTGAAACAGGAAAGCAGCAATCTGCGTTCATATCTGGTTAATGTTCTACAAACCCGCTATGTATCCGAGCTCTCTCTGTCTGGAGCCAAGTTAATTAGTGTCTATAACGACTTTAATACAAACTAATAATTATACTTCACTCTTCAGTAAGTATGAAAAGGTCTTTGAGCAGAACATTGAAATCCCTTAGAGAGATGTCTCTCCAACTAGGGCTCCACTTGCCATGAGCTTCACATGACAGAGTAGCACCATATGGTGTGTAGACCTCTGAGAAGAGGAAACTGTCACCCTGAGATCAAGCACAACATTTGTGTTCAAAATAATGACACTATTACACAATTACACTGTTATTCTTTCATGTACTTCTATACTAAATCATAATTCGGAAGATTCTCCTGCACAGGGTTCCTTGTAACGCAGACATGTGTATCAGGTAGACCAGTGGTTTTCTAAGCGGGGTCTGGGGACCCTCAGGGCTACTTGTGGAGGATCTGGAAAGTCCCAACAAAAAGTGGAATAATTTATTTTCACTACAATCCCATTATAAAGTACCACAGTGACAGAATGTATGACTATATTGGTCATTGGTTTCATGTACCGGTAATTAGACACTCAAAAGCAAATTCTTATCAAATGATCCTGGAAAAAAAATGAAATGGGGGGGGGGTCTAATTTGTATTTGCATCACTTTAGGGATCCATGACATGACAGTTTGGGGACCTCTGATTTAGATTTAGATCAACCCTTTCACAAACCACCATGTCTAATACAAATGAGTCCGTATGAGCTGATGTTAACAGGAAATGTGAGTCTAATCCTGACCTACTGACTGACTCGACGATATGGACACGTTTTTAAGCTACCATTTTGAAAATGAAACCAAAAACAGACCAGACTCTTCCTCCTCTCATTTTGGCAGATTATTACGGGCTCTATGGGCACATTGGCTGGCAGGCAGGCAGGCAGGGGGGTGAGGCTCTAAGTACACCGCATCTTTTGTCTGGTTATGCCGAAAATGAAAAAAAAGAAGAAGAAGCGTGTACGCGTAACACAAGCTCGCCACAAATGATAATCCAGTGAACAAGGATTTACAACTGCCCTCTCGGTTCATTCATATTCCGCTCCAGCGACCCGGTGCCAATTCAGCTGCAGCCATAGTGTGCAAACCACTGCACAGCGCCTGACTTGGGTGCGTCTGCCGTCTCATTCATGTCTCTCAAGGGGGGCTGCTGAAAGCTTTCGGCGTCGACCAAAACAACCACACAACAGCAGCCGAGCCCCTTGTGCTGTAAAGTGGTGTGATATATGAGCCCGAGTGGACAGTAATTACAACCAGGATGTGTATGTACATTCACAGAAGCCAGCTCAGAGGACGGTATATCCCTTTAAATATTGTCACCCACACGGTAATGCGCCTAAATCCAGAAAAACAGAGAAAAATCCATGCACAATGCGGGCACGCTGCCTTCACAAAAACGCATAAATCCGTGAGCGCATTTTTACATGAAGCCCGTGTTGAATGACTCTCGTGGTCTCCTACACTTCATGCATGCTCGGCAACCCACCTGCTTGTGTTGTATCGGTCAGATCGTAGCTCATCCCCGGGTACTCCCTCAGCTTCCTACCGCTCAGGTTCAGGAGCCCCGAGCACACGGCATCCTCCAGAGCCCGGTCCAGGCTGCGGGCCGTGTGGTGCTGCTGCTGGTGCTGATACTGGTTGATTCCCGGGCTCCAGTGAGGTCCGCAAGAGTAGTGATGGCTTTGTAGAGCCGTGACAGCTCCCACACCTCCCTGACCAGACGCCATTTTCGTAAAAAAGAAATTACTCTGACAATAATAACAGCGCACAACGGCAGTTTCTCCGCCCATGCGCATACGGGGTACATACACGGGACGGACGCTAGGGGATGGGCTTCTGCTGTGGTGCTGCTGTTGCTGCTGCTGCTGCTGGTGATGGTGATGGTGAGCAGGATATGGTGGCCATTTTAGGCTTTTACCCTTCCAATACCAAACTCAGAGAAGGGTCCCTGTTGGAAACTGTGCAGCAGGCAGGGGCCCTTCAGGCAATCCAGCATTCACATTTCCTTAAACTGGGCTCTCAGTGTCTGGAGAGCAGTGGATGGTTATTGACAAATTTATGCTTAATCACCGTGATAAAAACAATAGACAGATAATGAAACAATGCTGGTATGGCCATATCCTTAAGAATATTAATATTACATAACATCAGACACTGTAAATGATATAGGATATTATAGTATAGTATAGCATAGCGCCAGTACTTGTTGTCAATGACTCATACAGTATAAGGTCATTACTGGCCCACTGGTTCACTGATTATCAGTTATGGTTTATCAACTGCCTGTCCTGGTTAAGGAAGCTACTGGCAGACTGAAAAGTGAAAGCTATGAGTAAAATGTTTAAGCAGAATGTATCTGGGTCCTAATGGAGTATTTCATTTTCCCCATAACATCCATAACATCATACCACAAGTGAACTAAAGAAGCCCAAAGGGCCCCTCAGGTCAGCCCATTCTTTGCTTGGCCCAAGCACACCTAATCAGCTAACTGGGCTGTCCCTCTGGTGAGTTTTAAAATAATATAAAATATGGCAATACCTTTTACTCACCCAAACTGCAGCAGCTCTATTTTTTCCAGTCTCTGTTGTTTCCTTGATCTTCAAGCTGATTTGTTTGTTAATGTTTTCTCTGCAAGAAAAAAAAAATCACTCTGAGATTGGTTCAGACAGCGTGTGTAATATTTGCTGTTTTTTTTTATAGTCAGATCTTTTTGAATTAATTGGGCAAAATGGGCAACAATGCATTATCCATCCATCCATTTTCTATACCGCTTATCCGTCAGGGTCGCAGGGGAGCTGGAGCCTATCCCAGCTGACTACGGGCGAGAGGCGGGGTACACCCTGGACTGGTCGCCAGTCAATCGCAGGGCCAACGCACAAAGACAGACAACCACACACTCTCACACTCACACCTAGGGGCAATTTAGAGTAGCCAATTAACCTAATGTGCATGTTTTTGGTATTGTGGGAGGAAGCCGGAGTGCAAACTCCACATAGAAGGGCCCAGACCGGGATTCGAACCTGGAACCCTCTTGCTATGAGGCGACAGTGCTAACCACTGCACCACTGTGCCACCCACAATGCATTATCCTGAACATAATCAATGACAGTTCTGAATTTACTTGAGATTTGATAGTGTGCATACATAGCTATAAGCCACTTCTTGTACATGTTTATATGCAGCTGCACCCAGATGCCATCCTAATTCTGGCTTTGTGTATATTTATTGATATTTTTATACTTACATCTTTAATGATACATTTGCACTCCATATGCACAGATCTCTTTCCATGTTTGTACTACAACTGCTACAAGTTCCATCTGCATTGAAGTATTTCACCACTGCCAAGAATTCATGAAAGATATTTCATGCATCATAGCTTAAATATCATGTGTGAATGTCTACCAATGTATTTTATGAACTGTACTTCATAGAAAAGTAAGAATGTGCCAAAAATATGTAAGCTACGCTTTTTCTTCCTTTTTTTGCATGGGCTGGTATATAATGAAACCTAAAATTAATTCAAACAAATGATTAAATCAGATGTGATGAGATTTTATTGCATGATCCTCTGTATTTACCAGATTGCTTCTGTAGTAGTAAAATGATCAGTAAAATGGAGGTTCATTTAAAGTCACTGTGGTATTTTTTAAGGACCAGGACCACCTACACACAGGTGTTTTATTCAAACATAAGACTTACTTACACTTAAAGATAAATCACCCCCCCCAGCCACAACACATAAGGAAGGACAAAGATAGAGTACGAGCACTCCATGAACTGTAGCAGTACACACACAAGAAGAACTTGAGTTGAATGAGTGCCTCCTTCATTAAGGGGTACGAGCAGCAGAAACGGGCTCACAATACCAGGCAGGCGGCGTCGCTCCCCAACTTCAGTCGGGTATCTCGCCTCTTGATAGCATGTTGTTATAGAAATCAGTTGTCGTCGCAGCCAAAATGGTGAAGCAATAGCATGACACAGTTAGAGTTTTAGCCAAGGTATGGAGCTATATGCATGCACTGTGGTCTTATAGTCTCCTCCTGTGCGGTCAGTTGCTGCAATAGAAGTAAATAAGAGTTATGTTAGGTTAGCTAGCTAAGAGGCACGTATTTACTGTATGACATCTAGAGTTAGCAAATGTTAGCGGTTCGAAAAGGATTTTCTTTTACATCTGTATGGGTTATTGTATTATCGGGATAATGGTTGAGGGAGAAATATCTGTATTCAGCATTACTCTGTGCAAAGGCTGACTCTGGATTAGCATATCGTTTCACTTGAGTTCCAGGCTAGCTAAGCTAACGTTAGCAAAGGGGGAGTGATAGCTTTAAGTCCAGGCCTTTACAGCATCGTTTATGTCGCAAACTGACTGAAATAACCTGAGCGTTAGCCACCCCTGTAGCAGACACCCGTGGTGCCTGTTTAATAGTTTGTTGTTTGGTGTTATCAAGTTGAAAACAGTTATATTTTGTCATGCAATATTTGATTGACTATACTTATCATGAACTTATCATGAGGGTATTACACCGGAAGTTTACATGTGAGATATAAACAATGCTAAAATTTGCTTTGTGTTGCTCACATGTGGAAAGTTTCAGTTTTAGCAGCTGTTTCAGAGCTTTTTGCCTGCATAATAACAATAACACATTTCCTGTATGTGTTATTTGACCAAAGAAGGGATACCATTAAGTAAGTGACTCAACATAAAACAGTTATATGCTGTTTTTGCCCTGACAATCACAACATGAAGTACTCTCTTGAAACGAGGGTGAAAGGGTTTACATGCTCACTTACAGAAAGGCTTTTCATGGATTGATGTCACTGTCATTCTTTTCATACTTAAATTAATTCACTGCAAAATTCATTTTTGCAAAATCATTATTATGGCAGTTTAGTACTTCTCTGTTTATTATTTATTTTAAGTTTTAGTATGGCAGACAGAAAGGGAAAACCTGATACTCCAATCAAGACACTCTCAAAGAAGAAACAAGAGCTCAAGAAGAAGGTAAGGAGATTGGGACGCTAAAACAGTGAAAAGTGCTTAGTGTTTTTTTAGATTTTATTTTTTTAAGTGGCATGCATGGAAATAAATCTGCATTAGTGATCACCAATCTTAAAGTTTTTAATATGATTCACAGTGAACGAAGGGAAGTATTAAGTTACTCTCTACTTGTTTCTTTATGACTTTGTAGGAGGAAGAAAAAGCAGCAGAGGTCTTTGAAGAATTCTTGGCATCCTTTGAGACCAGTCAGAAAAGTGGAGTGAAAACTTTTGTCCGTGGGGGCATTGTTAATGCAACCAAAGGTCAGCAACCAGAGCTGATAGTTAACAGCTACACTGCAAATCTGTTCCTCTTTTCCTGCATGACATGTCTGAACAAAAGATGAATCATCTGTTCTGGCAATGTTAAACAGAATTACCAAGACATATTACGATTGCTGAAAATAACTGTTGAAGAATTTCAGGCTAAACTTTGAAATAGTTCACCCTCTTAATTGTTCACTTCCCATATAAGAAAATATTGAGTGGTTTAACAAAATTCATCCACTCAGCACTCTGTTATCACTTTAATAAAAGAAACAAAGCTTGAGCAGCTCTCCAACTTACTGGTACACATAAAGACTATCCTTAAATTTAAATGACAACTGCAGCAAGACTGAGATTCAACAAATTTATATCAATTATTCTTGAAGCCACGTTCAGATGTCCTGCTGACCAACAAAAGAACAGTGTGGAGATTAGTGCACACCTAAATTACTACCGCATGCATTATTGGATAGTCAGCGCTCAGGGATTGCTATTTTTTCTGCAGAAGAGGAAACAGCAGAGGTCAAGAAAAGTAAGCTGTATCAACCTGCTACAAAGTTTGTCCCTGTGTCCCACCATGTCTCACCAGTATCATCTGCTGAAAGCAAAAAGTCTGTAAGTTTGTGCTCTTGTGGTGGTGTAATGGTATAAATACTGAATTCAATATAAATATTACTAACTATTTACACTTATGTTCAAATATTTTCAAACATATATTTTTGAATATATCACTTTTGTCAAAGCAATCAGTCAAATGTAATAATAACCACAATGTCTGCCTCTTTGATTAACAGACATTTAAAAGAAAGACAGAAGAAAAAAAGAAGAGTAATCTTGAACTCTTCAAAGAAGAACTCAAGCTGTAAGTCTTTGTGCAAATGTGCCTGACTCACTTCAGTCTGTCTATTTTTGTGGCATTCGTAAGCCTATTTTTATGTTATGTTAGAATACAAGAAGAGCGCGAGGAAAGACATAAAAGGAAGAAAAATGACTCTGAAGGAGGAGGAGGAGGAGGATATGGAGATCCGGACATACCGTTGTCAGGGCGATCAAGTAAGAGTCAAAATAAGTGCTCTATTAGTTGAAAATTGCTCCTCTAAATCATGCTAATCTAATTCTGTTGTTCCCTACAGCATTATACGACGACCTAACAGTGCCAACCACCACTAACCTCTACATTAGCTGCATTAGCCCAAAGGTAACGGAGCACACTGACTTTGATTGGCTTTGCACAGGATGGATGTACATTTCTCACTCTTGATTTGTATTGGTTTTCAGATGAATGAGGAGATACTGTGCAAAGAGTTTGGTAAGTATGGCCCCCTGGCTAGTGTGAAGATCATGTGGCCCCGAACAGACGAGGAGCGCTGCAGGACCTCCAACAGAGCATTTGTGGCTTTCATGACACGAAAAGATGCAGAGAGAGCTTTGGCAGCTCTTGATGGTATGCTTGACTCTTAAAAATAGGTTTGATTTAAAGGCTTCAGTAGCAGGTTTATTTGACGACCATTTTTTTGCGTCATAGGCAAAGTGATTATGGGCTTTGAAATGAAGCTGGGTTGGGGTAAACCGGCTCGCATTCCACCTCAGCCTCTCTACACACCGGTGGGGGTGAGGGCCACACCGCCACCCCCGTCTGGCCTGCCTTTCAATGCTCAACCAAGAGATCGCTTCCGCAACGACTTCACCAAGCCACTGGGCATGTCCAAAGGGGACCTCGAAAAGGTAAAATTAAATCTGTTTTGTTGGGTGTCTGCATGACTATTATTTCTCTGTAATGTGGAGTTTGAATATGCACTGCAGGTTCTCAGATTTAAGTGATAAGTAATGAGCATTAACTACATTGGGATTATGTGGAAAGAAAATACAGTAATTTCAAACTGAGTCAGAATAAATCCAAATCTAATAAGCAAAGCTGTAATGTGTCATCAATCATCATGAAAAGTTTGGAATCTTGCTGTTATTATGTTGCATGTTTGTTCTTTCATGTAATTGATCACATTGGTTGTATGGTGCCATGTCACAGGATGCAGGGGTTTGCCAGTGCACGGTTAGACTGTGTATAAAATGTTCATATAAACTTGTAGCTCTTAAATATTTGAAATAAATCAGTTCAGATTGTAGCATAAATGGTTTAACATCTCAGAATAATTTACAGGAGTATTAAAGCTGTGTCACCCTTCCACCCCCCACCCCCCTATTTCACCAACTATGAATGCTATCATCGTTTTCTATGCTGTATGTATCCTGCAGTGTTTCATCTGTACAAGTGCTGACTTTTTAATATTTTCACTATTTGATCTGACTTCACAAACAGACTCTGTCCGAAGCCGTAGTCAAAGTGGTTATCCCAACCGAAAGGTACACACACTCTTCTTACTACGACTGACCAGCTGTTATAACACAAGTGTTACAGGAGAAAGGTTGTGGTGCACTGTTCTTGTGTCCATACTGATTATTTTAGGCAGGAAGTTACAGTCGTATGAGCTGTTCATGCATTTGACCTATAGGACATGGTGAACAACCAAAAACCCTGAATTACTGCAACACTAGCTTAGAGCAGACGGTTCTTGTTGTAGATGTAAAAGATCCCCATGACCTCAGATTTACGTATACTGAATTTTTTTTGGACACTTGCATTTTCTCATTGTAGTTTGCTCCAATACTTCATGTTGTTCCTATCATACTATGTGTCATTGTGAGTAGCAGTAGACTTTGTAAATGACTGTTAGAGTAATTGATTTATACCAACATCTTTGAGCCCTGGGTTTCCCATGGGTTGGCTGAGACACTGCAGACGGATACAGCTAGAAGGCAGATAGATTTAACATGAACCCAAGTCAGAAGCAGATCTATGCTGGTGCCACAAAACAAATTAGGTGCTGCTTCAGGTTGTAGTGAGTAATTCAAAAGTTTGAACTGCAGTGGTAGACAAGACACTAAGACAACACTGCGTGGACATAACTGCCCCGCCCTGGTCCACCATAAGCACTCTGTGTAGCTGTCTGCAGATAATGTTGAAACCCTGATGCTGACTTATGTGTTGAATGTTTTATTGTCTGATACATTTTAAGATCTTATACAGCGTATCCTACTTTTGGTATATTTTTTTGTAGTTGAGACTAATCTTTTTGTTACAGAATGGCTAGACTTCACATTTGGACTGGGGCTTCACTTCTGAAAACCTGAGTCTGTGTTCATGAATAGATTGTGTCATTTGTGTGATTTCTTTTACTCCATTCATCGACACAGTGGAATATTAAAATATGCTGACGCTGTGTCTGTCCCACAGTGACAATGCAGTTTTGTACAATGAAATGTCCTCTGGACTGTCACCTTCTTATGGTCAGCAAAATAGCAAATGTCAGCAGTGTTAGCAGTCAGCCAGCAGTTTGCATGAGGCACTAGTTCAGTGTACAGAGGTAATAGAGATCTCATGCTGTAACTGACAGAGAGACGAGTGTGCATTGAGAGTTCTTACCCAAACCCTGCTCTGATACACTCTTCTGTCCCTGCAGGAATCTGTTATTCCTTATTCACAGGATGGTAGAGTTTGTGGTGCGTGAAGGTCATGTGTTTGAAGCCATAATAATGACCAAGGAGAAAAACAATCCAGATTTCAGGTGAGTAATGCTGTACCTGGTCGTGTGTTGGTCTTGTAAGTGACCTTGTGTTTGACATGTTTAATTTGCTCATTCTTTATTGTCTCAGGTTCCTTTTTGACAACAAAAGCCAAGATCATGTGTACTATCGCTGGAAACTGTTCTCTATCCTCCAGGTACCTTTTTGTTTTTACAACAAAGCCCTGTTTCTAAAAAAAGCAGCAACTTCCAGGAGTTTATTTGAAAGAACCGAAAATTGTCACTATTAAAGTGTTGGTCTCATTTAATGGGGATAGCTGTGTGAGTCATGCTGATCTGAATCCTCCAGTTCTTACAGATTTAAGCTTTTTTTAAATGTGTGTATCTGCATGTGAGTTTCCATGTGCCTGGCCTTCATCCTCACCACAGGGAGAGTCTCCAACGGAGTGGAGAACCACAGATTTTCGTATGTTCCGGGGAGGCTCAATATGGAGACCCCCTGTCCTAAACAACTACTCTCAGAGAGGTGAAGATAGGACAGAGACAGGGGACGATGCTCCCCCTGAAGAGGAGGTGAAGAAAGGGCAGCTCAGAGCTGAGTAAGTACAAGTCTAGCAGGCACAAAGACATTGATGTTTGTATTTTTCAACTGATTGCAGACTTCTGCTGTTCCTCTGTAATCACCATTCAGCCACAGACAGAGGTTGGAGACGCTACTTCGAGAACTGACTCCAAGCAGAGAAGATATTGCCAAAGTCATGCTGTTCTGTCTCGAGCGAGCCGATGCAGCGGAGGAAGTGGTGGGACACATCACTGAATCTTTCTCCTCGCTTCAGACACCCCTCCAGAAGAAGGCTAGTTTGCCTTTTTAATGCATAATAGCAAATCATTGTGACTTAAATTATATTTGAGGATTTTTTTTTCTTGCCCTTGCCACAGATTGCCAGATTGTATCTTGTGTCGGACATCTTGTACAACTCGTGTGCCAAAGTAGCTGGCGCATCGTATTATCGTAAATAGTAAGAGACTTAATCTGAGTTTAACTTTAACACTTATTCTATTTTATTTCTGCTCTATCTGACGGTTTGTCTCTGTCTTCTCAGTTTTGAAACAAAGCTAACACATATATTTGGAGACCTTAAGGCATCACACAAAAACATACAAGCCAGGCTGCAAGCTGAACAGTTTAAGGTAGTCAAGTCTTTCATTTGCCTCACGAAGGATGTTTACCAAAAGAAGAAGAAAAAATAAATACATAAATAAATATTTTACCATCCCCTCTCCACAGCAAAAGGTCATGAGTTGTTTTAGAGCATGGGAAGACTGGGCCATATACCCAGAGCCGTATCTAATCCACCTTCAGAATATTTTTCTGGGCTACTCTAAAGCAGTGGAGGAGCAGACAGAGATGGCAGAGGTGAGCTGAATATTCACCTGCTCATTGTGGACATTATTGCCTTATTTTTCTGATGGCATTTCAACAAATTAGAGAGCTGTTCATGTTGTAAAACATTTGATCATAAAGAAGATGACGCAAACACGCACTTGTCTGTCTACCTGTAGGAAATGTCCTCTGATCTCGATGGTGCGCCAATGGACAGCACAACTATCGATGGGTTACCGTTGCACAAAGATTCTGCGGATGACCTCGATGGCTGCCCCATGGGCTGGGACCCTCTAGATGGAGTTTCCGTTGACGACATAGATGGCGTTCCCTTAGGAGTTGCCGGTGATGACATTGATGGTGTGCCCTGTAAGTCCACCACATACTAAAAAGCAATTGTTTTAACCACAAGCCCAGTTTCCTGTTTGTGTTGCCATTTGTGTGTGCAATTTAAGCATGTTTGATCAATACACTGATTCACCTTCACATGGGTTGTTGTGAGCTGAGTGTGCACTCTAATCTCCAGGGAAACAAAGCAGGGCAAATACACACTTTCCTTAAACGGATTAATAAAGTCATTCAGCCCGTTAAAGGTCCAGTGTGTTGGATTTAGGGGATTTAGGAATGTGAGACAAGACGGAAGAGAGAGAAGGGCACTTTCACATTTTCAGTGGTCACCATCGTGGAGGGTGAGACAAGGGGGGACGAGTTGGTTGTAATCTAAGACCCACACCGCTAGATACCTCTAAATCCTACACACTGGACCTTCAAATGGTAAACATTAACCATAATCCTGGTGTGACACTTATCTGAAGATCTGTCCTTGTCCTCACCCAGCTGTCTCTTTTGTTCCCTAGTGGATGAGAGCAGTGTCCCTCACTCCAGAGTGCCTTTGTCTAAGTGGGAGAAGACAGGCGATACTGGAACATTTTCTCAAGGTAACACAGGTCAAGATGCACTGTGTTTCATATTGATGCTGTGATCATACTCATTTTCCTTTTTTTTCCTCTCTAAGCCAAGACAGAGTCTAAATGGGACGTTGTGGTGGGACAAGACAATGAAAGTAAAGTGAATGTAAGGTAAGGCTTCTGTCTACATTGGTGAAAGGTGTATACAGGACACATAAACAGTCACATGGTTTGGAGGTTTATTGTTCTCCTCTCATTCCTGGTGACAGTGTCAACTCACAGGATGGAGGTGAAGACTCAGAGTGTGACAGTAGCGATGACTCCTGCAGTTCGTCCAAATATGACAGCGTTGACTTCCAGCGCTCCCTCAGAGGTTTTCAAATGTCTGAGAGCAAAAGGAAAAGGCTGAGAGAGCTGGAGGCAAGTGCATCTCTTTCCCTCACAACTACCTTCATGTCCTCCTTCACTACATCCATAAACCTCCTCTTTGGTCTTCCTCTAAACCTCCTGTCTGGCAGCTCAGACATCAGCATCACTGCTCTGAACATGTCCAAACCATCTCAACCTGGCCTCTCTAACTTTATCTCTGAAACATCTCATATGAGCTGTCCCTCTAATGTACTCATTCCTTACACACTAATGAGAACATGATCCTGAATATTTCATTACATTTCTGTCTTTAAATCCACAAATGGTGGTTATTTTTTCTTGGATTTGCTCATGTCTTGTCTGTTTGCATGTGTTGTCTGAACACTGTTGTCTTTTCCCTTGTCAGCCAACCTATAAGTCCCCTAAATCCTACACACTGGACCTAATGGTTGGATTTGTTATATTTTTACTTCCTGTATTGTAATATTTGCTGTGATTCAACAGATCCCACTTTCAAAAGTCACACTTTATAACCACCTCAATATGTAGTTCCAAGAAATGTACCTTATTTACTTCAGTCGACGCTATTGAAATGTAGTTTTCTTGTGATTTTTATTTATGACAAGTTATTTAAAAGAGCAGATAGAGTTCGAGCTTCCCAACAGTGCTGCCTCTTGCACTGGTAGCAGCTGTTTCATATTATGAAAATATGTCAAATTATCATTCATAAATAGCAGAACTGATGAGATTTACCTGATGCAGGTAAAGGTTATGGAGATCCAAGATGAGCTGGAATCTGGCAAGAGGCAGAGGAAGTCTGGAATGAGCATCCAACAACAAGTGGAGCACTACAGGAACAAACTGCTACAGCAGGTGGGCTGCTGCACAGCTTTTTATCAGTGTAGCCTTTGATTCATACTGCACATTTCATTTTACATTTAAATACTTAGTGTCCTGATTATCTTGGCAATTAATTAAACAGTTATTTTTTCTGCAGCAAGGGAGATCTCTAAAGCAGAAAATGCAGCCATCACTGACATGTAACAGAAAGATTTCTTTAATTGTGAATGGTAAAGAGCAACATTTTAATGAATGCCTGTTAGTACATTAAAATTAGACAGAAAAAAAGGTGTTCCTAATGCAAAGCACTCAAAACCAGATACAACCAGTGTGCAACTACACAGTCACAGGGCTACCAGTTTCAGATCTACAGATATAGTCCAAAGTGCAGCATCTGCGAGGGAAAGTCTAGCTAGTATTTTTTGTTTGTTTGTTTCTGTTTCTATGTGCCATATCTGTTTTTCACAAGTTTAATTACAGTAAGAAGTGAGTTTGTACTACTCCAAGTATATATCTTGTTCTTTCCTTGTTAGTTTCATCCTGAGGACAGCTAACAGGGTTAGCAAGGACCAACATTTCTGCTGTGTCTACATAATGTAGTTTTGTGCTGCATTTTTGACACAGAAAAGAGCATCTAACAGACTGTTACTATCTGGACATGAACACGTAGACCTAAAATACAACTTATTTTTCCATTACTGTTGGTGGAACAGTTTGACAGCCTGACATTGACCAAGCAGCTCCCCCTTGTGGAGATTCTGCAGGCTGTTGAGGCATGATGAGAGGGTTTTGTGAACTACAAGCCGGGTTATGTGGTGTTTGCATCTTAACAGGCCGACACATAGAAGCGTACATCAAACTTCATTGGGATGTTTTACCCTGTCTTTTACAGGAGTTTGAAAAAGATGAAGAGAAGAATGAGACACTGACATCAAAGTTGAAAGACAAGTCAAAGGATGACAAAAGGGACCAGGAAAGGAGCAGAAAAAGTGAAGACGGAGACAGAAGGCAAAGGTGGAGTAGAGATCCTGACGACCAGACCCGAAAATCGAGGAGCATCTCTCCCTCAAAGCAAGTGCCATGAGATGTTTTTGTAGTGTACCAATACGTTCACACTGATTGTTAAATTCATAGTCAGTCTTATATCATGCGGTCTGCTCATTCAGCAGGACAAGGTCTCCCAAATGGGTCAAACGTTCCCGATCGCCATCTTCAGAACGGAAGGCGGGAAGGTCCAGGTCACGGTCGCCACATCGCTCCCACAAGAAGAAGAAAAAGAGTAAACACTGACTGGACTCTCAACTCTGGACCTTGTCATCCATTTGCTTGCTGGTGTCCATGGGCCACACTGGACTGCTGCAGTGCTCTTGGTCCCAACTTAACACTATCCATGCAAAATTATGCACTTTTTGTATGAGGAGGTCTGAACATTGTAACTAATTAATATATATTTGTTTTAATGTTTGTTTTTAAAATGATTACTAGAAGTTTTGCTTTAAACTTCTGACACTAAATAAATCACTGTTGGTGATGAGTTTATGTGTGCGTAGGGGACAGGACTGGTAAGGCCAAGTATCAGAATCAGTTACTTTGCAGGATGGGTGGCAAAGGTTGGTTAAAAACCTCATCAACAAGCATTCTTCAAGTTTCTGGGGATTTTTATTGAGGAAATTAATATAGCATCATTTGGTTCTGTTTACAAAAGCTGTAAGTATGCAATGTTAAACACTAAATTTACAATACTGTTTTATATAACATACTTTCATTGAACAAAACAATTTATCAAAAGTACTTAAGAGCCAGTATTATTTCTAAAAAAAAAAAAAAAAAAGAAAAGAAAATACCCAGCCCTAATTGTTAATAACCATATACAGATTTCCTGTCATCTGCTGAAATGTTTGATATCTTAGAGAAAAGCTTCAGATTGAACTTTAAAAAGCAATCTAGATTTTGTGGACAAAAATAATTTGTAAATAACATTTCACACCACCTTGCTTTCAAGACAAATGATTACACCTCTTTACACATGACACATTAAACTGTGACTGACATTAGGACAGTGTCTTGCACTTCTTAAGAAATAAAATTTTTCTGAAATGTGGGAGCAAAACAAACTAGTAAGGTGCCCGTACTGTTACAAAGAGCCTTGTAGCTGTACTCAGCCTTGACCCTACAGCCATAAATTTACACAGATATGTGAACAGATTTAGTTCCTGCTCAAACCACGCACACTTGGCATCCTGGCTCTTTTTTTCTTAATGCCAAACCATTCACAGTTGCTTGGTATTAAAGATAAAAAATAGAAATGTGACAGAAAATCACACCTTGTCTGTTTTGTACAGTTCTTCCACCTATTCCCTCATCTTCCATTTTAGGGTCCCTGTTCTCCCGAAAAAGCTACAGACGGCCTTGTCTCAGAGCAATAGCCATTAGGTAGTTGGCTGACGCAAGATGCCCCCTGACAGGCTGTCATTTATCTTTTCGACTGATCTCTGACAGACAGGCCTGAATGTGAGGAGCTGACAACCTCTCAAGTGCTCAGTACTTTTTTACATTGATGAAAACCTTGATGGCTCCGGTGAAGTCAGCAGAGAGTAGAACCTCTGTGTGATCTGTCTTCAGGGCTCCTGCAAAAGGACGGTGACATTTTATAGCACTGAAATGACAGTCTTAATGTTGTGAACCGAACTCAAACGTACCTGAGGGTATCGTTTCAGAGTCTGTGGAGTCCAGGCTCTTGCACTCTGCTTCTGGTTTCTCTGCTCCAGCTTCTTGTGGAACAATAAGGCCGGGGTGGGGTGCAAAAATCGCTGAGGTGACCACTGCATTGTGTGCTGAAAGAAAAGTAAACCTTTCACCAAACCATTCACTCATGGGAGAACAGATTAATTGGACAGGTAGATAAACTGAAATTATGTTTGTCATTCTGACACACAGCTACCTTTAATCCCTTCCCAGAAGTCATTGCGGTCCCGTCGTACAGATGTGAACTTGCTCAGGTCGTGATAAGTGCTCCAGATGTACACGTACTTATCCTCTGAGCCACTGACTATGAAGGAGTAGTCATGACTGTTGGAAGATAATCCCATGGTGAGTCAAGTTTTTTTCATTCAAGGCGTTCTGTGTTTTTACAGTGCAAGGTAAATATTCAAAAGAGCCCTGTCCCGTATAAAATTACGGCAAAAAACTATTAGGTGAAGCACAGTTTAGAGGTAACAAATAGGCAACGGCACCATCTTAAACTGCAGTTCATGGAGAGAGTTGTTACTTCAAAATGCTCAGGTTAAAACTACATGAAAGGGAACTATCCTCACCTGAAGCTCGCCTTGATCTGGCTGCTGCTGTTAACATAACCTTTGTATTTCATGGACAAAGACAAGTCCCTCAGGTCGTAAAGACGAATGCGGGAATCGTTTGAGGTCACCAAAATCTATGGGTCAGGTGGAAGGAGAGAAAGAGAAGGTGTTATTTAACAAGTCTGGCTGTATAATTATAAGGACATCAAACATATTGTAGATGTGTTTGTAGTGAAGAACAGGTGGTACCTTATTCTCTCCAGGTAGAGGTTCAATACCAGTTATTTTGCGTCCTACTTTGTTTCTGCCTCTGGTGGACCTCACATGAATTTGAGTGTGGTACTTCAGGCGCTAAGAAATGCATAAACACAAAAATACATTTGGTCAAAACCGGAATGAATACAAATAACAAAACCACGTATTAACAGAAAAAGAAAAAAAAAAGCTCAGCTGAGTACCTCCGTGTCATAGAAGATGCATCGGCCATCGTAGGTGCCAATAACGGCATACTTCCCATTTTGGCAGAAGTTAGCTGCGGTGATGAGGCGTGTCTGTCCATCCACCTCATTCCACAGCGCCACCTTCTTATCTGGAATGTTCCAGAGCCGTAGCTTTCCATCCAGAGAGCCACTTAAAAAGTATCTGTCATCCTGGGAAGCAAAAAGCGAGTGTCCTATAAACACAGTCTTGCGAGCCAAAATGTGCTGAGACAAGTAATACAAGGTGACTCAACTTACTCTGGGATGGAAGGCAATGGCTGTGACGAAGTCAATGTGCTGAAAACAGCAGAGACACTCTCTCCTGGATATGTGCCACAATCTGACTGTTTTATCCATGGAGGAGGAGAGGAGGAAAAAGTTCTAGATTTGACACAAAAAAGTGGATAAAGTAAGAAAACAGATAAAAAAAACAAGAGTCCAAGAGTTTCTAAAATCTGAGCTGAGCAGGAATAAAAGAATAAAAACAGATGGCAATAGGGCATCACCTTTGACCAGGACAAGTCCAAAAGGTCAGCTGTGTGACCTTTATACTTGCAGAAAGGGACTTGACGGAAAGGGGCATTCCTGTCTTCTGTCTCTGGGTCCTCTGCAGTACAACTTGCCTGAGGATGAGAGAACAATCTCTTCAGAAAACTAGACTCGAGACTATAAAATATACAACATTGTAATACTCAAACTATTACTAAAATAGCTTCTCATAATATTTTCTGGGAACACCGGACGATCCACATATCAAAAGTTATGCACTAATTTCACTTACGCCAGGATCATCCGATTTAGAGGAGCATAAACTTTCCTGAGAAGGAGAAGGTGAAACTCGACCTGGAGAAGCCAAAACAAAAAAAAAATCTTACTTAATCTCAGCTAAAATAATCAATCATCACACAACAAATTAAAATGAGATGTTAATGAGTTTACCTTCAGTGTTGTACTTTAATCTCATGTTATTGAAGTAGTCAAAGGCAGTCTTCAGGACCCAAATGCGGACCACATTATCTTGGCCTGCAGTTGCCAGCAGCCTCCCACAGTGAGAGAACTTCATTGTCCAAACAGCTCCCTGAGGGAAGGACAAAGATGATGTAACCCCAACATTCACTGGTTCTCTTCCATGCTAATAACAAAAACTGCGATCATCTTACCATGTGCTCTCCACTCAGGTCCTGCACAACCTTAATCTGATCAAAGTCAAAGGGACCCTTGAAGCTGTGTGCTGCCTTGAACTTGGCAGGCCTGGTGTAAGGCATGCCCTCATCGTCACTCGATGACGGATCATCCTGATCTGTATGGAACACTGAGGCCCACCCAAAACAAAAAGCACTAAGTGAGTTTATTAAAACATTTGCAGCAGCAGTACCACAAGTATTTCAAGAGCATGTGTTGGCATGGGGGAAACTGAGCATACACTTTTGTAACAGCTCAATGGTGTGATAAATACCCACAGGATGAATATGTCTAGATAAACAGATGAGACAAAGCTTCACGAAGCTAAGGAAAATAACTGATGTGCATTATTGGTGTAACAGAGTTTGCTGATGTTATTGATTTGTGGGTTATGATGATTTAGTAGTGCATTTAGTTGACCATTTGCCATTTGTGCTTATGACAGGGAGACAGTACAATTAAGTTATTTGTCCTGTAATAGCCTCAGCTTCCACATCCATTTACAAATGGCAATCTCCTGCTTGCACTCATCCATGCTCTGCACCTTGCTGTATTTATCAAAAGAAACTAACCACCCAATGTTTGGTGGTTCTAGAAACAGAAAAAAACACAGTGTAGTGTAACATATAGATTTAAGCTGTACGTTAACAACTTGTTTTCCTGATTTTTTATCATTTGCTCTAAATGACTGTGTTCACTTGCCTTCATCACGCACACTTTTCACTTTGTTGACCGCCTTCTCTCCATATTCCTCAGCAAGATGCTTGGCTTTCTTCACAGACTTGCCCAGGAATTTCTTAAACTGGGTTCTAATAAGAAATAGAGAACAGTGAATGATCATATTCTATATTTACTCATGGTGAAAATGGGAAGAAAATCAATTCCAGCAACAAGAAGCCACCAGCAATCCTTACGTTTTCTGTTTCAGTTTTCCTCCATCTGTGTCTGCCAGTGGAGCAGGAGTCTTGTCATCATCATCTGACTGTGCAGCATCATTACTGAGAGGAAAAAATAAAACAGATCAACTTCCTCTAGAAAATGTACCTGCTGTTTTTACATGACTTGGAATTTTTTAAATGTTTTTAATGTTGAACAAGAAGCTTATTCACTTGCCCAGAAAAAAAAGATTTTTCCCAGAAATCTGACTGCATGATCAAGTGTCTGGAATCAGTGTATTCTTCACACCTTTGACTTTGTTTTGATTGTACACTACATCATAAGTGGTGCACACTTTTCTCCAAAATTCCTGCCGTTTCATTAACTTAAAACATGGTTGCTTTTGTCTCTTTGCTGCCGACGTGGTTAGAAAATGTGAAATTAAATTAATCAAACTTGCGGCTGCTAATTGTGTACATTACTTTTGTTTTCACTGTGTGAGTAAGAACTGGCAATGCATGGTAGCAACGACGCCATCAAAACACATTGGGCTTCTCACAGAGTAGTTAACATATACTACGGTGTAACAACACAGCAGGTAATACAGGAAAAAAAAAAATCTTTTTACGTAATGTATTCCTTGGTCCTCCTCATGATGTGCAGAGTGAGGGGGTTGATCCCTGCAGGAAGTTTCTCCTCTGCCTGGATTAGAGGGATCTCTTCACCAGTATCCAGATTCTTGATCATCACACTGGCCAGGATTTCCTGTTTTTAAGAAAACACACAAGTTTATATTTGGTGAATAAAAGGCTGATGAAAGCATTGTGCAGGAGGTGGGGTTATGGCTTGGATTCAAACAAAGACACTCTTACTTCATCAGTTAGCTCTCTCCCTGAGTTAGAACGTGGACGCTGAGGGCCTGGAGTTTGTACTCCACTCTGAGATGAGGCCTGTTCCTCCTCATTTTCCTAAGAAAACAAAAAGAGCAACCAACAGATAAGCAAACTGCTACATGATAAATATAGTTTCATTTCTGAGCAGCTTTGGATGAGCACCAACAGAAGGCCTCACTGACCTGTGCTGTTACCACCTTGTCCCCACTGGTGGCGCTGGCCAGATCCAGGGAATGCTGCAACTCTTTGGTTAAACTCCTCACTGTGCTGCTAGGGGACACCAGGCCAGAGGGCTCCAGAGTATCACCGCTTACTGGACAGACAGCAGACAAGTGGACAATCACACAACAGAAAACTTCCTCTGAAAAACCTGTCACTTCCTCTGCCTGCTTTGTTTGGGTGTGTGCAGCGGTTTATCATTGTAATTGATCAAGGATAGTAATAAATAAAGATATTTTGACAAGGGCTAAAACCTCAAATATGGGAGGTGCTATGAGCTGCTCTTCCATTGTCTGCAACGCATATTTATCAAAAACTTACATATACTGGTAGAATTGAGCACAGTTTTATTTACATTTACTAGTTTTTTTGACAGTGGAGCTATAAAATTGATGAACATATCACACTTTGAACCAATGTAACACTTAAGTGTCTTTAACTGTGTAAGTTTTCTCTACCTTCCAGTCCACTCAGCCTCAGACACTCTTGGGACTTCTTAGATGGTAGGCTCTGCCAAGATGGGGGAGGCGGTCTCGGTGGAGGACCTCCACTGGGAGGGGGTGGGCGTGAGGGAGGAGGCTTTTTGGTGCTGGCTACAATGTCTGGTTCCACCGTGAATTGCCGTGGGGGTTTCACAGGCCCAGAGGAGTCTGAGTCCACCTGACTGTCTGTGAATGGGACCTGGTCGAAGATATCTGCCCGCCTCTGCTCCTGTTCCCCCCCTGCAACTGCAACAACCCCAACAGGCTGACTCTGGCCAACAGTGCTGGTGATGTCTGGGGGCTGAACACCTTCTTGTGACCCAACTGATGGTCCCGGGCGATCTGTGGGTTCAGGTGCAGGTATAGAGCATGCTCCGTTTGTCAACACACTTTCCTGTTGTTCCTCTGGCCTCTCAGCAAGTTGAGGTTTGAGAGCTGGTGCTGCAACCTCAGCAGGAACTTCCTGAGCATTATTATCTTCCTGTGGCTCTGGCTCTGCTCGTACATCAACATGTAGTTGATCTAACAGCTGAACCACCTCACCAACACTTCCCTTTTGACTCTCCTCAATGATGCTATCGATGATCTAGGAGGAAGAGACAATAACAGTTAATTTAAAGACATGATATCAGTGATGCAAGTTGATATGTCAAGCCTAACTACAAAACAACTATGTTGTCTATACATGTACCTATTCTTTCTTTATTTTCAGAGTAATTCACACAAAACAGCTATCCACACAGCCAAAGTGTAAGCCAAAATGTAAACCTGGGTGGTACAGCAAAAGGACACATCGCAGGATATATCATTTCTATAACACACCATCATATATACAGTATATAGCTTTAATTGACATCTTTGAGATCAACATGACACTTCTCGCAAAAAATAAATATCGGAGATCATGATGAAACCCTAATATTTGAAAAGCTTTTTCTCTTCTTCTGTTTCATCAGAGAAATATTTGTGGGACACAGTGTGTGCACTAACAGAGAAAACCCATACCAGTAAGGAATCATCTTGCTGACTTTCAGATGCAGCCACTCTGCCACTCACATCTTGTGCAGCATTTACTGATCTCTGTGAAAGCTGTTCAGGAAACAATAAAAACAAAAATTCTTAAACTGGCATGCAAGGCTATTCAAGTATATTCAGAGTGAGGGAAATTTATTTAAGAGTATCAGTATCTAACTAAAGAAATACATTATTAATGAGCACATTTCTTTAAAATTTCCAATGTTCTCTCATCCAGCTAACTTGTAAATGGCCTTTTTTCATTTGAAGGAGTCTGTTTGCCATGAGGGTAACCAGGCACCAAAGTCTATTCTAAGGTCTTCACACCAATTTCACTCATGCATGAACCACTGTCCCATGATGTAAATTACTTTTGATGCTAAATCAATGTCCACTAAGTACAGCGCTAATGTAGATTGTGTTGTAGTAGTTCTTATTTGCAATCTCTTGTGCATAATCTAAATTTCTGTTGTAACTGTCTGTGTGGGAGAGGCAAATAGAGCAATGACGCCAGATGATTCATTTCCATTTAATTTCCATTTTCCTAACTGACAAAAGGGAGGTGTAAGAAAACCATTGTGGGACACAGGCAACATGGCAAAGGGTTGAATATCTGCAGCCAATGATTCATTAATACACAGGTTGTGTTAATGTTTTCATACAAGACATCTTGAAGTCACGTAAGACAGGTGCAACTTCAAAAACTACTACAAACATGCCAGTCGCCCTTAGATAGTTAAGCACTTCATGTTAAAACAGCATACTGTTTAAATAAGTCTCAGTTCCTGGTAACTTCATTAAGGTCCAAGTCTAACCTAACTTTCAAAGTATTGAACAAACAGGTAGTCATTTTGCAAAAATAAATAAATAAAAATAATAAATAACTAGCACAATCAGATGCAATCTGGTGAAATTAAGCAGTAACAAACTACCTGAACAGATCCAATAAAGAATTCAGAAGGATACCAATACGATAAAATGTAATTAACTTCAACCTCTGTATTAGCTACCTTTACTTCATTTTCAAGCCTTGCCGATGACCTTAAACTATCATTCCCTTGGTGACTTGGCAGATACTGCCTTGTTTCAGCAGTGGCTGGGTTTAGACAAACATACCTGAGGCGAAGGAATGACAAACTTTGCAGGTGACCTAAAAAAAAAAACACAAAGGGCTACAATTGAAAAATGCAGTGAATGTCTAAGACACAATCCAAAATGAAAAACAGATGTTGAGACTGCTTTATCATTAAACAAATTATGTGGTTGGTAACAAATGAAGGAAAGACAACAAGGCTCTCTGCTTTAGTGGTGTACTGAATGCTTTTAGGGAATATAACTCAATCGTTCAAACAAACAAAATCAACCAGATACAGCCAATATGTGCAGAAATCTGGTTCCTAAAAAGATTAAATTGCTAACTCGATTAATACCATATGAATTCAAATGACTATCGTACTACATTGTTATTTACAAGGAGGCCTCCATTTCCTAACATTACGTTGAAAACATGTTTCCTGCCTAATGTTGACTTCAGTCATTGTGCCCACCATCCACAACCTGAAAGTCCCACAATGACAGCAAGTAACATCTTTTTTTGGTGTTAAACTATGTATTTGAAATGAAAAAGTAAATTTGATCGTAAGTATAACATCATGTGACTTGTGTGTTCCTGTGGACTCTGCCTGCAACAAACAGCTGCTGAACTCAAGTACACTATGTCATATTACAACACATTTTAAGGATTAAAATACAAAAGAGGAGCAGCTCAGTTATCGTAATCTATAAAAGTGTCCGTTCTGCTAATTTAACGTCAGTTGTCATTGCTAAGTATTCTAGATTCTCATAACTTAAGGCACATAAGAAAAAAACAAACAGAAACCCGTGTGCATAGGACACTTTCATATATCGTGATATTATTTAAAAGAAAGTGCTTCCTTACACTTTTGGAGATGGAGTAAAATTAACGTCCTCAGGAGCATCATAGAATTCCTCGGTGTCACTTGTATCTGACGCCATGCTAACATTAATTTAGCTCGCTAGCTCGTCAAAGTTAGTCGCCAGGCAGGTGTCTAAAAGCCTAACCTGCCAATGGAAGCGCTACACACATGCGCTGGCCTCCCTGTATACTGCCTTCTCCAGATTTATCTTACAATATAAAAGACTGGGCCCAGGCGTCGTCAAACAACCACTTTCCTGTCCGACGTCACGTCATAACGTTACAGTATGCTAGGCAAATGCTAGGCTAACAAATGTAATCTGGTCCTGCGAATGACCAGCGACTGATGCTAACTAGTTTTCCACCCTCTTTTCTATCTGTCTCGTTCACGGCACAGTATATTCCATGAGCACAGACACCAAAAAGCGCGTTTCAACGACAAACATAGACTTGGTCAACTGTCAAGCTGACGGAGCCATTGGACCGCGTCACAAACAACAACAAAAAAAAAAATAGGTGAGTCAAAGGGCGGGGCGCGCTCAGGCTTTCTTCTTCTACTACTTTATTGCTATGACAGCTGGTCGATAAAGAAACATTACTGCCCACTACTGAAGAACAGCAAGCGAGAGATTAGAAAAGGCTTAGATGGGCTGTCATGTGGGTGCTGAGCAAGGAGTACTGGGCCTGCCGGGGAGATTTTCGTCACATCCAAATAATACATCACCAACAGTATCTTTAAAAGGTTTGCTAAACATCAGCCAAGGAGGAGAAGCTAATCACTGAAACCAGGGCGCTCTGGAGCCTCACTTAGACTCACTTATTTTTGAGGGAGGTGCAGATATAGATATTTGAGAATGTAAAAAATCCTGTAACAATATGCGAACTATTATCACATTTTTTAAAACATGAACACATAACCTAGACAAACATGTTACAGTTGGGAAAAAAAATTTTGATTCTCTGGGGGACATCATCAATGGTGATTCTAAATCACCTCAAACACATCTTACCTTTTTGCAGTGCAATTTTTTGCTACTTAACAGCTAACATATAGGCTTATATAAATATATGAATGAATATATGATGATGTATCTATCTGTCCTTTGCAAAGCTTTATTCGGATACTTTTTGCTCTGTGTGCCTTGGGAACCAGAGGACCACTCACAGTGATCAAAACAATTTAAAAAAAAATTGAAAATGATGCATAAATAAATTAGGTTGAAATGTAATTACATGGTGCTGTATATCAGTTTCTTGAACTGCCAGTTGCAATTCATGAGGTGAGAGCTGCTTGGTAAAACATGCACATAAATTAGCAGCTGCAGGTGCCATCCTTTCACACATGATGAAGGCACATAGAACTGCGGACCATCCAAGAGTTCGGCAGAATTACCATTGAATTTGATGTGTTCACAACCACTCTTTGATCCAGATCAATGCATCAGTTGATTACTGTAATAAGCCTTTAATTTAACAGATGACTTGAGAGGATAAAAAAAAAAAGTGGAGGTGGTACGGGAGTGATTTTTGAAAGAGCCTCAGTGCATTTTAATGAATGCATTATTCTGATTACGTCATATTGTAATTGGAGACTGTAGTTTATTTAATGCTATCAAGCACAAATTGGATATTAATTGCAAAAAACACTGTTGTGCATCGAGGTATCAACATTTAATTATCCTCAAACATGTTTAAATGTTAGTAACTAAACCCAAAATTCACAGTGTGTTTTGCATCATTGACTCTTGAGCTATCTTTTCTTCATCTTTTGTACTGTACGAGCAAATAAACCCAGCAATTAATAATAACAATATTCTAAGATTTAATGTAATTAATGAAGGTATAAACTTCATCAATATTAAACAACATTTAAAGGGAACTATCACTATATGATTTTAAGGTGTAAATATTTATTTTAGCGAGGCATCGAACTTAAACTTAAGTGACAACAAAAACAGGAAATTATTATGCAAACAACACGTTTATGTTATTATTTGCAGTGCAGATTACTCGTGTATGGCGACTGCATTATAGCCAGGAACCACAGCTACTGCTTTTCTGCCGTTGCCGTAAAAACTTTTATCTTTTTGATTACGTTTGAACAAGCACAGCCTCTCATACCTCAAATAGAAATTTCCGCTTCGATCAATTTAATATTTAACCCACATATTCATACTTCTGCTTTTGTAAACAGTATCGTATGTATCCTCTTAGTGCAGCTGCACGTCTCCAGGAGACGCTCTAAATTGCAATAATTTATCATTTTTAAAGTAAAGCCACACAATACACACATTTGTATCGAACTACAAATGCTTTGAAGAAAGACGACTCCTCTTTAAAACCACTTTATTTAGTAACGGAAGTCTGAGCCAATGAGAAAAGATTGCCATACTCTTCCACCAATGGAAAGTTTTGGTGCTCCAGCTCTACTAGTAAGCGACGACTGGGTTGGATAAAACAAGGAAGGAGGCTCCAGTGGTATAAGTAGATTTGAGGGCTTGGAAGGAAAACAAGGACGCTAGTTAACGTTATCTCGTTGTTGAAGGTATGGAATCGGTTTTTAAAAGTTTGCAGAGCGTATATAAGACACATATGGTTATTGAAATATCATATGTAGTATTTTAAGCTCAACAAATATAAGGTTGACAGTTACTCACAGTCATCTGTTGTTGGTGGCAAACCTAACCAACCAATAAGACTAACTAATAACTAACCCAACTAACTCATGTTGAAACCTCGTTTACGCTGTCGTTAGTTAAGCCAACATTGCTAACGGACGGTAGTTAACAGTATCCAACTTGACAGCTATGCTGTCGATTGTCCTGATCTAGCGTTAACGTTATTCCAAGCTAGCCAGTATTAACATTAAAGGGTTCGCTTGGCCAGTTAGCCTTAGCCCGGAGATGTAAGTACTGTGTTGAGGCAACATGGCCAGAAAATTAGCAAAGCTCCGATCTGACAGCGTTGCCCCTCGTCACAATACCTTTGTTTAACTTAGACCGTCGGAACAGTAACGTTTTAAATGGCAATAGCCTAAACCTTTGCTAGCAAGCAAGTCAGCTACTTCGCGGTGGACTTGTTTCACCCCACATGTATCACACTTAGCTTTCAGAGGACTAGCTGTCCTCTCCTCCTTCGTGTCTGTGTCAAGAGTTCAACTTTAAACCACTTCGCAGAGGCAGACTTTCAGCTCCATCCGTTTTGTGTCACTTTCACTTGTTATAACAGCAGGACCCAGTCACTAACGTTGACAATTAAGGAAATTCTAACCAAACTGAGGTGTGTAATGTACCAGCTGCCTTCCTTTTAAATCAATTGTGATCAGTGTCATTATATCCTTTATTTTGTGTTTAATATTAGCTGAATTTAAAAAAAAAACAGAAAGGTTGTTCTGTCAAATAACACAAGGCAGATATTTTTAGCTTTAATTAGCCTAGTTCTGTGCAAAGCAACAAGTTAGAAATATGATGCAGCTGTCACAGTTCAGCAGAGGATGGGTGGTGAAGAAACGCCAGTACACCTTGCAGTCAGCTGCTGTAGGACGTTTTTCATCCAGGATAAACAGTGGTGCAAATATATTCACATTGCTGTGAATTGCCCCGCTTTAAAGTAATAAGGACACACAAGCTGCAAATGTAAGACAAGTCTTGAGTGAATGTTTGCTTTCAGAATAAACTTTAAAGCTAAATTTTGATTTTTGATATTTACTGAAATCCAGTACCATTACTAAGCAACTCGGACAATTTTGAAACATTAAAGCTTAAGTTATGGTGCTAATTTCTATTTCATTGTCCATCTCAGGTGCAGAAAAATAAACACTGAAATGTATATTTACATTTATGCGACTGTGTGCAACTGGAATGCAGTGCTACTTGTGATCTGTAATACAATAATGACAGAACAGAAAACTTACATGAATGATTAATTGTATGGAAATTAATTCGTAATTAGAACAGTTGAGGCTCTGTCACCAGTAGGCCTCAGATTGTTTTAAGAGTAGCGTGAAATCCTTAAAATGTAAAAGTCAGAGTACTCAAAACTTGTCTTGTTTGTTGTATAAAAGAAAGACTTTATCCAAATGTTGAAAGTATGTTTCTGTTTTTGAGGTGTGGCTTTGGCGAGGGTATGGAGCACCCTGTGCACAGAGGGGAGGCGATGCCCATCGGACTGCATGACAGGTAATGTGCAATGTCTCATATTCCATTATTGCATTAGCCATTGTGAATATGTGCATTGATTCACTTTAATTAAACCAATTTCACTTTTTAGCTCACAAATGTTGCCAAAAATTCAGGAGCTATTTTAGCTCTCTTGAGAACATCCAACGTTTTCTTTTCACTGCTCTCAACATTAATAATTGCAAACAGACAATGTTATGTTGAAAAAAAATCAGCTTTTGATGCAGGATTGAAGGTTGACCATTCTTAAATTTTATTTAGTGCGCAAGTTATCTGTCCTGTAATCAGTTGTGACAAGGAAATAGCTTCCACCTGGAGTCTGAGGTGTTAATCGTGTAATCCCTAATATCCCTGATTAGACTGTAGGGAAGAAAAGCAGAAGGGCTGCTTATTGAAAAGGATTTAAAACCAGTGCTAAGAGTCTAACCTGAGTGTCACGAAAGATGTTGCAGTTTTTCTGCTTCATTAAATCGTCTGTGGCAGCTTACCACACCTGAATGGTTTGTGCATATTGTTAGCTAATTTATCACTATTTGCCAGGATTCTTTTTTTTTTTTTTTTTTTGGCCCTCTGTTCCTAGCAGTAAAAAGTAAGTAAAATTATTAATTGAAAGTGGCAGTTCAGTCACTTTGCAAAACAAAATCTGTGATTGGTCATTTATTTTGTTCTCAACCTCCAACAAAATACCAACAAATAATGCAAAGTTGAGTAAATAACATAGACATATCAAGATTACTACCATCATTCCACATATCAGGCAATGACCACAGAAATTCTTAAATCGTCTTATTTCTTGTGAGTGTCCTAGCACTGACTTGTTGCAGCTGCAGTAGCTGCTTGTGTTTAGAGAACACAATGCCTTCTGACCCAATTAAAATGGCATTAAAGAGATGTATGTAAAAACTCCAAGCTATTTGTTGCAGTACAGCTTGCTATGTTTAGCTCGCGTTAGGAACATTTTATACATGACCTCAGTGGAAACCTGGTTACTCCCTGTCAGCCATGACTTAGCATGCCCAAGCGCATGAATGGAAGGAAGAAAAATACTTTACTTTGCTTTTATACCACACAAGACAAAAAACCTTGGTAATAACTCTGCCATACTTAATGAGATGATATCTGTCAGTTGTAATGTTTGGAACAGTGCTCAGTTCCGTTTGACAAAAACAAGTAAAGGAATGGGAGAGTATGTATTCATTATGTCAGCATGGTGACTCACATAACATGCACCCAAATCCTTGCCGACTCCTGTTTTGTATGCCAGATGTTGCCTTGGTTAAGCAGTTGGGCTGCAACTAAATATTATTTTGTCAGTTGCTTTCTTTATTAATTGATTCATTTTTTAATATGTCAGGAAAGAGTTGAAAAATGCCCTTAAAAATTTCCCAACGCCCAAGCTACGTTATTAGATGACATGTTGAAATGTCTTGTTTTTTCCAAAGGCATTCAGGATACATTTCACAAGCTGCACCCAGAGAAATATTAGACATTTTTGCTTAAGGTTGATTAAGCGGTCAGTCAATCTATAAAAGTAGTTGCTGATTAATGTTTTGTTGATCAAAGAATTTACTAATCCATTACTGTATAATAGTGTTTAGCTTTGTAGTTTAAGGCACAGATGCCAGTCAGTGAGAGCCTAGCTTCCTTGAACTGATCCAGCTCATCCAAACATGTCTTTATGGACTTTGCTTTGTGCACTGGGACACAGTCATGCTGGAATAGAAAAGGGCCTTCACCAAACTGTTGCCACAAAGTTGGCAGCATAGCATTGTCCAAAATGTCTTGGTATGCTGAAGCATAAAGATTTTCCTTCACTGGAAGTAAGGGGCTGAGCCCAACACCTGAAAAACATGAAGCTCGATTCCAATACTTTTGTCTATATAGTATAGGTGTGTATTAAAATTCAGACATTATATTTGCTGACTTTTACTGATCTGATTATGTTTTTATCTTCCATACCTTACTGTGGGTAGGTAGCACCTGAGTGTTTTAAATACTGTGGAAAGGAACTCGTCTGTGTGATTCAGTCTGTTGGCAAAAGATTCTCCACTGCTCATGAACAAAATTGTGTCTGTGTGGAGGTGGATGAGACACTACACCAACTGGAAGGGCAGTTATGAAGCACAATTTTCAGTGTAAAGTACTGTAATTAATGCAGGCACAAGCAAAGTGCCAACTGTCTATCACAGCATAAGCTGTCAATACTACTAATACAATAGATACTAGAATAAACGGTTAGCTGAATGAATGGGAGAAGCATAAAGCATCATGGCACCAGTTCTCCCTTTGTTTATTGCTTTTAAACAAAAATTTGTTGAGTTGTATGCAGTCCATAAGCTTTCCTACTCACAGGAGTAGAGTTCCCTAAATTCGTTTAAAATCAACATCTTTACTCTGGAAGGGGTGTGAGATGATTATAGTGGCTCTACAGGCTTTATTTGGAGAAGAGTAATAGCATAAAACTGAGAGTAACAGGTGTAGCGCTGAGCTCTCAGGCTTTAACAGTAGAGACAACATGACTGCTGCCCTTGCTGAAGAGGCAAGGTCATTCTTCCATTTACACTGTAAGCTGGTAGGGGGAACAGTTGAGGACGGAAAGTGTGACGACAAGGTTGTTCTAAGGATGGACCTGCAGGTGGTAGAATAAGTCAGGTACCAGATCATGTCCAGGATGTAAAGAATCTAGATTCTGTATATGATGCACTTAAGCATAATGTAGCTATTTAGCTTAATGAAGGCATTGTCTTGTTCAAGATTTTATTTTCTATATTATGCACGATAGCGGAGAGAAAACTGCCTGGTTTGTGTGGAACTGCTTTCACATGCTCAGTGTCGAAAGTGGGTGATCTGTTTTTAATACGAACTCTGTTGCATGTTTTTCAACTGCATGCAGACACTTGTGGCAGGAAGAGTGTTGCACACCAGCTGCTTGTATAAGTTAAAGTGTCTGATTTCTAGAATTATGAATTACATCAGAAGTTGCTGTTTCTTAATCTCTTCCACAAGAAGCCAACAAGTCTAATTGATTTTTATATAAGTGGGGCAAGATGATAAGCATGACAGCTTCTGTTTTTGGTGAGATATGAATGTTTTTCTCCTTTTCTGGTTACTACATTAGACACATTAGTAGCACCCTCTAATCTGCTAAAACCTGCTTTGATAGGGAATCCTGGTAGACTTGGGGGTAAAGGCATCAGTATACACCTGAAGTGCTTCTTAAAATAGCTAATAGCTACAGCTGAGAGGTCAAATAGATTCAGAAACCTTTTCCTGCATCAGAATTTGTGCGTCTGTATCTGACTATTTTTGTGGCCTTCCAATCCAGACAGTCTGACATTTGCACCCACTTCATGCAGTGACTGGCCAGCTGTATGGATGTGAAAAAGTGTGCAAGCTCTTTTTCATTCCTTTCCAGTTTCTGCCACTTTCCATGGAACAACCATGCTTAATTAAAGTTGGTCCAAATGTAGTTATGCATCTCTTTTGGCAATTTTAGTCATTGTATTAGTCACTAATCACTGACGTTCTGATTTATTAGGATGAAGCACCTTTTTTAAATTCATGTTCACTAGTCCCATTCAAACTTACCGGTACCCTGACAGAATGATCTTATTACTTGCCCTCTGTTGTTGTTGCTTGCAGCTTTTTTGAGAGTTGCTCATCCACAGTACTTCACACTTGAAACTGACTGCATTGGTTTATCAGAAATGAACAGGAAAATACGTGGCTGTTAAAGTAAACCACCATCAAAATCTCAAGTGTGCAGCAGACTTAACTGTGTCAAGGTTACTGACATCATCATACCGAAGCTGGTTTGCCAGCAATTGAATTAAATGTTTGCCGATTGATTTCAAAGTCAGATCAGGTCAGAGGAGTGGTGTCACTGTCACAAGGCCCAGTAGATTAATGATGGCAAACTCTCATTGCATGATATGATAGAGCAAAACATCATTTAACATGATTTCTTCCATTGCATAGGGATCCTCACTCAACTTTAGGCACATTTAATATGCATTATTAACTGACAGTTTAGTTGTATAAAATTGTATTGCATAACTTAAAACTGTGGAGTTCAGGAAATTGCTATTGGCACTTTAAAGCAGTTTGGAATGAGGTATATAAGGTGTTTGCTGAACTGTGTAACTTTATTGCTTTACAATGAGTGCACTATGGCTGTCTGGACTGATGAATGATAATTCATCTCACTGTTTGTTTTGTTTAGCCAACGCACAAACAATGGCAACAAATGTCCAGAAATTATAGAATCAGAATCAGAATTGTCTTTATTGCCATGTAAGTGAAGAGGTTTCACATTACTAGGAATTTGTCTTGGTGAATGGTGCATAGAACGTAAGAACAAGTAACATATAATAATAGAATAAAATAAAATTGAATAAGGTAAAACAAATAAAATAAATATGGCTCTGGAGGTAGTACAAAAGTGAGGTAGTACAGAGTGGAAGTAGTGCAAGTAGGTGAGGTAAACAGTGCAAATGGTCAGCAGGTGGATCATGACATGAGCATAGATCAGTGTCTGTACTGAGGTAGCTAAAGTGCAGATATTTTAATCAGCTGGTGTTCAACAGACCAACAGCAGAGGGGAAAAAAGCTGTATATTAAGTAGTAAAATTTTTGAGCGTGTTTCATGTTGTTTCTGGGGGCAGCTGTGGCTCAAAAGGTAAAGGAGGTGGTCCAATCATCACAAGATTAGAGGTTCGATCTGCACCTCGACCTGCATTTTGACGTGTCAGTGGGAAAGATGCTGAACCCCAAATTGCACCTGAGGGCTGTTCCATCACTGTGTTAGTGTATGTGTGAATGGCTTTGGATATTAAGCACTGTATCACTCCTGATGAGCAGTTCAGCACTTGATTGGGTGCATTTAGCAACTTTGAGGAGATCTCTGTTAATTCACCTTTGTGGCTCTCAAAGTCTAAAGTTAATTTACCATTACCACTGACTAAAATAAAAATTTGACCTCTATGAAGCCACATTTTAACATTACTGCATGGCAAATGTATTTGATTCAGAGTAATTGGTTTGCATGATTTTCTTAAGGTTTTTCTTTTTTTTTCTCTTTATCCTGATCCTTTATTTCCCATACAATTCTTTCCATAGCAATCCCAGAACTGTAATCACAATTCCTTTAACAAGGTGGCACTGTTGCTTAGCTACTGGGCTTTTCACCAACCCTGAAAGGGTGATGGGAAGGCAGGGCCCCCCCCCCCTCCTACCACGAGATAACTGTGAATGCAGCAGGGCTAGTAGTCGTGGTGGATGCAATCTATTGGCTTCTCAGTGCTGCCGCTAAAGTCACAACCCTGACTGTAGCCTGCACTGCCTTTACCAGTGTATTTCTGTAACTGCTGCTGCTCCTGCCGCCGCTGCCACTGCTGCTCTCCCTCCCCCTTAAATGGTGTGGGCAGAGTGGGATGGACGACTGCACTGGAAACCTTTTCATGGAAATGGTCTTTGCTGTTGGTATTGCTGTAGCACCATTCTGGTGACAACAACATGCCGTTGAAATGGAAAAGCGGTTCTCCTGTCAGCTGGAAATTCCCAGTGCCAGTTCTTAAGACATCCAGGTCCTCACCCCTTTCGCCTGCCTACATGTGAGTAAGAGCTAAATAGCGTTCCCATTGTGCCATTGTGGAAATGTATATGGTGATGGATTTGTTTGCTTCTCAGTTTTGGATGTTTTTGTGAATTTGATGCATCCCTAATTAGACAGAATGCGATTGAACCTTGTAGTGTGTCAGGAGATTTGCCATGTCCAGCATGCATTTTATGGTTTGCTGGCAGAACGCTTTACTCTTGGGCAAATAGACTGATTTTGCCACTAGTCTGGACATGGCAAGCACCACATCCCTGACTCTTGCCCTCTCCCGGTGGCTATGTTTATTTGGGAGCAGGGACTCAGCAGCTTGGGAGGAGCCTGCCTTTGTCAGGATGTCTGGTGTGCCCTGGTTTAGAAGCTATTGTCATCTGCTACTGTTCAGGAGGAGGGGGGGAGGGGGTAGAATGGAAGTGCTTCTCACAGCCTCTCACCATCCCTTCTCTTTACCCTTTTTTCTGGGCTGTGCTGAAATGGACAAGTATCTGGTTTGAGTTTTAAGCAGTAGCATGGCTTTGGCAAAGAGTAAGAACCAAAATCTTGAAGCAAACAAATAAAACAACAATCCTGATTTGTTACCCTGGGGCTATCAGCTAGGGGAACCAATAGCCTCGGGGCAATTTCGTAGGATAACCAGGTTTACTTGGATGAGGTTGATTTTTTTTTTTTGTTTGTTTGTTTTGTTTTGTTTTTTTTTAAATTGGATTTATGTAGTCTCTAGTTATGCAGCTTTACTTATGAGCCTATGAGCCTTAATTGTGCTGGTTTTACAGAAATGTTTATTTTGAACATAGCTGCATCATAGACAATAAAATGTATGCTCTAATGTCTCTTTTTGATAATTTTACATTAAATGTCCTCAGTGAAACAAGTGGCATCTGCAACATGGCTAATTCTAAATGTACAAAACGTGTCTGTACATTTACCATATAGCTCTTAACTGCCAAGTCTTGAGTAAATGGTGTCACTTTGTAGCCTCTTGAAAATATTTTATGATGAATGTTTCACTATTGGCACTATTGACTTGGTTATTGCGATTTTAATCTTTGTGTAACCACGGTTGTTTAGCTAGAAGAACGGCCTGCACTCACACACACGTGCAGTCACACGCATGCAAAACCAGGAAGCTGTCCAGCACAACCACAGCCTTATCTGTTGGCCACTGAGCAGCTAATCTGGAGCCATCGGGGGCCACAACCTTAGTTGCTGTAGCAGTTGAATTGAGTGGCGAGCAATAATTTGGTTATAATGCAGCTCATGCAAACTAAAGCAGCACAACTGACACCAAAGTGTAACCGTAGATGCAAAAAATCTAGCTCTTACTGGCAAATATTTTAGATTGTCGAGGACCTCTTTTTTTTCTGGCAATTTATCTGCATTTTTGTCACTGATTTGAATACCTTGTATGTCTGTAGCAACACAGCATGTTTATACTCACAATGCAATTTTGAATTTCTGTATAACCAGTCATAGACCACGTGCTGTGTGGTATATACTGTGTATACTTTTTGAAGACTATGACATCATTAGGTGTACTCAAGTAGCTGTGGACAGTGCTTGCGTGTCTTCATCAGAGACTGTGTGCACACGCTGGCAAGTAAAGCATAATGGAGTCTCAAGGCTCCACCTTACTCTGCCCAGTGTGGCTCTGCCCCACCAGACCACTTACTATTTTGAAACATGTTTTTGGAAGCTGTGTTTTTTAGGCAGGCTGATATTGGGCCCCCAATTATAGGTTACTCTGTGGTCAGGGAGAAGTCACTGTTTATAGGCCCTTTGAGTGGTTCCTCTGTTTGGCTTCAGAGACATTTTTAACTTGCTATGTTGCTAGAGCAGTCTTTGTATCCAAAAGAGCAGAGAGATGGCAGACCCAGGATGGAGAGTCATTGGAATATCTGATGTACATGTTGTGTAATGAATTAAGATTTGCTGTTTGCACAATGCGCTTGCCTCTTTTGAAACCGCCCTAATCTATAAATAGACTGGTGAACTGCCTGTGGTGCGGATTTCATGCTAGAAAGGAATGGGTAAGGTTAAGGTTCACTGCCAGTATGGCCCATGCAATAATCTTCAGCTCATTAAAACATCCTTGGGTTCCTCTTTCATTCCACAAAAAGTCCTTGAAATGAATGCCATCCCTCATCTGACATTGGTTCAATACTAAGCAATTAATATGTGACCGCTGTCTTTAGTAATCACCTCTTGGAGGTGTCGTGGTGAGCCGGTAGCCTTAACTGCAGCAAAGCCTGTTCGATTCCGGGCTGCGACCTTTAGGAGATGTCATACCCCTTTTCTCCTTCCCCATGTACCCTGTCACTCTTTTTCAAAAACCTCTTTAAGAAAAAATCCTAGAAAATCAGTCCTTCTGAGAAAGTCTATAAAAGAAGTCACATTTTGCACATTTTGTACTTCATCACAATCTTTTATTGGATTTATTTACTGCTGTCCTTTGATTCTGCTGATTTATGTTGTTTTGTTTTGCCTTGAAAGAAATGCGCAGTATATCAAAATACAACCTTCTCCACAACATGCTTGCACAATAACTTAAGACTTTGCTTAAAGCCACCCAGTCCTCTATATCTATGTATATTTATATATATATATATACATATCTAATGTAGCAAGTGTTAAGACTTTAGTTAAAGCCAGTGTGACCAGATTAAACTCCACACAGACTGTGCAGCCATAGGTAAAACGAATGCTTTGAAAGACTGTTTAACAGATTTTTGTGAACGTAGATGCTTCACATGTCTCATGTGGCTGTCAAATCCTTCTGCTGCTGCTGCTGAATCCACTGTGCTACTGCTAGGAGATGATTTTTGCAGTCTCTGAGGCAAATGGCCCATTAGTTTACAGACGTTTCTTTGAAACCTATTACCAACCCAGATTCATTTATTCCATCAATTAAACAGTTAATCTATTCTAAAATAATCGGCACATAGCTGATTTGACAGACGACATCAAACTGAATAAGAACTGGGTTTGCGCTGGTAGATTTTCATCTACTGACAAGAAGCAGACATTTTTCATGCTTAAAAATTCATAAAACCATGCAATTACACTTGAGGATCTCACCAGATATATGGCAGTGTGATTTATGTGTTAATTGGACCCAGCAGGGATGATAAACCATCAGAGATGTTAAAACTACAAAACTGTATGATTGTACGATAAAGTGCAACTACGCTTGGATCATAAATTCCCATGAACGTATAGATAACAGCACATTCTTTAAGGAGTGATGCATATTTGAATATGCAGGATATGTGTCATTGAGGGATGTTGTCCGAACTTGGTGATGTTGACTGGTTTGTACTTGTGTCATTATTCTTATATGTGTTCCCCTCTCCATTTTAATGGAAGGTGGAGAATGATCTGGTGCACCGCATCAGCTAAAAAATAGCTCAGCATTACAAGTGAATGATTAAGATGCTCTCTATATGCTTGGCAACATGATTCTTTTCATAAAACATTTTAAATGAGCTTATTCTAGAGTTGCACTAGAGCTTTTTAATTTTCCTGCCTGTCCTTTACAATGGACATAAAGTTCTTTCTGACTCGTGGCCGTTTTTGTACAAAATGCAGCATCATTTATTTTCATTGAAAGGCTGAGGGGAGGCACAGGGAGTCTGGCTGGCAGAGTATCAAGTGAGTTCAGTCAGGTGAAACTGTCATGTCTGTGCTCATCGCCCACACACACACACACACACACTCAAATCTGAACTTTGATGAAGTTGGTTTGAGATTAAGTTTCAAAACAAAGTTGACCAGTTGTTGGATTTTATTATGGCAAAAGTAATACAAAAAAAAACGGATTCAAGGCAGAACATTGATAGAAGGTCATTCGATGCACCATAATGCCTGCAGCGAAAGAACAGACCCCTAAAATAAGAAAACAAAAAGCAGTGGGGCATCTGGACAGTTTTTACTGTCAGGCCCGGAGAGAACATGCAGCCAAAATCTGTAGGTGTAGGTTAAAAGACTGACTTGGATAACAAATCCAAGCCTGCTTTGTAGTATTACCCCTCATAACAGTCAGGAAAAATCATCTGCACTTCAATATTGCTGACCCTTACGATCGTAAAAGGATCCGCATCCTGCAATTAACGGTGAATTAAGCCCCTTTGTATGCAAAGTTGTGTCCAGGCAAAATTATGCTGACACTTCTACTTATTCTCCACTGGTGTGACACATTGTATGCGTTTTTGTTTAGGATCTGGATTCATGCCCTATTCAGCCTACATATACTGAATAATCTCACATATCTGCAGTGACTGCACAGTCCAGCGTACTTTGTAGCTTTTTGTAAGAAATGATTCTGCAAACTTTTTGAACCAATTAGCATTATTCTGGCTGTAGTTGTCCTTTTGGTTCACACATAGTCAGCTGGGTCGTGTTCCTTCTTACATCATATTTCAGGTTGATTAAGCAGTTGGTACATGTTGACAGATTGTCTGCTCCACCCACACGCAAACACGTTATGAAGCTTGCTTGGCTTAGCCACTTGTGGTGCTCACTGAAACTCGTTTTTTCAAAATTAATTTTAGGCTCTTATAAATTCCTCACCCCCTTTGTGATGTTAAAAACTTGACCTTAAAGTGCTCTTTGATTATAAAGTGTAATTACAGACTCATTATAGCGTACATGTTGCTCAAGTTATTAACAGTGATTGGAGCAATTATCTGGGGATCACGGATGGTTTGTCCTGGAAAGAGGGAGCTGCAAATACTTTGGAAAAAGCCGGCCTAATGTTTAATAGTTTCCTTAGCTGATCAAAAGTGTGATGCCACTGTTTTCTATTTAAGATTTTTTCATTGCACTGAAGCAGTTTCTCTCTCTTGCTATTGCTATTTTTCACTAGTGTAACTCCTGTGTTTTTCTTTTAATTATAGAACCCCCTCAAAATAACCAGTTTCTCAGTGTCCAGCTGTTCAGTTAGAACCTACAGTCGCCATGATATTCCATTTTTAAATCAGAGTTCCATGTATGAATTCCACCTTTTGAAAGAGTAAGTATTGAGTCTGTGAATGGTGCATTGAAACTATCCATTCAGTTGGTTAAGCCAGAGTATTAATTAGGGAAGTGCCAATTTTCATCAGAATGAGCAGAGCAAACAACATTTGTCAGACACATGGGGCACAGATGTTTGAAATAGTCTAATAAGTGATCGCTTCCTTTTCACTGGTAGTCTGTGAATGGAGAAAAAAGAAAATGGAGCATCACCACTGAATAGATCATGGCTCATTTTTGTAATTTGGTGCATTAAAAATGTCCGTGTTCATTATGATGATGAACATATTCACATTTTCTTGTTGCAATCCATCCACCAGACCCATTGTCACATTTTGGAGGCACCAAAGTCTGTTTGATGGAATAGGGACTGTATGAGAGAAGAATTTCAAGCCTGCAAAACTACCTCCTTTACTTTGCCCTATTGCATCTCCCTTTGTGTGGTGGAGAAAGGGAAACTAGCACTGCACCATTTCTCTGAAATGTTGAAAGAAATTCTTTTTTTTTTTTTTTTTTTCAGTTGAGGAAATAAAAGTGTGGCCGCTACAGGGAAGGTGAAGAAGCCTGGAAAATACACAGCTGCTGATCTAAGCATATTTGTATTCTGAATGTAATAACCTAAGAGATAACCATTATACCTTACTTCTTCATGAGTATTTTGGTTGATGTGTTTGAATGTTCTACGGTATATACAATGTTCATTGACAATGTCACCATTGAGTATCAGCATCTCAACTTGAAGCTCATCAGTTCTTTGTTAGTCTAAATTCACAGAGGTAGTACATTATTAAAATATTTAGCTTGATAAGGAGCTATTTCTTTGATCTGCTGAGTGAGCCAAATCCATCCAATGTAAAGTAAAGTAAAATTAGCTCAAGTTTGATGGGACAACAGCAAAATATATTATAGCCATCTTTATTTTATTTTTTTTTTTTAAATCACTTTACTTTGGTATCAAACAACCATTTTTTTTGTGAGGAAGCTCTCCCCATAGACACCAAGCACTTTGGTTTAGTGTATGACTTCCGCATTATGGTTAGTTCAGATTTGGCAAAGTTGCACAATAACAAAAACAAACTAATCAATCAAGGCAGCGGTAGACCCACAACTCCTGTGTTCTTTGGGGTAAAATTACTGTTTCTGTCAAACAGTCTGGTGCTTTGGAGAGAGAATACGATATAAGGGCTTCAGTTCCACAGCAGTACATTGTTAAGCTTCCTACACCGGTACTCCTGCTGCTTCTCTAAACTGGGGATGTGCTGATTGTCATAGACTGTAGGCATTGTTCTGACTGTGGATAACTACCTCCCCACTACACTCCCCTGCAACCCCACTTCAAAAAAACCTGAGCTATACCTTTAATGTTCAGAACTTCATATATACGAATAAGAATGCAAATTATTTTTTTAAATGACATCCACAGACAAAATCAGCAATATTAGAAATCCAGGTGACACCATACTGTGCATTTGCAAATTGTGCTTCAGTTTAATAATGCTGCTATCACAGCACTGTATTGCTTGTGTATCATTGTTGCCAAGGTATTGTTTGAGGCTGTGGACGTATACTGATGTGTAATGTTGCGTTATATTGTTTGAAATTTTTTTTATCACTATCAAAGTCAATTTAACACCAAGTTTTATGAAAGTGAAATGTATCGCACAAATGGCATCACATAGAGGGGTTTCTATTTCCTGCACCTCCACAAACAGTATTGAGCATTACTGCATCACAAGGAATAGAAGGTGTTCAGCATCATGTAGCTTTATTGCATTACTGTGCTCGGTGATTGAGATATCTTCTCAGTATAGGTGTCTGTTATGTCATTGCTTTGCTTGCCAGGACAAATAGGGATTTCCCTCCTGACTCCACTGTCATCACATCAGAGGATTTCAGAGAGATGTCCTTGTTTTGTTTTCATGCACCTTGTCACCTTCTCTTCTGCCTTTCTATTTTCTATGTGAGTGGTTCAGATTCAGCTGCTGGAGTGCCTGTTCTGAGAACACCAGCTAGATCGTAGGAGTCTTGTGATCTTTTTGTCAATAGGGCACAGGTATTGTTTCACAAATATATATATATATAATATAAAGATGATGGTGTTGCTCTTTTCTTGCTGCTCTGCCAACTCCCCTGCTGCATCATTGTCTGTCTTTTTTTGCTCTCAGGCTCTTCCTGCATGCCTGTACACGCACCTGTACATCACTTTAATCTGATGTACTAGTAAGCAACTTGCAAAGTTTTATGAAACTTATGAAAATGCCTGTGTAATGCATTTTGTACCAAAATGAGCCCAAGAAAAGTGGGCTGCAATCAATTTTTAATTAGCGATACACGCACCTTATTTGGGATTTTTTCTTTTTGTCTCTTGATATTTTGTTCCAGAAATGATGACATTAACCCTTCAGATGATCAGAACCTGAAATAGATGAGATTAATGAAGTTTCTATCAATGTAGCACTAAGTGGGACTAGGCAGCAAAGCTATACTCATTAATCTTTTAAGACCCTTCCAGTGTCATCCCAGGGAAAACGCCATGTTGACATGAGCTTCCTGAACTGTCACTTGTGGTAGGATGTTTTTAAGCTTTCCAATGACATGGCACTATATAGACTGCCATCCTTGTCTCTTTCTTACTTTTTTTCAGTCCTCCAACTTCCTCCTCTGCTTCTTGAGATTTCTTCTGACCCTGTCTTTCTCCTAGTCCTGTTCAAAATCTAAATAGGTGCAAATAAAGATAGTTCTAACTGTCACTGACCTGAAAATAGGATCTCTTGCATAACATTCCTGTTATTTGTCATTTCCATTGTTACCACTGTTTTATCTGGTGTTTCTTGTCAGAAGTAACGAAATGAAATGGATGAGGCTGTGAGAGCGAAATGGTCTCCAGTGTCAACATGAGAAGTTGCTGCAGTCTGAACTAATTGCAGGTCTTGCTTTTTGTTGGTACTAGTAGAAAGATACTACCACATTTTAATTATCCTGCTGAGAATCTTAAGATATAATGTGTAAGCATTGGGCTTTTGAACCCACTTCCATAATTTATCACTTCAGATCTGACCTGCGATCATTGGTGTGTATTTGTTTGATGTGTTTGATGAAAAACAGATGAAATTGGAGCTTTTTGTGATCATTTTAATTCCTCCTAACAGTCCATCCTATAGGAGATACGCAGTATTTATCTTTTGATCTGAGGTTTTATATTCAGTTCCTCTTGATTTTGTGAAAACCCTGTAGCATTGTGCCTATCAAATTTAACTGTGATATTTGTGAAATGTTAAACTGATAAAAGCTTTTTAGATGTGGTTTAGTAAATTCACTGTTTTGATCAATTTAACTGAATGGTCAACTTAGTTTTTATCATCATATTCACCTTTTTTTTTATTTTTTAGAATTTAAAAAGAAAAATAAAATAATGGACATAAAACTGACCAAAAATAAGCCAATAATAGGCATTTGACAGGCTAATATTTTGTGATTCTTTGATGTTTAACAAATGGTCTTGGTCAGTGCTGAGCTGCGGTAATGCTTTAGTCAAAAATGTCTTCAAAAATGCCACAGAGATTTGGTCCCTCTGTTCACTGATGCCTTTGCTAAGAGCAGAACTTTTATGTGGGATGCTGTAGCTGTTGTCTTCTTTGTTTCGTTCCGGCAGCCACCAACACTCCTTTGTGGTTTGGACAACCCACTCTCTCCTCGCTGCCTGTCCGACTTACCACCTGACGGGGTAAATGTACCAGTACATTTCCTGTGCCGTGTGTCAGTGTGACTGTGACCACTGTTGAAGCCCTGCCACTTTCTCAGTGTTTAGTGGTAGTGTTCATGAATTCCTACCAAACTGGATCCATGATCATCTCCTTGTGCCGATCCCATCCTTTCTCATCGTCGTTTTGAAAATAACACCGTATTTAAGTATCAAGCCTCAGGATTTCTATGTAATAGACTTTCAAGCATGCATAGCCTAGATCATAGAGTTGTATCTATTTTTCATACATATTGTGGTAGCAGAGAACTTGTCTTTGTTGTTGTGTCTTCATTTGTCTTCCTACCGGCTCCTCAGATCTTGTACAGCATGTGCAGGGAATGACATTTAGATTCCACCTGACCTTCGCTTAATGTTTCTCATCATATACCCCGAATGTCTCTGATCTAATCGTTATAGTCTTGAAAAAAGACTGCGGTTGACTGTTAGTCAGCTGAAGTCTTTGTGGTGTGTTTAAGTGCGAAGATGTGAGGCGACGGGAGGTGACACAATCCGTTTGATCAGCCCGCCTTTGTCGGCTTTGAGGTCGGCTCAGAGGATCACAGCCATAAAGTGAAGTTTGTTTGAGAAGAAGGGAGAAGGGAAGTTTTCATCTCACAATTCAGTCAAGAAAGTGGACAAGAACTCTTTTTTTTTTTTTCCAGCAAGATTAAGACTTTTTAGCCTCACTGACCTTTCTAACCATATTATGCAGCCAAAGCAGCGCTGCCATATCTGTATTGATGGAGATAAACTTTTTTTTCACCTCCAAGTGACCTCAGGCAACTGTGACTCACAACTTTGCACATGAATGTTATTATGCATTTCCAGCATGATGTTCTTTTTTTGGTTATAATTTTTTCGTACTGCAAACTGAACAAGAGAGAGCAACTCCCGGCATTCTCATTCACTCTGGAAAGTTTATCAATCACTGTGCAATAGTTTCTTTATCGCTAATTATTAAAAGCCTGTCAGTTTCACACTGTGAACTTCAAAGGAACCCTCTTCCACCCTCCGTATAGGAACAAAGCAGTCTAAAGATGAAGGTTCCTCTTCTATTTCATACCTTTGTTTTATTTTGGGGGTTTTTTCTTCACAAACCAAAAGCACAAGACCAGCAGTCATAGACCCTAACATGGAAATGCCAGTTAAAGCTTTGTTCTACCAAGTTATGGAGGGCTGTGTTGGACATGGTTGCAAGTTTATTTGTCCCCTCCGATTGCTGTTGTTGTTAATCTCATTGCAGATAGATAGACGTCAGCCTTTAGGTAGAAACAATAGAAATCCTTAATATCATTAACTTGCCACAGAATATTGATTCAGCCATTAGTTTAATCTTATTCCGAGCTCTCGTGGCCAAATTTCTGTCTAGATGTGTCCTATTGCAGTGACACTAATTTAATATCAGAATCTCCACAATCCATTTTTAAATTGTATTCAAAGTTCTTTATTGTTGGTATGTTCGTCCTGCTGCACCTGAAAAGAATATTAAATGCGCCCATCTTCACATTCATGTTGTTTGAATGTCACTGTGAAGTGTTGCGTGACTTTGATGGTAGCCTGCCAAGCATTTTAAGTACATCTAAAACCTATATCTTATTGAGAAATGTTGTCCCCCTCAAAGCACAGGGGGAACACTGGCTTACAAATGTTAAAACCACTCTGCTAACTACAAAAAAATCAAGTGACAATACATGCAAAGAGTTGGAATTGCTTCATTATATAAATAGTCCACCCAAAAACCATTAGTCTTTTACATCTGACAAGCACTGCCTGCTGCTCATGGGCCTGTTTAAAGACCCAAATTTGCTGCCATGCTGAGCCAGACGTTTTTGTAAAAGAATATTTTATCAAAACCAGGCCAGTCTTCATCTGAAAAATGAACAGCTTTTAAGTCTCAGATGCCGCACTCATTGACTCATCTCTGTATATTGCATGGGAAATAGTTGTAACTCCGTTTTCATTCAGTGTGTGAGGGGCAGATCTTCTGTGGTGTGTCTGTGCATCGGCTGTCACTGAAAGCGAAACAGGTTATGGGGCTTGTTGACACAACCTGCCCCCATTAATATCAGTCACAAGCCATTCCTTTTTGTGTTACATTAGCTTCATTATCTTAAAAAATAATGACCTCCCCGAACTCTCGCTTTTCTAAAAATGCTGTAAGACATTGATTGCTTCTTAGTCTGTTGTTTAACAAAAAGCACTCTCAAGACCAAGGCCAGCTTTTGTTTGTTTGTTTTTTTTTTTTAAATAACAGCAGCAATCTCAGTTTTGAAATAAGGTGCAATGGAGGTGGGGATCTAAGTCAAAGCAGTGCAGTTAACATTGTTTACTTGTGATGTAACCTTTAGAGATGGTCATGCTGTTTGATAGCAGATGACAAATGCTTAGCTGGCTGTTGAATGAGCTTCAATCTCTAATGTCAGTTTTGTCAGCACAAAATGTACCCAAATCCCCAGAGTATTCCCCTTGGGGCTCTGAGTCACACTTGCCATCTTTTCGCATTCATTCTCGGGGGAGCAGTTAGGGACTTTACGTTACGTTTCAGTCAGACTGTCCTGGAGCACAGGAATAGCTTAAGAATTGGGCTATACAGATGAGAAACACTAATATATCATGTTCCCACAGAGCAGAGTTTGTCCTTAGGCTATTAAAGTCTCAACAGAGTCGAGCTTTTGTGTAGAATCTCTGGATTATAAATCGAATACACGTTTTGGCACACAGATGTTAATTTACTTCAGTCATCATTAGCAGAGTTTTGTCTCCAAAGTTATTATTATTTTCTCCCAGAAAACTCAGATATAATGTTTGCATATTTACTGTGGTTTTAATGTTTTATTCACTGCTGTCTGAAAACTAATGTTCTTTTCAGGGCTGTGCAGGACATTTCAAAATTCTTTGATTTCGTGTCCTCATTTATCTCAGCTATGTGATGCATCATCTCTCTGTGCAATTTATTCCACACATCCATCAATTTCCTGCTAGAGTCAAAGCACTACCTGTACAGCATTAAGGTCTATTTGTCAATAGGCCTCTGCAATAACTTTAGTTTTAGTTCATTGCAAAAAAAAACTCCTAGCAGAGCATTAATTTAAAATGAGTAATTTCACGTTCACCTTCTTAGTTAATTTTGTAAATAATTTGAATTAATGATCCTTCTCTGTGATCCACCTTTTATGCCTTGGGTCTTAAGGCCCTCTTGGTGTCTCCGTAGAGGCCACTGTGCTCATTTTAACACTATCATGTAAACACATCTGGTCATGAAAGGCCATGAGGTTATTAAAATTTTGATGGCTCCTTCATGTGCTCCAAAATGGAAATGGTTCATCGTCCAAGGAGCATGAATGTGTTGCTTTTTATATTTTCATATTTCATATTATAGCAGTAAATGGCTTTTATACATGGCTTTATCCAAAGCATTCTACAATTTGCCACGCACACCCACACTGATGGCAGCTGTTTAAATGGTCAATTGTGACTTCAAATTAAAGGTCAAGGTCTCACTGAAATACCATGAGTCATTCCATGACAACGAATATCCGTGAAATAGTTTTTGACCTGATGCTGGCTCTAGATTAAAGACATGATCTGTATTGGGACTGGTCATCTTCTGAGAAACATGAATATTCATGCCAGATTTCATGACACGTTGGCCAGCTGGTGAGATATCTTGCTTTGGATCAAACTGCTGAATGGGCATACTGACTAACCAACTAACATCACCAACCCCCATCCCCCACTGGTGGTGTGGCAACACATTTTCAGTGTATTAGAAACAAATAAAAGTTTTTGTGTTTATGCTCAGTGGGCTTAGAATTTGTTTGCACACATGGTATATTGGCACAACTTAACCGCAGATACAAAGCAGTTACTGTAGTTTTATTTAGTGTCAGCCTCTCACATTTTACAGCTGGGACTTTTGACTTCCAAATAAACATAGATAAGAGTCATATTCATCACTGATATCATGGAGTACGATGTCTGCCAGCTAATGTTATTTAATCTGTCCTGAGCTCCAAATGCAAGATGTGCTTTAACAGATACCGCAGGCAGTCTTTAAAATGGAAACGTATTTTCAGAGTTGATTTAGTTTTACAGTAGCACACAAAATCAAATATGGAAGCAGCTAATTGTATTTAAGGCCACTGAGTGACCTCAGCAGAGTTCGGTTTCCTGCCCGAAGGCACTTTGGGAAGGGCGGATTATGCTTTTGTCTCTTCCCTGGACTGTTTTCCCCAGCTGTTCCAGGCTTACAGACCTGCAACTTTTAGATGACAATTTGTCTAACAATTAGGCTACCACCACCATGTCCTTATGTAGTGTCACTTTGAAAACTCACCTGTCCTACTTTGAATCAGCTAAAGTGAGAGAGACACACATGTTTTTGCTACTCTTTCTTTTTGAAGTAAAAACCTCTTTTCATTCCCCCCCCCCCCCCAATAGATCCCTCGTGGAGGACGACGACGCTCACATGAAAGTTGCTCTGGGCTATGGTGATATGGGCATCTCTGCTCACCTACAGGCATCAAAGACAGGAAACACTCGATTTTTCACAAGCAACACACACAGCTCAGTGGTTCTTCAGGTGAGAGTTCACACATGTAGGGACAATGTATTACAAAGAAGTGAATGTAGTGTCCTGTTTCTTTAGAGATGTTGTCAATATTGTATGCAATGTATCTCTGTGTATAAAAAATGTGCTGATTACTGGCTGGCTTAACAGTGATTCATATTTCTTATCATTTGAGATTAGATTAAACTCCAAGTTTATCTAGGCCTACTACGACACTACAAACTGGAAAATCTGTCCTAGTTGAATTTCTTTGCAGCTTAAAAACCATCCTCGCTACAAAATCAAAACTGTGGAAAGAGTTTGTGAAAGGAGTTACAGGATACAATTTAATAGCTCGTATAATATTCCTATGATTAACCAAAAGCATTTATATTTGGATATACAGGATATGGTTCCTGTGTAATTTGATATGAAGTGTGAGAACAACAAGAATATTATGAAATTCTGCTGATCGAGAATGTAAGAGAAAGACATTGATTGAAGTCAATAAGTTGTTGTAGTGACCTACTTTCTCCCCAGAAATGTGCACATTTGAAGTAGTGGCTTCAACAACCAAAGCACATAAAACTGTGTTGATAAAGAACAAAGTATTCTCTCCCTGAAGTGTATCAAACTTCTACATCATCTTCTTCTACTACATCTCATCATCTCACAAAAAGAACAGCTCTCTTGTAAGAGAGAGCTAAATTATCTATCAGTGGCAGAGCATGAAAAGTTAATAATGATATAAAATAGATATATGACAGTAAAGTAGGAATCAGCGTCAGGAATTATGAAAGAAATTAAAAAAAAGAGTTATGGATTTCAGTTTACATAACCATACTGTACCCTTCCTGCACTCTGTGGCTGCTTTAGGATCAGAACCTGAAGTTGTTGTAGTGGCGGTTGGCGTTGTGCTGTGCGCCCCTCGTCACTGCTCTCATTGAAAATGAATGGCTGTTGGCTGCTTTTGCTGCACATATATCTTTTGGTGTCAGAGCACAGTAAGGGAATGATAATGATATTTCTAGACCTGATCTTGCACCCTGAGGCAGTTAGTTAGTAGACTCACTTAGTCTCGGTTAGCTGGTGCATGTGGATATCTCGTTATCTCGTACCTCGTTACTGATAGTCTGTATCAATATAAACCTGGAAAAAACATATCAAATGATCCCTAGTTAGGACTTAAACCATGACTGGCAATGGGGCCGAGGCAAAGGGTGCATTTAACGTAACCATTCTCCCCATTTAATGTGAAAAACACAAGATACGGAAGGCAATAACATTAGGTGTGCAGATGAGTGGAGACATATGAAGAATGCGTCGTGAGTACAGTATGTCTGGGATGTTGCTGTGCCTACGCAAGTTCAATACGCTGCAGCTTCAGACATATAATTCTGAACCAGTTGCATGCAAGACAGTGAAGAAAACAAGCATCCCACAATCAGTCAGGCAGGCCAAGTAGACCAGAGGGCCGTCACACACCGTCAGCTCACATCTGACAGGCTGTGGCTAAACAGTGTGTTGATTCATCTGCACTGAAACACAGAAGTTCAGGTTTGTGTTTGGGCAAGGAAAAACGGCTAGGCTCAAACAGCTAACGGTTACTTTCACTATTGATTATTCTGTAGATTATTTTCATGATTAATTGATTAGTTTATGAAATGTCAAACAGTTGTGAAAAATGCTCATCACAATTTCCCAGAGCACAAAGTGACGTCTTCAAATTCCTTCTTCTGTCCAACAGTTCAAAACTCAAAGGCTCTTCATTTACTGTCATAAACAACAAAGAAAAGCAGCAAATTCTCATGTTTAAGAAGCAATGAATAATCAATAATCAGTCACTGCAGCTCCTAATGTTCAATTCAGGACCCCTGAGCTCGGCTCAGTAACATTCATCTCTCTTCTGTTAGGGATTTGACCAACTGAGGATAGAAGGTTTACTATGTGACGTCACACTGGTGGCAGGGGACGGCGATGAAGCTTTCCCCGTACACCGTGCCATGATGGCCTCCTCCTCCGACTACTTCAAAGCCATGTTCACAGGTGAGTCTGCCACGCCTAAACAGGACATCTGCTCGACTAGCTCGATCAGCTACTGGTAAACTACTGGCGCCAGTTTACACCAGTGTTGCTGTAACATGTGCACTGATTGCTTTCTTTCTTCTTCGCTCTTGCACTATGCTCTCATTTTTTATTCATGAACATCACAGTGCTTTAACACAATCACAGTTGTGTCACTGTCATTTTACCTCTGGGGAAATTACTCAAATTGACCTTGTGGCCACATCCTCCCTTTATCTTTAGCCATTGTTATGCATTGTTTTTCATGGTGCCTTTGTACTTGTGCTGATTGTAAATGTAACTTATTAGCCTGTTGTACCTCCCTGATGCACTGTATGCAGAGGTAGAAGAATCTTGAGTACATTTGAACACCTACAGTGTGTGAAGGATATTTTCAACAACAGCAGATAAACTATAAATGTTTTTATACATAGAAAACATTTTAGTTTACAAAAAGGTAACTGAACTGAAAAAGAACCTGTTAAATATGTAAATGTAATATGTATTGTAAAATCTAAATGAAAGCCAGTAACATATGTTGTTAGTCAAGGTGTTCATCTTGTATTAGATTTATTTGCATTACACTTACATAAGGAGCAGTAAAAGGGAATTTAAACATTGGAACAGTTAGTGGGGTTACTTTGGGTCTCATATCATGACAGTAGTTGAAGTAAGCCTGGAGATTTGGCATTTAAAATATATGTTTAAGATGAAGGTTGTGCAGTGAGAACAGAAGAAGAGCTTGTTAAAGTAGAAGTAGGGAGAAAGTGGACTTGGAGTGAGGCACAGCTCATTAGTGATAAGGGAGCTGTGTCAGCGTCGATGCTGAGCGATGGGATTCTGACGAACACCTTCAGTCCTTTCTCTGAGCACAAGTCCTTTGACACTGAAAACAAGTCATTGGCATTTAAGGCATATGCATCGACAGGAAATAATCTTTATTTTTCCGCTTCGTTAACTAAGCTTTATTCTTCAAGTTCTTTTAAAAAAAAAAATCAAGTAGATGTTGCTGCTCACAGGAGTGTCAGTCAAATAAGATTATAAGTTGAATCGTGTCGTGTTTTTCTTTGTGCCCCAACTCTCTCCTGATGCAGGTGGAATGAAAGAACAAGATTTAATGTGCATCAAGCTTCACGGAGTCAACCGAATAGGCCTGAAGAAAATCATTGACTTTATTTACACAGCCAAGTTGTCACTCAACATGGAGAATCTGCAAGACACACTTGAAGCAGCCAGCTTCTTACAAATCCTCCCTGTGCTGGATTTCTGCAAGGTTTTTCTTATATCTGGGGTAAGTAAGCATACAAGCTGCATGTTACGAGTCCATTACGGAGCCTTCCTGTAATCTTCACCAGTTGTAAATGTGATGTTTGCCATGTTTAAGGTCCTTGGATAAAATAACTTAATATTGCTAGTCAGACTGTTTTGGCAAACACCAGAATCCCCCAAAACATTGGCTATTGTCCCCAGAACAAAATCATCATCAGATGATAGCCAGTGGGTTCCAGGAGTGGCTAAAATGTAACTAAAATTAATTTTTGGAGAGAAAATCTAAGTAACAACTCATAATTGTTTTCATTATTATTAAGTTTTTTTTTTTTAATGAGTAATTCTAGGAGCCCATATTGTCATTGTCAGATTGCTTATTTATCTTGCCAACAGTTTAAAAACGGACGGCATCCTTCAATGCTAAGTAACTGATATTTTGTAATTAGAAATCCTTGTATTTAAGGAGAGCTTTCTCTTTAATAAATATCTCCAAAGTTGAGAAAAGTCATTCCATTCCAGTTATTCCTCAGATTTGTTGTCAGTCTTAGTTGCTGCTCTCCAAGATGTTTATTTCCTCTTCCCTGCAGGTTTCTCTCGACAACTGTGTAGAGGTGGGGCGCATTGCCAACACGTACAACCTCACTGAGGTTGATAAATATGTCAACAATTTCATCCTGAAGAACTTCCCCTCGCTGCTGGGCACGGGAGAGTTTGTCAAGCTACCATTTGAGCGGCTGGCTTTTGTACTGTCCAGCAACAGCTTGAAACACTGCACTGAGTTAGACCTGTTCAAGGCCGCTTGCCGCTGGCTGCGATACGAAGACGGTCGTATGGACTATGCCCCAAAGCTCATGAAGAACATACGCTTTCCCCTCATGAACCCACAGGAGCTCATCAATCATGTGCAGACAGTGGACTTTATGCGCACGGACAACACCTGTGTCAACCTTCTCCTGGAGGCTAGCAACTACCAAATGATGCCCTACATGCAGCCAGTTATGCAGTCAGAACGGACAGCCATCCGCTCAGACAGTGCCCACCTGGTCACCCTGGGCGGTGTTTTGCGCCAGCAGCTTGTTGTGAGTAAGGAGCTGCGTCTTTTTGATGAGAAGGCTCATGAGTGGAAGGCGCTAGCGCCCATGGATGCACCCCGCTACCAACACGGCATTGCAGTCATCGGCAACTTCCTCTACGTGGTGGGTGGCCAAAGCAACTATGACACCAAAGGCAAGACAGCAGTGGACACGGTGTTCCGGTACGACCCTCGCTACAACAAGTGGATGCAGGTGGCATGCCTTAATGAGAAACGTACCTTCTTCCACCTCAGTGCACTCAAGGGACACCTCTACGCTGTCGGTGGAAGAAACGCTGCCGGGGAACTCGGTGAGTTTATTTCCCTGCTCGTTCGTTTGTTTGTTTGTTTGTTTCATCTTGTGTTTTTTAAGCAGCAGCAGAAGCATTTTAATTAATATTGTTTGAGATTATACACTTAAATATCAAGGAGCAGCAGGAGAAAGAATGTGCAGTTTAATAAGGCTGCAAGCGTACTGATGCTGTTAATCAAGTGATGTGCCCACACATCATTTGCTGTTTAAACATGTTGTGTACATAATGTCTGTGTAATTTAATAGAATTTAGGGGATGTTCAAATTATTGTGAACACCTTTTTACAATATAATGTAATCCAGTGTTGAACATTCCAACAAATTCACAATCCTTTCTAATGTTTAATGTTCACTTTCAGTTTTCACTGTGTTTGGTCATTTTTGAGGCTGTAGCTTGGTGAGATGTTGTTTTGAGTTTCATTTTATTTAAACTTTATTTATTTTTTATTTTTTTTTAATATTTTTTTACCTTCTTATAATATAGTACCATACAACAAAGCCTGAGCCTACCCTGTTAACTATTTCCATTGAGTTGACCACTTCACTGACATGACAGGAACCATACTGGCACAGAGGTTTCCTGTAAGTGAAAGGCACATTTTTGTCAGAGGAATTTTCAGCATTTGAATCTCATCACCTTTAGTCAGTAATCAGATGCTTTTCTTGGGTTTAAACGTTTTGTTTTTTTGTTGTTTTTTTTTTTTTTTACATTTGGACGTTTGAATTGAAGTACGGACACTTAAATAAACCGATATATCTCTAGTTCACTCTAGTTTGGTTGTTGATGCTGAGCATCCAATCTGGAATCTGCAGCCGTAACTGTGGACCACAGAAAGGTGCCACCCAATACTTAAATTCAGCTTTGTAAATGCAGCTGACAGAGAGAGGCCACTGTGTGAGCAGTCTTCTCTTCTGGGTTATAATTAGACCAGAGAACACGGCCTCGGTTCACTGCCTGTCTACACAACTGCCTTTACTGCTTTACGTTCCATTGCTCTTTCGCTGCGTGTGGTTTAGCCTTGATGTGCCCTGATGTGCCCAGCCCCTGCGTTTGATCCGTTTGCTCTCGGTAGCATATGGGTGTGGTTTTATTGTTTCATCCGAAATGCTCCGATTATAAAAGAAAGACTCTTTATTAGGTATGATTCTGTTCTTTTTAAAATGACAAAATACAGTTTGAAGAGCTATGGTATAAACCCTTTTTGAAACGTTGTTCTTTGTGTTTAGATTTGTGGGTGGGGAAGTCAGTATTTACTTTAATATAGGTGTGTCAGACAGATCACTCCTTCACTCAGGTCTACCATTTGACAATTAAGACTTTTCATTTTGGAAATGATATTCTTTATTTATTTATTTGGTTGTGATCAGACAGCCTCACAATGACGTTTGCTCCACATACAGACTAGTATTACTTGATAAATCTTTTTTCAAATATAAAAAAAATCACTTTATGCCATTTACTTTCATCTGCGTGTTAATTATATCCCTGTCTCATCTTTTTAAGCCTCATGTGTTTGTAAGAACCAGAAGTCTTTCTCCAAGCTGTCTTTGATCACACATGGGAGGAGTTTGCCTTCAGGGCTTTCTGCCAGAAAGTCTGATGTTGGAGTATAAAGAGGAACAAAGTATAAGTAGATAGGAGGTCATGGTGGATGAATGGGTCAAACTTGGATTTTCACCCGGGAAGCCAGGGTTTATGTCCTGTGTGAAACCAAAAGCCAACGTTGACCTATTATTTTTACACTTAGTTGACTTAAGTGTTTAAAGCTGCTGAGTGCACATATAGACTTTATTCAGAATAGTTGAGTAAACATGTTTGTGCCATATTTCAGTGTTGGTAGAACAAGTAACATCATGCATGTCAGCACAGCTTCTATGGTAGAACCGTTTTTGAACCATAATGGGATGATTTGATTGGATGTTCAGAAAAGAGTCACTGAACTTGATCATTTTCGCTGGGAATTCATACATTATTTACAGTATCTTTGGACCCCATTACAAGACCCTGACCCCCATTGTGGAAACCACTGCTTTGCTTCAGAGAAACATGCTCCATAGAAATTATCATCAAATGTCACAAGCTCCAAACTGGACCTGTGGACTGTACTATTAAGTTCTCACAACAACCTTTCAGTGAAACAAATTAATGCTAATTATAAACGTGACTTTTTCAGATGATCACAGAAAAATCTCATCTTATTTTTGTATTTTTTAAATTTACCCGGAAATAAAATGACCAAAGATATTGGAATATAAATTGACAACATTCAAACTTTTTGGACACTTTGATTTTTAGCATTGATTTCTGATTGTGTATTGCAATCAGCTTAACTGCGTTTTAGATCTGGTCAGTATATCTTTTCTTTTCTGATATGTCTGTTTAACTTCCACTTAAGGGTAGGTGACATGGCCAGAATTTTTTTGTCACGGGATGTAATTTTATATCACAGTATTGGTAGATTTCATGATATAGTAGTTGTTCCTTGAATTTAGTTTAAAATGGTTTAAAATAACTGTGCATTACTTTATCACATTTGATTTTGTTTCTTTTATTTAGAAATTCCATCCAAGCAAAAGTAACCCTAACATGAGACGAGAATTGAGTTATAAACTAAAGACTAGATTTGCAAGACCACACGAGAATCTGGCCCTGATTGGCTGGCATAGCCTGCCCCGAAAATATACCACAGACAGCCAGAGAGAGTTTCCACAGTGGAAACTTTTTGCGAAACCTCTTCCGGTTTCTACCTTTGCGGTGCGCTGACCATCATATCACCCAGCCCAACTTCCATTGAGTGGCTGCAAGATTCTTGTTGTAATCTGGAATTATAACATTTTGTCAAATGTATTTGGCTGCTCGTTAAGGGGTCGCTCAGCCCGTGTCCCTATTTCACTTTTTCACAGATTTTGTAGAATCATCCTTGGGGCCTTAAGATAAAGGATTTTACAATCTGCCTATTTCCTCTGCACAGTGCATTTTAGTGCTGATGGGGTTGTGTACTCTGTATTTAAATCCGCTTTTTAGCTCCCACGCTGAGACCCTCCAAGGCCTCATTTGCTGCTGTTTGTCCTCCTTAGTTGCGTCTTGACCTACTTTCTACTAATATGTTCTTTTTTCCTTTTTTTGTTTTTTTCTTTCTTCAAGCTACTGTGGAGTGCTACAACCCAAGGACAAATGAATGGACATATGTTGCCAAAATGAATGAGCCACATTATGGCCATGCTGGGACGGTATATGGTGGTTATATGTATATTTCAGGTAAGTGGCTCCAGGGAGCTTTGACAAGTTCATTTGTAATCACCCCTGTGTGTGTGTGTGTGCACGGAACAATGAGACCGGAATTATTTTTCAAGATTCAGTCTGTGATTGGCACATGTGCTAGAGGTTTGCAGGGGGAGTGGGATCACAATAGCAAATTTAGTGCCGTTAAAATAATTTTACCACGAATTTGGTGTTCATATTTTTTTGCCTAGCGGGGGATACAGTACATTTTAGGTTTTGGGTTTTCAGTGAGTCAGTAATAAGATTTCTATCTGTATGCTGATGCTGGATTTGTATCTTTTGAACTTGATACAGCATATAAAGAAAGATTTTCTTTCATCATCGCTCACGCCCTCGATTCATCTAAGCTGAGCATGCAGGTGACGTTAGCTGAAGTCTGTGAGGGCTCACTGCTTATTTTTCCAAAGATTCCACTCTGAGGTTGGGCCTTTGGGCAGTTACTACTTGCTCGTGAGGTGTCACCTTAGTACTTGTTCACTTCATAGGAGTGAAAACAAATCCTGTGTTATGGAGATGAGCCCTAGTTTTTCAGTGTGACTAATCCACAGCGGTTCTACAAAGGAAGGGGGTGGAGGGTGGAGGGGTGGTGGAAGGAAAATTGGGAAGGATGGAGCAAAGTATAAGACTGAAGCCTGTGTAGGAGGTGTAACACTGAAGAGCTGATGTTAATCCCTCCTGGCTCCCATTGTCATTGTTCTACAACACACGAACATAAACAGTCTTCAGAAATATGAAATAGAGATGGATATTTTTTTTTTTACGGTTTATTATCCATACCCTGAATATCGTATTGAATAACAGTGGCACGACAAGGTTATCTCCAAACAAATGAACAGTATATGGCTTCCAAGCAATAAAATATACCAGTTACAGCATTTTGTTGAGATCCCAGGTCAAAGTGAATCATCATCACTGTTGGAATTTAGAAACTTAACCAGCAGAGCTTGATCAAATGCAAACCTGAGCACACGCACGCACGCACATACACACACATGCCAGCAGAGCAGTGAACAGCAGCTGTTTGAGTAGTGAAGCAGTTACAAAGTGAGAATTTCACCGTGTGTCTGTGAGCTGTTCAGAGAGACAGCACAGTGTCTCTGTATGGGGGGTAGACTTCATCTCTGCAGCCTTGATAAATTAACATACATTAACGTCTTTGCACTGGTCACATACTGTACTAGCAAGCTGTGAGGCTTTGGCAAAAGAAATAGAATACTGAAAACCTCTTTAGCAGCAATACTATTAAGCTTATTTACAATGTAAGTTGCTGACCAGCATGCACACTGTTTTATTAGATACACTCCCTGATTTCGATTACTGTGCACACAGCCAGTGAATTTAATTTTACAATCCACAGATCTCATTATTCCTGCAAATCTTTGTCAATATTATGTAGAGGTGTATATAAACACATTACCCAGCATTTTAGTTCCAGTTCCGGTTTTATTTTTCAGTTCCTCGCAGTCAAGTTCACAAATGACACGACATGCTTTTGCTTGTTTGTTATTAGTGTCTGTTAAGAATTCTTTTTATTTTTTCTTTTTGATTTAGAGTTCATATTAATGATCCCTGAAAACTTGCTGGAAACAGGCCAGAAACTAATAAGTGACTTCATACATGTGTACTATTGTTGTTTGCATAAGCGTAAAGCAAAACTTTTCTAACATATATAATTAGTTAGTATTTCACTTGGCCACCAAAAGAAGTGGGGCATATGTGGGACCACACAGACCACATGATTTGGCAGGCGTAATATTGCTGTGGAGTGAAGATGAAAGGCACATTTTCACTTTTTTAAATAAATAAACTAAAATGATGAATAACATAATAGTCAGGGACTGTGCTAATCTGCTGCTGCCAGCTGTCAGTCTTTTTGCCCCAGGCTCTGCTCTGCAGTTCATAGTGTTTATTGCTCACCCTTTTTGATATTCTAATGGATTCCTTTTGTTTTGGTTTCATGTTTGAGTGAAGTACTCATTAAGCAGGCCAACAGCCTGGTATATTTCACCGACACAGCAACACAATGTCATGCTTTGCACCTGCAGCAGCTGAACCTCCATGTTGGGGAAGATGAACAGGAGTACAGCTGATGATGCAGTTTTGTGAGTGAGTTTTGGGGGTTCTAGCACAAGAAAGGATCATGCATAATAGCTCAAATGACAACTGTTTGTAATAGACTGCGGTGCTTTTAAGTCCAAAAGGCACAGGTAAACGAGCAGTACCCATTAGAGGAATTTTGTTGCACTGACGATTTACTGTAGCGCTCACAGGCTCGGGGGTTACAGTCTTGCTGTGCAAGGTGACCCATGCTGAAGTGCAGTTCTGTGTCCGTCTGTCACAGCACATCAGGTCACATTCTCCGGCTGTGCTGCTGTGCTGTCTGAAGGTATCCTGTCAGCTGGATGAACCTGACAAATGCACTCAGCCCACAGACCATCACAGCTCAAGTGGTGTGGCAGAATTCAGACGCGAGTACTGAGCCAGCACAAGGCCACGCTGCCTCTGGTTCACCATCTTATCCGAGGGATTTGAGCTCTGTGTGAACGTGCTCTTACAGTTTAGACTGGTTTTTAGTTCTTTACTTAGTCAGCCACAGCAAGGACACTTTCCCTATGAATAATTTATAACTTTAGATGTCATGGCAGTAAATCAGTGTTGTTGTGATTACTTAACATTTTTTTAGTGATTTGTAGCTCAGATATTAGATTTTTTTTGTCCAGCTGATACTGATATTGATGTTTGGGGAGTGCCTTAGATTTGTTTTTTTAATTGAAAAATGAGCTTGTCAGTGCTCTCTGGTGGACAAACTATGTAGTGGTGACACTGATTCTAATTGATGTCAAACCTACTTTAGCATGCTTATCAGCCAGCAGATTCACAATACTGTTTTATATATCTTAAACAAGCTAATATCAGCTGACACATGGACTTGGCTTGTTTATGACCGGAACAAATATTTGTAATAATTTGCAAGTCGTCTGAGTTGTATTTGTATTTATAAGTTGTATTTTGTTATTGTGATATCATACACATTTTAAAAACTGTCAGTCGCATACATGTGTGCAGAAGAAACAAGCAGACTTGGTAAATGTTTGTGAGCATCCCTGCACTCATTAGCAGGTTATCTTTAAAGACATGATCAATTTTCTCAAGTTACCAATTTCATCAAAGCCAGGTATTGAGTAATCCCAGGTTTAAAGTCATGAATGATTTTCAAAGAGTTTTTTTTTAAGTGTAAGTAAGGACTATCTTAAATGCTAGGCTGGTGTGAAAGACAATTTCATTAGGAATTTAAATCTATTTTCTAGAAGCTGTTTTTTTGTAGCAAGAGTTTAGGTTTTAGTTGAAGTTGCTCTTGATTGGATTATTTAATGCAGAAAAGGATTGTTATTATCTGTAATGCCTGCAGCACTCAACACACTTGATTGTTGCGACTTGATGGCGTTTACGCCGCTTTCTGCTGTCAGTCCCGCAGTGCGTTGTGTTGACTTTAATAGATGACATGTGACTCGGCACTCATCAGTGGTGACCCAAAACGATAATGACTCATAAGTGTCTGAAATTTCAATTTGCTGTTCGCTATAGGGAATAAATGGCGGGCTGATATTGTTTGATATTCCTGCGGGGACTCGATGGGCAGACTGAAATGTCAAAACCCTATGAAATGAACTTGACAGTGTGAATCTGAGTGTAGTTGTGGTCAGTGGAGAAAACACGAGTTGCTGAAGCACTGACATTTTTAACTTGACATGAAAAATGAATAGTGTGGAAAGATGAGCCCAAGACATTTCAGTCACATTCATAGTTAATTCAGAGCTGACTGTGTGTTTGTGTCGATCCATTATGTTCCGCGCTCATATAGAAAAATGGATCAATCCACGCTGTAACTTGTTCGTCTCTCAGTGTGCATCCTTAAGGGATTTGACTGAACGAGCACAGATCGTTAGTAGCTGATGTTTGGACTGGAACTCAACACTGGACGCTCTATCATTATGAGGTATTTTTGGAATATGCTGAGCCCCCGTTTTTCCCGACTCACCTCTACATCTATTCTCCGTCTTCTCATTGGGTCCCACTTGTGAAGGCAATGATTCAATCAGCAGAGCAGATCACTGGTTTTGCAAGGGGGTGGCTGAACACGGAAATGTTTTTTATGTGACGTATGTAGCAGACAGAACAAACAATACCCCAGTCTGTCCTGTGCTGTCCCTGGAAAGACAAAGGCTTTCAGCGTGTCTGTCTGAGACTGGCTCACTTTGGCAAAGCCTTGACCACTCTGAGTGTCTCATTAATGGCTCTGATTAGACATCAGGATACCAGGACACTGGTCAGACATCAGTGTATCAGGGAAAGGCCAGAGCCCTTGAAATGAATCAGAATAGCAGCAGGGCCTCTTGAGAGGAACGACTCCACCACTGTTCCCTTGTCAGGAATTTAATAGCAGACTTGCCCCTTGGACAACTTGGATAAAGAAAATGGATACTCAGGCTATCTTTGCATTTGATCAGTCAAGGAGGTGCAGCATCACAGATCTGAGTCATGGCAGCTCAATAGACAGCTTAGGGCTCAACAATAAACCAAGCACACAATCACTGGGCAGCAGCAAAAGAGGGATTTTGCCTCTATTTCGGCATGCTCTGCAAATCTTCACTGCATTTGCTCCTAGTCACTCTGCCTAGGGGGGGAGGGGTGGGCTGGCTTCCACCCAAATGCATGCTGGGATTGTGTTCCTCTTTATTTTAAGCCTTCCCTGTAGACATGTCCTGTTTTTTTTTTTTTTCTTCTTCCCCACTTTCCCTCAGCTTTTTGGTGTCCCGGCGTCTACAGTCTGTCTGTGCGTATGTGCATGAACATTTTGTAGTGCTGTTCCTCTTTGTACCGAGTGCTCACCATCAACATTATGTAGAAAAGAGGGTGAACAAATATTGATGTCACTCCAGTTTGTAAAACTGCAGTTTTCCCTGTGTGATTTGAGGTATGAGAAATGAGGATGGGGAAAAGGTGAGATTTTAAAATGCGCAGCCTTCATCCTGATTCTTTATCTTCACGATGCTACTGAAGCAAATGTGTACATTTCCAGTGTTGTGGCTGGTCATGACCTAGATAAATGAAAATGTAGGTTGAAATTTGCGAGTGAGTCACAGATCAGTCTGATTGTCTGAAGCCCACAGAGCTGTTTCCCTCCCGCAACTGATCAGTGACGAGGCTAATTTGCACTCTCTTTCACTTTCTCCTGCAGGGGGAATCACTCACGACACTTTTCAGAAGGAACTGATGTGCTTTGACCCAGATGCAGATAAATGGACTCAGAAAGCACCCATGACGACGGTGCGCGGCCTCCACTGCATGTGCACAGTGGGCGACCGTCTCTACGTGATCGGGGGCAATCACTTCCGGGGCACCAGCGACTACGACGACGTGCTGAGCTGTGAATACTACTCCCCCGCTCTTGACTTGTGGACACCTATTGCCGCCATGTTGCGAGGCCAGAGCGACGTGGGCGTGGCCGTGTTTGAGAACAAGATCTATGTGGTGGGTGGCTACTCGTGGAACAATCGCTGCATGGTGGAAATAGTACAGAAGTACGACCCCGAGAAGGACGAATGGCACAAAGTGTTTGACTTACCCGAGTCGTTGGGCGGGATCCGAGCCTGCACACTCACAGTATTTCCCCCTGAGGATATCTCGGGCTCGCCCTCCAGAGAGTCACCCCTGTCAGCACCTTGATGAGTAAAGGGGGGGAGCCCTGTTTTGCTCAGACCCCCATGACCCCTCGTCCACCCAACGCCCTCAACAAACACACCTTATAGACATTGTTTGCACTTCCTCTTTGGACAACATCTGTACTGCATCCCTAAGTATGCCCAAGTCCACCTCCCCTATGCTGTGCAGAAACCCCTCCCTAAGTGATTAAACCCACGTACCGATATGGTTTGGCAACCTAATTACATGTTAATGTTGCATACTCGGTATATTTTGGCAGGAAATACCTTGACTTGAAAAGTGACTTTGCAAATCAACTTTTCTACCTGATGTCTACAGCGTTTTCTTATGTCTCGTTTCTTTAGGCGTTCTACCTTGAGATGTTGACTACCGCACTGACTCTCTCTTCTAGTCTATGCCAGGTTAGATGCAGGTGACCCCAGAGAGCAGACGCGTAGGGACGGATGAGCTCTGAGAACACAGCTGGTTTTTAACTCAGGGGTTGGCGCAGGCCCCATCTACGTCTCTCTCTCTCTCTTACAGTTTCAGTTCTTTCCTGCTATTGCTATGAAACTGTTAATAAAATGGTGTTTTCTAAATTTAATAAACATGATTTTGAAAGTAACTAAAATGTTGTCGTCGTTACTGACTGCAGCAGGCCAGCCCTCACTAAAGTGGATACATGTTGGCTCTTTCCAAAGAATAGCAGATTTTGTTGTGGTATATTTTTGCTGGTAGACTGATTTGATTTTCTGTAAGGGATATACTGACATTGTAGGCGGTCATTATTGATGATTTGATGCTCTCCGACCCGATCTCACACTGGTATGACCTTCTGAGCTTGCCATTGTCAACACTAAATGTTCAGTGTATTTCAATCTCTACATTGTGTGCTTGAATACTAGCCTCCTCTGTGGTCAGAGGCCCGGTCAGTCAGCTACAGAAACCTGTCGAATCATTAAACCTACCTCCAGTGATATAACCATTATGCTGCTGACCAGTGTCAACTAGAAACTGGCAGTCCCGCCGCTGTCGTCTCTTCTCTTGGCATCAGGACAGACGGTAATGTCGCCCACAATCTGCCCACCTGCTCCTGGACGATTAAAGCCTTAATAGCAGCATATGGTGTCCGAGACGTCTGCTCCATGCTGTTACCGGGAACAAAAGGTTTGTGTAACCATCAGGTGAGTTTGGTCTGGAGCTTTAAATCCTCATTATATTCTCATTATACCCCACTAATGAGACATTGTAGCAGTGCCTCTGATTTCAGATTTTAATGCCTGTTCCTGTGTTGTTCATAGCAACACAATCTCAGCAGCAGGACTGCCGTTATCACGGGTTATGTTAATTAATGAGCTGGACATTTTGTTTCGGTGCCTTTCAGTTATTCACTTTTAGCTTTTGAAACTTTTTTTTTCTTTTTTATTAGGTTGTAACTTTGCATGACTTATGCAGTCATGCTGTCCTCATGTGGTGGGTTGGACGTGTGATGCTTGTTTTGTAAGAAGTTGCTATTTTAATACCTTTTTTGTGACATTTCAAAAGCTTTATTTTGTGCAGCAGCTTATTGTAAGTCCTTTTGATGAAACCGTTCATATCATTCTTACAAATTTAAAAATAGGCTGTTTGTAATCTTTTAATAGAAAGTCGGTGAATAAAGCCAAAATGTAACTGGCTCAGCTGCTGTCAAAGACATACAGAAGATGGTAAAAGGGTAGGAATTTAGTACATCTTTCCCTGGAAATTTAACTGAAAATTAAACACACACACTGACCATCTACCCTCTGTATCTCCTGGATCTGAATGCATCAGTAAGAGTCAAAAGAGAAGAGAAATAAAAGGTGGAGAAGCAGTAGATAAATCACCTTGCAAACCCACAGCCATGACAGTGGGCCTTTCTGGAAAAGTAGGATGAGAAGGCAATACAGAGCAGCTCCATTTAGGCTAGTAAAGGCCCAAAATATGTTGTTTTTGTTTCATTTACTCTAAAAGCCTGAGACTAATCTGATGATGCATTTTGTGTCAGTATTCCAAATTTTTAGCCGGGTATTATGTTTGTGGTGTTACTCAATAAAATGCGCTATATGGGAAAAAAAAAAAAAAGTATTGGGACACCTCACCTTTTCACGAGCGGAGATTTTAATGACCGCACCCTGAATGCATGGACAGTTTTGCTGCTATAACAACTTCCACTCTTTGCCTTCCCGAAACTGTTGCCACAAAGTTGGCAACATAGCATTGTCAAAAATGTCTTGGCCATCATAAATACTTTTGTCTTTATGGTGTACCTCTCATAGAGTTGACAGTATGCATTATGAGATTGTGTACATTTTGCTGTGTTTGCTGCACATATGTGGACGTATGAGACCATTGTACTTTAATTTGAAAATCAAAACAGGACTGATTCATGGGAATTGAATTTTTAGTCAAGCTTGTGGCATGGCTCTGAATGTCAATGTCAGTCTGTTGGAGTGTCGGACTGTTGATCCACCACTTTAGTCCAACTTGAAACATCTCAACAACTACTGGATGGATTCTGAGCCAGTTTTGTCGATCTGACTTAACGTCTCACACCACCATGAGCACATATTCATTTATTAAATTATAGCTATGATATGGTTTGTCATTTGTTTGTTTTGGTTGGCATTCATCATCCCCAGAGGATGAATTATTAACACTTTAATTAAGTGGGGAAATTATCAGATCAAACTTTGTTTATTCAGTACTTTGGTGCCTCAGCTCCACTTTGTGTTTGAGTGCTTTAGAGCTAATGTTAGCATGCTGACACACGGGTAAACATTATACATGCCAAACATCAATATGTTAGCATTATCAGTGAGGAAATAGTCAGCCTGCTGATGGTAGCTTTTAGCTCAAAGTGCCACTATGCTTTAGTGAAGCCTCACTAAGCCATAAGCACAGCTGTACACTCTTATGATTTCTGCATTAGTGTGATGAAGCACCTCAAATTAACAGATTTTAAAGAATGACTATCCTGTAATATATCCATATTGCAATGTAATAGATAACTTGTGTCTGAAGATGTTATCCATGCTGCCTCCACCTCATGATGACCATTGTTAGCAGTCAAACCAGATGGAGTGCAATCTGCTTTTCAGATTTAACACATTCATTGATTTTAAATGGATTTGAAGATATTCAGTTAAATGCCCCTCATTTTTTGAGTATGCAGGATATTTCAGGTAAATTTCAAAATGATTCAAAAAAATAAATAAATAAATAAATCAACCTCAGCATATCCACGGTCTGTGTAGCAATGCAGCACAGGATGTTCCAGACCCTTCATGTAATTCCTGCCACATGGTTGCATTGTTTCCTGGTGTTGCTGCTGGCCACTGTCAATATTACATGACACAGAGCTTTGTGTATCCTGAAGACTGAAGCCTTGGATTTTTAATGAACAATGTGTCCTCGGTGATAAAGCAAAGAGAAGAGGAGCAAGAGATTACATGGCTTCACTCCCCACCCCCACCCCTCTGCCTCACTACCTGTGTTTCTCAGCAGATTTCATCACCACTGGAGGCATGTTCGCTTGATTCATGAAGCAGATAAAAGAGGTGCGCATGGATTACGACCTCACTCTTTCTTGACACATGAACACGGCACACATTTGTGTCTCGGTGTGCCTCCAGACGGCTCCTCCTCTCATCTCATCCCAGCCAGAAAATGACCTAGATTCTACAGGCTGCTGGATGTGTTTACATAAACAGCATGCTGATGACATTGTCAGTCAGGAAGCATCGCTCACAGCAGCGAGGAGAGGGATGCTCTAACTGTAACGAAAGCTCCAATCCACCTCCTATCATGATGAAATACTCTGCAGAGCCACAGATCCCTGCTGTCCTCTGACTGCATGCATGATGGTGTTAATGGCTATTGATCCCTCTGTCTGGCAGACAGCCAAGACATCCTGATGTTACTCCTGCTAGATGTGTTTATTTTTGCACCGAGTCACAAGTTGCCTTCCGTTATTAGCTTCCACAAAGGTTTAAGGACGCAGGAAAGGTTTACATCTCTCTCATCTCTTTCATCTCTCTCGTCATGAATATTCAGAAAAGGTCAGGTCCTTGCTCTCCTCTGGAGCTCTATGTCCCCTGTGACTGTGTCCTGAATAATCTGTCCCTGATTCATCTCTTGTTTCAGTGCTTGTTCCAGCCCCGGGAGCAGTGATTTTTTTTAAATCATAGCATAGCAGAGGTGGGTGGGGTAATTGGGATTTTTTTTTTTTTTGGTTCAACATCTGGCCATGCACCAGTCCTAGATTTTAGTTCACGCTTCAGTTGTATCTTGCAATTAAAAGGTATTCTCTTTGCTAACTGTACCTTTGTGCCCTCATGCTGTACTGGATTAAAACTAAAAACCAAAACTTTACTGGACAGAAAACTCTCTAGTTGTGTCTGTTATCAGGCTCTTGGCATTTGTACCTCTGAGCATATTGTATTTAAAAATTCCCAGGTCAAAGTTGTGCACACTTCTTGCACTTTTCTGCATTTAGTTTGCATGTTGTCCCACTTTTTTCATGCAACTTTTCTCTCGCATAGTTCAAAGTGGATCGGACACACTGTCAGAGAGTGGCAGCCTGTCCAAGTTGTCTACCCACCTTCAATCCAGTGCATGCTGGGATATGCTCCAGTGCCCCCTTGACAACGAACAGGAAAAAAAGCAAGTAAAGAATATAAATGGGGAAGAGGCTGTAAAGACAGAAGTCTGTACTTAGTCCACCGATGGCATTAAAGAACATACTATTTTATTAAGTGCATTAAGTGCCTCTATCTCTGGATCAGCTGAGAATAGAGAGGAACTGGAACAGTACTGCCTCTCTGGGAGAACTACTTAACCTCACCAGGTTAAATACACCTCGGGCTCCTTGTCCCTGCAGGTTTCCTACAGTCTTGAAGATTCAGCTGACGGCACTGAAGCCTTTCATATACTCACTCAAAACAAATCAGCGGTCACATAAAAAAGCATACATGCCGATTTTAAAAATTCATGAGTATGTATGAAATGAAGATGTATGTATGTATGTATGAAAATCAGCTAGCTAGTTCATCATGATAATGTTATGCAGGAAAATACACCCCAAGAAGTGGAAATACATTAAGAAAATATAGCATTCTCTGTTATAAGATCGATGCATGTTGTGGCATCGTCATTGCACAGCTTGGTAAATCAAACCAATTTGAAAGTTCTTTAGTGGTATTATTCTAGTTAAATTACAGGCTGTGTTTTCAAATCGAATGGCTGCAATTCACATCATTGACATACATCACCTTCTTCCAGCATGTGTTACACGAGGTGTTATAATGTTCCTCATCAAAATGATGAAATATTCTCCACCTTTTGTGACATGAATACATTTCTTTGCAGGTTCTTGGCTTGTTGTTGTTCTTAATTCATGAAGTGATTCATTATTTCATTAATTTACTGTGAGAATGTAAATCTGCGGAGATTCTTCATTTCTTCTGTTAGTTTTTCAATTATTGCACAAAGAAAGAAGGACATATTTTTCATTACAAAAGAAAAAAAATAACAGGATCTGAGAAATCAGATTCTCTTAAGATTTCAAGATCTAAATTGTGTGGACTCTTTTAGTCCACTTTTCCACCTTTACATGTGAGCATTTTATGCATTCACATCTGACCACTTGACACTGGCTCTGATGAAAAGGAAAATGTCATGACTCCTGGCCTGTGAAGGATGAAAGAACAGGCTTGTGTGTGTGTGTGTGTGTGTGTGTGTGTGTGTGTGTGCGGTTGTTTGTTTGTTTGTGTGACAGCACTGATGCCAAAATGATTGATAACTCTCCTCTTCAAGCTGAGCTCGGTTTCAACCTCCTCAGCTCTGTCCTGCACAATCCCGGGTTGCCATGGTTACCGTTTCTCTTCATAAAAGGAAATGGGGGAAAAAATGTAAAGGTTTTCTCCTCCTCTCCTTTATGAAATGCTCTTACGGAGCTATCCTGGGGAGTTGAGAGGGGAGCGCTGACCTGTACATCGAGCAGTGAATAAAAATTTGAGGAAAAGCTGTGGTGACAGAAGGCAAACATTTAGCTGCTTCTTCAAACACTGACACCAGGACTCAGCTCCTGCCGTGTTGAAATGTGGCTGAGCTGATTACTCCTGCAATTCATTTTCATCCACATTAGAGCAACTCATTTCCATTTCCACTACATTATAACTGAGTGTATGCCAGGGGTGGCTTTGATTTCTGCAGTGCCCTTTGCAATAATGACCTCTAGTGGTTCCTGTAAAAACAAATAAATGTGGCCTTGACTCACACTGAACCTGTTTTGAAAGGTGTCACACTCTTCTTTATTTTTTGGCTGTGATGATGCCAAAAAGAAGAAATGTAATCTGGCACACGTCTTGTTGCATTTACATAAACCCCGATCATCCTTCCAGAGGCACCAGAGTTACACTTCGAGACAGGAGTTAATCTTTTCATTTACAGAGTTTGTCTGTTGGAGCTGAGACGGACACACAGACAAGACATAACAGGAATAAACAGGATGAGATGCCTGCAGGCAGAGGGGGGGATCTGTTTCTATAACCACCCACTTAGGCCCAGAGTTTCCTGCGACAAAGGCCACAGCATGGCCCAGATTCCTGTTGCCAAAAGCTTGTTGTTAACACTAAATGACACCTAGCTCGTTTAGCAAAGAGTTGTCTGATTGACACTCTTGCATTTGCCTTTCTTTTTATTCACTATACTGTCTACAAAATGCTTAGAAGACTAAAGAAGCCTTTCTGCATTTGAATAAAGCCAGTATGCGTTCAGATCCAATAATGGGCGCTGATGGATGCCTGACCCACTTTGAACCTTTTATGTCCTGTGAAAGCTGACCCCAGCGGACAGAGCAAATAGCCATTAGTGCCCCTTCTGGTAGATTAAAAAGAATAATAAAAAAAAACATTCATTTTCCCGGTGGCTAAATGCAAATTAATTTTTCAGGGGTAATTAATTGCAGGAAAATGAATGACGGTTTTGAACAGGTACCAGTATAATGTTATGAGACCAACAAAACATTACAACATGCAATTACTTTCATCGCAGTAAAGCCTCTTAAAGCCTCAGCTACAAGCTGCTGGAAATGGAACAATCAGTCCTTACTCAATGTAACATCATCTGCAACACAGGGGGTAGACAGCATAATGTAACATCCTTATGAAAAGGAGTCAGGTTATAATCCTCTGTAGGTTCATTAGTGTATGAAACACCATTCATTACACGTAATCATCTGATCCATTGTTGATATGAATTACACTGTTAAATCAGATTTAAATGAATTTTACAGAACTTTTTACTGCCACAGTGTTTGAGAGCAGGCAGCCTCACATTTCAAAATGCTGTTTTTCCTTTTACCAGCCGACAAACTAAAATGAACCAGTTTTGTAGACATAAATATTATTACGATTATTATTATGATTCTTTGTGTTAGTGCCCTTCAGTGCAGTCAAGTCTGTTTGCTCAGGGTTGACTGTGACCAGCAGAGGGCAGTAAGGTGACTTTTCATCTCCCAGCCTGAGGGCAGTTAACAAAAGCCTGTGAAAGCTGCTTTTATTATCATGATATCATGTATATTCCCTCCTCGCTTCATGAATATCTGCTCTACTAAAATAACTTTGTCTTTGTTGCGCAAACTGATGCTGAAAGGTGCTGATTAAAGTCCTGGATTACTTAGAGGACCTTGAAATGTCTTGTCTGCTTCTTGGCTTGTGTACATTACTCTTATTTATTGAAGCTAAATGTGCGTCATGGTACAACTGCGCTGTCTGTTTAATTATTCTTCTATTCAGCCACAAAATATAATACAACACCCGCAAGTAGAATCCAAAACTTCTACTATGTTACAAATAAAGTCAGCGCAGGTTCATAGACTAAATAGTCAGTCTTACTCAAACCAACTGTTTGTCATTGTTAATCACAGTCACAGTTGCAGAGGGAGCAGGCACAGGCTGATACAAAACAGTTTTTACTAAGTCCTTTTAGTCTCCATTCACATCACTAATAACATGAGTCACAAGCTTACTGAATGAGATGGCAGTGATTCAACATGACTCGTGTCCCGCACACATCCCTGCTGACCTCTTACCCGCACCATATCTGAGGTTCAACAGGGCCGTCATCTGCTTTGTTTTTCGCTGAAGATGTTGAAAATGAAAGATAGGAAAAATACTGATAAATTTCTCCTGCTCACATTCTGCACCTCACATCTGTGCTTCTTCCAGGTGATCTTTCAACATCAAAAGCTTGAAAAGCTGTTTGCGGAGGCAGCCTGTCTGCCCGGAAGGTGCTCAAGATAGTTGAAAAAATGTCCACGTTTTAACAGCAAAACCCCCCCGAGATCATTTACTAGAAGCACCAGATATGCTGAGAAAATTCAGCATCGGCACACGATTGGCATGTCATGTGTGTCTCTTCACATGCCTCATGCTCAGTAAACCTTTCAAAGTGGTTTAAGTCATTCACTCACATGTTTAGATTAGACAATATAACCAATAAATGAATCTCAGACCTTACGACCTTAAATACCAATCAAGCGATGTTCTTCCTGAGAACAACAACAGTGTTTGGCAGTAAGGGAGGCAAAGGAGGGTTGTAAGACTTTGAGAGCAAGTGAATACCTGAAGCTGATAATCAAATTGAATCGATAGCATGTTTTTACCTTGAAAGGTTAACTTCAGGTTCTCAAAACCTTGATTGATGTCAGTGTTTGTAGGGTTGACAAATTGAAAAGTGGCCAATATTAGGAAAGAAAAATTACACTGAAGTTGCTCAACTTCGGCTGGTCATAAATTCATTTTCCTAAATTTTGCTTGATGAAAAACAGACACTAAGAACTAAGATGAAAAAGGTAATAATAATTGGTGTGGATGGAATCGATCAGCCCTCTTCTCAGTCATGTGATCAAACACAATGAAGACCAGATGAGAGGCTGAAGAGACTTTAAACCAAAGAAATTCTGATAGATGTATACAGTCTACATGTATTGTTTAAATTAAAATAATTATTATCTTAAGTGGCTGATTATTCAATAGTTAATCATTCAAATCATTAGGTCTGTTTTTTCGTTTGTGTGAGATATGAGGCTCTGTTGAAGAGAAAATGAAGGCGTTCACTAAGTCTCCTCCACATTTTAATTATGTTATTTTTATGAATTATGCGTGTTTATGAGTTTATTCATTTCCAGGCTCAGAATTCTTATCATTGAATAAAGATTAAAAATCAGAAGGATTTAATCTCCAAGGGCAGTTGCAGAGGCAAAGCAGACAATTTTAGCTGTATGACTCGATGCCGGTTTGCGCATTGAAAACTTTTTAGCTTTGCATCATAGGTAGAGTTAGATTTCTTCATAAGCGTTCGAAAACATCCAAAGTGTCACAGAAAAGGCAAACCGCATCCTGTTTGAAATAAGGCACACAGGCTTACATATGCGTGTGTACGTGTTCATCTGTAAGTACATGTTACACAACAACACCAGAACTGCAGTGTCTGCTTGCAGGTCTTGTTAAACCTATTCTGCATGGAGTTTAAATGCATCACATCTTGGCCTGTTTAAAACACTGTGCTAACACCACATCATATTGCCTGTGTTTTTGCACTCATACTAGCCCAGTCACGTCAAGATTCCCCACCCTGTTTGACAGTGACTGCACTCTCTGAATATGTGTCATAAAAGCAACATCTTGAGGCCATTTCAGCCGCTGAAATGAACAATCTGTTGCGCCTCCAAATTACAGCTGTTAGATGACTTCCATACAGCTCTGTGTGGTGTAAGTTGTGCAGTGCAGTTGGAATGAGAAAGACGCCGGCAGCGGTGGAACAACTCCGTCTCGGTGGCAGCAGCCAGAGCAAAAGAGGAATCAGAACATGGCTGCGAGAAATGCAGATGGAGGCTTGAACATGAGATAAACTGTGAGGATTTAAATATTGGACTTTCTTCTCTCTTTTTCTTTTCCATGAAGGCAGATGGAGAAACCCTGAAGCTTCTCACCAGCCCAGTGCTGCATGACTGGAAGTCTCAGCTGGAATGAGACAGGCTCACAAAAACCATATCCGCTGGAAAGAGTATTGTATGACAGCTGGAAAAACAGCACCGGGCATATGTGCTCATCCTGTACTCTGACACGGCTTCCGGCAGTAAGACGGATGGAAGCACACGCCCAAATCCAAAAGCTGTTAAATAAGTACGCATTTTGACGCATGCAATAGCAACTAAGAAAATATTTTATTTGAGTTAAATAGTCAGACCTTTTAGTGTACACATGCAGTAGTGTGGTTTTAGACTTCAGTCTGTCAAATCAAACTTTTGACATGTACAAGGTCTAAGGCAACAAGCCGAATGCTCACAAATACAGAACATAACACACCACATCATTCACCACAATCAGTATATTCACTCTTAATTAAATACATAAAATAACAAACTCTCACAGAGAGTTTCAAACACACGTTTTTTCCCCATCTTGTGCACAGCATGTTTTGATGTGTCTGCTATGTAACCCCAATTAAATAGTTCAGTCAGGCCCACAGGTAGCATTTGTGTCCATCAGCTCTTGTCTCTGACATGAATCTGCTGGTATTTACATTGTGCTTCTTCGCTTCATTTCAGTCAAAAACATGAATTCCTGACTTGTGCCAGCGGGTTCGTCTGATTTTTATCGATTCATCTTGTGCTCATTGTGTAACCTACAGTGTCCAAGGAAAACCAAGTGTCTCCAAATTTGATTATTTCAAGTTTGTCTGACAAGCTTCAGAATGAAATGTTTCTTTATAGCTCAATAAACCACATAAGAACTCACTGGTTACTGGAAAACGCATTGACACAAAGCTACACATTAAATTCTCTGAAATCAAGGCATAAATAAATACTTAAATTACTGCGTTGGTGGTTACATGTTTTGTCCAATGAACTAAAGAGCCACACTACATTTAGTTGCAGCAGTTGTTCAGTATAGTAGTTGCAAGCAGGGACTCCACCCTGAAGTCTTGAATCCTGACACCTGATATTTCAGTGCTGTCTACCAAAAAGCTCATTTTGAATTGCAAAAAAAAAAAAGACCAAATTACCTTTCTTGCAGTGTCGCAGTGTTTGCTTGTTGTTCTAGTTTTCACTTTGAGAAAACACTGCTAATACTTTCAGTATCTTCCTACCAGCTGGTTTTCTTTCGTTTTTTTTTAAATAAAGGAGATTTGAACACTCTTTAAAAGGGGAAATAAAATGAGACAAGAAATAGGCAACGAACATTTCCAGTCAAATCTGTTCATATGAAATGATGATCTCTGCTACCGCCTGCATTTTCTGAAAACCTCTGAGTGCAGAAAACCTAAAATGTAGTCACAGCTAATTGACTGCAGTGAAGCTGAAGAGTCTCATGAAACAGAATCTTATCTCGCTCTGATTTCTCTTCACTGTGTCTCTGCTGTGTCATGCATTGAGATGCTGGCCTGCTGCTTCCTTTGAGTCTTGTACCTCCAGAACAGAACGGCCAGCAAAAGGAGCACCAGGAAACCCAGAGCTCCCCCGATGAGTCCCGCTTTCAGAGGCAGACTGCTGTCCCTGGACTGGTACATCATACAGGACCCATCACTCTGTCCAGCGTCATTCACTGCAACCACACAAACCTCTGAGTTGTGGTCTATGTTGCCTACTCCGCCGTTCCTTTGGTCCTTCCCAAACTTCTGCCTCTCTTTCCCCTCTACTTTAACAATGTAAGCTGTGACATATGAATTAGGTGCACACCACCAAATCACAACTTCTGACCCGTTCCAGGACACTGATCTCAGGTCGGGGGCCTGTGGAGGCTCATTATGTAAAGTGGACCCTGGGCATAAGCAGCCGGTGGAGGCTGCAAGGTCAGCACAGGGGATCTGACTCTGGAGACAGGGATTGTAGTCACATCGCTTCGGGGTCACTCTATTTGGAGGCACTGTTTTGGGTAGAACAGGGGTGACTGTGTCTTCATATTCAGAGTAATCCTCTGTGTTCAGCAAATTGCCCCCAGTTGGGAACCCTCGAGGTCTCGGAGATCTCATGGGATTTGTCCCTGCGACTCCTGATGTCGTAGGCAGGGATGAGTAACCTCTGATGAGAACCAGGCACATGATCACCAGGGGAAAAGGAAGGTCTCTGCTGGCAGCCATCGTGCTGTCTGGAGATCATAGAAAGAAAGAATCCATCACTGTGCAGGAAAATCTGTTTTTTGCATTGGTATGAAAAGCATGAGCCCTTTGGGTCATGTGTATATTCAGAGAGTCAATGTTTTTTGCATGAAAAGAGCCTGAATAAAGGAATGCAGTTATTTCTCCCCTGATGCTGTATCTTTTAGAGACGATATGGCTGCACAGGGAGGGACTCCGTCAAACGATACAAAAGGCGAAAACGTAGGCCTAGTTTCACCTCGAAAATAGATCTCTCTTGCTCTCTAAGCATAAACTGTCTACTCAAAACCAGAGCACAGAGCTTTTATTCTTGAGTAAGCAAGTGACAAAAATGTGGACACTTGATAGTTGAAATTCATTATTCTGTCGCATGTTTGTCAATGATTTATGGCCTTGTATACAGAACTGCTGAGAGTAATCCTCATCTGTTAAGCTTTGGAGGTACTCCACACTAATTCAGCATTCCAGGCGCTGTTGCACAACAGGTCCAAATGCCTGCACACCCAGGATACTGGACAGCTCTGTTAGCTGGATCCAGTTACAGGAAAGCTGCCTGTATGATTTCCACAAGAATCCACACAAACATACCTGACGTATGCTCCGTGGTGAACATACACAGTGTGGTAACAATGAAGCCCATTCAAAACATCTCCCAGGATTAGTCTGTGTTTAACTGCACTGAAAGCAGAGAAAGCAGGAGATCCCATTGAATACTAATACACTCTGTGCTCTTTGTTTTTGCCACAGCTGAACTCTGCCTGCTTGTGTTAAGAGTGAAAAAGTGTCAGCTAACGAAAGATATGAACTTACCTGCTGTTTGAAAAAGTTTGTAATCTTTATCAAGGCTCTTCTCGTCCTCCCTCCACTTACTCCCTCTTTTGCTCTCCTCTGCTCTTTATATGTTTCCCTTCTCCCCAACAATCATCTCCTTCTTTCTGCCCTCCCACAGCACCCCCCCCTTAACTCTTGACCTTCCGCACCAGCTCCACCTCCCCACTTGCTAAATGGTTTAGCAATATGTGTGAGTGAGTGAGCGAGTGTGCATGCGGTTAGTGGTATTACTATAGGCTGCTATTAGTTACATCACTGCTCCCTTATTTCTGGTGAAGTGAACCATGTGGATTCCTGTCGAATATCCCGGCAGTGGGCAGGTTTTTCAGAGCGTGTCTAGCGTGTAAATGAGCTCTTGTTTTCCTTTTTAGGGGTGAGGGAAATTGAATAGGACTGAAAATTATCTGTGTCACTGCATTGATTCATTGCAATTTTGTCATCTGTAACATATTCCAGTGGTTCCAGACAGCCTATCCCATCTTGTTAGCCATCTAACCTCTCACCTAAATAAAATGTATGAGTTAGTTTAATTCCAAACACTGCAGCAAAACTGAGAGGACTGAAATTGTTGTGCAGCTGTTCACCGAAAGGCCGGAAATGAACCGGACTGGACTTGCTCTGGGAATGATTTGTGATGTTTGATATTGCCAAGTTGGTACTTGTCTTAAAAAAATAAATCAAACAAACCAAAAAATAGGTAAAATAACAAGTAGAAATCATTAATTAGAGAGATACCAACATCAAAATGAGAAAACTCCACTCAGTTGTTCTCATATCCAGGAAAAAGAAGAACAAACAAGATGATTTGTGACATGTGAAAAAAACAACTTGTGACAGCTGTGGCCTTAAATCCAACTGCACATGTGCATCTCCGTTCTGATTTGGAACTTAGCCTGCGGGAGAAAAAGTACCCACAGTTATCTTGCAATGTCATGAACCAGACACATTTGCAGAACTGATGAGCTGTCAGCTTTCCTAACCAGAGATTTTACTCACTGTATGTGTCATATTTCTGCTATAGTGTGCAAATATATTGTTCCTGTGTAATTCTGCAGGATCCACCAATATGTTGACATCATTAATTTCTTCCAAGATGAATCGTTTATTACTTTTCTTCCTTGCATTATCATTGTATATTTATCAGTTGTCTCTTTTTGTCTTTGGTTCTCATGTGAGCGTTCGTCTGTGGGTGAGTGGCTGTGATAGCCTGCATACGGGAAAGAGTGTGGGTGTGTAAGTGTGAAGGAGATGCAAATATTTGTGTGAAGGAACATGTGTGGGTATGTTTATGTATTGTGTAAAACTGGTTGTGTTTATATATTATATCCAAATCTAATACTGAGAAACGTGTAGCTATTTTTTTTTATTTTTTTGCCTTATTGCTTGATAATTCGTGTTTATGGTAAAGCAGCCATTCAGCTCTTCTGTATTCAGTCAGCTGCATGTCAGTAAAGAGTAAACAAGTCGATAAAAAGAAACAGATGCACACAACTTTTTAAAGAGGGGTACTGGAACAGAGATGGTGTGACAGGCAACGTGAGTTACTGAGAGACAGAGGTGATGTCAGTTCATTAGAAATATTTCTGTTGTGACTCTGGAAATGACACAAACTTGTGCCTTTAGAAGATTTATTATATAATACCAAAAATGCGCTACCCCTCTTTGTCAGGGATCACGTCACTCTTTCCTCAGCTGTTGTTGTTTAGTTGGGATGGATCTGCTTTCCTCATCAGAAACAAGTCCATGAGGAACTAATTATTTCTATATATGACTTGGAAGCAGCCCAAATGAATACTAAAAGGCCCTGTTATAGCAAGAGGATCTGCTGAATCAATAGCACAATTGTTTGATTTATAAACCATGACCATGGTGACTTGTTGGATGTTGGCCAAATAATGCAGTTAGTTGCGGTTTTTCAAGGGCCAAGAGGAAAACAACGTCAACTTGAGGTGCCAGCCTCGGCCCACTGACTCCCTCAGGCTAGGATGATCCATAAAATTAGAATTAACAAGCCAAGAGTCTTTTTTTTTCACTTTGTTCATATTTAAAACTCTTTTCATCATTAAAACATTCAGCCTACTCACTCTTCAATGCACTGCATCAAATATTTTCACATATTTTCAATTATAACGTCATTAATCATTTATGCTGCAGTGGACAGTATGGTTCAGTGGTTCACCTCCTCTTTCTGAACGAATAATAATAATGATTATATAAAAAAGAAAACCATAAATTTAAATTAAAAGTGTTAAAGTGCGCAGTAGATTGATGGTGGGGAGGATCCATTCTAACGGGAAATGATTCACGCAGCTCTTTGTACCTGACCCCAGTATTGTTCATTTTCAAAGCAGTCCACAGTGCCTCCTAGTGCCTACGAGAAAACATGACTAACGACGTACGGAGCAAAGAGTCAGACGGGGTCTGTGTATTTTCAGTTACACAACAGGGCGTGGGTGACATTAATTAGTTTTCATGATGGATGTACAATGAGCAGAAAGTTCATGATACATTTGGCCGGTTTTCCAAATTAAAATAATCGGGTCACAGGATCCTGCATGCACAGCGCAGTCTGCAGCAGACTGTTTAGGTTTGCATAACCCTTACAGAGTCAGGTCGGTGACCTCCGGGTACTGCTGATCGTGAACCCTGGAAGTTTAATTTTAGACTGAAAGGGGCAAACTTAAGGTTTTCTCCGCAAATGGCTGCTGCATTACTGTGGAGTACGGAGCAGTTTGCCCCGAGTATTGACTTACAGGCTGATAAACGGGACGCCAGCTTGTTGGACTTGTGCATGAACTCATGTTCAACTCCTGACTCTTTCGTAAATGAATTAATGAGATTTAGTTAGGTTTGAATTATAGAAACAAGTAAATACAAGGACAGCTCAAAAGGCTAGTACACCATATGATTTAATTGCGTATTGTGTGTTAGAATTAGACATGTAACAACAAAAATTGTAAATGATTTTATTACTTTATATTTTGTTGTAATATGTAAATGTAAAATTGGTTTGTAAAATGTTTTATTTATTCTTGGCTTTATTGTCCAATTAAATAGCATTTTGATAACCACCGTATCAGACGACAACTTATCGTTTCAGATGGAAAGTAGGGAAAGGCTTGTGAATGCGGTGTTAACAAAGCAAATTTTATTATGAACATTTTTATTATAAGTAGCAAACATTTTAATGCTCAATTTGAAATCACCACAAAAATGTATTGGCGTGCTGAAGGTTTTTTAGCTAAATAAAACGGTAGAGACAGATAACCCTCGCTGGCCTATAGTTCTCTACTGACGAGAATAAACTTCCTTCAAGACCTCTCTCAGGGCAACGTAAATCAGTACGCAGAGCCTCTTTGTTGATGTCATTTCTGTGCGACAGACCTCAGTGTACAGGAATGCTGGGAATGGGTGAGTCGCTGCCGAGGGCCATAGTATCAAAGTCTTTGAACAGTCATTTACGGACTTGAATAACACAGTGAAAAGAGGTATCAGCAAAATTGTCCTGCAGAATCGCATTGTTTGCAAGAGTGAGTCTTTGGCCGACTGGCGCTGTTAGTTTTAAAGCTAGCGGGGCTAATGTTAGCGAGCGGAGCCAGGCCCAACGAAGAGTCGCACCTCGGAGTTGACTACATTGTTTTTGTCAGCGACGCCAGTTAAACAGCTAATAAAACAAATGTGATTAGTGACACTTCACTCGTTGTTCTGAAAAATTCAATCCCCAAAAAACTCGCATAGTTAATTCTGGTTCGTCAGAAATTTGAGGCTGCTTTAGTCGCGCATTCAACGTTAGCATAGCCTTTAAACGTTAGCTAACTGAATTAAAGGTAGCTAACTACATCAAAATAATGACTTCCAGGAGGACAGGCTATGCTGGTAGCATGGATTCCTCCACGTCAAACAGCGGCAGCAGCTCGGCCCACGGTGGAAACCGTAAACAAAGTATCATCAACATTCCCGACAGGACCGGGGTAGAGTCCTGTTATGATCGGAAAACAGACAAGCCTGAATACGGAGCCTCGCAGGGCAGCATGACTGTAACGACGCTGAAGTCACGTCTCGCCCCGACCATCCAAACTGCCATGTCGGCCGCAGTTGATACTCTTTTGGGCGAAGTGGTGCTTGTGCTCAATGAGACTCAGCAAGAGCTGCTACACAAGGAACAAGAGAATGAAAGACTGAAAGTGCGTCTTGAAGTGTCGGAGAGGGAGTTGAAGACCTTGCAGGAGTGCCTGTGTAGTGCTCAGAAGCTCATAGATCAGCTGCAGATCTCGTACACAGGCCCTCAGTCGATTAGTCAGTCAGTTTTCGCCCCGTCACTGTCTTCCATGGCTTCAATGACTTCAGGCTTGGACCGGGACCACCAGAATTCCCGAAATGTGAACGGAGCCGGTGTTGACTTGGGTCTTGGAGGCTCTGTGGATGATTCACTTCATGGGTTTGAGCCAAGAGATGACTACAAGATGTGCCAGCTTTCAATCCAACCAGATGGCTCTGTGACTAACCACGCTCTGGACTTTGCGTCCAACACATCTCACATGTGCTCTGATTCCAGCAGACCAGGTAAATATAAATGGGTGTTACTCTTTGTATTCTGGCTGATTGCATTGACTGTGACTCATAACAAATGAATCAGTACCTTTGTAAGTTGACAGATGTATTTTAATGTAGTAATGTTTCTAGGTTAACCGTCTGTGCATGTCTGAATTTGTCATTAGATGAGAGGCAGTCTCAAGGACCAGGTGGAGCATCCAGGTTTGAGATTAAAGAGGAGCAGGGACCAACGGGCTCTGGTCCGCCCAGTAGGAAGGAGCCGGCGTTGCGTAATGACAACAGAGTCGGGGATGGAGAGCGATCATCCCACAACGTGGGTGACCTTGGCTACGTTCAAGTTGGAGGGGAGGAAGGTTCCCAGCGTTCCTTTACTCACCCTTTGCGTCACCAAAGACCTGAGCGAGACTGCAGCGGTGCCCTGCAGCAGGGCGGACTTGACGGACAGAAACAGTTGGCAAGGACTTCTGGAGGTGGAAGAGGAGACAATGTTTCACCAGGTAGAGCAGAGGACTCAGCAGGACCTTCGGCCCCTGACACAGCAGGGGAACCCTCTGGAGATCGGCCCCACCACTGCTTGGAGTGTGGAAAGACCTTCCGTCTGATCTCCAGCTTGAAGAAGCACATCCGTATTCACACCGGAGAAAAGCCCTACCCGTGTGGAGTCTGTGGCCGCCGCTTCCGCGAATCAGGGGCGCTTAAGACCCATTTACGCATACACACAGGTGAGAAGCCATACTCTTGCTCTGAGTGTGGAAACTGCTTCCGCCACTTGGACGGTTTGCGCAAACACAGGCGCACGCACACCGGAGAGAAACCCTACGTGTGTGCCATCTGTGGGAAGCGCCTGAGCCGCCTGCAGCACCTCAAACACCACCAGCTCATCCACACCGGGGAGAGGCCGTGCTGCTGCCCCTTCTGCAACCGCAGCTTCAAGGAGCCCGCAGCGCTGCGAAAACACATCCGCATACACCGGGAGGAAGGCGGTCACATGGGAATCGCTGCCAGTGATGACACGGACCCAGATGCCATGGACGACATTAACAATCTCCACCCAGCAGCTCCGTCCCCTCAGATGAGGTTTGGGGAGTGGGGAGCTGAGGAGGAAGACGGCTCGGTCGTGGATTGCGTGTAGAGAATGATTGACGGAGTGACCGTCTCGTAAAACGCATGGACTGAGGTGTTTGTGTAGTCTGTAAACATGGTGATTAAGGTCATCTCTGTTCCATGCTGTTGAGGTGAAGAACCAGGCTACATGTAACCCGAGCCTTGGAGTTTCGTTTATCTCATTTTCATATTTCATACTCTTAAATGTAAAAAAAAAATATCTTTTAAAATATCTGTTGCACATTCTTCAACTGCAAGTATTTGTTTTCTGGGCATTCCTCAAGCAGCAGCAGTAGCGGACAGATTAGTCTTGGCACAGGAAGTTGCTGGTTTTTCCAACTTTCTGGCAATAATTTGGGAAATTGACGGTAGGGGTGGACAAGAGCCGCTCTCCCACTTTTAAAGTCTAAGTGCCTTGAACACTCACTCAAACATCGTCATTGACTGCTGCTGCTGTTTGATCCAGATAGTTCCCACCTTCATTTCAGTCTGGACGCACTCTTGTGACTCTGGTCATGACTTTCTTGTAGTTTGACACACTAGTCAGAATTTGAATTTGCTGTCGTTCTTGGCTTTTGCGGACACACTTAGCTGTTCAAACAGAAAGAAAAGGATCCGCAGGGCTGCTCCATGCTTCATATGTGGACAGACATGCAAGAGTACAGAGCATGTACGCTGTGTGGCTGGGCATTACTGAGTAGACCAAATATCACAGTATTTTTAGTTCAGTTTTTTGAGCTTGAAAAAAGGATAATATTTGGGTATGGGTCTTGGTGCTTTTACATAATATTTAAAAACTCAGATGTGGTGGAAGCATCTTCATTTCGCTGAGCTGGAACAACCGATTAAACTAAAAAAACTGGTTCTTTTTAACTTTCATGCTGATCTTAAGATCAGGAACAGAAAACATTAACAAGCTGGCATTATTTACCAAAATCCCAAACAATCTCTCTCTTCTGTTATGATAGCAGACTTCCGACTCTACTTGGGTATTCATCCTCGCTGTGCTGCCACTCGATTCAAGTTTTTGATGGTGCAAAATAGGACAGCCGAAAACAATAGAACTTATCAGTTAATAAAAATCAAATTCTCTTTTACAGTAGTTGTCCTGCTACAGGTGGAAAAGTGCTTATGAAGGACCAGTGCACAGCTTTGAATATTTTTTCGGTGCCACAGATGTCACTATGCTCCAGTAAACATTAATGTCAAAAAATGCTACTTGATAAAAGAGGGAAAATGAGAAACCCAGTGGACATAATCTGCATTGCGTTCTACCCCGATGAGGCCATTTTTAAGTCAAAACGCCTCATTCTGACTGCATTTACTCTGTTGTGTCTTCATGAAGTGTGAACCAGTCCTTCAGTCGAGGGCGTCTCATTGTGAGGCCGCGCTCTGCTCCGTCTTATCTCTTGTCTCTCTGTAGAGCCCTCATCAGTTACACAATCCAGATGTTTTCAGTCCAGCGGAAGTTGTGTGTGTCAAGACTAAACTTGAAGATATCCATGCATACACAAAAGTCGTCGGGCTGTTTGAAGAGGACCTGGGCACAGCCCGTTGTTATCAGCATGCACCCAGATCAGCTGTTTAAACATTTTGCTGCCCCTTGGGTCTGATTGTTATCTCTCTCTTTCTCTTTCTCATGGACCATGTCTTGGCATTCCGGATTTTTTTGTCCCCCCCCGAGCTGCTGCTGTATGTCTAGAGAGCCTCACCTTTCCTGGACTTGTATTATTGTTACCAGCCAGTTACTTAGCAGACAGACTTTGGTGCTTGCATGTGCACATCTGTTCCTCTCCCGGCTGCTGCTGTAAATAAGAAGGTAGTTTTAGCCATTTTATCCGGTTGAATGAGGGTTAACTTTGGTGAAAAAGTTCATGTGCAACAATTACTTCTTTTTTTTTTTTCTTAAGAAAAAAAAAACAACAATAATGTAACGTGCTTTGAAAACACTGGTATGCTAACATTCAGTGTAAATATATCTAATCTTACTAAATTTCTTCATGATGTTCTTCCTGATGCTTCAGGCTTTATAGCAGAGCGTAATCCTTCTCTACTGTACGTCTCCGGTGTCATTTCATGTACACTACTATAACGACCTCCATGTAACTACTCTGTGTACATTTACAGGTATCAAGTCATTTTACAAGACACTCAAAATGTTAAATATCTGTTACTGTATACCCAGAATACGATTTGCCAAGGTAGTCCCCACCCAGATAATCATATTTATTGTTTTTTGTTGTTTTGTTTTTTTTTGCATTATATACAGGGATGCCTTTGCATGTAGGTTTAAGCTGAAATGGCATTTGTCCTAAAGAAGTCAGTGTTAAATGTGAATTGAATTACTTTTTATGCTTCTGTGTTCAAAACACCCCTTCCCCCCACACACCCACACACACACACTCATGACGTTCATCCCATTACCTACTGTAAATGTTACTATATTAAAGGGCCTTGTTTGTACTTCTTTTCCTTCTGTGGCTGTTTATTCAGTATATCAAATTAAGAAGTGCTTATTTTAAAGAAATTAGACATAATAGTAATGATAATAATAAATTTTATTTATGTAGCGGTTTTCAAAACAAAGTTACAAATTGCTTCAGAGTGTGAAAGTATGAAACCAAATTTTAAACTTTGACCGCAGTGAAACTATTCGCTGGATCAACAACGTGGCGGATTGCTCAAAGCTAAAGCCGTGACGGTATCCTAATTTTAGATCATGGCAGCATTGTTTCTTGGCGTTCAGTCAGTTCATTTCATTTTGTCACGGCAGGAAAACCACGTTAGTGTCGGAGGCGAGTTTATTTGCGCCGACTGAAATGTCGCCAAACAGATTGCGGACTCGCCCAGAGACAGCTTCCAAATAACACCTTACTCTCCCGCTGATGCTGAGTAATGACAGCTGTGTTCATACATACAGGCTAGTTATTTGAGGAGGCCTTTGGTATGATTAGAGAAGCTTAACGTGTTGCATGTAACTTAAAAAACCTGAACGTATGGCAGCATTTCACTATAACATACATTTTGAGTTCCTCCTCAGGCCAAGTTTCAAATCAAGGAGCTCTTTACAGCTCTGGCATAGGCTGAGTGTTGGCTCTCGTTTACACTGTAATACCTGTAATGCTGTTCACTGTTTATTTAGGATTCTTAAATAACATTCAAGACGTCACGTGTAAGCATCTTAATCCATTCACTGAGAGCCAGATAAGCTTCAATGGCATGTGGGATGACTGATGACCAGATTTAAATAACCATCGCTGAGATACTGGGGTATGTGGGGTATACTGGTTACATCCCGAACATCAGTGACATCTTACAGGCAATTTGTCAGCGATTTGTTATTTTTTTTTGTAAATGTTCAGAACTTGAGCACAAAACTGTGTTTCTTCTTTTCTTAACTGGTTGATCATCTCTGAAACCCCGAGGTTCATCTTTTGGCCAGCTGCAGACGTGTCAGAGACCACAGCTTTGAGCGAACAGATGGTGTGTCTGCTGTGGTCGAAGCAACAGAAAACAACACACAGCTCACTAATTTTCTTTGCACAACAGGAAAGGGGAAGGAGGTTGTTTTTGTTTTTTGTAGCGAATGTAGCCTTTCCAGTGTTGTTTAGACAAGTCTCGGTTATTGTTACAGTGCTTGTGTAATGATATTTCATAATCTAAGACATGATGATGGTAATAGTTCATATTGCTGTAATGTCTGTTGTCGTTTCGGTGGAACAGGAATTACTGCAGAAACATTCGAAGCTGCTTAATTGCATGTTGGTTATCTGAGTGGAACAAAATAATCCAGTGTTTGTTCAACTTCGAGAACGTATGGAACATTCAAACTTATCCCAACAAACCAGACAAACCACAAATGGGGGTTGCAACATCAACTTGAGGCTGCAGCTTGAAGTTTTGTGGACCACACTTTCACGCTATTTTTTCCCCCTCCCGAACACATGAGCGGAGGTTCTCTCAGTGCTGAGCTGGTGTTTCATGATAGATGAGACGGCGAGGCACCTCGGTGGCTGGTGAGAGCATCTAGACGAGTCACTACAGCTGCTTTAATGCCGTCGGACAGAGTGGACAGAAAATCTCACTGATAAATACTGTAAACTGATATTGTCCATATGTTGCAAAATCTGGTGGTTTTTAAGCCTTTGACACGTTTCTGAAGGCGTTTATTTACAAGTTCAAATTACATCATCTTCATGCTTGAATAAACAGAAAGTCGATTTACTCGATTTAAGTTTTCTGATGTACGGTACTTGCTTTTGCTACCGTTAAATATGAGAAGGAAATTTTTCACTTTTACTGCATTGCATTTACTTGACAAATACAGTAAGTGGTTACTTTGCAGTTTAGAGACTTAGACAAGACTTCAGAATATTGCTGCAAATATAAACTGACTGGGGTATTTCTGTTGCGCCGTGCTTTGGTTGTCCCATTCATAAACCCGTGCTTTTAACCAAAGGTCAGTAATGAGATTTTCAGAGCCGAGGTCAGAGGTCACCTTCAAGATCATTTCAGACGCTTGACACTGTTGTTTCTCTTTTAGGTTATTACACAATGGCTTTAACAATACGACAATTATTACCATTAAAAAAAGGAGAGGTGTAGTTTAGATAGTTAGGCTACAGCATGCGGTTGTTAGCTCAGTCACTACGCAAAAAATTAAAGAAAAGAAAACGTCTCAGTTGGGGATGTTTGTCCCATGGTCCACCACGTGTCCCAGACAGTGGCATGACTTGAGTATTATCATTCTTTTGTTATATAAGGATAAAAACTGCATTTACAGGAATGATGTATTTTGACTATTTATGTTCTCTCAGTACATGAGTTGTGACAGGTTTTTTGCATTTCAGTGAAATTAAGCTTTTTCAAATTCATTTGTTAGATTGCCTCCATTTTTTAATTTACCCTTATTAAAATAACGCAGGAACATCAACCCCGCAGTGTGGGCTGGTTGTCACGAGTGCACCAGAAACTGTGTCTGTATTTTTTAACAAAATGAGCTTAAGGAAAGTGAGGACTATCTGTTTGTACGTTGCAGACTGGTTTTTCGAGGGATTCAAGTCAAACTAAAAAGTGTGACCACTTAGCCTCTTATGTTTTATTTAACTTGAAACCAGAGTGCACTTTGCTGATCACACTTTACTCTTTGTCAAGTACAAATTTAAGTTTCCCTTGTAATGGAGTCTTTCTGTTTTGCTATATTGATTCTTTCACTTCATTAAAGCATCCAAATACTTTCACTACCATCCTCAGACAGACAAAGTTCCTTCTCTCCGTTGGCGTCTGGTTTCAACTGTAGGTCAAGTAGCACAGCTGTTTATTTGTGTATGTCATTACTGTGTAGTCTAATGAGAAACACCAAGGTTTCGGTAGTGAAGTAATTATATTCTACTGATAATAATAATACTCAGGGATGGTTTATGTGAGACCTACAAAGTATCTGCATTGTGTGTGTGTCTTGGCAGGCGGTGATGCAGTGATGGCGAGTAGCGGAGAGAAATGTGAGAAGGGCCTGTGAACTCTCTGCCGGCCCATGCAGTCATTTCCTCAGCGACTCAATGTAAACACTCACTGTTTTTTTGGAGAGGAAGTGACTCAACTTTCCCTTTTTTTCTCTTCCTTTCTCTTTGTCTCCTTCTCACGTTTACCCCCCCACCCCCCAGGGATGAACCCTCACATTTTTAACGTGGTCACGTGGTTCATCAGCATGTTGACTTTAAGGTGCTCCTGCTTGTTTCTGTCAGTGAAGTAACGGGTTTACTTTATGCCATTACATTATGGTTTCATTTGACACACATTATTATACTGGACATTTTGTAACGTTCACTGTCTGCCAAATAAAAAACACCCACAAGAAGCTCAAGATGCATTTCTGGAGTTCAAAAGAGCCGACAGTGTATGAGTAATAATAGTAATAAAACATTTATTAGGCTTTACTCACAGTGGGAAGAAGACAAATTTAAGGCCTTAACTTTTATATAGGATTTAAGATTCTGGTTTAAATGAACTATTTTGCTATTGTAGTAGCCTGCTGTGACGTTTTTGTCTGTATTTTCCCTATCATTAGGGGAAAAAAATAATAAAGCAACCACGTCTTTGAACACAGAGACATGTTGAAAAAATACGAGTCGTGTCAGGTAAAGTGAGAACAAAAGACACATCTGTATACAACGTTACCCCCTGATTTGTTTTTCTCTTTAAGTGAGCAGCTAACTGCCATCTCAGGACAAAAGCTTGATGTCCACCGAGCTGCTTCCTCACAGAAGGTTTAAAGGCCCTTAGCCTGACCCGATGACCCATTTCAGAAAAGTCTGACAATACAAAGTTTTTTTATTTATGATGTTGTCACTGGCAGTAAACATTATGTCATATTATCTTGTAAGCAGAAATACTACAGGTGTAAAGAGGTGTTCCTGATTTGTCAGGGTCATACTGGTGATTTACACCAGAAACTCTTAAGGGAGCGTACAGGTGTATACAGCAGTATGTCAATATTTTTTGGGATTTTCAGAGTGACACACACAGCTGTGCAGTTATGATTTGCAGAGTGGGGGTCTGTGCGTGGGCAGGAGGGGAGGGGAGGGTGCGAGGAGGAATAACCAACAAGGAAACCACTTTCAGCTTTGCTCCTGCACCGCCTGGCTGGCCCGCAGCCAGGAGAGAGAGAGAGAGAGGGAGGGTTGGCTCACCCCTTCTCCTCCTCTCCTCCCTCTCCTCCCCTTCTTTCTCTCGCAAACCCTCATACGCACTCTCTGCCCAACTCTCCAAAGCAACAGGCGAGAAGAAGGAAGAGAGCGACAAAAGCGAGGGCAACTTTTTTTCCCCCCCTTTTTTTGTTGAAAAAACAACAGCAACAAGGGCTACGAGGAACTTCTTAAGATGTCAAACAAGTCGGTTTTACAGACGGATAACTCGGGTACGCGAGGGAAGTGATCCCCCCCCCCCCTTAAGGAGAAAACAGGAGGGAGGACGCGCTTTTTTTCCGCCGTATGAGACGTCAAAAATCTGCCTTAACAAAGCAGGCGTCTTTGAGCCGCAGCTTGAAGCCCTCAGCTTGTGATTTAATGTCCCGGGGTCTCTGTGGAGGGCAGTGAAGGATGCCAGGATGCCCTCTCTGATCTCCCGTCTGCTTGTCATCTGGCTGAGCGTCCACAGGCTGGTGTGGTGCGCGGAGCGCTCCTCCACGCGGGAGCGCTTCAAGGTGGTCATCGCTCCTCTCATCTGCAAGCGGATCTGCCTGAAGGGACAGTGCCAGGATACCTGCGAGCAGGGCAACAACACCACGCTGATCGCGGAGAACGGACAGGCCGCCGACACGCTCATCGGACAGGGCTTCAGGGTCGGTGAGTGACGGTGCGAGGCTGCGGGAACAATGCTGTTTATTTATGAAGGGATATAATTAGGCCTCTGCGATTAACTAATACTGCCGCTCTGACCCCTGGGTTTTATAGTATTTCCTCTACAGAGCTTCCATCTCCTCTGCGGAGGTGAGGGAGGCCTGTTTGGTTGCTCTTAATAGACTTTATGGAGGTAAATATCACATGGTATGGAAAAGGCTCACGCTGTAAAAACGCACTGAATCTGGCCCATTCACACTGCACCGCGTGGTAGCAGTATTTCAGACATTATTCTGGGATAATAACTCTTCTGAATTCATTTCCAAAATCAATAGAGTGGAGAATAGAATAGAGTTGCCACTATGAAACGCAATAAAATGCTTAAAATTGGACCCAATTATGTGTTACTAAGGCCAGATTTTGTGGTAATCACAAGGCAGTGGTGGAAAAAGTATTAAGACCAAGTACTTAATAAAGTGAAAGTGCCAACTTTTGTTCCGTTACCAGGAGAGGTTCTGCATTCAGATCCTTACTTTAGCAAAACACTGCAGTATTTAAAAAGTCCTGAAGTTGTAACAGTGGACATACAGTGCAAAGGGTTAGGGTCTCATATAAGATCTTTACCTGCAAAGTAACTTAAGTCTTCAGATTAGCTGAGTAAAAAGTACTTACTTGACCTCTGTAGTGTGGGGAGAAAAGCAGAAAGTCATATTATGTAAGTATGTGACTAAATATATTTTGTTTCCTTCCCTCCTCTGTGCAAAATTGGCATAAACAAATATAACCTCCTGGAAGTGGTTATCATAAGTCAAACAATACCCACCCACAAACCAGGTATAACTGATTTATTCATGCCTTTATTTCTATAAAAGTACCTATCTTCTTTATAACTTCCATTTGATACCACACACTTATACCACCACCATGAATTCATGCCATTGAGGTCTATGTCAAGTGGGTATAAACTCTGTTCTGCAAATAAATAGGTGGCTAAGATGGGTTTACCCTCGACTGCATTGCTGGAAAACATTCCCATCTTACACTTTAATTACCGAGGCATGGCTCATTACACAGCATATAAATGTACTTTTAAGATCTATACCCCCACCCTCCTCGAAACCAGTGTCAGGCATGAGTGCAGCCTTTCTGTGCTCTCTATCAGATCGGCTGTGGTGAGATGTGGAGCCGGGCAGTCTACGTCAGCCTCCAGCCCAGATCTGGATTTCACTGCCCCCCAGTTTCTTTTACTTGCTCAGCGTCGAGAATAAGATACTCGAACATGAGATGTCGATGGACCGTCTGAGATGTTCAGCTGTGATAAAGGCAGTTTAATACTGTTTGGGACAAGTGACAGACTTTTCTGTATTTGAAAGTAGTGCCATAAGTGATTGTTATTTCTCTGTTTGTTTTAGCAGCAGATGTTAATAATAATAATAATAATTATTATAGTGAATTTATCCCTTTTGTTTAGCTAAAATAACTTAACAGGGATGAATGTAAACCCCATATTCCTATGTAGCACACGTCTAAAATAATAATAAACTCTATCTAAAAACATAAAAACACACAGCTTCATATTCCTGTGGACATCACACTGATGCCGGAAATATCTTCCTTTCTTCCAAAACTCATATACTTCAAGCTTTATAATTTTCCCTGGATGCTAACACACGTGTTCGTATGTTTGGATTTTAAAGGAGAAGCTAAGATGCAGTAGTGCTGAATAAAAACAACTGCTCTTAAGCGATGCCTTATGGTCACCTTTCGGCTGTCGAAAGACCGTAAAGCAAGTCAAGTCGCAGAGCTGTGGTGCTTCCTCCAGTCATCACGCACAGTTTTGCAGCAAAGAGAAGTTGTGGAAGTAAGCAGGCTGGATTTAATTGAGGTCGAGTGAATCCTACTTGTAGCTCCTGGACAGAATTCTTCCTCGGTGACGCTGTGCAGTGCCGCAGAGTCAGAGAGTTGGCTTGGCCACCAGTCCTCCTTCTCCTCCTCTGATTTCATTGTGGTGCGTCACCTTTTGGAGCTTCTGTGTCAAATAATTCAAGAGAGACATTTCAAATTCCAAGAATACCTCATGCTGCTTCACATTTGGTGTTGATAGCGAAGCCGCTCTGCAGTCACCTGTCTTCAGGATTTCACGTTCAAAGCTTCTGAAAAAGATCCTCGCTGAGCGTATGAGTTTTTGCAGCAGGGCACAGAGGGTTCGACTTCAGCTGGGAGACGAGATGTGTGCTGTTCATTGTGAGGGCTGGAATGTGGTGTGGACAAGTGGAAATTTCTCTCTCCCGTGTTAAAACAGCCACGGCTATAGCAGCAACAATATGAAGACTTTTCCATATTTGAGCTGTTGTGACGTCAGCACTGCGGCGCTGAGGCCTAAAGTGAGCAAACCTTTCCTCAGAAGAAATGTAGCTCCTGTCAGCGTGTGCAGGTTCAGGAATACCTTTCAGTACGTGTGCTTCGACATGTTCGAGGATTTTCACAATCAAGAATATAGTGGACAGATGGGCTAAGGGGAGAAGAACATTCATGTTTTAGTGGTGATCTGGATCTGGGACCTCAGCCAACAGTTGAATGTCAGTTTTATGGCCATATCTTTGAAAGTAATAGAGAGAATGGTTTTCTTTTTAACCTCCACTGGGCTGGTTAACCAGATAAAATGACCTGTTGATAAGAAACTCAAACCAGGGTCTTTGCTGTTACTTGATGTACATCTGCTCCGGAAACATATAGTTTAAGACCTGAGGATACAGGATCAGCGATGGATTTAACCTTAACCTGGAGTTGGATGAATGATATACCAGGGTTAAACAGCTGTAGAACAAACCGGAAAATATGTTGCAATATGTATAAGTGTTGGCAAACCCAGAGCGGTCAGTTTACAAATATGAAACAGAGAAAAGCAAGTAAATCCCTGTTTTAAAAAAGTGTTACCAACTAATGATATTTTTCGCCATGCTAGCAGCATGTCAGCAGTCAGTTTATTTGGTCCAGAGTCAAAATATTTCAACTACTGCTGTTACAGATGTTCCCAGTGCTGCCCCTGAGGATGAATCTTAATCTTATGAATCTTGACTTTGGTGATTCCTTGGTTTTTCATCCAGTGTCACCACGAGGTTGACGTTTGTGGTTTTGAGTGTAATATCTCCATATTCATTGGATGGATTGCCATGAAACATGTTACAGACATTCATGTGCCCCTCAGGGTGAACTGTGTGGATTGTTCACAGAAAACAGCTGGCTGAGACCCAAAACAGAACATTTATGGACAAAAAAACTGAAACAGTGAGCTGACAGACCTGAAAATGTGCCATAGGGTCGAGCGATAACTCTCTGCGGGTTCGTCACTATGAGCGACGCCTTTCACATTACATTTAATCATTTGATACAGTTGTTACTATAAAAGACAGCGCCTTATTGAGTTCCATCAGTCACTAATGTAGCTTAGGAGAGTATTGGTTCATAAAGTTTGTTCTTAAACATCAATCATCTACATTTCAACACATCATACGTCATAAATGTGAATAAAGAAATCTCTTAACCGAGCAGAATGTGTAATTATGTCGTCTCAGAGTAGGACAGACGGACACCATCCAGATGTTCAGCAGAGCAGATCGTCTCACCCTGGGTTTCCATGAGGACATGTCACCTGAACGACAGGCAGCTCCTCTCGACATCATGGACTGTTCCAGAGAGCTTATGCACAGACAGTCACAGATTATAGATTAACTGTTATGGTTAAGTAAGTAGCAGTTAGACTGACTACAGGTCTATTTAATATACAGTGTACAGCATACATCACAGCAGTCCCTTTATGTAATCATTGTTTTACACGTGTCTTCTGAGCTCCGGCATACTCTGCTCTTCATACACTATATACTTATCAGATTGGGAAACTTTATCATTAAGAAGGGAACACTTATGCCAGATACGCTCGGGTCGTGTGTCTCCAGCGAATCCACGTCGTTAATACTAAGCTATCTTTAAAGGCACACTTCCCAAAACTGATGAAAGCACAGAAACTTGAAAGCCTCTCAAAGAAAAGCTGACTTTTACAGCCTGTTGTGCCTTTTCCTTGGATTTTATCTGTGTAGGTGCTCTGAGGGGGGTCATCGTTATAGTTTATGTCTGGAATAAAAGAACAAGTCCATATTTGATAAGTAAGTCAGAAGATTGTAGACACCTTGACTGAAACCTTTGCACGCTCGTGCCTTTCCTCATCCCCGTGGAACCTGAACCTGTTTACTGGCAGATGAAGACTTTCTTTGTAATTATCTCCATGTGTTTGGCTGTCGAAATATCCAAGGGCCAACTTATTTTCTCTTTTTATTTATCCTCAGCACTTGACAGTTTGGTGTAAATTGCAGGATAGGGAGAAGCAGAGAAGGTTCCAGGGTGCTTTTTTTTGCTCCTTGGAGACTGGCTGCTTTTGTTTATGTGTGTGTGTCTGGGTTACACTTTGTCCACCTATGAAAGGGAGAGAGTTATGTTTTCAGTAGTCTTGAAAGATATGCTTTCAAACTAAAGTGGTTACATAAAACTCAGTGTATCTATGCACATGCCTCATATGTTCTGACTGCAGGTGTGTCTTTTCCAGCAAGAATTAGCCTAGTAGTTTTTCTTGCCGTTGCTAGCACAGAGGCATCCCATCCATCAGCCTCGCTGACAGCAGCTGCTGAACTCCCAGACGGCACTCTCGACTCTCGTCTCTCTTCTGTATCTCAGTGGCATCTCCTTTTTGCTATGGCTCCGGATGTCCAGGCTGCTCCAGATTCTCATCTTATTCTGAAATAACTAAAAGCCCAGGGCATCAAGTTGCACAGGAAGCGGTCTTATCATATCCCAATCTGGGCTTGACTCCCCTAAAATGGCCATCATGAAAAGTGGATATGGCTATTTCAGGATTTCCCATGTGGTTCTGTATTTAAAGTAAAGTGACAGTAGTAGCCCTGTGGTTTGTTTTGGTTTTCCCTTGGCATGGGTCAGAGGTCCATGGGAGCCTGAAAAAATGAAGTCAGGTCAGTCAAATGCAGCAGACAGAGCAGGTTCTGCTTTCTCTTTATTTGGTGGGTGAGTTTATTTTGACTTTCAAAGCCCTCCGCTCTTCCACACTCTTCTTTCTCTCGTGCCAAACGCTGGAGAAGGCGGTCTTACAAGGGCGACCAAAAACCTGCAGCACTCCGGGTTTTTGCCACAGCTTGGACTGAACTCAGAGGCGAAACTGGGCACGGCTCCCGTGCTCACACCCTGTCAAACAGAAACACACACATGCACGAGGGGGTTGGGGTTTGTGAACATTCATGTGCTCATTTGCAGCTTATTAATCGTGAAAGCTTCTTACTTTTTGGTGAAAAGCACATTTGTCATGTGTGTTTTTGCAAGCTGACCATTAAGTCCTGCCAAGGCTGTGTGTTCATATTTATGGATGCACATTCTGTCACCTCTCCCTGTCTATTTATGCATGTTGGGAAAATAATACATGGAGTTATTTGGAGTCTGTCGTTCTCATTAACCTTTTACCACTGTTTCACAAACGGGACTTACTCTCACAATGAAGAACTTTCACAGGCTGTTAATGCTTTGAAGCATTGGATGAATATGAACAGGCAGATCAGACTCTTAACTTTCTGTCACTTTCTGAAAGAACAAACAAAGAAGTGATGAAAATAATCCAGTGACACTTTGCAGCAGACAAGTGAAACCTTAAAAACATGGTGGCTCCCTATCCAACAAAGTGGAGTAAATATATGAAAAGCTGTTTTCAAATCCACAGTCACTTCAGTGTGTGTGTGTACATTTATCAGGAGTCCACATTCATGAATGCTCATTCAGAGAGAAAATCCACATGATCTGAGCTGGAGTTTGCCACGAATTTCAGACCGTCATCACTTTCTACATAAAAAAAAAAGAACGAAAAGCTCTGGTGGGCACGTTTTAAAAAAAGCATCACATTAAACTAAGTTTGAAAAAACAAAGCAGCAATTAGGTGTCTTTTGGAACCGCACAAGGCAACAGTGTGAATATCTGCGTGTGTGTATGCCTGAGTGCGTTTGGTGCTCAAGAGCAGTATATGAACCCAGCTCAAACAAACAGCCTTCTTTGCCATCTTTAACACTCTCCTCCCATTTGCTTAGCGAGGGGGGAGAAACGGAGCAGTTATTTAAAGCCGTGCAGAGGAATGCGAGCGCTAGGGACTGCGCCCACACCGTGCAGGACCCTGTAGCTGTAGCGATTAACCAGGGTAAACAGAACAACACGGCCTCTGCCAGCACTGCCTGCTGCCATACAGACATTACCTGCCACACGTTCCAGTGCTGAGTGCTGAGTATCCCACAGGGCAGGTATCTGACATAATCTCAGCAGAGCACTGTCAGCACTCTACCTGCCTGCCCTCCAGTCCCTATAGCTGAGGCTTTTAGACAGTCATTATATGACATCATCTGTATCCGTGCCAAGGTCCTGTCTGACTTTCTGGCTCGCTTTCCACAAACATCTATGCCAGAGGGGAGTCACAGGGTACTGCTGGATCCGTGCCCATCCAAGAGCTATGGAAACCGCACCGCTTATTTCCATGACATGCGAAAATCACATTGTGCAAGAAAGAGTTTGATTTAGATTTGGCTAATTGCAAACCTTACTTTAGATCCTAATGGCTGCTCCAGTTTTCTCAGGAGGAGTCTGCTCACCATCCAGTTTTGTAACTTTAACAAACTGTTGTTTTAGGCCGACTGTGAAAAGTAATGAATGCCTTTGGTGACAGTGGTCGACTCTGGCGAAGGGCAGAGATATTGTTTGGATAGCTGAGGCCGAGGCCGCTCAGAGTTTCGAGGGGGGGGTTGATGGAGCACAGAGCTCTGTAGGATGAGGAGGGATGCGTACGCAGGTTTGTGTTTTCAAAAGGCAGTGATTATGTCATTTACTCCCAACGTCTGGCTCAGCAGCAGGGCTCTGACCCACTTCGTACGTTGCTCTTTCTCACTGCATGCGGTATTTGGTCTCTCAGCACCAGCCGGTGGTAGGCGTATTTTGGGGTGTTTTGGAATCGATGGTAAAGCGAAGCACGTCATATGATGAATGCCATTCCCCTGTTCTTTTTTTAAACAGCAGCTATAGCCACAACTGTTTATGGAGCCCAGTGTTGTTTAGTCATGGTTCTCTTGAATCATGAGTGATGGTGCTGGATGGTAGCAGTATACAGCTGTTAAAAATTATAACAAAACTACACAGATTTTTTAACTCAATGGTATCGGACTGGCACTCGGTATCGGCCTAAACACAGACTTCAGGTATCTGGATCAGAGTCAGGGAAGAAAAAAATGTACCAAAAAATCTCTAGATTAAGTGAAACTGTGACAATAATATTTAACAATAAGACAGGGTCACTCATAGTGCTGAACCCACTGAGCACCAACAGGTCCAGCTTTTAGGTGCTTGCAGCTCATTGCTTTGGATTTCCAGGTTGAGCCTCACTGTTCCTCACAGCCCTCATATTGTGTAGTTTCACGCTGTAGGTTGGCAACTCCTGCGTGTTCAGCAGCAGAAAGTCGAGCCACACAAAAGGTGTATGCTGAGCGAATACTGGACCTACTCTGGATGTCATGTCAGCGTTGTACAGATTCTGTTGTGCACGTGGAAGTAAACAACTGTTTTCTAATGAGTTAGCCACGCTGACTTCCTCACCGAGGGGTAGATGAAAAGGTTGATGCCACCCACCTATCTGGACACTGGACACAGGAACAGCTAGCTTGGGTCAGTCTGTATTTAATAAAGTGTGGCTACCTGTTAATTAGCATGCTCTTTTGTTTGTTTGATCTGCACATGAACACAAGTGTAAAAAAAGGTGCAGGAGCAGTGACTACCTGAATTAAAATACAATTTAATTGAAGACTTTGATCTAGACCTGCTCTAATTGCAAAGTGTCATGAGATAACTTGTGAATTGACGCTATATAAATAACCTAAATTGAAATGAATTGAATTGTATTGAATTGAAGTCTCTGCTGCTTGTTAAATGTGTAATATGATGTTGGTGATTAGTTGTGTGATGGCAGACCCAATAAAAAGTTGAAAGAGAGAGGAGTTTGACTAATTACCTTTGAAAGCATAGAGCCGAAAAACAATTCTAAATTAATTTGAGTAATTTGCTCAAGCTGCACTGTGAGTTTAAAAAGGCTGCATATTTAGATGAGGCTATTATAAAAGTAAGAAAATTCCACCGGTGGAAACCCAACTCATTTTGGTATCACAGGATGTATTTCTGTTTCTGTATCAGCTGACAACTTGAGTTAAATTGGGATGTGGCTGTCCGGGGCTGTCCCTCGCCACATAGGCATACCCCACTCCCAACCCCACCCTTTCTTTGTCCACTGAGACCCCCTCCCACATAATCAATCCCTCTTTAACCCTTTAATTTTAATCTCTGAGTGGGCTGGCCCAGGCTGAATCATGCTGGAAGTGACTCATCTCAGATTTTGGTGTCTGATTCTTGCAGACTGACTAAATTGCTTATTTGTAATTCTACCAGATCATGACTGTATTCAAAGAAAGGGGCAGATCAGGCCATTGTATCATCTGTATGGTGAGAGATGATGTCTGCAATAGCTTTCAGTTCAGTGAGCTGGCGAGCTTTTGAACTGTGGTTTTTTAGGGCTGTAATTTGTTGTTTTTGTGCTGGGAGGGTGCGGCTGTGGCTGAAAGGACGTTGTGGAGGGAGGGGGCTGAGGCTGCGTCATCTCCAGACAGACAGGAGTGAGTGGGTGGGTGGTCACAGGGCACTCGGAGGGCAATCTTTCTTTCTTTCTTTATTTCTTTCTTACTTTCTTTCTTCCCCCATGCCAGTATGGAGACGTATTTTTATCAGCTTGCAAATAAGACAAGCATAACTTTCCCACTGCCAATCATTAGCTGCAATTTGCCAGAAATATGAAAAAGTGTGTGTCTGAGTCTGTCTTCATGTGTTTTTGTGGACATACATGGGCTCTTTTTTGTGCTGTTAGTTACTCTAGGCTTGCTTACTTAACAGTTGAGGAATGTACAGTATGTTTTTCCTTAAAGGGAAAAAAAAAAGTGTCTGGAAATCACAATAATCCCTCTGAAACATCACGTTATTTTTTTATTCTCTGGATTTTACATCTCTCCTCTCTGCCTCTTTCTGCTCTGTTCCCCTCACTTTCACCAGACATTTAATATATATGACAAAGACACCCTCCCTCAGCCAGCCCGAGCTGTGAGGAGATCTGTCTTTCTCCTCTTGGAGTGAATCATGACACAATGAAGAAGGAGCTCTCACTCGTATGTCACATGAAACACTCTGACGAGAGGGGCTTGAAGACAAAGACTTTTTTCCCCCTTTTCTTTTTCTTTTTTTCTTCGTCTCCTTACTCAGTTCAGCTCGCTCGTCTAGTTGGAGTGAGTGCAGCATGGGAAAATTATACGCTTCCTGACTTTCTTGGATCGTACCTGCAAGCTGACGTTCAATAGTGAATTAGGTTTCAAAGCCTCCACAGCAGAGGATAAAGTCAACTTTGAATGTTCTCTTAGCAGACCATGTATGGTGAAAATGTATTTAATGTCGCTGCCGTGTGTTTTCATTCAAATCATTAATTACAGGTAATGAAGTTATTAAATCCCCCACTGTATGCAGATTCATGGTCTGGATTGTTCTGAACTCCCTCCATTTTTTTTGACTACATTTGGAAAACAAAACTCATGAGAACATAGCTGCTTCTACAACTCCCTCCTCTGTTCATGCTTCACATTCATTCAGACCACCAAACTACATGTAGGTACGTTTGATTTTTAATAACACACCACCTCTAGTCTCAGGAATGTGTTTGATCCATAAAGGCCAAGGCGTGGCACAACACGGAGGCGGCTGCTTCTGTGACGCTAAGCTAACTGACGAAGAGAGTCCATGAGCGATTTGGGATCATATATTCTGCTAATGAACTCCGAGGTGATGCTTTAAAGGGAAAGTCCGCTGGAAAGTAAAATCCTCGTTATTATCTCAACTTTAAAACGTTGCGCTATTTTCCGTATGTAATGTGGCGCAGTCACCTAACCACAGCGGCTCTCCAGGAGACAGTACACCCTGCACTTAATAGCTCTCTCTCTCTCACACACACGGATACACACCCTTTCACATATAAGATCTGCAGAAAACATTAGCCTTGCATGGCAAGTGTGGCTCGAGCTTAAATGAACGAGGCAGCTGTGAAGGAGAGGAGTCACTGCATGTGTATGTGTTTTAACATACGCATGTTTCAGTGCTCTTGGAGCTCTGAAGACAAACTGACTGACTAAACAGAATCCAATAATCAGGATAACGTAGGCATGAATGTAATACCACTTGTTGTCGAGAGCTTTAGATTGATGCTGTGTGGAGCTGAACCTGGAACGTGGAAGTCTACAGATTCCCCAGAAATAATAAATATTGTCACATAAGTTTAGTTTTAGTGTATCATAGTAAGTGCAGATTGCGATGGTGAGACCAAAAAGTGAGACAGCTGCCAAGAAAGAGACCAGAATTCAAGAACACTGTTCACTTCCTGTTTCAAACAACCATTTGGACAGACCATTAGGACAGTGTTCAGCCATGTCTGTGGCAACAAAACCCAGTATTTTAAGCCAAAACATGATCTTTGCCTAACCCTAATCGAACATTTTTCGTGCCAAAACCTAACCAGACCTTCAGCACAGTCATGTCACAACATAAAACTGAAAACTGAAAAATGAAGTTGAAGCCAAAGAAAATGTAAAATTTCAGCGTATCCATGGTTTACGTAACTGTAAAATGCCAGTATTTATTCAGGCAACTAGACATCCAGTATTTCACCGTTCAGCATACCAACAAAGTGTAGAATGAGACAACAGTAAAGTCCCCCAAAACAGACCAATCCTTCATTTCAAGACTACATAAAAATGTAATTTATGGTTGCAGTGAAGCAGATCGGGTTCTGTTTATGGAATGGCAGATCCACATAGAGTGAAATCATCATTGGCTTCATGTTACCTACATAAAAATAATTTACATATGACATAAACAGACTTTAGACTGGGTGAAAAAGAAACCAAGTCAAGTCAAAAGAGCTGTGCTGGTACTGTACTTTGCACTGTGTGTTGCGTGGCATCACACTGGGTTCATTTCACAACTGATCTCATTCTCACAATCCCCACCCAAGAAATCTGAAATCTGATTCCTCCCCTTTCCTTTGTGTTCAGCAGTGCGACATTGACCCTGCCTGGGCTACATCAGAGCGCCTGCATCACTCAGACAAGCTCTCAGCCAGACGAGGCCTCCGCTCAGACTTTCCCCACACTAAGTCGTCTCTGTGGGTTTAGATTGTGTAATCACTTTTGGAAAGAGGTTTTCTTCCTGACTTTTTGTGTCTGCAGGCCTAATTTTCAACCCCCGCATCTTTCCCAGTTTCCTCTCATTCTAAATCCAGCAAAGAGATGAAATTTGAACCATGGAGACTGGAGTCTGACAAAGTGAAGTATTCTGCCTTCTACAGTCTTTGCTGCTCTCCTTCCTCCTGCCAAGCCTGAGCCTTCCAGCTCAGTTCTGCATGTTGCTGCCTGTACTAGTGTTTAAAGACCACTGTCATATGATGTTACATAGTGGAAGGCTGCTTCCGAAGTATCCATCTTGCTTCACATTTATACATCTCACCCCGTTAGTTGGGTGTTTCGCAGAGGTTCTTTAATATTTCTGCCTGACTTTCACTATGTGAGGATATCCCTGCTGTGTTTAAAGTGATCGGGTCCCCTAATTATGCTGCCGCCCAGATTCCCTGGAAGTCCACATATAATTACATCCATGTGTGCTCATTTGGCTCAGGAACAAAAAGAGGCCTCCTTTCTTGCCCCCTCCTGTCCTCTCCTCTCCTCTCCTCTCCTCCAGCCTGGATTTCTTCTTTCAGGATGGGTTTGTTTGGGCTTTAGAAGTGTTTAGGCTTAAATGTCCCAGATTTGGCGGCTCCAGAGGGCAACAAATAGCAACAGTTTAAAAAATGTGAACAGAGCATGCTTGTGTTTACTGGCCAAGCTGACCTGTGACGCATGACATTAAAAATTACCAAGTGTACTAAAAGGAAAAAAGGACATTTGTAAGTCATACTTCCTTTCCTAAACATGTCATAGGAGTGTACTGGTAGTTATCGTTGTAGTTAGTTGCATTTTATACTACATGTCACAGTGGTGTAAACCTCAGCACTGCACAAGTGTTGTTACCAATGCGGATGCAGATGTAACTGAGATGGCTGCAAGTCTCACTGTGTAAGACGGTCTTGGCACGGAGGAATTTTTCAGTGCACTGAAAGACAACAACACAATGTTGAGCCTATTGGGTGCATGACATGAGGTCATGATAAGGTGGCCTCAGGAAAGGAAACAAACACCCATCTCTTGGCTGAAATACCTGCCGCGGTGTTTGAGCTTTAATCCAATATTCAGTGACTGAAACAATGTGTTAAACCTGCATTCACAGTAAGCTATCAACACAAATGTTTTACTGAAGCTCAGGGACTTCGGCTCAAGTGTCCCTGGTTTCAGTTTTCTCTCAAACCTCTGCCTGGGTTCCTCACTTGCTTGCAGTTTTCCCCACAGCCCCGCTCTCTCACTTTCTCTCTCTTTCCTCTGATTGTTCTATTGTGGGAATTTTAAAAACAACTGGACCCAAAATAAACACTGTTGGAGACCCAATAAAAGTGCAGTGAATACTGTATATGCCATGAACCTTTCTCCAGCCAGCAGCTTTCCCACAGACTCAGAGATCTCTCCCATATGGCAGAATAAAGCTGCTAAACACATCAGCGGCTTTACCTGCTCTCCTGCTCACACACAGCTGCTGAGTGGGACTCTGATTTTCCTTTCCTTTATTTTATTTTATTTTTTTTTACAGTTGTACATTTCAAAGTGAATATTTTACATGGCCATGCTCATGCTACATACTTCCTGTCTGTCTGTCTGCCGTGTTTGTGTGATAAAACACTAAATCATCAGACTGTTCACATGACATAAACCTCAGTCTGTGTCTGAGGCAAATGGAACCAAAATGAGCATTTCCAGACATATGAATAACATCTTGGTGGATTTGATGTTTTCCTGAGCAACTTCTTTTTTCTTTTTTTACAACCTTATTATTGGCTTTGTGTTGCTCATGTGTGTAAACTTTTCCTCTCGCTCTCGTCTGCTGTGATTCATATCTGTGAACTTTTGACCGGTGGGAGTCTCTACCCCGTCTCACTATGACAACTCTCCCCCTGTCTCTCCCCCTGTCTCCCTGTCTCTCTGCAGTTGTGTGTCCCCTCACGTGTATGAATGGAGGAGTATGCAGCTCAAGGAAGCACTGCCTGTGCCCGCCTGGCTTCACCGGGCGGCTCTGCCAGTTTCCACTCCAGCAGACACAGCAAGCTCAGGCAGCGCGAGGCAACAAGCAGCCTGTCTACCCCATATCTTTGAAGCCGGATGGCCTGAAACCAGGGGAGCATTCAGGCATTGGGCGTACCCAGTTAACACAAACACATTCATTTTTCACCCTACCCTTGACACAAGTAGGGCACCACTCATCTGAAGGTATCTGTCACTTCCAAAACTTTTGCATCTCTCAGTTGATTTTGAGTGATTGGGCAAATATATTCTGTGATAGGTTTTGATCCTCTGGTGTCTTCCTTTTTTCTGTTTTCAGTGCAGATTAATTTACGTGTCCACCACTCGCCAGACACCTCGGTTGTCATTCAACCTCTCGACCAATCAGATGTCAAGCTTCCTCAAAAGATGGGGCCGCGCCTGATCCCACCGAGACACAAACCAAAGGGACGCTGCTTCCAGGAGACCACCCCCAAACAAGCTGTGAGTTTAGACACGCGCTGCACTGATGGACAGTCCCAAAGGTGTTCCCTTGTCGTTTTCCGCTGATGTTTCTCTGTCTCGTCTTACTTCAGTGCAGCAGCACCCCGCTTCCTGTTCTGACCAATCAGGAGGATTGCTGCGGCAGTGTGGGGAATTCATGGGGACAAAACAAGTGCTATCAGTGCCCCAAACTACCCAGTGAGTTACACGTCAGGAACTGTCTTCTGCTTTAAATGTTCCCTCATTTTAAGTAGCTCTAATTCACTTTTTTCCACTTTGTAGATGCCATCCACTCTTTGTTTAGTCTCATCTAGTGCTTTTTTTTAAATTCAGATGTGAAAGGGCAATAAGTTGTTTTCTTGAAGTACTACTCGGTTTGTTCTCAACTGATCTACGTCTTGTGTGTTCCTGTGAATAAATTATTGTTTATTGAGCCAAAAATGTCAAGCATTCCCAGCAATTTATACCTTCCAGCATATGAAATTATGGCCCTGGATTAAAACAATCACTTTGTACCTCTATAAAAATGTGTACATGAAAGTTAGTGGTAAGGTAGGGAGTGTGTGAACGGTGGAGAAGGAGAAAACGGAAGAAATTACGGGAATTACGCACAGACAGTGAGGCATAAAAAGAGAATGTGGAAAATAAGCATGTTCCTATTGGCCTGCCCAGTGCAGGACTGTCATCACATTGCTGAAGATTGAATTTCAAGAAAATCTTGGCTACTCATATTTTTCCACTCTGCTATTATTCCGTCTCTCAGTTCTGACTCAGACAATGCAGCCTTTGACAAAACCTGATACTGTATGTCTGGTTAGTCTTTAGATAACTGGATTCCTGCCTGGAGTTCTGTCTGTTTGGTTACATTTATATCCATTTATAAGTTCCACTTTTAATGAAATTGGCTAATGTAAGCTGTGATCTCGCCCCTCTTTTCATTGTGCTTTCAAGATGTTTGTGTCAGTGCAATCTTCCCATTGCTCTCTAATAAAACTGCCTTACATGTTTTCACTCCCTCGTGGAAAACAGAACGTTCTTCTGTGTTAGAGGCTGAAGGCATATTTAGAGTAAGAATAAGAACAAGAGCAATGCTCTGTTATGAGTTCATCAAAGACTTTTTTCTCTGACGGGCTACACATCATCAAAGGGCTCATAAAGAGACTGTCATTAGAAAAGAAAAAGAAGAGAAAGAAATAAAGAAAATCTTTGCTCATTCAATTAGAAAATCAAGCCAAAATGTGTAAAAAATGTGTATTCATCTTCTGGTGGAGGATTTAGCCATTTATGAGACTGACATCACTACGATGTCTTCATGGCAAAGATAAACCAGTTATCCATTATCTTTGCTGAGAGAGGAAAGAAAAAGTGGAAGTGATAAAAGCTATCCTGAATCTCCCTGCATCCTCCTGCCTCTCCTGTTTTCCTCCAACTGTTTGGTGCTATTTGTGTTTAGGGATGTGATTTTGAGGTTTTGACTCTAAACTTCTCAGAATGAGCGTTCAGATTCAATAGCTGAAAGCGAGATTGGTGATTCTCCCGGTCTTTTTATTTTTATTTCCTCCTCCTACTCCTACTACTTGGCAGCGTCTGACTTGGAAGCATGATCTTTGATTAATTTTTTTGGAAAGAGGGTTTACTCAGAATAGATTTGAGAAGCTGAAGTTTGTGACAAATTGTATTTTTTTTTCTTTTGATTTTTCTTGATGAAAGCCACAGGGGGGATTTTTTTTTTCTGGACTCTTAATTTTTGGTGAATATTATTTAAAATTGTCTATCCCCAATCTCCGAAAAGTTTCTTTAATTTGTTACATTTTTACCATTTCCGGATACTGTAGAAGTTGGTGTTGACGTAAATATTTACAGGAGTTTAAATTCTATTGCTATATTTAGTGTTCAGACTTTTTTCAACTATTTTCTAAGTAGATTATTTGATGGGACTTTTGTATCACCAGCATGTACGCCTGCAGAACTTCACGTTCCAGCAACATTAGTTCAACCATGTGTCTCTTCCCTCAGATGCATCAGTCAAGCAGACCATTGTGGAAGAGTACGGCTCTACCTGTCCACAAGGCTATAAAAGATTCAACAGCACACACTGTCAAGGTAGCACAGGCAGGATGTGGCCTATAAGGAGGCCAAGAGCTCAATTTGGAGTTTTTTCTGTCATTTTCAGTTTTTATGCACTACACTTCCCATGAGATAAAGCTTTAATATCACTTGACATCATCCTTTACAGTATTTCAAAATAATATATATCATTTTTACCTCTGGACCCTGAAGATATCAACGAGTGCTCCATGCAGGGTGTCTGTCTGAACGGCGACTGTCTGAACACACTGGGCAGCTTCAAATGCTCCTGCAAGGCCGGTTTTGTGTTGGACAGAAATAGATGTGTTGGTGAGTATCTGGGTTTGCTCTCTTCCCTGCTCTCCACTGATTATCCACTTAAGTGATGTTACATTTTCATTTCAAAATAGAATTCTCATTCAGTTCACTTAAATTTATTCATATAGCGCCAAATCACAACAAAAGTTGTGTGATGACACTTTCCAATTAGAGCAGGTCTAGACCAAACTCTTTCATTTGTTTCCCAAACAAAACCACATTGTCTCCTCTGTCAGAGTCAGAGGCTCCAGCTGAGCATGCTCAGTGCTTCCTGCTGGTGTCCGAGTCCAGGGGCTGCACGCATCCACTGCCTACCCACCTCACCCAGGACGTGTGCTGCTGCACGGTGGGCAAAGCCTGGGGACGCAACTGTGAAAGGTGTCCTCAGGTGGGGACAGGTGAGTCGAAGAGGAGCAGTTGGACGTTATGTGGGCATGATTGCATCTCTTTCTGTCTGTATATACAAACCTAGTTTCACTACAGGTTGCCAGCATATTTTAAATAATCACAATTTCCTTTGCGAGTGTGTACATTTAGGTAGATTTTCTGTTCTACCGCAGCTCTATTACAGCTCATTACACAGCTCATGTTAGTGTTTCTCACTCTTCTAAATTCATGACACTGTGCAGCGTGGAAACTAGAAATGTATAGATTTAAGATTGGACAGGATTGACTTGTTACTCATTACATGTGAGGTTTCTGCTTATTGTATTGGATTAATAGTAAATGTGCACTGGGGATCAGTAAATGAAAAATCGTGTCCCAGCTCCAGTGCGCTCAAAACTTAATATCTCTGTCGAAGTTTGCCCATCGTCTCCGTATGTGTTTTTTAGACAGTTTACATTTGTGATCTGTGCTGCTTGCAAATATGAAAACAGAGATTCAGCAAAAAGGTGGAATAACTTCAGAGACTGAACTTTTTGGATGTATTTAGGGAGACATGAGATTTTAAAAAAGTGAAATAAAGTAACAGTAAAGTCATATCTTTCTCTTTCAGCGTCCTTCGTTAAGATCTGCCCTGCTGGGAAAGGCTACTTTCTTCAAAATATAAGAGAGACAGTGGCCTTGACTCCCGGCATCTTTTTCCGCAATACTGACAAGGATGGTGAGTCCTGGAACAGTTCACATCATTCCTAACATTTCCACTCGTGGGTTCTTTGTATGGATGGTGTGAATTCTCTGTTTTAATACCCCCCTTATTTCTTTTCTTTTCAGAGATAAAGCGGCCGGTGAGACATTATTTATGTTTTCAACACAGTAATAATAGCTTCTTATTTTTACCGTTGTGAGACCTGATTATCTCGTCCAATCAGGAGAGGCCTCCAGAGACGACGACTGCTGCCCAGCAGGCTCCCACCAGCACCAGCGGTCCTCGTGTGCCTGGTAAACTCACATCTACAGTCACACGTCTGATAGGCCAGTGTAGAGAAGTGTTGCCCATGTGTGGCACAGGCAAAAATGTATCACGTCTAAAGTTCAACATGTCATATTTCCTCCTAAAGTCTGTCCACTTCATCTCTCTTCTGTTGGATCTGCAGTTGTTAAGCCCACCCCTCCGACAATCATCCGATTGACCCCAGGCAACGACCCCTTTGAAACACAGACAAAAGTCTTGCGTGAGTTCTCTCAGACTGTCTCGGACATCTCCTCTGCATTAAGCTTATACAGAGTTACGTCTGTAAATGCTGGTTTATGTTTCATGCATGTCAAAACTGGAAAACACAGCTCTCCACATTCCCCAGTGAGAGTAGATATTGTGGTGAGCTTTGAGTCCGGCCGTCGCAAATGACATGTTGACTTACTCCATGTAATAAACATAATTTACGACTGCATGCAAAAGAGTTAATTGAACACTCAGGCGATCCAGTCCAGTTTAACACTGAGCTAAATCCAGTCAGATGCATGGCTCCTCTGGTGGCTGACTGACAGTTTTGGGCACTTTGCGTGTTTTGTGCATTCAGCCATGAAGCATGAACCAACCCTAAGGCTATGTTCACACTCTTTGTGTTTTATGGAAGAAAATGTTGCCATAACTGCAGTTTGTGCTGGTATTTAAAAGCAGGTTATGCGACGCACACTTGCAATTTCCATAAGAAAGAAAAAAAAATGATATCAATGATATCAATGATACACACTGACCAGACTCACACAGCAGTCTTTATTTAGAGGTGCTGGAAACAAGCGCTTCCATCTACTTCTATGGCTGTGTTCACAGAGTACTCCTTAAGGAATCCAATAATCTAATGCAATTTCTCTTTCCCACTGGCTTTGATGTGAAAAATTCTGTGGCATTTTTATTAATTTTAATAGTGTGAACATGGCCAAAGACAAGGAAATTTAGGTATGGCATTGGTGTTATCAGCTTTGTATATATTAGATAACAGTAATATATATATATACAAACATCTATCTATCTATCTCTCTATATATATGTGTATATATATATATATGTCTATATATATATATGTCTCTATATATATCCTCTCTGTATTCCCTTCTTGCAGCAGAGATAGATGAATGCAAGCTAAGCAGGAACATTTGTGGTCACGGGGAGTGTGTGAACAGCCTGAACGGCCACATCTGTCACTGTCACCCTGGCTACCATCTCAACCCGCAGAGGAACATCTGTGAGGGTAAGAGACAGTCTTAGTTGGTAGCCAGAGGAGGTGCAGAGATGAACCGATGATGAAGAGCTGCAAGAAATTTTAACATGACATGGGTGTCCCCTGGCAAACACAAATCACTCTGGTTCCAGGAATTTGTTTTGTCATTTGTTTCAAGCAAGCTCTTCATTTCACAGGCAGAAGTGATGTGAAAAGGAAAAGGATGGAAAAAGGACTCTTAACGGATGTTTTTTTTAATCAATAACATTTATCTAATTTGTAATTTTGCGGTGCAAACACAAACATTTTTTTTGTTTGAGTGAAATAAAAGGATTTTTAAGGTTATCTGTTCAGTTAGCTGATCTGATACCTGGGACACAGACTCTAGCACTCAAGGAAAAATGCTAAGACAGGTGATGATAACCAATTCCTGGAATCGGAGCACTGTGTCCTCTGAACTTTATGACCCTCTGTTGTCCGTAACATTCAGCACTATTTTCATTATGTGTTGTCAGTGTACTTTTCTGACTCTTCTCTCTTGTTGTCCAGAAAATAATGAATGTGAGTCAGAACCGTGTGGCCACGGCAGAGGCCTTTGCCTCAACATAGAGGGAGGTTACAAATGCCTCTGTCGTCAGGGCTATAAACACATGGTGCAGCATGGGAGACTCAAGTGCATTGGTGAGTCAGGTTGGGTTTGTTCCATGCTCAAATGTTTTTTCTGTAAGTTATCAGATCCAGCATTGGTCCTGTTCTTTTTGTTGACCAGATGTGAATGAGTGCTCCAAGCAAGACATCTGTGGTGTTGGAGGCCAGTGTGTGAACCTGCCCGGTTCTTATAACTGTGAATGTCACAGCGGTTATAGGAGCAAGTCACACCGTCCTCCAGCCTGTGAAGGTACAAAGACACTGATTGTTATGACATTATGGATTTTAGTGCTCAGGCTTCCCACTGACAAAACACTTATTATGTGTGTGTCACTACAATACACTTTTGTCTTGCACGTGTTTGTGAATAGCTGTAGTAAATCCAAACATGTGAAACTTTTGCTCACTTATTACAGACATAGATGAGTGTTTGAATCCCAACGCATGTCCCAATGAGCAGTGTGAGAACACGCCAGGCTCCTATGAGTGCGTCCCTTGCTTGCCTGGTCACGAGGCTCGCGCCGGCACCTGCTATGGTGAGACCCAACCCTCCTGTTTATCTCCCTTTCTGGCTGTTTGTTTTAGGGGGTACTGCCAAACAAAGGGCATTATTCTCATGCTAAAAAACTGTGTAATCTCACTGATAACGTGCAAATGCGTAACGTGATTTTCGTCTGTGAAAAATTGACAGCACTGATCACAATGAGCAGTAATTCACTGACAATGACTCAAAAGATAAATAACCCAAAGAATAGTCTGATATACCTATTGGTGCAAAACAAGGCCATTCAGTCACTATTCCGCTACTGTGAAAAGCTGAAGATGTTAAAAAAAAAGTCACTTCCAGATATTATTACATGACATATTCTCACATTTCCACATTTGACTTATTTGTCTTCCATGTCTTTAGTGGTCACAGACACATGGGAATAAATGGATTTATTTGGAGTAACAAAGCAGTTATTAAAGCAGATTGAGGTCACTGTACCTGCACCACATATCACAGTTACACTACAATAATATGTAGATCCCCCTTGTGGAACTATGACATATTGAGGTTAAACGACATTAGTACCGGAGTCAGCCAACTTATAGAAAATGAAGTGGAAATTATAGTGTCATTTTAAATATTATGAATCTGGACTCCAATTATGACAACAGCTCTTGTTAAAACCAACCATTCAAAGCAAGTGGATCATGTGCAGTTGAAGAAAAAAAAAAAAATCCACAAACATGTCAGTGCATCGCCGTAATTTACCTTCTTTAAATCCCTCCTGCACATTTCGTCAGACATCAATGAGTGTCAGAAGCCTGGCATCTGTCCGAACGGGCGCTGTGAGAACCTCCCCGGTACTTACCGCTGCTTGTGCAACGAGGGCTTCCTCCCATCTGCAGACAGCAAAGGCTGCAGTGGTAAGTAATGCTAAGCTAATCATTACATGGCGTCACTCAGACTAAGTTTGTTATTAAAGCGGCTGAATGATTTAATGGCTGTGTGGGGCTGAAGAGAACAATGCAGCGAGAGAGTCAGTCATTCAAGATGTGGTGTGTTGCAGAGCTACACATATTGCATGTTTTACCTTTTTCCAAACAGACATTGATGAGTGTGAGGACGTCAGGCTGTGTGCTTATGGCCGATGCATCAATACAGAAGGCTCCTTCCAGTGCCAGTGTTACCCAGGATACCAGCGCACACAGGAAGGCAGCCACTGTGAAGGCATGATTTATTCAACAAATCGTGAATTTTAATGGCATTCACATGGAGCTAATATGCAAATACTTACCATCTGAAACTCAGTAGTCTAAATAAAGTGTGACTGGGTTCCGTTTGGCTTTGACTAGTTCATTAGTGAAGTTTGGCTCTGCTCACCACGTGCTTCACATTTACATTTTTGTTTCCTTCCCTTCAGATATCAATGAGTGTGAGAGGATATCAAACTGTCAGAGGGGCATCTGTATCAACAGTATGGGCTCGTACTATTGTGAGTGCAAGAAGGGCTACACGTTGGTCGGAGGCCGGAGATGCCAAGGTCAGTGTCTTCAATCCTTAAGGTCAGAATTTATGAGAAAGCTGGATGATCTCTGACATACTTTGTGGTATTAGTGTTAAGGATAAACTGTAGATTGAAGCTACCTTTAAGTTTGCCTTGTTCACAGTATCTTTAATGTTTCATCATCTTCAACTTTTATCTTTTAGTGAAGAGTTTATTGTTATTTTAGAAACTATTTTAGACACCATTATTTTGCATCATCACCAGATGTGTAATTTACACATCTCTAAAAGACATTTCATTGTGAGAATTTAAGTAAAACGCAATGTACATGTTATTCAGACTATATTTTCCAATATTTATCCTTTATTCTAGACAAAATGAAGGCGTTCAAAAACGAACAAAATCTATTTGTTTGCAACTCAGATGGTGTTTGGACTGAAACAAATACTCGCACTCAGAGCGGCATGTGTGACTTCCCTTTCAGACATAGACGAATGTGCGGCAGACAGAAGTCTCTGCCAGCCCTACGGCTCTTGTGAGAACAGACCGGGCTCGTATTTGTGTGTCTGCAATCACGGCTATGTCCTCTCAGAGGACAAACACAGCTGTGAGGGTAAGCCTTCTCTGATTCCTTCTGCTTTACTGTCGACCCACATTTATCCCAGAGCTTTAACCGGGCCTGAACATTTGATCCTTGCCTGTCCCAAACCCAAAACATTTCAGTTCAAACTGAAACCAGCCATAATTGTTTGGTTTGAAAGGCGTAAAAGCCAACAAATCCTATATTCTATGTGAAGCAAATTTTAAAGCATTAAAATGAAAAGAAAGGCCAACCTAGCAAGCCAGTCATTGTATCTGCAAACCTCTGTTTCCTAACTAGAGGAAGACCATATTATGTTTGTTATTTATTATTATTATTATTATTATTATTATTATTATTATTATTATTATTATTATTATAAATCAGCATCCGACAAAACTTGGCTTCAATGCAGATAGTTGTTAATGGCTGCACAGCCTCCACCAGTCATCTTCTCAACTGGACTTACTGACTTTAAAGGAAAATAACCACTCAAAAAATAATAATAGTTCCCATCGGTTAGATGAATAAGTTCCATATTTACTTATGGATTACTTTGACTGAGATGTTCAGGCCAACATTTATTCGGTTTCAAAAATTGTTCATGTCTGACAGTGTCAAATTTTTTCAGGGGCCTGTGTGGGCTCAGTCTATTAATCGGTTCTCAGCTCTTGTTATAAGAAGTATGAAAGCCATTAATATAGCAGCCTTTGAAAACCTACCATTGGTCAACCTTTATCCCTAACATGTACCATGTTTGCTCCTGCAGCGGTTCGAGTGCTGACGGATGAGAAGAAGGAGTGCTACCTGAACCTCGATGACACTGTGTTCTGCGACAGCGTCCTGGCCACCAACGTCACCATGCAGGAGTGCTGCTGCTCCATTGGAGTTGGATGGGGCGATCACTGCGAGATCTACCCCTGTCCCGTGTCCCAGTCAGGTACAATTAGAGCACAAAACAGTTCAGTCAAGTCATACAGGGCTGCATGTACATGTGCAGCCATTATTGGTGGGTTTGTAGCTCAGTGTGTTGGATCTGTTACTAACAAAGATTTGGACAATAATGATTGTAGTTCATTTTAATGTTAGAAAGTTCACGAGATAATACTATATGCTGCGAGGAACACTTTGAAACTGTATTTGTAAATACTTTGTGTTAGCATCAATATATTGATATACTGTATCTGCTATACATATTACGTACTATTTACTAAAGTCTACCTGCTCTCCTCCACCCAGCTGAGTTCCATTCCCTGTGTCCAAATGGACTAGGCCTCTACTTCAATGATGGACCCCTGTATAGCCTACCTGCTTACCAAGGTAGATATTATAGTAGCAAGAGTTAAATACTTTTATACTTATCCTTGTCCAAATAAATGGTCGGTTCCTAACAGTTGCAGTCACCCATGAGACCATGAGGTTTATTTTCCTCCCCCCTGTGCCTGTTAAGAAGACTTTTTTCCCTTCCTTTTCTGCAGACATTGACGAGTGTTCTTTGTTTGCCGATGAAATCTGCAAGAAGGGTCGCTGTGAGAACACGCTGCCGGGCTACGAGTGCTACTGTCAACAGGGCTTCTACTATGACAGCAACCTTCTCGAGTGCATTGGTAAATGCTTCGATGCATGCCACAAAATGGTGCCCTGTTTACAGTTAGCAGTTACAGCAGTTTTGCGGATGCTTCTCCAAAGATTCATGTTGTTCCTTATGGTTACATCCTCTCTTTTAGATGTCAATGAATGCCACGATGAGTCCCTGTGTACAAATGGTCAATGCATCAACACCAAAGGGTCCTTTTTCTGCAACTGTAACCACCCCTGGACTCCAGATTCCAATAAGAAGAAGTGTGTGATGGCAACAATAGAAGGTGAGTAGAATAATATCTTCTCCCAGGGTCTGTGACAGTTACACAGCTTTCAGCTAACAGCCGGTGGAATATATTTTGAGCCCAGGCAAACCTTTTTGTGCCACAGATGTGAATGAATGTGAGAACCCAGCCAACTGTAAGAATGGCCGCTGTGTGGACACTCCAGGGTCGTACTACTGCATCTGCCCTCCGCCCTGGACCCTGGCCACCGACCGTAACAGCTGTGTGACTCCTGAGGAGCAGGCTGGTGAGTGCAGACACTCTGCAGTAGGAGGGTTATGAAGAGCAACAAGGCAGTGGTGGGCAACAGCAGTTTATTCTGAAAAAAGCTGTCTGCGTTTGTGGGAGGCAGTACACAAGCGAATTCCGTGCCAAGCTGAACAAAGAAGGTGAAGGACTTTACTAACCTTTTTGTAGGTGTTATGGAACTAAACAGAGGTAAGAAGAGGCTTTGTAGGTATTGATAACCTGAGCTGGAAGCCATTAACTTCATCATATCAAGCGGGCTGGTCCCACATTATGTCCATAATGTTTTGTAATCACAGTTAAAAAATTTCCTAAATTATGTGAGCATGATGAATCAGTTTCTATAATGTTTAGGTTTAATGTTTTCATCAGATTTTAAGTGACTGAAGAAGGTTTTTGTGATATGACTTTGAGTTTGCTGTTGAGACTTGAGAAGGATAACAGAGGGACAACACTAATTACGCATTTAGACTGTAGACTGGATTGTTTGTGCAGCTCAGTCCTCGTATTTGTTTCAGCTATAGTAAACATAAATAAGTACTGAAATGAAACAGTGGCGTTAAAAAATGTCCCAAATATCTCCTGCTCTATTAAGGCTTACATATATTATAATCTAATATAACTTATAATAAAATTGATAACTTTATAATCATTATTCACTGTAATTACTGTGTCAACAACCAGTGCATCAATCAAAAAAAAAAATACTGTGATGTTTGCCGGCAAGGCTGGAAAAAAGAAGTAGTTGTTGTAGTTTTTCACAAAACCAGAAGCCACTGTTCTGTTTGTATTGACGAGGAGGATCTGAAGTGATCACCACCTGACACTGAGCTACATCAGAAACCAGACAGACTGGGATGACGCAGTCGTTGAGCCTGCTGGTCGCACGGCCAAAGGTTGGGGACATGCAGTGAAATTCCCTGCCAAAGGAAGCCTACAGCAGCCGCACTTGCAGACGCGAATGCAGCGAGGATTGAATAGCAAAGGACGAATTTCGGATGGCCATGCTGGGACCATGATGTCAGTAGGGCTGTGTACTGGCAAGAATCTGGTGATAAGACATGTAGAATTTTAGCAAAACTGTCGTAGTATAAATAATATACCACAATATGCATAAAATCTAATTTAAAAAAAGCAGACTTTTTATGCAGCTCAAACACTTTGATCTGCATTAGTGTGCATCACAGTCCCTGGAATACCATCTTTGCACTAATGTCTGCGCAATTTGAGCAAAGAACCTAAAATTTGCCCATACTGGCAATAATAATAATATAGAAGAAGAATGATAATAATAATAATAAGAAGAAGAAGAAACCAGATAAAATAAAAGTAGAACTAAAGTAAAGCTAAGGTATTTAAAAAATTGACTCAATGTTTTTGAGAATCAACCCACAATAATAATATTGCAATACTCAAGTGTTGGATGGAAGTTTGTTGTTTTGTTTTTTTTTTTGTGCATGCTTGCTATTAGATCAAACACACACCTGGGCCAACTTCTGCTTTGGTGACAGTGTGATGCGATTGCTGTAAGGAGGATGCTGTTCTCTCAGTATGTGGCCATCAGTGTTTACTATAAAAATTTACAGCTGAATGTGGCAATTTTGGGATAAAAATCATTGTGTCCAAGTCTTTAGACTGTGGTTCCCTCCAACAAAAGAGACTATTATGCACCCCAGGTAGTGGAGAAGGGCTGCCTTGTCCCCAAGGGGGGTGGTTAACTTGGGACCTTACTTGTGATTTTGTCATTGATCTCTGGGAGGGGACATGGGCTGCAATAATCTAAAAAAGGACAGAAGTAAAATCCACTGATAAATCTTCATTTTAGGCCTCATATATGGTCACACGCTTTGGGTTGCGACTCAATTGTGGATACAAGCAACCAAAATAAGATTTCAAGAACAGAAAAGCTGTCTAAAATTTCTCATCTGACCTGTTGGTTCAGAATAATCCCATGACATAAATAAATGACCAGAGAATGGATGGGTGCATAGACAAGGATGAGCTTAAAACAACTGTGTAAAAATAAAAATGTGAGCATAACCCACAGTTATTTTTCAGTCTTATCAATCATTGTTTCAAATTGGATAACAAGAATGAATGTGAGTCCAGTTCATGACTCGGATTTAGGACAGCGGGACAAGAAGGGTTGCAAATCTATATTTTACAGATCTTTATTTTGAACATGTCTTCTGAATGCGTTCTAGGCCCCCATTCTTCAGGTTTTGTGTTAGTGACACCTCATTTGCTCTTATTCCAGATTCAAGAAAAAAAAAAAAACAAGAAACAAAACTTTCTACACCCTCATCACAGTACACACTGGCCTTCTTGCTTGTTTCATCTTCTGCAACCTCCTTGGCAGATTAAAAAAAAGAAAAAACTCCTCAGTTGAAGTGTTGCTGGAGCCAAGCTTCCTGTTTTAACTTGCAGCCTTGTTTGCACATATCACAATGTGGCCGGGTGTTTACTAGAGACCAGCTGCAGTATTATGCATGACCGAAGCTCATTTTGTCATAAGCAGAATCTTGCATGCAACACAAACGTAAACAGAAAGCAAATGGGACATACAGGGGGCGGACACAATAACAGTATCCACTGTACATTGTTATCCACTACAATATGCCTGCAATGAACACTGCATCTGAGGCTTAAGATGTTCAGTTTTTGTTGAGATTGAGGCTGACTAAGTAATGCAGTGCAATGCAAAATGTTGCACACTGCAGCCTCAGCAATTAGCACCCAGTCTCAGGAAAAACTGAACATTGTACGGCATATTTAATTGCAGGATTATTGTACTAAATTTTATTTTAGTATTTTTTATTATTGTGTCCCCCGCCTACAGACTAAGAGCTGGCCCCAAGCAGCTGTTCATACTGTAACCAGTGTCTGTGGTGCCCTTTGCAGATGTGAATGAGTGCCAGGACCCCTCGTACTGTAAGAATGGGAGGTGTGAGAACACGCCCGGCTCCTTTCACTGTTTTTGCGACCCTCCCCTCACCTTCAGTGCAGCGCTGAAACAGTGCGTCTATGACGGTGGGTAAAATCAGCGTCATCTCACCCGAGCATGACCAATCAAAATGAGTTTTGGCTTACGTCTGCCACTCATACTGCTCCTTGTAATTCCTCCCAATTTGTGTCCCATCTGGCCTGCACTGGCTCACTTTAGAGAGACAATTTCCCTTCCTGGAGAGATACCACTCTGTGTAGTTATTGAAATTACATATCGAATGCATTCATTTATGCATGCAAAGCAATATAAGAGTGTGTTCAGTGTGAGGAAAAGTTTTATTACTTTTATTGCATTTTTTCTGCAGGTCTGTTTTTCAGGAAACCATTTGTGTCTCTTTTGCCTGTGTTATTGTAGATGATGAAACTGATTTGTTCTGGTAGAGAAAAGATAGACTCAGTCTTCAAAGGTTTTGCCATTTTTTCTGAGTAATGAATGTCGTGAATGTGACTGCTTTAATATCTAACTCCACAGGACTGTTTCAGTGCGACGCATTGTACACTGTACTCTATCATTACATTAAACATAATCATCTGCAAGTAATTGAGCTGTAACAGTAAGCTGCTTGCCCAGTGAGAGTAAACTGACAGTATGTCATCCATATCATATTAATGCAACACATGCAACCATCATTGTTCTTTTATGTCATCCAAACAACTCTGCAGCCTTGTAAGCACAGTGCAGGAAGGACTGGTAATAAGGAAATTTCATTTTGATAGTTATGACCAGAATTGCTTTGCAAAAATACTTGTTGAGTTGAGCCTTTGAGTTTAGATCGGGCACCTCATTATCACCTTATGCTTCATGTAATCACAGCAATTTACTTGAGACTAGAAACAGAGATGCTATGGGAATTTTAGACACTAAACCTGTCACCTCTGGTGAATATACAGAATAACACAAATATGCTCCATGTATTTTAAGTTAACTTTGACATGGCAGTGATTTAGGTAGAATTGGTTCTTGTTTGTAGATTTGGTAACTGAGTATGATTACTGTAGGCTAGAAGGGTACCAACTGCATTATGGGGTGGTGTATTTTCTGCTCTTTGACTGATAGTAGCCTGGTTAGACTCTGGTTAGACCCCAACCATAATACATGTGTACAGATAATAAATGGAATTCATTATAAATACACTCATTTCTAGGTAGCTTTTCAGGGCTTTCATACTGTTTACTAATCTATTCTAACGTATGACCAACCTTTATCATCTATAAGCAGACTGTGGGCTTCGCAAACAGTTTGAACTGATTGTGCTAAATATCCAGTCAGTCATGTTCTGAATACTCCTCAAACAACATTTGTCCTTAAAGTTACAAATTCACTTTTGTATGTGGACATCTACCATATACTTGCATATCACCGTTTTATATACAAAGACTGACATTAATCATAGAGCTCAGGACTGGCTGAATGTGGCTTCCTGTACTAAACGGACTGCATTGTAGTGGAAATGAATGGAAAGAACCTTTAAGTCTAATGAATTTTTACATCTTACCTTTAATTGTGTTTCTTACCCAGATCGCACTGCAGCCCACAAGGACGTGTGTTTCCTGCAGGTTGATGAGGGCTTGATCTGTAGCCAGCCCAGGAACGGCATGGTGGTGACCTACTCAGAGTGCTGCTGTCACTACGGTCGCGGCTGGGGGCCCGAGTGCAACACCTGTCCAGCCCGAAACTCAGGTGAGCAAACTGTAGACCCGATGGGCCTCTCAACTCGACTGCCGAGTGTGGCTTTTTCTTTCTTTTGACTTAAAAAGATGGATTCCTTGTGTTCAGAAATGTTCAGTCGTCTGTGTGAGATGCACCTGGAGACTGAGTCTGATGGGGAGCAGGATTTCCTGGCAGCTTTTGCCAACTACAACCCAGGTAAACACAGTTTTTTTATTTGCCCCTAAGTGTCCCTTATTGTTTAATCTCTTTATGGCTCACATTTTCTCCTCTCCCCTGTCTTTTTGTCTGTAAAAGGCGACAGTTCAGAGGAGGATTCAGATGAATGCAGCTGTGCAAATGGCCGCTGCGTTCGCTCCTACCTGGGCACCATGTGTGAATGTAACACAGGCTTTAGGCTGGACCACTCTCGCACCCGCTGTATAGGTCTGTACTGTTATACATATATATTTATTAGGTTTCTTTTTGCATTTCAAGGAATATACAGTAGCCAATATACATATATGCACATGACTGTAAAATAAAGATGGATGAAAAGAGACCTGCCCAAAAGTCAAATCATCTTGATCGCCCCCTGGTGCCTGGCTGCAGTATAATTCATGAATGCCTCCTCCTCCATATTAACACACGGGACATGAGCCAAGACTCAAGACTCAAAGCACTTGTCCATTACTTTTTCCCCCCAAAGATGGTTTCTGTCAATTTGGGCAGTTCTTATCTTAGTTATTTGATGCTATAAAATGAAGGTGAAAAAGGGTGAAGTTTTCTATTGAGTCAGGTGGCTGTATGAGCAGGAACTCAATACCACGGTTCCACTGTCCAGTCACTACAGCACAGACTCTGGCTCCAAATGATGTCACCAGCACAAGATGGCAATCATGGTATCCGAGATATTTTAGCTTTGTGTTTGCACAGTGGGAGGAAGTGGAGACACATTGTCCAATATTACCCATGTCAGTCCCACAGACTAATATGTGGCACAGCTTGGTATTTACAACTGCTGAGTGCTGTTTGTGTTTTTTGTATTTTTACAGCTTACACTTGTTAATAAGTGCTTGTCTTTATTTTTTTCAGATATTGATGAGTGTGCAGAACGCGTCAGTCCATGCAAGAACGCTCGCTGCGTGAACACTGCTGGCTCGTACAAGTGCCTCTGCAAACATGGCTTTATGGCCACACGCAGGCCAAACATATGTGTCCGTCGCAGTCGAAGTCGGTAACCTCTGTGTGTCACACTGTTTATCCCTATCGACAGTACGCAACACACACAAGCACCGTGCACATGCCGTACACTTCTGTCTCACAGTACCAACAGGGGACTGTGTGTTCGTATGAGTTCTCAGCAGGAGCCAAATCATATCATCAGCTCCTCTTTCACGTCCCGTTTCACATTTCAAGAAATAATCAGCAAAGACAAGGATTAAGTTTGTTTGTTTGTTAAACATTTATGTAATTATTGTTTTTTTTAACTGTTTTTTGTTCAATTTTACTTGTGCAATTTGTGTTTTTTTTTTCATTGACCTCCCTGTTGCATTGATCTTTTATTCTTAATTTGAAGCTCTGATTGTCAAACCACCTCTTATTTTATTCAGAAAATGTGTATCAATCTGGTATTTTCCATCATCTACTTCAGTCCATTCAATATTTTACATGTTACAGTATTCCCCTTTACATTCCCATTTAAGTCCACATTCTTTCACAATTAATTCTAAATTGACATGATCTGACATGATTTTGCCTTCTTTTTGTAACCGCACATTGTTGATTTTGTGTTACTGTACAGATTGTTTGATGGATCAGCAGTTTGTGTAAGATTGGTCCATGTTCTACCCCTGTTTATTTGTTAATGTAAAGTATGAGAGACCTGAAGTTTTTGTATAATTTGACATGTGCACCTAAGTGGACTGTAAGCTAGAAGAAAAGGTCATGCACTTAGCGATGAATATAGCGGGAATATTTGCCAAGTTTAGCTTGTTTCCAGAAAACCAAAAAAGTTTGACATCTATTGTCATGATTGCTGCAAGTATTTAGAAAACCAAAGATGCTGTTGAAATAAGAAGACTTTAATTAAAAAAGAGGATGTCAAACAGTCCTGCATTTGTTTTTTCTTGTGTTTGGGTGTTTTGTGTTTTATTGACACATCAGCAAACATCTAATGCAAACAGAAAACTGATGAGACAGGGTTGACATAAGGTCAGTTTAAGGACTGCACTGTGGGGGATTCAGGGCTGTCTTTCAGGCACACCCAGAAAGCAAATAAACTGAGCACATAGCAGGGTCTCCACGAGTCTCGCATTAGGTTTCCTTATGAACTTATGCTTCATTGTACAAGTCTGTAACATTCATAAATTGACATCATTTAACAAAATTTTGCTGTTAACCCGATTTTTGTGTGAGAATTTTGTTGTTGTTTTTGTGGGACGCATACTGTCAGTGAGTTTTTGCTTGTTCTACGCTATGAACATTCTACAGTGCAGTTTGATTTATTTGTTTGGTTTTTATTATTTATTTTAAATCAGATATTTTACAGCAAAGAGAAGCATTTTTTTTAATTTTAGGATTAAGTTATCACCCTGAACTGAAATGTTTCAAGTATTTAAATGAGAAGAAATTGTGTTGTTTCCTAACAACAAATTTTTCCACTCAGCGACTCACACCAAAATCGTGATGGATAAACAGCACTGCAGGTAAGAGGAAAAATGTATATTAATGATTTTGGGATGTTCTTTTCAAGTACATAAATGTAAATAAGTAAGTTGTAGTTAAACATCTTTTTTTACTTTCTCAAGTCCACCGACATTGACAGAGGATTTAAGGCAAAAGTGAAGTCTGACATCAAGAGATGAGACATAATAATACAAAACAAAATAAAAGGAGTATGTTAGTATGTACTGGTCATGTCTGGGAAAAATGTTGATGTGGTGGTGACTATGGGAAAGTAGACCATAAAGCCCACAAGATGACCTCAGCTATCTGAAGAACAGCACCATCTTGTGGCTTCTTTGAGTTACTGTGACTCCTACAAGAAACTCCAGTAAACACAAGTTGCTGTTCGTCAGTGCAGACTGGTGAGTGTCCACACTGTGTGTGCACGTCATGTTGGTCAGATTACAGTGTTTAACACAAGCACAGAGGTAGTTTGTGGTGGTGTAGCCCTGCACAGAGCGGGTCATGTGTTAATTGTTAAACTTCATAGATAAATTCATAGATATGAACCTGATTTCATACAGTTTTGTCTTTAGGCTGCTTTAGAGGAAAATGCAGGTTTGAATTAAATGTGTTGGCTGAATATGTTTTCAGCTTGTCTATCTATCTCCTGTTTTCTGAAATTATTTTGTAGGTTGGTTATTCTAAATTATTGTTTGTGTTCTATGCTATACGGATGAAGTGAAAATGGCTGAAAAGCCGGTAAACAGTGGCTACCTCCACTCCACAGGCACACATAGACACCCACAACACTCCTGCCAAAACAGTGGAAAGCAAAAAACTGACAAAGGACCTGACTAAACACTCCATTTTAAAGATGCTATGTATATTAGGATATAGCATGAATACTGACTCATCGTTGCTCATTCAGAATAAGTATGGCTTCTCAAACAGTTTGCTTCGATTATCAAACTCAAACGATTTCAGATCTTAGAATCATAAAATCGGTCTTATAAGGTACAGTTATGAATTGACTAAATGTCCACCTGTGAGCAAGCATTCTGGGTCAGATCTCATCAGAAAGCCTTCTGTTAAAGAGGGTAACGTGAGGGCAGTAATGAAGATAAGTGACCACTTGATTGGGACACCTTCTCTATGGTCGCACGCCGTGGCACTGGTCCTGCATGGCTTGGAATTGTCTGGAACAACACTGTAAAAGCTGCAGTTTGATGGATAAGTTGCTGACAGATCGGAGATAGTAAACATTTTTAAAAATCGAAAATACACATCATGGAATATATAAATCAGACCACCAGACTTTGTTTTACATATACTTACATTTAATATATTAAAACTCGAATTTAATTAGGCTTTCACTCATGAGTCATAATTAGAAAGCACTCCACTTAAATTTGTTTGGTTTTACACCACTTTGTTTTGACAAATTAGCCAGCTTTTGTTCTTCCACAGCAGTGTTTCACAGCACATGTCATTGCGAAAAAATGACTAATGGGTGACTAACTGATTGTGGCTCAATTCCAGACATGAATGCAATGCAAAAGCAGCAATTAATGTTATTACTGTATGTACACATCTGTTTGACAGTTCAATATATCTGCAGCAAAGAAGGTCTATTCGCCCAAAATCACTGTAATATTATTGTCCTTGCATGACTTAAGCGACTTCTAAGGCCATCACTTATGAAAACATTTAACTGGATCAATTTTGAACTTTGATCAGTAAATGAAGCTGCTGTTCATAAGACGTGCAGGGCGTCACACAGCAAGCTGCAGTGTCAGACAGTCGCAAAAAATAGCCACCAGGAGCAAACAGGCAGAAAACAGATGAGGCTATACGTCTGTAGAGGCAGCACATGAATCACAGCACCACTGAGACATTTATCTGTGTCTCCCCGAGCCAGGATTTGTTCATTGATCAGAATTTTTTTTTTATAGCACCTATTTTTATGTGGTCAGAGAGAAATTCTTTGTTTTTCACTCAGTCTTGGACGACTGTGTAGTTTTTACTAACATCACACCTATCTGATTAATTAATTGAGGTACTTTTCATATGTTACACCAACCTTCTGAGTGAAAACAAGATTACTGGTGTCCACAGTGATCTCAGAAGATGTTGTACAGCTCATAGCTTAAAATAGTATGGTGACAGTACTCAGTTTTTATTTGATTGAAAATTGTGTGGAGAATATTCACTATTTCAAGTACTTCCATTTAGACATTAATGTGCAAGCATCATTCATAAGTCAGCAAAGCTTAAAAGCTGGTGCTGTTCACGTGGAGATATTAGAGAACACACATCAGGTACACACAAACCTATTTAATCCATTTCATTTGTGATCTATTTCATTTATTCTTTCCTGAACTCACCTTTGATTTTGCAAATCAAAAATAAAAAAAAAAAAAAGAAGAGAAAAATAATCCTCATGATCTTCCACTGGAGGGAGCTGCTGATACATGTGTGGACCACCGAATATGCTTTGAATCAATTTAACTGGGCCTCCAGCATCGTCAAGTCTGCACGGCGGTGTAATCAGCTCTGGTGGACAAATGGAAGGGGTTTTATTTCAGAGTCAGATAAATCTTTGGAAGACATGTATTACACCTGTCCTGCACTACAGTAAATGCATTAATTGTGTTCATTTTTCTATACTTGAAGGCTGTGGAGGAAACATACTGTAGATGTGTTATTCATCAATAAAAAACAAGGTCCTTTGGGGATTAATCTGCTTTTACAGACTGAATATACACAGCTGAAGCTCCTTTTTGTAAAGTGAAAATTGCTTGTGGACAATAATTTTCACATGTCTGCCTGTTAAATTATTTCCAGACATGTACAGACATATCTATATGTTCACAGAACAGTATTCTATAATACATACACAGTTCCCATTCAACATTATCACCACACTGTGTTGTTCTGTCAGTTTTTTAACATAGAAGACTCAGTTTATGAGCTTCAATAATACTATGGACATTACAGTTAAAATGATCATATTTTTCTTTGCGTCTATTATCAACAAAATAGGTGTAACAGTTTTCACAACGTTTCTTGCTCTGGCTCTTACGGCTGTTGTGTGCTCTTCTTATTATGCTCTCAAGCAACATGTGAATGAAACCATACTCTTATCACGTGATTCAGAAAAGATAGCTGCACGTGAAGCCTGCCGAGCTGCACACCGAGATGCGGGTGGAATCACTCGCAAAGCTGCCTGTCTCCCTCAACAGATGCGCCTCGTCCTGTGAGCTCAGTGAGTCACGTTGCACCACAGTGGCACCACAGCTCCTCACTGTCCTGGTTCCATTCTGTCGAATTATTATATAATTTTAAACTGGAACAGCAGGGTGACCTCCAGCAACTAGTTTAGGGAGAAAGAAAGATAAGAAAAGGGACGAGCGAGATAGAGGATGAACGAGAAGCACTACAGAAATAGCATAGTTGTCCCTGGGAGATGGCTCAGAAAAGTGTTGGGTGGGATATAAATATCTTTTAGTAGGTCACACTGACCGAACTGTAACCCATTGGTACTGTGGCTGTAGACTGCAGCCACCAAACTTTCTTCTTTGTTGGTTAAATACAGCTTCAGCTGTCTCTGGAAGTTGGGGGATGGATGTGACATATCATAGCAAGATAATGATGATGTTTCGTACTGACTTTCATATTTCAAATCTGTCACAGGGTGAACACAGACCCAGAGAGAGAGAGAGAGAGAGAGAGAGAGACATTAGTCTCTCTCTCCCTCTGAGACTTTGAGTCTACTGTCAGAAAAATTACTGCGTCTTTACGTAAGCCAATCTGCCACTTCAGATCAGTTTAGTCATCAACATCTGTAATTGGAATGACTGATTAAGATAAAGTGTAGAAAGAAAAGACAGGAGCTGTTACGTTCAGAGATGGGGGAGAATTTTCGGATTTTTCTCCTTTCAGCTTCCCAACATCTTGCTTGCCTGTTTCCACTATTTTCTGTGGATTCCTGGATGAACAGTAGTTGATTTCTGAAATGTATAGATATTCCGCACACAGCGAATGCTGAAGAAAAAGGCAGTTATAAGTGGTAATGCATGGTAACACAATCATACATACGATTGTATGATATGTATGTGTGTCACAAACAGTTTGAAATACAGCTTTTCTTTGAGACAAATGAGAAGAGAGGTTTATCTGTGTTCCATGCCTGGCCAAATTTGGAATAAGACTTGCTATCAGAGAATCAGAGGTGTTGCCAATAAGGATACAAATCCAGCAAGATGGCCTTATAGGGAGGAAGAATCTGCTAAAATAGCATGGCATGCAAGGATGAATTATATTCTCAGAGTTTAAATCTAAAGTAATCTACCCAGTGGTTATAAGTAAATGTACAGTAATCTTTACTATGATACTGTAACTTTAAACGCTAAAGAGGAGGAACTGCAGTACTACTGTGTTTCAGTGACTGTTTAGAATCTGTTGTATACTTCTGTCAGTATACTTCTTCTTGCTTGTGTGTGTGTGTGTGTGTGTGTGTGTGTGTGTGTGTGTGTGTGTGTGTTCAGGGTCAGCCCAGAGACCCCCCCACTCATTACCCGGGATGGGAGTCATGTGATTCAGCTTTAAGATTGGGAATGTCAGTCACACATTGTCCTGGGGGAATAAAGGAATAGAGATCAAGTCTACCCAACTGTGAAGCTACACAGTCACACCAACTTTGCCGGACACGAGCCCCCAGCTCCACCCTGATTATTGCATGCACTTATGATGACCCCACCCACCCAGGTCCTGACTATAGTGAGCAGACAGAAGGGAGGGTTTAGCTCAAACTGCTGCAATCTGCAGAAAGCACTGTACTGGACACACTCTGGCAGCCAGTGGCAGCCTTATATCCTGCGCTCAGCTCTTTCCCTTTGTCATGGTGGATTGTGGATGAGCTCTCTGCTGTGGTGTGGGTATGTGTGCAGGGGTGGGGACTGAGGCCGGGGGCGTAAACAGGTTATGTGTGTATGTGTGTGTGTGTGTGTGTGTGTGTTATCAGTGCTGACACACACTTGAACAGCACAAATGAGTAATTTTCGATTCACCAGGGCTTTCTTTTAATGTTAAACACTACAGCTTCTGGACAGAGTGTGTGTCTAACCCTTTGAGAAGTGAATTGTAAATCCACCTGAGTTGTTCCAGTAAGGTATTTTGTATAATAACAGACATAAGGGGCTTTCTGTGTAGTCATTATTTAGAAGCTGCCAGTGAAAAAACTATTAGATAAAGTAAGTAACAAGTCATGTCAGTGAATGACAGAGATCGAGTGTTAGAGAGTCAGGACTTATGTGATTTTTCTACAGATTTTAATTCAAAATTTACAAGAACAGAACTGGGGAATGTTTGCAACAACAGGGTTTCATTAGAATTATTAGGATTTTCATGGCACACACAGTCTTGAATACATGTAAGAAAAGCTTGCTTATTATATACTTGAATTCCATTGCATATAACACAACATGACACATTGAACAAGTCAATAAAATCCAAAAAAAATTTCAGCTTAATATAATTGACCATCTTTCAAAGTGTTATTTAAGGGCATAATTTTCTTTATTTTGGTGATTAAGCTGATACAGTATTTTTTTATTATTAATCTTGCTGAGATTGGCTTAAAATGACAAACCAAAATGTATTTTAGAACAAAAACTTACTGATCCATGACTGTGACTAACCGTGTTCAATGTGCGAGGTCTCCCTTTAAACTGATGAAAACTTCCCTCACCTTATTTCAATGGTCCATCGATCCACACTGAAATAAGTCTGCTGAGTCTGGTGCTTATAGTGCATTCAATACATTTTGGGCTGTGACAGATTTGCTCAAACATGTTGTAAATCATTAGCAACCACTGATACTGTAGCTACACTTGAAAAGATCCTGCACACTCAAAATGCTTCAACACATTCACATCAAAAATGCAAAATACTGGAACCACACTAACAGAGCTTTTTCATTACCACTAACTGCTTATAATGAGTAGCATGCAATTTTCCAAACTGCTCAGCCCTCCCTATGAGACCCATAATCCCATAAAGCCTCACCACTACCACTTTGTTGGTTCAGCTACACCCATACTCACCCTATAGAGAGAGGTACACAGTGCAGACAGAGAACACAAAGACACAAAAAATAATTTAGGTGCTGGAGTTTGGATGCCTTCCTTGGTGCTTATCTGCAGGCCACCTACATCAACAAGTCCCTCTCTAGAGTCTGGATCTGTTCTAACTGTAAAAACGACCAAATCACCGCTCACATTGCTATAACATGCAAAAGCGGAAAAGCACAGGGGAGAACATTTATCCTGGTCTCCTGCACAAGGTTCTTTCCAGGGCTTTATAAATAACCCAGATCTTAATGTCACACACCAACCAGGTGCTGCATAGCGTGTCAGCAATAATTTAACAGCAATGCTAAAATGAATGGACCTCAAAGAAAGAGACATCAAGATTGTGGTGGTCGTGGGGTTTTGGTTTCTAGAAAGAATTTCTGACTAGATAAAAAGTGCTTATATATACATCTGTCACTCTATTGTAATCCTGCAGTATGATGGTTGAATATAGTAGGATATACACTATGCATGTGAATAAACAAGGCTACCTTTGCTAATGAAAAATTTGACAGCGTTCTGTCCAAATAGTGGAAAAATTTGAAGCTTTGAGAATCAGTGAGTTGCTTGCCTTGAAGGTGATGCATTCAAAGCAACGTAGAATTTCTCTCGTTAAGCTCCAGACTACATTTCAAAGAACTTTCTTACATACAAAGCTGAACGGTATGTGATTGTGGAGGCTTTCAGTTTTAGCACCAGGGACAGCACCAGATACACGGACAGAGCATCTTCTTCTCCAACTGTTGTGCAGTTATTGTTGAGAGTACTGGAAAACTGTTTCCCATGTGACTGTGAAGGGTCGGCAGCACACACCCACCCACCCACACACCCACCACCACCTCCACCACCGCCACCCACCCCCACGCACACGTCCACTTTTTCTTTCTTCTCCCTGTTGAACGGGAGTACACGGAGCGGGAGTGAGTGAGGTACGGACGGCCCTTCGGATGCTCGGCCGCGGGGGGGGAAGAAGCTGCTGCGGATATCCGTCTCATACCTGCCACAAAACGGGCTCCCGTCTCGTCGCCTAATTTTTCCCCCCTTCTTCTCCGCTTGCCGTTTTGCGTGAAAGCTAGACATACATATACGTAAAAAAGCCTGGTTTGTTTCGTAACGCGCTGCACCGGTAGCAGCGCGGAGGGAAAGATCTTTGTCGAGGATGCGGATTTAACAGAAAGACGTTATCTGTGTCACCTGGGATTTTTTTTAACCGTTAAAATTCGAATTAGCGTAGTCGCACGCGTCCGTAGCAGAAGATATCGTTCATGTCTGGTGAAATATCGCACATAGTGACGCGATAGTAATAATATCGACAGCCACTGTAGCTGAAGACAAAATAAGAGGTAAGGGCTTTTTTTTTTGTCTTTTTATTCTCTACCCCAGGCAGGCTAACTGTGAACCACAAATAACAAAGCTAATGAGAGAGCGCACTCAGTGTTATTCAGGTGACTGCTGTTAGCTTGCCACTGCTATTAGCTGTCCAAACAGATGAGGTTATTGTATCGCCGCTAATGCCATTTTTGAAACTCCAAAACAGATGCTGGTTGTAATAAACCCATACATAAGGTTAAATCTGGTGTGTTAGCTCCCTGGTTCAGAAGTGTATCTGACTGCAACGCCTTAACGTTAGTTATTGAGAACCATCACTCTGTATGTCTGTCTTCTTGCCTTTGTTTGAATCGATGTCAAACGCAGCCACATTTTATCTGCGTGTTCTGTACAGCCAGCCTGTGGATCTTTTGATTCAGCATCTGCCATTAAACCAACCGAGCCTTGTTGCCTGCCTGGTTAATACTGGGGTCTCACCAAGATGTGGTATATAGTGCTGGCTGGCATGATGTAAAGCTGCAGTTTTTGCTTTCGACATTGTGGGCTGTGTGGTTATGTGTTATGATTGGACTGAGATTTATACTGCGTGCCTGGCCTAGACTGTGAGTCATAGCAGGGATTCATCAGGTAAAAGTGTGTTAAATGTGGGCTTCCAAGCAAGAGATCTTTGAAAACAAAGACCTGTAACAGAACAAGTTGTTTTTAAAAGTACAAGTTTGCTACATGCCCCTGAAGCGTATAAAGGCAAGACCTTTAATTTTGCGGATATTGAGACCTGGCATTTGCCGGCTACCACGTGTTTCATGGCCCAGAGATGTTAGCCCTTTGGAAAACTGGGCGTGTATAATAATAATAATAATAATAATAATAATGAAAGGAACTTTTAAAAAAATCATAATTGTTGATGAGCTGTTTGAAATGTGAGGTTTTTGTGCATTTGCTTGATTTATTATTAGTAATGCAAGGTTATATTATATGATGGATGATTTAATTTTTGATGATGAAATAAATTGGACAAGTCACAGAAAGAGAGCTGCAAGGAATATGCACAAAACTGCACAGCAGCAGAAGGATTGGCTATTGTTAATTGGGAAGCCCCTCTTACATGCAAAGGGTTGACATGTAATGTTGTTTTTCGTTGTAACACCTAATCACTGTTCAGGAAAGGGCAAAGTGTTTTTAAATGATGCTTTGGTAAAGCTATGGTTGTTTTGTTGACCCAAACATCTGACCTGTCCGTTACAGGATGGCCATTACTATCCTATATCAATGGTTCTCAATACAACACACATCAGATTTTCAACTCATTTTATATTCATTGACTCATTTACACACTGATTGTAAGCTGAATGCAATAAATTTAAAGTCATCTATGCGATGGAATAGGAAGCCAGGGAGTCATTCTGTTATGCTTGAAATGCCTCCCCCATCGTTTTCTGTGACCAAGAAACTGGTTTGTATGGAAGACTAGAATTGAAAAATGATATCAGTTAACTTGACATATAACTTACGTTGACAGCTACAAAAGAAATAGCATACATTATGTAATCATTTCTGCAAGTTGGTTATAATTATTTAATGTTTACCCATGTTTATCACTTTCCTTTTGTTTCTACATATTTTAATGACCATTTGTCACTTGGATTTTTTTCAGTTTTTTTTTTTCCTATGCAGAGTTTGCCAAATAACTAAATTAATTTGATTGTTACTTAGCACAAGTGGATATATCCTGAGGTTTCTATAAAGCCACCAATGGTCATACTCATATTTTATGACGATATTCTTGAATATTGTCACAACATTCATATGGAGGTTATTAGCAAAAAAATGTTCAGGAGTTTTTGTTGGGTTGTTAAGTATCTTTTGTCTGTTACATCCATTCTGAAGTAGATTCCAGTGTATGTCTCTGTAGACTTTAACTTCCAGTAGATGCAAAGTATATCTATTTGGTTACTCTAAAGATAAACAATGAATGATTCTTTTATTAAATAAATTTGTTGAATTTCTGCCAAATTCCCCCCCAGAGAAGTCAGGCTTTGTTCCAGTAAGGTTGGAATTGTACCACCAGAGGGCGACATGATGAGTTTCCTCTTCCTGTTCACCTTGTTGAAATGATGCTCATGAAGCATTGTCTGCAGGCAGCATTAAGTAAGGCTGAAGCAGGTTACATACAGTGTGCTTAATAATGAACGACATCTCTTTAGAGCTGAGGCTGAAATTTGGCTCAAGAGGCCTGCTGTGATATCACTTAACACCAAATGGGGAAATTACAAGCATAATAACACTGTGTCATTGTGCAACAAAATGCAGTGTACGTGAAATAATTTATTAGTCATTGTGGAGTTCTTGTGTTTCTTTCGTGGATTACCCAGGCTTCCTCCGCAAATATTAGCCATGAGTAGCCTTCCTTTACTGTCCAAATTGGACAAACTGCAACACACACAAAACTGAGAGCTTCTGAGGAGCTATACAAATGCATTTAATGCTTGTAGTCCATAAACTTGAAGAGAATATCTGCATTCAGATAATCTATCCGTAATAGGAGCTTGTGCTGCCTTCTGTGAAACTTGAGTCTTGTTCTTAATGTTGATTCTGGTTGCTTAGACTGCACATATTACTTGAAAAAGAAATTGTACTAGTTTAAAATGTGTCTTTTTGAAATTTGTTGATTTATTCCTTGCAGCTTTACGAGATGCGTGCTTATTTGTAAGACAGTGCAGAGTGTTGCTGTGATGGATTGCCCGTATATAGTCAGTTTGTTGATAATTCTTGCTTCAGCAGATTATACCTTAGTAAAATGTGTTTGGCCACTGGCACACTGTAAAGCCCTTTTGATGAGATGCAGACTGATTGTGATGATAGATGGATGAGATATGGCTGTTAGTCAGCTGCATGGCCGGCTAGATGAACAGCAGTGGACAACAATGGAATGGGTCTGTGAATGTGGGCCCCCTGTAGTGCTGATTCTCAAAATCCCTCTCGAACAAGCTTTTTTTTTCAGTTCCTGCTATTCACATTTTCATTGTGCTGCAGTGAACCATATCACTAACCTAGTGTACGCCTTGTGTAACTAGTGCTGCTTACAGATGCACAGTTCTTCATACAGCATTTTGTTTTTGGTGCTGTATACTCAAGCAGCTCATTACAGTAGAAAATTTTGTAATGTTGTAAATGAAAAATTTGTAGTTGCTTTGTGTTTCTTCTCCCCACTTATTCGTCTTGTCACATGTTTCAAATGTAAACCTCCCTCCTGAAAGCAGTGCTGCTGTACACTGTGTTGTGAGGCTGGAAAGTGAAATTGACTTGAGGTCAAAATGTTTGGTTGTTGTGTGTGTGTGTGTGTGTTTTTTTTAAATCTACTGCCATTAAATAGACTGTTGAAGAAACAATTTTCACTTGGCACTCAGCCTGTGTGAGCTGTGTGAGAGCTTTTAGTATTGGACAGTACACACAAAGCTTTGGAAAAATGAAATGCACGTCGCTTTTGTTTATTAATATGAGTTATAGCCAGCAACATTGCAAAAAAAAGACTTTAATGCACTGTTGTGTTTTAATGGAGAAATTCATAGGCTATCTATAGTCTACAGGGCATTTTTAAGATCAACGTTTTCTTAGATTATTGACATTTTTGAGATGCATTTGAGACTTTCACTTTTCAGGACATACCAGTTTATTTTCAGAATTTAAAGAATAGATCACCAGCAGGAATATTACAGCATCTTTTTGTTGTTGGGCTTTAATAGCATTTACATTATAAAGAAAGCATGTTGATTCAATCCATAATATTCTATCTACATTAAAAAAGTCAAAATATTTCTTTGCAAGTATTCAACATACTAGCCATACCCTGTTATCTCTAGAAACAGCTGTTCTACAAATAATGCAAAACAACCAGAGAGTTACCATATGATAAATGTAGTGTACTGCGTAACACACAGGAGTTGGAATCCCAAACACAACTAAATGCTCAGTGGTTCAGGTAGAGGGCAGTGTACTCAACAGCTATTTTTAATAGTGAAAGAAAAGTAAGGGGGAAACAACACAGCAGCCAAGAGCTGACATAGCAACACATCCATCTGGAAAAGGTGTTTTGTCTTTGAAATTTTATGTATTTACAGGGTGGCATCTCATGTACTATGAAAGCTATATTTACAGTGCTCTTAATTTAAAACTTCCACTGTTTTTTAAAGATTAGGTTGCTGGATAGACTTTTACTCTCAACGCCTCTTGTGGGGATAGACTTTTCATGCAGAGGCGAAATTCTCAACTGTTGTTGCACTTGGGCTTCACAGTATCACAAAATAAATGTTGCACACACCCTCAGGAACCTGAAAGTGAAACATCTCATCTCACTGCCAATTCAATATAGAGTTCTACCAAGCAACATTTATGATTTTCATCTGGGCAGTATTTGGTTATTTAGACACTCTTAAACAAGGGAAATAACTACCTTTGAACTCAAAGATTGCCATTTATTTTTGTTTTAAGTTTGTCAGTGTAACATTTTTGGGATCTGCTGCTCTGAAATTACAGTTATTGAAACTACAGCATCTTAGTGCTGTATTTTTGACTAGAGATGTTTTCACCAAAGGTTGTAAAATGCTAAAGGAAGGCTCACAAGTCAATATCACTTCAAGCAGCAGCAGTTTTACACCCTCACTACCAAGCACAAGCTGTTGATATAATTGTGTATGCTATCACTCAGTCTATCCCAATATCTCCTGTTTTGTTCTACAGTTATATGGCAACCAAATGAAAATATTAGATCAAATTAAATTAAATTAAGTTGAAGTAAACATTGTGTTTCTGGTGTTAATATGCTGCATCAGCTGACAAGCACCATGAAGTTAAGGGGAAATAAAGCTATTGCAAGAATATCTTGCACATTTTTAAGGTCTAGGTCTAAAAAGGTCTAAAATTAGAAAACTGATAACAAAGGTTAAAAACACCTCCTCCACACATGCACATGGACTGTCAATGTTGGATTAGGATTTGAGGGGATCAACAGATGGTTTGAGCACAGTTTGTGAAAATGTATGGGTTTCTGGGTTCCTGTATAGCCCTATACGTCCATATTCATGCTTATGTTGAATACTGTAGTATTGCTAGCATGGGGCACTGTATGTTACATTATACATGAAGAGGTAAAGCTTCCTGGGCTGTTACAGGCTTGCGCGTTTTAAAGTGGTATGAACCAATACAGTGTGGATTAGCCTGATTTGTACAAATATTTCATTCACTGATGTTTTTAATTTGGATTTCTGGCAGTCCTGTAGATTGGTGCTTCCACTGTGACACCCTGCCGAATGCTCCTAAAAGCAGACTGTAAGCTCAGGACTCATTAAGTGACAAAATCAGGACAGGAGCAGCAACCCCTGTGAACCTTTTCTTCAGCTTGCTTTGTCCGCAAAGTTAACTCTGAATCAAAACTTGATAAAAGTTGTTGCATTAAAAATACTTAGTAGACGAATGCTTTGAATGGACGAAGCTTGTTATTCCTACTTACTGTTTACTCATGTGTCTCAAAGAAAAGCAAGTACAGCTTGTCTCACATACTAACCTGTGATGTGTCAGTGCTGCACTGCTTCAGAGTTAAAAACAAAAGAGTTTAAGTGTGACTTTGACATTATTTAAGATGACCTGGGCTGGAGCTGGGTTTACTCCTAAAATTTCATTCACATAATACAGTGCTGAGTTGACCAGGTATTGTATGGCAGACATTGTTTTCAAAACAGAAGCTCTAATGTCCAAAAATTAATATAGTAGTACCTTCATATGATGTATTGTCAAGTCCCGCTTTTCTCATTTCTTGCCTGAACAGAAAGATGTAAATGTTGTGCATGAATTATGAATTATTTCATTACTGTTGAAACCGTTACCGTTTCCTATTAACAATAACATCATGCATTCAGGCTAACTCATACACAAAATCTGTTATTAGCACAAAATTAGCACTCCAAAAAATAAGAGAATAAATCATCACTTTTCAAATCAAACATTTGTTATGTACCATTGTGTTGTATATAGGGCCAGAGCGTAAAACCTAACTAAATTGTCACTGTCCATGTGTGGAGGGCATGGAAGTCGCTTCAGTGTTTGATGAATGTGATGCTACAGGTCAACAAAGGACCTCTGCTGTCCTATTCAGCAGGGCATTCAGGCCAGGATCAGCAGCTTGTGGAGGGGCCTCTGATGCATATATGCCTCTGGCTGTCTCGTGTCTGCAAACAGGAAAGGCTAGAACGGTTGGCCTCAACTCTCTGCTGACTCCTCCATTGTGTGGGGCCAGTTTGTCGGGGCAGGCTTTGTGCGATTCATTTTGGGACCTGCCTCGCCGCCCTCCAGGCACATCTGAGTATCACAGGCAGGCTCATTTGGACAACACAGTAGTACCTCCTCAGATGGAGCGCATTCAAGTTGTGAAAATATATGAAGTTCTTAACTGCTTTAGAGTCATTAAGATATGTTTTTAGTAAGATATTTAAAACTTAATCCTTTTTATTTTGAATACCAGTGTCATACTGTGGATTTTGGTAGGAATTGTATGGCAAGGCTGATGGCTCCTTTGTTTGGCATTACAGGGAGCAGCTGAATATGGGTGCGTGTGCGCATGTGTGTCTCTATCCTGTTCCCCTGGTGCACAGTGGAAGTGTGGCTGGCTAATGTGCACAGGCCTAATTCCCTGTGGGTGACTGATTGTAGCTCTATTTTTCTTTTCCCCTCTCCCTGATTAATGGGTGCATTGACAAACAGACCAGCTGGGCAAAGGGAAGCAGCTCTGAGAGGGGAGGAGGGTTGACAGAGGGAGACAGAAAGAGGTGGTGGCACTGCCTGTCATGCTGCTGGCTCTGCCCTGCTTTCTTAACCAGTGTCAGTCTGCTGTGAGCCATAGCCTGATGCATGTCTGCCCAGTCAGAAGCTGGGGTTTTGCCTTGAGGCAGTCCTCGTTGCCCCACTTTCATGCTTCTCTTTTTCAAAAGCACTCTTCTCCTGAACAGGCACGCTTGAACTACATATCCCGCTTTTCACTGTCATATTTGAAAAGGTTAGCCATCTAGGTCATGTCTTGTTACCCAGCTTGAGGATATTTCACAACAGTACTGAAGACATATTATTGTTGAATATGACTTAATTTTTCATTTTGTTTACACAGCCATGCTATGTTGCCAAATAATTGCAACAATTGCAAATAAGCTAATTGTAACCACAGATCTTATTTCTTTTGTATTATTTTTTTGTTTGTCTTTATTGCACTGGTGTGTGTTCAGAGAGTAATTTTTCAAAGGCATATTATCAATATATGATGGCTACGTGACAGATACTAAATCTGTCATTACATTAATGTGTCTTTTGTGTGTTTTGTGAATTAGACTTTGAGAGGATTTTCTTTCATAGAATCTCTTTTTCACCCCATTTTGTGGCACATCTGTGCGACTGGCTGCCTCCTCCTGTGTCTGTCTGATATGAGCAGTGTTATTGGAAGTTGCATTACAGTGGCTTTGGGGCTAACATCTGATGTCTATAGAGGGTTTGTGTATGGAGACAATTGGACTCAAAAGACTTCTTTATGCCTTTTATCTTTGGAGAATGAAGGTACAGTTTAGGGCTTCTTTTCTGTCTCTGATTTGGTTTACTCTCTGGACATGGGGGAGGCAGTTTTACTTCACTCAGGCTAGCATGATTGTAGGCGTTGAACCGACCCATTTTGTGTGTTGAATACTGATACACTATATGATTACATGCTGAGTGGGTGGATTTGTGTGTGTGGCTTTTAGAAGCTCTCTCTGTGTGTTGGTGTATTAGAGGGTTGTTGTTGTTGGTGGTGGGGGTGTAATAGGTCGGCTCTTCTTGTATATGTGGTTTCGTGCCACACTGTTGTGTGTGCGGAAGGATGAGTACAGTAGGTTGAACCATAGTAGGTCAAGGGATTGTGTGTCTGATCCACTGAGGAGAGATTAGTGCAGACACTGAGCCGAGCCTCTTCCTACCCACAACAACGTAAGGATTGCCCTCTATTTGCCACAGCCAGACACTTGTGACCTCACTGGTCCCTCCCTCTTGCAGCCCCCACCCTCCCACAGACAGATTATCATGGACTTCATTGCTGCCAGGCCGGTCCTGGATGGTGTCCTCCTTCTGGCTCTTGCTTCCATGCCGTGACGTTTTGGTTATTTAAGCTGTGTATAAATCTAAATGCTTGGCTGTTTATCAGCAGCGCCACACTACAATAAGCTGCAGGTGTAGGCATGCCCTGTTGTTTTTATTTATTTATTAGCTTAATTTTGCGTATTTTGACATGATGTCGTGGTTGTGAACTGAAAAGAGTGAGAGTTGTCAAAACTGATGTTTGTGAACTGACTGTGTGATTATTGTACTATAGAGTATGTCCCACAAATAAATGAGGGACAGAGTATTAAACATGCGTATGAACACACTGAAAATACTGACTACCCGTACACACAAACACTCATTGGGTACAGGGCATTAGCCAAGTCTTGGGGTGCCAGTGAGAGGGAGGTGACAGATCAGGGGGCAGTGTGGAGGCGTTGTTCTGCCTTCTTCTCTAATCCATGCATTTAGTTTCTATTCCCAGCCACTTCTTAATCTGCCACTAATAGGATTCACCAAGCTTTTGTTTTATTTTTTATTTTGCTAGAATATGTGTGACTTGTTTGACTAAACAGTTGCAAGGTGATGATGGACAATGGATGATGGTCTGAAGGCATCACTGACATTTGACATCCAAGTCTGTAAAAGTGAAATAGGATAAGTGGTAAGGTTTATGTTTGGTATTAATGTACAAATAGCTGTTGTGCTGCATAGCAGACTAGCTATGCGTGGCTTCAACAAAATCTCTCTCCCGATTATAAAATCACACTTAAAAAGCTATTATTGCAATATAGTGACTATGGACCTTTTGTTGCATCTCATCTCCATCTTTCTCCTTGTTTCTTCTCAACATCCAATAAATGCGAAACGGTCCCCGCCCAAATAAATCTTTAAAAAAAACAGCACAATAAAGCCTAATAATGTGGTTCAGTGACACATTAAGTTCCCCCCATGCTATACAGCTGCAGATAATTACTGTCACTGAACTCTCTTCTCACAGTTTTTAGACAGAATAGCTAACAGTGCTGCAGTAGGATGTTTGAGATATCCAAGTTGAACATTTTATGTTGAAGATAGGCTTTAAACCATTGCCAAATCATTACTCCTCTCTGATGCTACTCAAATGATGCTATTGCCTGTCTATTATTATGTTTATTTGTACTTAATGATGCAGGAAATATATGTGGACCCAACCTGGAAGTGTACAGTTTTCATAGCCATCTGTTCTGGCAGTTGTCTGTAATCGATTTCTAGGTTTGATAGAAGTTGTACTGACATTAGCCTGACATGTCTTGTATGCCAAGTGTCTTTTTCGATCACACCTCAAGGAAAAGAACAGTGAATGAAAGCATTGCCTCATTAAGGTGTGATGTGTTGCTTAGCTGGCCTACTTAATCTCCTCTGGCGTAACACCTCGTTTGTTCCCTGGAATCCCTTCCTTCCATCCTCTCACTGTAATATAGCATAATCTAAACTAAATTTACTATGCCAGACATGATGGAGAGAGTTTAAATAACCAAAATGTGAAGACTGCAGTTTTAGTGCATCAAATGAATGAGTTGAATCAAAGGACAGATCTAGAAATGCCTCTTCCTCACACTCCCTTCCATCATCTCCATGTAAGTCAGCCACAGCTACTAGACAAAACAAAAGATAAACTAACAGGTATTAGCAAACTGTCTACTCAACCTTCTCTATTAATCTGTTCAATGCTCTTAAACAAACGACCCCAGTTAGTAAATGGGTCTCTGGTGAGGGGGGCTTAATCTTTATGTAGATCCCCCATTAGATATTAGTCCATAATACTAAGGATAGGATCTGTCTGATCATATTCAGTTAGTTAGAGTCTTTTTAAAAAAGTCAATACTGTTACTGATAGAAAACATCTAAGGTGTGATGTATAGCAGATTATTCAGTTACTATGTTTTTATGCTTCTGGCTCAAATGTGTCTGTAAGATACAGACTGAGCCAGTTGAACACAGAGGTTGGGACTGACCTACTTGTTCATGAAGTGTTGATTTTTGTTATACGCAGATAACTTATTTAGTCAGTGAGTGTAACAATGGGGAATGTTTTAATCCGTGTTGTTTTTACTGCTAGTAGCGCTGTATAGAGCAATGTATTAATGAACTGCTCCCCACTCTGTTTTTGTGCACCAAGATGCCCATTCATGCGAGTGAAATAGCGGTTGCATCTAGGAAGGTGCATTTTTATTTCTAGTACAGAAAATGCACCAAAGCACAGCTGGTTGATGCATTGAAATAAAATATGTTGTATGTTTATGTTATAACATAAGATTGTCTAGGGATTATGGTTATTGTTGTTGTTGTTGTGAAATAGTTTACATTTTCTTTGACTGGTGACTACATAGCACTTAACGGACAGGCATTTCCAAGTGGATTTCACTGTTCATGCTGAGTAAAAGGACCAACGAATTCCATTTCCTGTTAAGTTATCGTAGCCTCATTACTAACAACTTCTGTTGCTTTGCTTAGTGTGTGTGTGTATGTGTGTGTGCATGCTTTTGTTTGTACTGCTGAATGTGAGCATTGGTTTTGCTTGTTGTGTTTCTCAAACTGTCATGTTGTGTGTTTGTAGATTTATAAATTAGCACACGTGCAAGTCAAGATCTAATTGATGTAGATCGAGGTTGTTTCTGTCATCAGCACTTAGGTTAAAATAAGATTACTGCAGTTGCCCTGGGTTATAGGAATGAATTCATGACAGTTGTTTAACTTATCGTAAAGTTTTTATCTCATTACACACTGTGGCAGTTGGACTGTCCAAGCTGCTATTTGAATATGACTGTCATTGAAGCAGATAAAACTGGAGTGCAGCTGTGAGGAGAGTGTGAGTGATGTATGTTACAGTGCATCATCTGGAGGCTGACACAGTAGAATATTCCAAAATATTCGCTTGCAAAGATTTCAAGGGTCAGTCTAGTGAAGCTTCTGGTATCGCACAGTCTCCTCCTTTCTCTGCATGCACTGACTTTAGATGCTTTTGTGTCTTTGTGTCTTTGTGTCTGAACCGTAGATTGAATGTGTTTTCCTCCAGCCTAGACACCATGAGCACCATCTCGCCGACGGACTTTGACAGCTTGGAGATCCAGCAGCAATATAATGACATCAATAACCGCTGGGACCTGGCAGCAGAGACAGACTGGGATAATGAGAACAGTTCAGCACGCCTCTTCGAGCGATCACGCATCAAGGCTCTTGCAGGTACGCTGCACTACATACTCCACCAATGTACATGCTTACAAGCTGCACCTGTGTGTAGTGTAGGTGTGCGATAATGATTGACAAACATTTGGTTCTGTTTGAAACGTTATTCTTTTGTCATAGTTTGAAACACTGTACAACAAGCTTACACTCCTACTCACATTTTACTATAATACTGAATTTTGCAAAAGTATAATATTTGAAACTTGAGATATTTGAGTTTTGCCTTAGCTGTCGTGATGCCTCAGATGCCTCAGAAACATGCACAGTGAGTTGCCAGGAATATTTAGTACACCAAGAACTACATTTGTGAATATTATAACTTTATTTATTTATTTATAAATAATTTGTTTAATATTTAGTTTTCGATGGTGGTGTTAGAGAGGTGTTGATTCAGCTCTGTGGTAATCCAAGAAGGTCACCTTTAGTTGTTTCATTGTGCTGGACTGGATTATTTTACAGGTGTTTGTAATATTGCGGCTTTTCAATATTCAGCATTTAGTCTCAGTCATCTCACTCATTTAGTCAACCACAAATGTATGTTATCAGGGTTCATCAGGTGGTGGTAGCAGTCCACAAGTCTTACAGTATATGCCGATATTCCCTAAATAATTCATTAGAAAATCACTTTTTAAGTATTGAGGGTATTTTAGTGTTTGGTGAGAAATGGTATGTGTTCCACAAAATTATAGTGAGCTGTAGAATGAAAGAATAACCTCAAAATAAGCTATCAAACTTTAGGTACATTTAGTGGCACAATTGCAGGGTCCAGGGTCCAATAAATCCTGCTGAGCCGAACAGTATGATGATGTTGTGATAACTCAAGTTAATCAGAAAACTTAAAAAGTACGCTGTCAATTGGAAGCCAATGAAACAGTCAGCAAATTTAAGCAATTAGTTTGGACTCCATCAAACAAATTAATATTACGGTTGGAGCATACTCATTAAAATGTGTTTTCTGTTGTATACAAACAGCATAGGACATATTACATTTAAGATGATGATAGAGGACCTTTTCTAGAGAGCTTGTTGGAAATGTTTTTTCATTAAATTTTTAAATTATTTTATATTGTATTCCGAACCACAGAGGAAATATTAAAAGTGCTGAAACATGCACAAGGTGGTGTTAAGTTTATCAGTGAGTCAATGTAATCAGTTAAAAATAGAATTAGTAGGCCCATATGTGAAGTCTTTTCAGAGGAAAACTTAAATATGCTGCAAAATAGTTTGAGAAACATATGCAATGTAGAGACAAAGTCAGTTAATTTGCACAAATCAAATTACTGTAGAGTGAGGAACAAACTTTGTTCTTTTCTGTCCCAAAAGGCATGATTCTCTCTTTATAGGGCAAGACAAAAATACTTCTTAAAGGAGGCCAAAGCCAGACAGCTGTATAGTGAATTCACCAAAGAGCAACAAGCGGTGATAGAATGCGGTGGTGAGAGTAGATTTTAGGGCTAGTTGTGGGGAAAATGCTTCAAACATCTAAAATTTTCAGTATAATTATTTTTAAAAACAACCTTTACGCAAATGTAAAAAATGTAGCCACGTTTCACTGTTTTTCTGGATGACAGTGTGCATTTTTTGCTGGAGCCTTTTACATGAGAACCCATGCTGTGTGCCTAAGCAGTGGTCTTGGAACGAATGAGGAAATGATCTTACTGATACAATGCAAAAGTAGAACTGAACGTAGCTTTATTACCTACCTTACTCGCCTGCCCTTGACAGTCTTGACATCCTTCCAAAAGGCGAATGCATATCTGCCTGGCCAGCCTAACCTGTTGGAGACTCCACTTAAAGTGAGCAAGGTGAAAGCTATGATAGCTCTATTAGTTGTTTTAGTACATTCAGTGTGTGCGTGTGTTTGTGAGTACATGAATGTTAATTTAACTACCCTGTACATTCCTGGTTTCACATACTACAGATAAAATCTCCATTGTTAATAGTGAAAACAAGTTGCAGTGTCATGAAGAACCCAGCAGAGGGGAGCAACAGGCAGGCAGGCACCAAAACACACACACACACGCATGCACACACGCACGCAAGTGACAAAAACCATATGCTCTGATGATCTTTGAGTGCTGCTGTAGTCAAAGTGTATCTGAAAGATAGGCCCTCATTTTACTTACAAATGTGACATAACTCATTTCCTCAAGCCAGCAGAAACACTTTTGGTGTTGCCTGTATCCTGCTGTGTTCTGTATTTAAAGATATTCTGTATCTTGCTGTCATATAATTACGGTGGTGTGTGTGTGCGTATGTTCTCTCATGTGAATACCAGTGATACCATCTCTGTTTGACAAGCTTGGGCTTGCTGTGCACATTCTTTGACATGCTGTAGCAGCCATATCCCCCCCAGGCTCAGCTCCTTCCCAGGCTTTAGAACCTTTCCCCAAATGTCAAGACCTTTAGCACCATGTAAGCTTCTGTTCACTTATGCTTCTCATCTGTCTCTTATTGAAACTTTATTGAAACTGTAATATGATCACTGTGTTTCCTGGTTCACGCCTCTTACACCTTTCCCATTTGTTGGAATCACTTCACTCCAGGTGTGGCAGCAGTGGCTTCCACTTATTTAGCTGTGTTAAGATAATTGTGATTTGCATAAACCACCACGTGGTGTATGTGTGTGTAGAAAGACAAGCCGTGCAAATTTGCATGTTTTTAAGCAACGCCCTGCCTCACACTCAAACAGTTAGATGCATTTACTTGAGAAAGCTTCCACAGTTAAGCATTTGTGCTTTGAAAAGTATCCATATACTTTGCACTTTCTAGCATTTGACCACATTTGGAGAAACTGGGACTTGAGTTACAGTTACTCTCGTGAGAAATCATCCACACTTGCTCCAGGGGGATTCCCCTTAAGATCACACATTTACTGTGAGCATTTGTACTGTGGTCTAGCTCTCTGCCCTCACCTGGGTCTTTAGAAGGGGGTTTACATGCTCAGTAATAGATTTTTCCTTTTGCACTCAGGCAGTGTTCACTCCCCCAGCATCTTTTCCTCTTTCTCATCTCATATCATTAAGTCTTGGTTGCCCAATGCAAGAGTTTTTCCCACCAGCTCATTGTCAGTTTCAGAACTGTTAATCTTAGATATTTATTTGTGTATACATATGATTGATGGGTAGTGTAGGGAGGAAATTGCCTTAACATAATATGTTAAGATGTATATGCCAGACACACCAAGCTACTTTCACATCTGCCTCTCATATTAATGTGGATTGTGATGTTTCTTATATGCCCAATGGGGTCTTAAATGACCATTGCTGAGGTTTATTAGTTCTGTGCTCTTCATTTTTCTCTACATGTGTCCATAGCACAGCCTCTGTTCCTCAGACGGAAGTGTGTTCTCTTTGGATCTCATTAGTCCAGTCCCCCCCTCCATAAACACCCAGTTGCAGAAGGCCTGGGGCAGTTGGTCCTCTAATGAGACCCATCCAGATGCTCTCCGCTCATCAGGACAAAAACGGATCAAAAATCATAAAGCTTTTAACCACTGCCCCCTGACCAGACCAAAAAGCCGCGCACTTGTAAGAAAGGCTGTGACCCGAGTCCTCACTGTGTTTACAGTCTTGTGTAATATTTGCACACACAGGCATTTAGCACATCTGGAACTGTGCCATGTTCTTAACCAGCAGCTGCAAGAAAACGTAAACCTTCCATTCACCAAGTTATTCAACTTTCAAAATATATTCAGATGTTCTCTGAATGCATAGTTTCCATAACCTTAGTGTTGATTACACAGAATTAAATAGATACTGCTTTATTATTGGATCATCATTGGATGTCATTGCATTGTGGAGCACAACCATGAACGACGTGCACTTAAACTTATTTGAAAATGTCAAGTATGTGCTAAAAAGTATGTGCTAATTATTGTTTCTATAGTATTTGTTTGGTGATGGAGGAAAATAATTATTTGGCAACTTTCAAATCCCAGCAGGTCATTTTCCTTCAGTGTTTGCAAACAATCACTTAATTTGTCAGTGAGAAAAAATCTACCCAATTAAACAATTAAAAGGCCAAAAAACACTTGTTTCCCAAATAAGGGGTGCCAGATATCACTACTGTGTTTGTCCTTAATCTGGTAATACCTAAAATGTGTTAATACAGTATATTTCTATAATTTAGACTGGCATCAACCCCCACCACTCCCTGACAAACAGGCATACAAGTTCACAATTTCAAATCTTGTTCAGGCAGGAAAGAGCTTGTTGTGTTTCTGAAACTGAATCTACAGCTTCCTTCCTGTCTTAACGCCTTATTACACGGCACACCCCATGAACAAAAAAAAGGGACATTGAACGTTTTCTTAGAGTTTGATAGAAATAAGAAGGAACCACACAGCAAGGCAACAAGATAAGCGGATGCAGACTTTTGTAATATACCTTCTTGGCAGGCCACACCCCAGTGCTTCATGGAATTAAGGTGGAGTTGAATAATCCGCCTCAAGCTACACTGAGCAGGGAACTCTAATGGTTTAGTCCACCTCTACTCCTCCCTCTTCTCATCCTTCCTCCATATTCTTCTTTGTGCTCCTCCCTCAAACACACCTTATGCAAATGACAATTTTCAGACAGCAGGCTTTGTTTACACAGCTATCCGACCGCAGCCGGTTAGCCTGCTCTGCACTGCTGTGCCCCTGCAAATGCGTGTTCAGAGTTTGGAGGGAAGGGAAGCCAGCGCTCCTTTTTGCTAGAACCACAAGGGAGAGCAACAAAAATTTTCATTTTGGTCAGAGGATACAACTGTGGTTAAATTCTTCACAGGAGGAGGTGAAACAAGAGAACATTTTGTTCTTCAGTTTAGTTTGAAATTATTCTTTAAACAAAAAAAAAAAAACCCCAAAAACCCTCCACCCGTGGACTCACTGCTTTGTTTTCATTGGACAAGGTGAGACACACAGTACATGAAGAAAAGAAGAGGCTACAACATTTTTGAAGCTTGGACTGTGCCTTACGGGTGTACAACATTGGGGGAATCTAGAAGAGGAGGAGAATAAAACAAGACATTCTGGATATACAAACTTCTGGATAATCCGCCCAAGGATTTAATACATTTGTAGTGGGAAAGGTTGCTGTGCTATGCAGGAGAACTCCTATTCATTCTGTATCTGAGAGGAATAGTTAGAAGAGAGATTGAGAAAAATGGCCATGGAGTGGGACCACAGGGATAGAGAGCCCTGCTTGTCCCCAGCAGCATTTGTTAACCAGGTGCAGTACTCGAACATCCTGGAAGGACGGTTTAAACAGCTGCAAGGTAAGAGTCATTCATGTTGATTTGGTTGGAACGGGACATCCATTCAGTTTGGGAATATGTAATATGCATTTATTCAGTGTTTTGTTAGGTAAAAATACATTGGCTTAGGTTAGCTAAGCCAGCATCACAGGTTAGAGCCTGAAGTGCCTTGGTGTGTGGCTCATGAAAACACTTGTTTAGGAATACAAGTTATTGATGATACTGTCCAAGATTTTATAGAAACAATATGTATAAGTTCAGTTGGACTATTAGGTTATTGCTCAAGTGGTATGGTCCTGTAACAGGTGCTTTGAGTTGTAAATGGCTCAACATTTTTCTGGCACAAGTGATTACCTTTGAGAGGCTGAGCAGACTCCTCTCCTTCAATTCTGAACTATGTGGAGTGAATCGAGGGGAGCCATAGTGGAAACACTGTAGGCTTCAGCTCAACTCTAAAGCAGGCAGGCAGTCTGGCACCTGATCACTGGGCCACCTGTCTTTTCTTATCTTATTACAATGCACGTCTCTGTCTCAGACTAAAGCCTGTGAGGTCTGCAAGGTCCTGAATACAGAAATCACAGAGTCCTTTGGTTGGGACATAGGACTTAGGAAATAACGTGGCTATCAGTTTCTTAATTAACATCTGTAAATGTTTGTGTTAAATGGCAGTAGAAATTGTTAAATAGAAACCCTTTTTGGTTTGACCTATATATTTTTTTTTACTATGTGTAAGTTTTTGTATGATAACCACATGCAGCTGTCAGAGTACTTTTTGTCATGTGGCCTGTTTCTGTAAGCTTCTGGGTGGATCTGTGATCATCAGTCAGTGGTGTGAACGAAGATCAGTGTTTTGCTAGCTTCCGGTCCCTCCCTGGTTGCTGTCTCTAATGAAGAGCTGACTGAGAGTTTACTTGAGGGGCACTCTATACTCTTAGCATGTTTGATGTTTTTGTAGTGGATTGACAGTATTTCCCATCCCATATATCTTCATTGCCACTGAGGAAGAAATTGGCCTGCTGAAAGGGAACGTACGTGTATATATATGTATGTGTGTGATGTCATGCATAAATAGAAAGAAAAGGTCTTCACTTTCACACTGACTGCACCAATACTCTTGACTAGAGATAAGGCATACAGAAGAATGCACAAGATTTACAGCATTTTTATATTCAACTGTGCAGCCTCACGCACTGAGCAGCTAAGGGCACATACCTAAAGGTCTTTTTCAACTTGACAGCCAAAAAAAACTTTAAGTCACTGTGTAATTTTTGGGGTCAGAGCTCAGCCAGCCAATTGTGCTGACAGGATTTATTCACACTTCCCTTCAGCAAAAATATTATGAAATGAATGTTTCGGAACATATGTATAGGGGAAAGATAACAAGAATGTGTCGTATTTTACTCCTTATATTGTTAGTTATCTCTGTGTATGGATATGTTCTGGATGGAATTTGCTGTAAATACACTCACATGCTCACATACTCAGATGCACGAACACATCTTGGCAACACCCACTTGTATTTCCAGTTTGACTAGAATTGAGGCTCATTCCTTGTGTCACTCCCTCCCCCCCTGACTGTGTGAGACCATGATGTCTGCTGGAATGATGATGTAGAAGATGTGCACATGCATATTCTTTGTGGCATTAAGTCCCCACTTCACAGAAAGATATAACTTTCCCATTTTATTTTTTTAAATTTGACATTTAATATTTGTCACCTTTTTATATGTGCTATATGTGGGTGGTTACTAAGTTTACTTTTTTGGACTAAAATTTGACCTCAATCATACAGTTGATTTCCATGTGCATATTTTAACATCTTAACAAAGGGACTTGTGGAAAAATACTTGGCAAAAACCTCTTGTAGGGACAGATTTTCGGGTTCCATACCAGTCAAGAAAACAGTGAACACAGAATTATCCGATAAATGATGACTAACTGCTAAGGTATATACTGAGTAACTAAATAACTATGGCCAGGGTAATGAAACACTGGGCCACATGGTTAAATTGAAGTGAAAGGAAAAAAACCTTCAGATTTGTGCCACAGGACAGCCTTTATTGGCAGATGGAGGGACAGTTGCTGTTTTTTGCCTACCCTGACATCATACTTTAACTCATTAAATCATTCATGAAGAGAATATACAGCTTATTTCAAACTGTGACATTTCCTTCAAGCCCTGATGAAGACTGGGAGTGTACCCGCTAAGCCCATCTATTAGGGGCTTTTTTGCATATATATTTGCAAAGTAGTGTGGCTTGGTATTGATCACAGAGAAGAGTACAAGTCTAATCTCTGTCTTATTTCTTGGTTTCTATGGCATGTCCTGGTAGATTCACAGTACTATATGCACATCACGTTATGCAATCTTACTGTGGCTCTTGTGCAACAGAGAGATGCCATGTGAAAGTTCATATTGCACCTTACTTCCACTTATTGATCTTGGCGCCGTTGTAAATTTGGTTTGATATCCCATGATAATACATAGATAATAGAATGTATTAGGTTAGACTTCGGAGTCTTGGTCCAAAGGGTCACTACCTTGACTACCTGCTGTGGACTTTAGTTCTTTAGTTTGCACTGTCACTTAGCAGGTATTAGCAGTATGAGTTTATTCAAACAGACAGTACTTTGACACCACACTGCTTTTTTTCTTCCTCCAAGGTCTATAAAACATACAAATATAGAGTGAGTGAAAAGATAACCAAGTGGAGTCTGCCACTTAGATGTTTTTTTCCTACTGATTTCACATTGAAGTGTCTAGTTGTGTCAGTCTATCTCTACCATTTATTTCATCAGGTAATTTAGTTCTGACATTTTGGTCTTTTTAAGTCAGATCGTTATAAAGAAGTGATCCAGGCTAGTTTTGTTCCTCTGCGCGAATGCTAAAGCCGTCTCTGTCAGACGCATTTTTGTTCTTATTCTTTATTTTAGCATTTGAATTGATACTGGAAGAAAGCAATGTCGCAGTTTGGGTCAAGTTTCAAGTCTCGTAGCGCCCTATGAACTGAATGTTGTAACTTAATATTTCTGACACTCTTAGTGAAAGCTGTGACTCTTGTGGCCTCCAGCTGTATCTCAGAGTCACATTACCTTAGTGAGGGTTCACCACACACGCACACACACAGAAAATTGCTTTTTATTTGTACAGCTAATATTGACAGTTTCCTACTTGGAAGTGTAACAGCAAAGTGCAGTTTTGGAGGCTTTAGGACAATTACTGTCTTGTTGACATTTCACACCCTTTTTGTATCCAGATGTTATGGCTGAGAGGTACCTGTTTCTGTCTCATTTCTCATGGGATTGGCCTTGGTAGGCCCCCCTCATCTTCCCCATTATCAGCTACAGCTGCAGATGGCACAGAGGTACATGACCTGAAGGGCATGTTCAGCGTCTTTCCCGCTTATAGAAAGAGACTATACGATAGGTCTCTGTTCACCCCATCTTTTGTTGGCAGTGTAACAAATCTGTTAGAGTTGAGCAAAATGCGTTGTCTTTCTATATTTGAAACCTCAAACTGTTAAAATGTAAAAATAACTCACATGTGGCAAGGCAGCAGTTTACCCACAGCCTTATTTTCAAAGACATAAGTTAAAGAAGGGCTGTTCCGCTTTTGCAGGAAGAGAAGTGTCAAAGCGTGTACCCTGTGTGTGTGCCATTTTGCTCACTTTTCCTCTCTGTTGCTAAAACAGTATTTGTAAATGCCAGCTCCTCCTATAGCTGCTACTCTTCAGATTTTCTGTCCTCATTGTTTGCATCACTCATGGCATTCATAAAGTATCACCTGATGAAACTTAAGTTGAGTTTTAGCTCTAACTGCTTATTGGTGTCAATACAGAATGATAACCACGAACCATGAAGCTTACAAGCTGCTTTTGACTAGAGTTTTTTTTTTTTTGACTAGAGTTTTTTTTCCACTACCTTTATTTGATAAATTCTTCTAAACAGACAGAAAAATAGATTCTTGAATAGACATTTAGGTATGAGTGCTTTGGGTCTATTCTGTAATCTCAGGCATCAATACAGTTGGAAGCTGACGATTGGGAAATTGATTCTTGAGCCTTAGGATTTTGATTCAGTTAGAGAATTTGAAGAATTCATGCCTACTATTTTCTGTCTTATTACAGCATTATAAACAACCAATGCGTTTGTCCTATGTATAGGTAAAATCAAATCCAATGTAAATCTTCCCCCCATATTTGGACTTGGATCACGAAAACAGTATGCAGTGCTTTGTATTGTCATATTGTCATGTATTTTGGCACATTTTTCCAACTTTTGGGGTAAAAAAGGTAAACTTTCAGTGTTAATAAGTTTTCCACTAAAAACAACTTTTTATCTGTATTAATGCAGCAAAGAATGTTTGCAATGTATTGTATCGATGGAAACTGGAACAATATACTGATGGCACACTCTGCCTTTGTACTGATTTACCTGTATGTATAACATATATCAAACATGGAAGATATTAAGTATTAAACCAAAATGTTCACACAGAGATAAGATCTACCTATCTTAGAACGATTTTCTGTTCTCATTGTACAGCACAGATGACTCCTCTTTAAATTGAGTCTCTTACTCGAAGCAGTTTTACACTTATGTGCTCATTAATGTTCTAAATTTACATTGAAGCAACATTTTATTGCTAAATAAGAGCAGAGCTGACTCTAACTGTTGAGCTTTTTCTCTACCCTTTGGCACAATATCATAATCTTGTGTGTGTGTGGGAATGGCCAAGAGAAGGTCATTAAAGCTGATTATAGCAGACAGATTGATGGAAGTAGTTTACTCATTCCTTCTGAGGACAGGGTGACCAGAGGCACTTGTTACGCAAACCCGGGGTGGGTGAGGGAGAGGATGTCAAGAGTTTACAGAGTCAAGGGCATTTCAACCCACCTAGAAAGGGAACTAGGAATGGCTAGAGAGGAAGGCATGACCTGGGCAAGACATGAAATGAAATGACTGCTTAATGATTCCCAGCCTGTGCTGAGGCAAAAACCATTTTCTACTGCTCCTCTGACAGCTTCTTACATGTTTGGGAGTCAGGAAATAATCAAACAAGTCAGTAGTCCAGTGTGCTTTGACAGGTCAGGGAAATTAAAAGTGGACAAAACCTGCAGAATGCATTTGTCACTGTTGTGTGAAGTGATTACTGTGGTAAGCTATTTAAGGATGGAGTTGCTCTTTGTCCTCTGAAGTGACACCACTGAGAGCCAAAGTGCAGTGCCATGCAACACAGTGGAGATATGCAGGGTTCATTGAGAAGACAGAGAGCAACATAGTGATAGTTCAACAGTCTGTTGCGCCTAGCCTCCATCCAATGAATTTCTTTTATTAGTTGACACTTTGTCTTACACCTACAAAGGTGTGTTCTGATTCAAAGACATGATGTTGTTTTCCTTTATAGATACACGTGTGCCTAGCCCAGTTGTAAGAGTTCTGCATCTGTCTCCATTTTATCACGGTTCACCAGCCTAGCTGCTATGAGCTACACAGACAGGATTAAGTCTGGCGGCATATTTGCTCAGATTACCTGCAGATAGTCATCGTTTTCAACAGTGCACAAATTTGTTTGTGTGTTAAACAGGGACAGCGGTTGCGATCTAAATCCAAGTACCTTCAGCAGTAGAGAGGGGCACTGGCTGAGCCACTCTCCTCCCCCACCCTGACATATACTTAAAGCTCACTGCCAAAGAAAAGCATGTTCAAAGTGACTGGACATGCCCAAATATGCATTTGAAACATTCAGTGATGCCTGTAACCACTAGTTGTGATCTGCCATTAGTAAACAATGGAGAAAAAACATGGTATAGAAAATCACTAATCATTTGTTTTTCTAGTTCATACACAAACCGGTTCAAGAAGGACAGGTAAAACTCCAGGATGGTCATGGGAGTTCTAAAACAGTTGTGAATCACATAAGTTTAAAGAAAGATGTATTTAATTGTAGTCCCATATGGGTGCACATAAATCAATTTGTAGCAATTTAGTGCTAAAGTCCAGTTTTAACATTTTAGCATGTTTTGGAGGTACAAGAAATATCTCTTAGAAAAATAAAGTAGTTGATTGAATCCACATTAGACATAGTGTGTGCTTGTTGAATTCTTATAATGTACAGAGCAGCAGGCATATCAACATAAGTATGTAAGGCAATTTTAGCACACCTTGTAGCCCCTGACAATGGCTGCAGTCCCTGCCATTGGGAGAACTGTTCTAGCGAATTGTCCATATTTCAAGATTGGTGTGAAAAGTCATTTTGGTGGGATTTTTTTTTGCTGTTGTTGTCAAAGAAAAGCTAACATTATGAATGGTTTAGTAGTAAGACTTGTAATTACAAGGCTTGCTTGCTAAAGCTCATATATTTGCACTTTTCTCTTGACCTCTGCTGTGTAATTGTGTAAAAATATTGGTAAGCTCTGCAAGTATTTAGGATGACGTGCAGCTTAAGACATTTGACAATGTAGAGGAGGTGTTTCTCTTATCTCTTCTCATCTTCAGCCATCAGGGTGCTGTGTGTTAAAATGCTTCCTGTTACAAACACGAAAAAACAAGAAAATGTGTTATTATTTGGGTGGGGACGAGTGGCAGTGGCATTTTACACAACTGTATTTTTCCATTTGTATGATAGGTATCGAAGGAACTCCTCTGCTCAGTATCACTTTAGGGGTGGTGCTATTTGTATTGGTACTGTAATCTCTTTATACGTTACCCAGTCCTACATGGATAAATGTACCAATAGTTGACATGTCCTCTCACAACTCCAACTTCAAATATCATATTGTCAGAGAAAACAAGCTGCAGTTTTGTCCATGTCTACGGTAGCCACAACTGATGACAGGTTTGTGTTTGCTTGCCGTAATTAGCAAACACGTCAGACTAATGTCTGTGTTTGTCTCTCTTGTGTTCTTGCACGGCAGCCTTGTTATTAACAGCACAGCTAGCTTGGCATTTCTTCTTTAGGACCACTGCCCACTGTCTCCTCAGTGCTGGGTGCTGTCATAACATGACCGAGCTTCAGGAGGAATGTAGGCTCCTCCACTGTACCTCCCCTGGCACAGGAATACACCTCTGCTTTCTCATTTAGCTCCTTTATATTGCTTAGTTCTTCTTAATGATGGACAAACTGTTTGTGTGGCACAAGAGAGGAATGAATTTTGTGAATGTTGTGTTATTTAAAGTTGAAATGAGAATGGTGTGAAATGGTCAAACAACCAGTTATGGGGGGCATGATAGTCAGAAATTGAAGACTGTGGTATTGAAAAGTGAAATATTGCTATTATGTTCATAATACCATGTCAGTAATGAAAATGCAGGTGTTAAGCCTTTGAATCTTCTGTTTATCTGTCATCTTGTTGTCTTTTCAGACACAGACTTTGAAACTACTACAGCTGTTATAGTTAGTGGCTACAGACTCTCTCTCCACCCCCTACTGTAGGGGGTGGATCATTTATAAATAACACAATAAATAATGATGAATTTTACTGATAGCGTTATTTCCTTGTTGTTGTTGTTGTGTTTTTTTATTTCAAACTTTTTCATAGATATTGCTATAATATTGTCACCATGAATTCTTTTGACAGAGCTGTTTGACCACTGCTAGCTGAATGTGATACCATAACAAACTCTTGTTTTTCTGATATCCTTCAGTTCAGGGAGACAAGGAAAAAGCAAGCATATCTTAGAGACAAAAGGGCGGATAGCAGAGAAATGCCTTTGTCTGCCACAGCTCCACCCCTGGCCTGTAGGTTATGACTATGTCAGTCCTGTCATTGACTGTATCTTTGTACAGCCCCCCATCTTTAAATGATACTATAATGAAATCTGCAATCATAAATCTGAGCTGTATCTCGAGATTTTTAACATTGTTTCGGTCTTTTTCATAAAATGTATTGCTATAGGTGTACGTGTATTTTTGCACCCATTACCTGTAATCTCTTTGTGTTTGACTGCACAGTTACTGTAGCCCGATGGTAATCTCTCTTAAGACTGTCGTAGCCATCTCATTGTGCTGTGTGTTTGACATATGGGGTTATCTGCTACTTAACTCTTTGTCTGTAAGGCATGTGCCCTCTCCAACTGTTACCTAGCCAACCTTCAAGCAGGAGAAGAGCGAGGCAGGAGAGGGTGAGACATAATCACTAAACAATACTTAACAATACTTTTTGTGTGAGACACAGACTTTATTTGAAAACTCTGATTTTCAAATAATAACTCGTTGTCCATCAGCACAGGGCAGCCTAACAGCTTTATATTAATAACGTAATTTATCCCACTATGGCTTCTTCTATTGCTGGCAAGTGTGCTTCAGCAGACTATGCTGTCAGGAGAACGGCTACTGAAGCAAGCAAGGGCGGTTCACAGCAGTGTGGCATTACAGCACAACATTATCCTGAGTGAGGATTACAACAAACAAGTTTTAGATGTTGTTTTTTGAGGGTGTGACAGTCCCTGACATTTTCATTTTAAGGCTGTAAGATGGCCACGTAACACGCTGACATGTAGGTCTCAGCAGGGACAACATAAGACTTAGCAGGTTTGACTTTTGGCAGTCATCAGTAATTAGTATTATGCCATCATGATACTTATGGCTGATGCATCTGTATGTATCATCTGTATCATATTAATGGGACTTTAAGAAACAATAAGGGACCCTGCTTATTAAAATATCACTGTACAGGGCCATTAGCCTTGTACCTTTTCAATACCTGGAAATTAGTGAAGTAAAATGCTGAGTACACATGCTGTGAGGAAATTAGTATTTTAATCATATTTTAATTAGCTGTAATGTCACAAGAAGCTACATGTGTTACGTATTTTAGAAGACTGTATAGTAGAGTGTATGAGGAAACACCTTCAGTTGACAACAGGTCAAACGTTAGGTCCTGTGGTGCATTACTCCATCATATAGGGCTAGTGTGAAATTTCAAAATCTGTTCTTTTTTTAGCTGACCGTTGGTAGAGTAGTTGGTTGCACAACAATGCTGTCTTTGATGAACTCACGCACTCACTCACAGCATTTATTAATCAAACGCGAAACTAACATTACACAGTAATAACACTAAAAACACAATAATATCACAGTAATACTTTCTGAGCTTATTTTATGATACTTAACCCAATTTCAATCCCTTTCAATGCAAACAAATCCTTAAATTTCACAAGAATCATGTCTTCACACTGTGCTTTCATCCCATGGATGTCTCTTAAACTGAGCATAATAAACTTTCTGACCTTCATAACCTCTCACTGTTACATGAACTGCCCAGATATCTGGACTTTGCCTTTGGGTTAAAAGTCTCAGCTTTGAATAGTGTTTCATTTGACCACCACGATAGCTTGCAGTTGCAAGCCTTACCCTCTGCATGTGTATTTTATTAGAATTTCTGTGTTCTTTTGTTACACTTTTTCAAACAAACTATGTTAACAAACTGAGATCTTTGGCAACGTTTAAATACTTGTTTGTGAGCTAATGTTAGTAGCACATCAAAGTTACATAATAATGTGGGCACCACAGGAGAGTTTTTATTCGAATTAATTAAACTTGTCCAGGTGCTTGATCCCTCAAGCCTACTTTTTCTCACATTAATTACATTTCTACCTGTAATTTGGTTTTGATGCTACATGTGAGGCACGTAAGATGCAATTTAGATTAAATCAAGCTTATTTCATGTGTATTGTGTGAAGAGGGTGTAGCAGCTCCTTTTGAGGAGCAGTGATCATCAAAGGTGATTTTTATCATATCGGGCTGTTTGCCATGAACACTAAGATACACCTTTACTAAAGCTTACACTATTTGTGGTTAGTGGTTAAAATTTAATATAAATGCTCTGCTCTTTTGCATTCTTTAAGACAGACATTAGTCTTTATACTGTTATTCATACTGCTGTAACTCATTATTGCAGAGCTGCTCCTCTGATCTCTTTTCTGTCTGCTTCAGAGTTGTTCTGTGTGGGTTTGTTTTAGGTGCTTTGCAATAAGTGCAATGTTAGAATAGTGTTTTCAAAAGGCAGGGAGACCTTGTGTCCTAGAAATGAGGTCACCTTGTTAGGTGGCGGAGCAGGATTAGCTTCTTACACCCCTGGTCCATATGTCTGAGCTGCTGTTACAGCTTAATTTATTGTGATTCTTTTCTTAGTACTGCTCCAATAGAGAGACAGCAACAATGCTCACCAAATATCATTGCCTTTTTGTGCAATTTTCCATTGTCATTATCTCTGTTAGTCACGTCTTTAGAGTAATTAGCAATGCACACATGAGCACAGCCAAGAGCAAACTTTGGTCCGAAGAGTGAAAACCCTCTCACTAAGCTGTCAATACTATGATCCTAGAGACTTAATGGTGTAGCTTATCTGTGAAATGAACTGTCCAGGACAAGAGCTTAAGTCCTTATGATTTACTGTCACCTGCTCTCAGAAGTGATCAAAGTTGTTGTTGAAAATTGTCTCATTGTAAATATTTATTTCTCTGACAGTAGCGATCTTGAAGACAGGGACATCTCAGTCAGCTGAGTCAATTGTAATCATGGTGTAATGTGACTTCAGCCCCTCTCTCCCCCTGTTGTGTGCGTTTGCATTTGCAGATGAGCGTGAAGCAGTACAAAAGAAGACCTTCACCAAATGGGTAAATTCTCACTTGGGCCGAGTGACCTGTCGCATTGGTGACTTGTATACTGACCTGCGTGATGGCCGCATGCTTATCCGCCTCCTGGAAGTGCTCTCAGGAGAACAGCTGGTCAGTATCACACAGAAACCACCCTTCCCTGTCCTATCCCTGACCCAGGCCCTCTGCATGACCCTCACCCTGCATCACAAGTCGGGAGGAAGGAGAAATCATGCACTTCATTTCTTCTTTATTTCAGTGTGACTACTTGCTGTTCTCTTTTTAAATTCCTGTCGTCCTCTCCCCATTGTGTGTGTGTGTGTGTGTGTGTGTTGAAATCACTTTTTTTTTTTTTCCTCAATAATTTCAACTTTTTTTCTCTCCCTGCAGCCAAGGCCCACCAAAGGCCGCATGCGTATCCACTGCCTGGAGAATGTTGACAAAGCCCTGCAGTTTCTCAAGGAGCAGAAAGTCCATCTAGAAAACATGGGCTCACATGACATTGTGGACGGGAATCATCGTCTCACTCTTGGTCTCATCTGGACCATCATCCTTCGCTTCCAGGTAACATTTGGAGTGGCTTTGTGGCGTTCTGCTCATTCCCCTCTCAGCTTTCAAAGAGAGAGTTCGGCTTTGGTACATCAGGTCTCTGCATGTAGCCCAGTTCACCCTTACCCCAAACAGAGGCTAATGCTGCTATTATGACCATTATTTTAGAATTTTGTATAATAAAGTAGTATAATTTTGTATTTTGTGCAATTTTGTATAATATACCAACATGTACTAGATTACATAATGTTTGTGTAAAAATAATGGATATTCATAACTGGATGAATGCTCTGCTGACAGATCCAGGACATCAGTGTGGAGACAGAGGACAACAAGGAGAAAAAATCAGCTAAAGATGCCCTGCTGCTTTGGTGCCAAATGAAAACTGCTGGGTGAGAAAGGAACGGGAGAGGAGAGACAGAAGGAGGGCTTAATCATGCAGGATAAACACTGTGTTAATATATTAAGGATATATTTTGTGTGCTATTCATGGTTTCACTGAAGCTGTTACTGATGACTCTTGCTGTGTTAAGTTAATGATTAATGACCTCTGATCTGGCCTCTGCAGATACCCCAATGTCAACATCCACAACTTCACGACCAGCTGGAGAGACGGTCTGGCGTTCAATGCCATTGTGCACAAACACAGGTCATTGACTTCTTTCTGTACTTGATTTTATCTACTACAACAAAACTGACCCCTGTTAAGCATATACATGGATACAAATAATTTCAACAAGTATTTGATTGTAATCAAAAAGGTGTCCAGTATCTTTACCCTGTCTTTCATCTTTCTTTGCCTACCTGTCGCAATGCTATTACACTTCTCTGGGGTGTTTTTATCCCCGTTTTCTATTTAGGTCTCCTCCTACTCCTCCCATTATTGAAGCAGTCTGAAGAATGGCTAAAAGGATGAAAATAAAATAGGGAGTAAGATGACCCAGATCATAGAAATAATAACCCACTTATTTTCTATGAACAGTCATGCTTGGCAACTCACTTGCACACCCTGCTGGTAATAGTGCCATCAATAGCTAGTGTTAAAAATGAATCTGTGGACTGAAAGCCACACGTGTAGCCTAAACTCCTGAGTCAAATAGGAAAGAGAGCATTTTCATTACAATGAAAGCCTAAGTGATAAAGTGATAAGAGTTATAGAACCATGGGATATTCATGATGCTGTCATTTACATTATCAGACCATTATTCAAACTATGGAAGAGACACCACAACAGGTAGCACAGCATGCATACAGTTTATTATTTCTTCTCTCCATTGTTAAATTACCTGCAACATACTTGGTTGAACCTCACTGAGAAAACAGATATTTTGTCCTTATATTATAGGAATGCCAATTCATGCTTTTTGGTTAAAAACCAAATTTTCACCCATGTAATGACTAAGTAAACTCAAAATGAAAAACATGGTTCAGGCAAGACTAGGCAATAACTGGCAGGAGCATCTTCCCTAATCTGCAGATGGAAAGCCTGTTTTCATGCAGATGACTGTTGCAAATTATTTTTCACTATACTATAAGAAGGTGATGCTATATGTCAGTCTGAATGATATTCTCATTCTTACTGTTCTTCTTTGCTTTTTTTTTTTTTTTTTTTTTAAATTAAAACCATAATTGTCCCCCTGCCTCTGCAGACCCGACCTAATTGAGTTTGACAACCTCAAGAGGTCCAATGCGCACTACAATCTCCAGAATGCTTTCAATGTGGCTGAGAAGGAACTGGGGCTAACCAAGCTGCTGGACCCAGAGGGTGAGTGGGTAAAGCAAAAACCTGAAACATTGCTGCAAGTCGCACCGACGGCCTGACCACTGTCCACTAGGGCATTAGACAGTTGCCTCTTGACCGAAACAGGTTGATGGGTGTTAGGGTATCGCGGATTACTGGTATTAATTTTAGCTTAGACAACACATGACATCACATGTCTGCTTGACTTACACAAAAAAGTAGGTTCCAAGATGGTAACATTTTGCACTTGTTAAACTCCTCAGTCTGGCTCTTTTCAGAGCTAAACCAAGTTGTTTGTGTATGCTGAAGTTTATGGTCTATAGATTACAAAAGGGAAGGAAAGGGAAAAGTTCAGTGGCAGATCGATCATGTCCTTTTTTTTTCCCAGATGTTAATGTTGATCAACCTGATGAAAAATCCATCATTACCTATGTGGCCACCTACTACCATTATTTCTCCAAGATGAAAGCCCTGGCAGTGGAGGGCAAACGAATTGGCAAGGTTAGCTGTGTGTATGTGTATACCTTAACTTGTGAGTAAAACAGTGTGCACGTGTGCATTGAATGTTTGCCCATCAGCTGATTTACAGATCTATCTCGATTGCAGGTCCTGGACTATGCTATTGAGGCTGACCAGCTGATAGAGAAGTATGAGACCCTGGCGTCGGAGCTGCTGCAGTGGATTGAGCAGACTATAGTGACGCTCAATGATCGGCAGCTAGCTAACTCACTGAGTGCTGTGCAGAACCAGCTCCAGGCTTTCAACTCCTACAGGACTGTGGAGAAACCCCCCAAGTGAGTAACAGAAAGTTGCTTTAATATAAGCCAGTGAATGGGCCAATGCTTGATATCCAGTGGGATCCAAGGTGTGAAGCTATACACTATATTAAATAGAGCTGATGTCTGTCTCCACAGATTTACAGAGAAAGGAAACTTGGAGGTTCTCCTTTTCACTATACAGAGCAAAATGAGGGCAAACAACCAGAAAGTCTACATGCCAAGGGAGGGCAAACTGATCTCTGACATCAATAAGGTATCAGCTGCTGCAGAAAGGGATAGAAATAGTTTTCCATCGATATATATTTATATATATGCAAATAACTTATTACCATGGGAAAATTGCAGAAATTGCATCTGTAAGAAAGAAGAATTTCCTCTCGGGGATAAATAAAGGAATTCTGATTCTGAAATAAGAAAACCTTGTTGCGTAATGCAATGTTGCAATGTAATTGTTCGCTTCTTTCTTCGACCACAGGATTATCATCAACTATACAAACAAAATTCTCCCTATTGCATACTGTATGCGATATTGGTATTCTAGTTGCATGAAAAAACTTCCTGTTTTTTCATTGGTGTTTCAGGCCTGGGAGCGTCTGGAGAAGGCAGAGCATGAACGAGAGCTGGCACTGAGAAATGAATTGATTCGCCAGGAAAAGCTAGAGATGCTTGCTGCACGATTTGACCGCAAAGCAGCTATGAGGGAGACATGGCTTAGTGAGAACCAGAGACTGGTGTCCCAGGTAGTAAAAAAATTTGATCAAAAACAGACAAATGTGTGGCTTATAGATGCATTACATTACATTGAATAGTTTTACCATGATAAGTTGATTTTCCTGTGTTATTTAGGACAACTTTGGAACTGACTTGGGAGCAGTGGAAGCTGCCACCCGTAAACACGAGGCCATTGAGACAGACATCGGGGCATATTGGGAGCGTGTGGCTGCTGTTGAGGCTGTTGCCAAGGAGCTGGAAGCAGAGGGGTACCATGATGTGCGACGTATAATTGCAAGGAGGGATAATGTGCTTCGACTCTGGGAATACCTAAAAGAGCTTCTGACTGCGCGCAGAGAGCGACTAAATGCCCATCGTGACCTACAGAGACTGTTTCAGGAGATGCGCTACATCATGGATTGGATGGCTGACATGAAGGTTCTGAGCCACTCAACATAATGCATGCTCACACTATTTTCTTCTTCTTTGCAATCCTGCATTCTGTTGTCTTTGTTTTTAATCAACAAAAAGGAATTTCCTAATCCTTCCAATTACGTTAGTTGTTGCTCACATATGTTCTCGGCAGCTTTAGTGTCTGTACTTATCAGAGGGCCATTAACAGCAGTAATTAGCTTTTTACAGGCCTAGTCTGCGCTGTGTTGCCTGTTGTTGCTCTCTTTACTAAGGTTTGCTGAGGTACACTTAAGTCACTGGGAGTAAGTGCTTTTCTCCATACATTGTCAAATCTTGTGATTCCATTCTCACATGTTAAATTAATTCAATCATTTCTGCAACTCTAAAAATTCTGCTATTGCCGAATTCAACTGCATGATGACCATGGACATGGCATTTTACATTATAGTTGCTGTCAGTGAAACTAATAAGCCAGGTTTCCACTTGACTGGTTCAAATGGTTAAGGAAACAGGCTGTGACATCATCCAGTGTACTAAACTTCCATTTTACATGTTATTAGAACATTTTAATAGAGGTTAAAGTTAACTGTTGTCATTGTCAGGTCTTTGCAGTTGTTGGCTTCACCAATGATTTCACTGTATAGGTTACCTAAATTACCTATATAGCTCCTACCTTAATTTTAGTGTTAAATAAATTTATTGTTTTAGTGCATGTCTGTTTAAAAAGTAGCATGCATGCCTCTCTCCTCAGATGAAATGTTACAAGTGCACAGTAATACCCTTAGAGCTTGGCCTCATCGGCCACCCGCCAGTTTTAAATACTTAGAGGACTATTTTCTGCCTTTGATCTGAAGTTACTATTTGAGGTTCCCTTTGCATTTCTAAATTGAGAGAGTGAGTATAAACATGTTTGAGTACAGTAGGGGTGGAGATCTGTGTTTTGTTTGTCGAGGGTGGAGTTGATTATGACATTAATCCATTTTTTCTGTAATTTTCAGCTTGAATCATGCTGTTAATGTCACCATGACTCAGTCACCTGTTACCGTATAATTACAGTGTTTGCACACAGTTATCTGTTTGTAGCCCGATTTCCTGTTGTCATTTAAGATTAGAAGAATTTTCTGGCATTTGAGCAAGGCTTCGGCTCCCTCTGTGTTCAGGTTGATGGTTTCAAGCTGTTGTCAGCTGCTATTTTTGGCTTTTAGTCATTTATAATGTCACGAAATGAAAGGTATTCAGTTTTTTGTTTTTTTGAATATGAATTAACCAAATACTCTACTGGACTGTTTCAGGGTCGCTTGCAGTCTCAAGACAGCGGCAAACATTTGCATGACGTGTTAGACCTGCTGCAGAAACATACTCTGGTAGAGGCTGACACTTCCGCTCAGGCAGAAAGGATCAAGGCAGTGCAGGGAGCTGCACAGCGCTTCACCTCCTATGAACAGGGTGAATCTTCAAACATGTTTTAACACAGGCAGCTTTAGTCTGACCCATTTGTGTACAATATTTTAAGAACGTGTATTCTCTTTTCTAATTGCTAGCCTACAAACCTTGTGAGCCGGGACTAGTTAGTGAGAAGGTTGACCTACTGGGTCAAGCTTACGAGGAGCTTGGTCAGCTTGCTGGGCAACGCAGAGAGCGCCTAGAGGACTCCCGCCGCCTGTGGCAGTTCCTGTGGGATCTTGGAGAGGAGGCAGCCTGGATCAGAGAACAGGAGCAGATCCTGGCCAGTGGAGACTGTGGCCGTGACCTCACTTCTGCCCTTCACCTACTCAGTAAACACGAGGCTTTCAGGGATGAAATGGCAGCCCGCTATGGCCCCCTGAGTAACAGCATTGCTGCCGGAGAAGCTTTGATTAAGGAGGGACACTTTGGAGCCCCACAAGTCACAGAGAGGATTCAAGATATTCGTGCCCAGTGGACACATCTGGAGGAGGTGCGTGATGATGATTCTTTGTGTTTATTTACATGATGAATAGAAAGACATAAAGCTACTTTCTCTAAATATTGTTTGTTTTATTTATTTTTTTTCATTCTTGTTTTCCCTGCTACCCAGACCACTAAGCTCAGAGAACAGAGTCTTAAGGAAGCAGTGGCCCTGCACCAATTTCAAACCGATGCCAATGACATGGAGGCATGGATTATGGAGACACTTAGACAAGTGTCCAGTCAGGAGGTAGGCCACGATGAGTTCTCCACCCAAACTCTAGCTCGCAAGCAGAGGGAGATAGAGGAGGAGATCCAGAGCCACCATCCCCTCATCGACTCCCTGCATGAGCAGGTCCAAGCACTGCCACAGGCCTATGTGCATGTCCCAGAGGTATGTGCACTTTGTTTTTCATATTTCTTCAATGATGACATGCTGTTTGTAGTACTAAATTATTGTTTATCACTGACTGCAGGTGGATGGCCGCCTACCTGCTATTGAGCAGCGCTATGAAGAACTGGAGTCTCTGTCAGCAGGTCGGCGCCAGGCTCTGGAGGGTGCCTTGGCCCTGTACCGCATGTTTAGTGAAGCTGGTGCCTGTCTGCTCTGGGTGGAGGAAAAGGAGCAGTGGTTACACGGCATGGAGATCCCCACTAAACTGGAGGACTTAGAGGTGGTGCAGCAGAGGTTAGTCTGGGCATAAGAGGGGCAATGGGTGAATATTAATATGAAAGATTTAATTTAGAAGAAACCTGATGATAGCTGAATTCTTATCCCTCATATTGATGTGGGATATGCAGCAATATACAGCAAAAGAGTCATTTTGTAGCTCAAGTGTTTTTCTTCAAAGTACACATAATGTCACTCTTTTTCTTGCATGTTCTTTTGTTATCTGTAGAAATATACTGGTTATGTTAGATGAGACTTTTCAGATTGTGTGCATTGAGCTGGTCTATTATTTATGGCGGCAGATTTGAGACACTGGAACCTGAGATGAACAACCTAAGTACTCGTGTCACTGACGTGAACCAGGTGGCCGAACAGCTGCTGAGCTCCGACAACTGTAACAAAGACCAAATCCACCAGACACGAGACCAACTGAACAACAGGTCAGAGCTAAAATATAAGGTCTAGTAAAACCCAATACTTTTAGCGTTATTTTTAGTGTTTATATCCTAAATATTACATATGTTGTGGTCCGTAGATGGAAGGAGTTTGAGCAACTGGCTGGTCAAAAGAAACAAAGCCTAGAGTCTGCTCTTAACATTCAGAATTACCACTTGGAGTGTAATGAGATTCAAACTTGGATGAAGGAAAAGACCAAGGTGATTGAATCTACTCAGAGCCTGGGCAATGACCTGGCTGGGGTGATGGCACTGCAACGAAAGCTCACTGGCATGGAGAGGGACCTGGAGGCCATTCAGGTATGGAGAGGTCACATACTTGAGGGGTGGGAAGGATGGGAGCAGAGTAGACTGTGCAATAAATAATTGTAAATTAATAGTAGGGTTATTTTGGGCTTCATGTTGAGGTATCTTGTCATCACTTCTGCATTTCAATAATTTTTGTGTCCTTTCAGGGCAAATTAGATGACCTGAGAAACGAGGCAGAAAAGCTGGCTAAGGAACATCCAGATCAGGCTGGAGAGATCCAAGGTCGCTTGGCAGAGATTCAAGAAGTGTGGGAGGAGTTGAACGCCACCATGAAGCGCCGTGAAGAGTCATTGGGTGAAGCCAGCAAGCTTCAGGGCTTCCTTAGGGATCTGGATGACTTCCAGTCGTGGCTTTCCCGCACCCAGACAGCCGTTGCCTCAGAAGACATTCCTACCTCTCTTCCTGAGGCTGAGAATTTGCTAGCCCAGCACGAGAGTATTAAGAATGAGGTGGATAACTATAAGGAGGACTATGAGAAGATGCGGGCAGTTGGTGAGGAGGTGACCCAAGGTCAGACAGATGCCCAATACATGTTCTTGGCCCAAAGGCTCCAGGCACTGGACACTGGCTGGCATGAGTTGCGTCGCATGTGGGAGAACCGCCATAGTCTTTTGGCCCAAGCCTTCGACTTCCAGACTTTCTTGAGAGATGCAAAGCAGGCAGAGGCTTTCCTCAACAGCCAGGTTAGAAAAATACACTATGGAACTGAAGCCTGTGCCAGAGAACTTTGGCCTCTTTGAAACAAAAATCATGTATCAGCGTCAAGCATTGCTGGCAGAGTCCACAGTCTAAAAGTCACTGCCAAATTCAAAGCCAAATTACTGTGTTTACCGGAAAGACCAAACAATACTCTATAATTTAAGTGAATGACATGGTCTTCAAGTAGTGAAGACAAATAAATCTAATAATAATAGTTGAATAAAACAAGGGAGTATATTTGTATCTTATTCAAATTTTGAATTAGTCAAAATCAAAAAAAAAGGAAAAAATCATTGAAATTATGTAAGAAATATTAAACATAACATTCCTTTCCTGTCTGTGTAGGAGTATGTGCTGTCCCACACAGAGATGCCCACCAGTCTTCAAGGAGCAGAGGAGGCCATTAAGAAGCATGAAGATTTCCTCACGACAACAGAGGCCAGTGAGGAGAAGATTACTGGTGTGGTGGAGGCTGGACGGCGCCTCATTAATGACTGTAATGCAAACTCTGATAAGATTCAAGAGAAAGTTGACTCCATCCAGGAAAGGTTAGAGCACAAGTAACAGAAGGGAAAAAGCCCTTTTTATTGCAAGTTTTTCTTTTGCATTTGATGTTTGAAGAATGGCTCATTTAGTTTTCACTTTCTCCAGGCATCTTAAGAATAAGATGGCTGCAAATGAATTACTGACAAAGCTTAAGGATAACCGTGAACTTCAGCACTTCCTCCAAGATGGACAGGAGGTAAAACATAATTCTGAATGAAATAATAACATAAAGAATAAATAAGTTAAGATGCTTTAGAGATAAATATGTGAAAGTCACTTGATGTTATGATTAGAAATGCCTTCTTTAACCAGAGGAAAAGCTAACGAATGTGTGTTAATCACTGGTATGACACTTTATATTTTTTAATAATATTAAAAATAATGTTTATTCAATAATGAATTCTTTTTACCGTAGCTCACATTGTGGATCAATGAGAAGATGCTGACAGCACAGGACATGTCTTATGATGAGGCCAGAAATCTGCACAGCAAGTGGCAGAAACACCAGGCCTTCATGGCAGAGTTGGCCTCCAACAAGGACTGGCTGGACAAGATTGATAAGGTGTGGCCTTATTGATAATCGTCATTAATGAGAAAACACATACTGAGAGAAAGATTGTTTATTCTTACTTGTTGCAGTACTTATACATCCGTACATCTGTCTGTCGGTGGGACTGTTGATGAGTAGCTGACCAGTAAGGCTTGACTAAATCAAACCTCGTCCGTGTTTCCTGTCTCCAACAGGAGGGTCAGGCGCTGGTGGCTGAGAAGCCGGAGCTGAAGCCTGTTGTTCAGCAGACCCTGGAGGACCTACAGCGCCAGTGGGAGGAGCTGGAGGGAACGACCCGCACCAAGGCCCAGTGCTTGTTCGATGCTAACCGGGCAGAGCTCTTCACACAGAGCTGCTCAGCTCTGGATGTCTGGCTGAAAAATATTGAGAGTCAACTGCAAAGCGATGACTATGGCAAAGATTTGACCAGTGTCAACATCCTGCTCAAGAAGCACCAGGTATACCACAGTGTGCAAGCAAAGCACAGTCTTTGATGTCAAGAAATAGTGTTAGACAGCTTTGATATAGTATGCAAAAAACATAATGTATTAAGAAAGCCTTTTAAAATATGCTTAAACAAAAACTATGTACTGTAATTAAAGAATTTAATCTGCACTGAAAATGTGCTGAGCTGAGTGCATGTGTTAGAACTGGCCAAATCTGTTTATAGGAGATTACTTATGTTGTATCTTTCATGTTTGTGCTGTCCTTGTATAGATGCTGGAGCACCAGATGGAGGTCAGAGAGAAGGAGGTGCAATCCCTCCAGTCCCAGGCTCTGGCACTGTCCCAGGAGGACGCTGGACTCGCCGAGGTAGATGGTCAGCAAAGGCGTGTCACTGACACCTTCTCCAACCTTCAGGACCCTCTCAATCTGAGGAGACAGAAACTACTCAACTCAAAAGAAGCACATCAGTTCAACAGAGATCTGGAGGACGAAATTGTGAGTCAGCTTACCTGACAAACTACAGTATATCAGTTGGATATAGACACATGGCATGAGTAAGTGTTTCTGCTGTATCCTGTTTGTCTAATGCTCATGTTTTATTCATTCAAATGTTTTCCTCTCAGCTATGGGTTAAAGAGAGGATGCCCCTGGCAACCTCCACAGACCATGGGAAAGACCTGCCCACTGTACAGCTGCTCATCAAAAAGAACCAGGTATGTCCATAGAAAATCATTTTTTTAACATGCAACAGTGAAATGATTACTTATTACTCCTTTGTGTTACAATGTAGTAATGCAGTGCAATTAAAAGAAGGATAGTGACTTGCACTCACGTAAATTATTAAACACCCTCACTGTATGTTGACTCAACAGCAAATGAGAGGCGCAGAAAGTGCCTGCTCACCTTCTTTATTTATGAATTAGACATTGCAGAAGGAGATCCAGGGACACCAGCCTCGTATTGATGATATCCATAAAAGAGGCAAGACCCAGAGTCAGGTAGATGGTGAGAGACAGTCTGTCCTTGAGGAGCGCCTTGTTGAGCTGCGGGACCTCTGGGACCAGCTGATCGCAGAGACAGACAAGCGGCATGCCCGTTTAATAGAAGCCAATCGCGCCCAGCAGTTTTATGCTGATGCGGCTGAGGCAGAGGCCTGGATGGGAGAGCAAGAGCTGCACATGATGTCGGAGGAAAAAGCCAAGGTAAGACGATACAAAATGAGACGTAGAATTGCTTTCAGTGCAGCTCCGTCACAATCACTGGTCTCGAGAAAATTTGATAATTTTCTGTTCATCTCCCAGGATGAGCAAAGTGCACTCGTGATGGTCAAGAAGCACCAGACTTTGGAGCAGGCACTGGAAGACTACGCCCAAACCATTCACCAGCTATCCAATAGCAGCCGCCTCATGGTCACCAGTGAGCATCCAGAGAGGTGAGAACCCACAATAAGACCTGATTGTTCAAGTGCTGACCATGACAATATTGTAGACGCACAACGATTGATCTGTCTTGCTGTCATTTTTATGTAAACAGTGAGAGAATCACCTTACGACAAGCCCAAGTTGACAAGTTGTATGCCGGGTTGAAAGATCTCGCTGAGGAGCGTCGTGGGCGGCTTCAGGAGAGGCTACGGCTGACCCAGCTGAAGCGGGAGGTGGATGACCTGGAACAGTGGATCGCTGAGAGGGAGGTGGTTGCTGGCTCCCATGAACTGGGACAAGACTATGAACATGTCACAGTGAGTTTTTTTTTTTTTTATGCACGCACACGCTTTGGAGACCCTGAGGCTCAGGGAAATTTAGCTGAACTAATTGTTCCTCACTTTTGTCCTGATTTTTTTCCGTTCTGTTCAGATGCTGAGGGACAAGTTCCGTGAGTTTGCCCGTGACACCAGCACCATCGGCCAAGAGCGTGTAGATGGTGTAAATGGGCTGGCAGATGACCTGATTGAGTCGGGTCATCCTGAGAATGCCAGTGTGGCTGAATGGAAGGACGGGTTAAATGAGGCTTGGGCTGATCTGCTGGAGCTGATTGACACACGCACACAGATGTTGGCGGCCTCTTATGAGTTGCACCGCTTCCATCAGGATGCCATGGAGATTCTTGGACGTGTTAAGGAGAAGAGGGAGGGGCTGCCCTCTGACCTAGGCCGAGACCTGAACACTGTTCAGCATCTACACAGACAGCACAACACTTTCGAAAATGACATCCAGGCCCTCAGTGGACAGGTCCGCTATCTGCTAATTAAGAGATCTCATGTGAGAGTCCCAGAGAGCCATGTGAAAACTGAATACTCCTTCTTTCCCTTTGGCCTCCCAGGTGAATCAGGTGCAAGACGACGCAGCACGACTGCAGAAGGCCTATGCTGGGGAGAAAGCTGATGACATTCACAGGAGTGAGCATGCTGTGACTTCTGCTTGGGAGGGCCTGCTCGAGGCTGGTCAGGCCCGCAGGCTCCTCCTGCTGGACACCGTGGAGAAGTTCCGCTTCTTCAACATGGTCCGAGACCTCATGCTCTGGATGGATGGTGTAAACCTGCAGATTGATGCGCATGACAGCCCTAGGTGAATGTAATTTTATGCTTAATTTTTCTAATTGTCATAATGAACGCTATTATAATGAGTGCTATATATTTAAATCTCATCTCTCTCTCCTCACTGTTGTTCCAGGGATGTATCCTCTGCTGGGTTGGTCATTGCCAATCATCAGGACATCAAATCAGAAATTGAGACCAGAGCAGACAGCTTTACTGCCTGTATTGACATGGGAAATACACTCATCAATAATAATCACTATGCAGCTGATGAGGTACTGGTCTCTTTCATTTGTTCTACAGGAAACAGCTCCGGGTGAAAAGGGAATATACTTAAAAGCTTATTCTGGATTATTACTTAAAGGCAGTTTTTTTCATGGAGCATTTCATCACTGAATGATCCTCGATTCACAGATCCGAGAGAAACTGACTCAGCTCCAGGAAAAGAGAGACAAGATCAACAAAAAGTGGCAAGACAAGATGGACCATTTACAAATAGGTGCGGGTGCTTGACATGTTTTAGCATGTGTGTAACAGTGCATTTAATCTGATAGTGCCGTGGCAAGATAAAACATGGTGGATATGTTGGTGTGGAAATGTTGCTCTAGGGTAAAGGTAGCAGATAGAATACAAACAGATATATCCATTTTGAAGATCTGTTAGCTGCATATTTTCACTGGCAAACAGCACAATGCTTTTTGGTTTGTCTGAGTACATTTTTATATGTATTCAGACACACACACACTCACCAAAGCAGTGATCTTTTTGAACTCAGTGAAAACTTTTTTAATTTTTTCTGACCCTAGTGTTATTGTTGATCTGAAAGGTCCACAATTGTGTGAGTCATTCAGTGTGCACCTGAGCCACTATCAGTAGTTCAGTAGTTTCTGATGCTGATTATACTGTATTTCTGAATGTGTCCCTCTGTCTTGTGCTCCGTTTCTCTGCATCTCAGTGCTGGAGGTACTGCAGTTTGGACGCGATGCCTACGTGGCAGAGTCTTGGTTGGCAGGGCAAGAACCTCTCGTGCGAGCAGCAGAGTTGGGCACAAATGTGGATGAGGTAGAGAGCCTAATTAAGCGCCATGAGGCCTTTGAGAAACTTGCTGCAGCCTGGGAAGACCGCTTTACACTGCTGGAGAAACTCACTACTGTAAGTAGAGGGTTGAATTAAATCACAAAATCTTAGTGATGGATGGCAACCACTGATTGTAGGTACTAATTTTTCTTCAGGTGTTAAGTTTAGATAGTGTTACTGAATACCCATTTTTCAGCTTGAGGAGCAGGAGATGCAGAGGAGGCGAGAGGAAGAGGAGAGAGCACGGCGACCCCCTACACCGTCCCCAGCAGAAGAAGTGTCACAATCCGAGACAGAGAATCACCTTCATGATTCTGCAGCCAGGTAAACCAAAGGGAGACTTGATACAATCAACAGAAATACTTTATTTTCTATGATAACATGCTTCTCCTCACCCTCAAACACAGGACCAGCCTGGACCAGACCACACTCAATCAGCCCGTGTCAGTGAATGGAGTACACAGCGACAATGACACATCACAGGTGAGACATGTTTTCTGGATCCAACTGCATCAAGTGTGTTACAGTGTCTCTGCTTTCTGGTGTAATCTGTGGTGAACAAATTTTTATGAGGTTTCCAGTATCTTTTTTTTTTTTCTAGCATGTGATGTCCTGTAATGTCTTTTCCTTATTGCCTTGTCTCATTCTATATATGACAAGTATATTCACTCTTCCTCTCAGTCTATTCAAGAAGTTTAACTGAAGAAGAGAATTGAAAAATAAGATTAAAGAATTTATGATGTTATGAAATCTTCAGATGCAATATTATAATCCAGAAAAACATTCAGTCCAAACCTGTAAGTATGTATATAATACGTAGTGTAGCTGCATGTGAGTGTGTGTCCTTGTCTGTCTGTTCTCCTCCAATTCACAGTGTTGTTTCAGTACATACTACTTTATCATATAATGATAAATGCTATTATCCAGTTGAAAGAAGTCATTTTATTTAAATTTATTTAAAAAAATTTTTTTTTTATTTTAAATGTGTGTGAGAAGTGTTTTACATCAGGGATAAGTGGCAAAAGTTTTGCTGACAGGCATTGCTGTTGATGTGTGACAATTAAGTTTGCAACGTGAAAGCAATTTTTCTGAAAACAATCGGTGCCACCCGGGGTTTGCAGAGGACGAAACTCACGCCCGGATTGGGATTTGGGTCAGATACTTTAGATAGATAGATAATTTGTTACTGGCAAATGAAAAGAAGTACCTGGTGTCTTCATGAGGAGATGATGGCGATCTATGCTGGCTGCTTGTGGAAAGCTGAAACAAACACGTTTAGGCCTACAGCTAACAGAGCAGTCGGTGAAAGAAACGGTCATTTTCTGTATTGATTGAACCTCACTGATTTCTTGGTTAATCCATGTGGTTGTTGACGACTCTTAGTAGAAGCCACTTCCATTGTGTCTGAAAAAAGTTGTAGAAGTGTAACCCATTTACTTTCAAGTTTCTGCCACAGGGACCTCTTAATAATTTCTCATTACGTTTTTACCAGCAGTCATTATCGCTATCGTTGTCAGTGGGAAAGAAATCAGAGCCTAAGCGTGTGTGTAAGCCAAAGCAGCCGGAGCGTGTGAGTACCAAACCCCGGTCAGCTTCGTAGCTTTCCCTCGCCCCCCCCCTCCCCCTTCACAGCCTCCGCTCAGCTCCTGGTCAACTGCAGCGTCTCTTTTCCTCTCTCAAGAAGCCATTGCTCTCTGTCACAGATGCAGATCATTGCTTTATTTATTCATGCATCACGTGGCTTTCATTGATGAGTTCCATTGCTGTTTAAAGGCATGATGCAGATTCATGAACAGATTGTTTTCATGGATCACTCTGCTGTTGTATATGTGCTCATATTGACCAGGACAGGAGTGACTGTAAATGTGAAGCCCAGAGTTGTAAATGTGGTGGTGCTTGTAGCCGTTCAAAGTCGATTTATATGTAGTTTGTTTTAGTCTTTTCCCCATGTGTGTGTACACTTCATGTGGTGAGCGTGAAAGTCATTTGATGGAGTCACAACCCTTTGTAGGAAGAAAAAATTATTTTGGGAAGAAAGAAAAACACAAACATCTCCTTAGCTGATAATTCTTTCTACTGCTGTCAACTGAGTACTTGAATACTTCATCCGAGAGATTTAGAGGATTTCAGGCTTTAGAGAGTTTAACTGTAATTGAAATTGAGTGTTCTTGTACATATTTGTCTGTGTTTGTGTGCTACAATGTAGATTATCTTTTATTAAGTTGTTCAATAAATAATTTGACTTGACTGGAGAGACAAATCTTATATTTAAAAATAATAATATTTCTGTTCCTAATTTTGGATGTGCCTACGTTTCAATCGAATTTGATATCACACTCCTACGGTATATTTGATCGTTTTTGAAGATGTAGGCATTTTAATAATTCACTTTGAGTGTGGCTTGCATGTTTCCCCATGTATGGTTATTTTAATTATATACCTAACTCATAGGAGTGACTGTAATTGTCCTGTTTAATATCAGTGTACTGTGCGATTATGTGGACCTTCTGAACCCACGCTATGCTGTTATCTCAGGTAATCATACGGTGCCGTCAAAGCAAGCGTCATCATGGCTTTTCATGTGTGGCTGTGAATGGCTGCCTTGCTGCTCACTGCGTCCACCCAGCCGTGTGTTTTTCTACCTCTCACCACCATTCATGTTTGAACCACAGGGCTCAGAGTCTGAGTCAGTGAACGGACCAGGTAGGGACAGCGGTCTGGCATCCTCCCGCCTTGAGCCGTCTGCCACGTTACCGAGCAGGGGTGGAGCAGAGTCCGAGCCAGAAACCATGGAAGGGATGCTATGTCGAAAACAGGAGATGGAGTCGCACAGCAAAAAGGCAGCTACCAGGTGAGCGTGAGCGTTGTCATGTGGGGAGTTGGTCAGGTGCTTTAAAATAAGCATCAGAGAAGCCAGACAGTAAAGTCTTTTTTAGGTAAATTGCTGGGCTGTGGTTCTGAGTTTGTCATAGCTTGCCTGTTAGGACAAGAACGCTGTAACTCTCTGACGTAGAATCACCAGGCTCATGTTTCTACCTTATTTTATGTGATTTTCTTTATCATTATCATTGTTATTAACCTTGCTCCCATAGGTCCTGGCAGAATGTGTACTGTGCTTTAAGAAAAGGAAGTCTTGGTTTCTATAAAGATGCCAAGAGCGCTAGCAGTGGCATTCCATACCACGGAGAGGTACCCATCAGCCTTGGAGAGGCTGTGTGTGAGGTGGCCCATGACTATAAGAAGAGGAAACATGTATTCAAACTCAGGTGAGAACAAACTGAAAACCTCAGGACGAGAATTCCCGACACAGTACGGCCGTCGTGTTGTTTGTTGATTTTATAAATAAAATGAGAGGATGTGATAAAAGAAGTTGGCGTACTAGTGATACGTATCAGGCTTTAGCTTATTCCTGACGAATGCTTTTCAACTCTGTCTGCAGGCTAGGGGATGGAAAAGAGTACCTGTTCCAAGCAAAGGATGAGGTGAGATGTGTAGAACAGAACTGCTCTGCTGAAATAATGAAGTACACATGATGTTTTTGGGTGTGCTCTGACTGAATGGTGAAGTATAATAAAAGTTTTTGACTCTCTTAAGGCGGAAATGAGCTCCTGGATCCGTTCCATCCTCGCCTCCATTCCAGCAGGATCGGGAGATTCGCCCGGAGGTCCGCGGGCACTCAGCCGTGCCATGACGATGCCTCCCATTTCCCCCAGCTCAGGTGATGCCGGAGGAGTTACCATGCGCAACAAAGATGGGAAAGAGAAGGATCGTGAGAAGAGGTTCAGCTTCTTTGGCAAGAAGAAATAGAACACTTGTAAAATCATCGATGGAAGCTACATTTGTTAAAAGTTCAACAAACTGAAACAGGCAGGAAGGAAAGTACAAACAGGTCCCACAAACACACACTGCTCTCAGCGCAGGTCCCAAGGAATTTGTCGACAGCTTCTGTTTGTGGCTTACGGAGAACTTTGTTTCTTTTCTTTCTCTCTGATTCTGTCCCTCTCCAGTTTTTATCTGTCATTTACTTTCTCGTTCACTCAGTCCATCACGTTTATGTGCACCCAACAATGAAAGCCCCCATCCAAGTTTAGTTAATTTCAGCCAACCAGCAGACCTTATCGACCTGAGTCAGGAGCGGGCGGTGGTTGGCCTTGGCAGGGATGCAGGACTGCCACTAAAACAGCTCTCCTTCAGCATGAACATTTTCTTTTCAGTGAGTCTTGACTAGCTGAGGCGTTTTGATGTTGCGTCATTATGAAAACAATGAATGGTGGCTTTCCACTGAGGTGCACTCTGGTTTTATTTTCCCACTTTCAAACTCTCTCTCTTTGGGAAGGATCAAATCAGTCTCTTTTTCTGTTTTTGGTATTGATGTTATTAACCTGAGCGATATTATTGCTGTTGTTGTTATTATTATTTATCATTTGCTTTTGCTGGTTTGAGAAAACAAACAATTTTAAGTAGAAAATTCTGATTCATGTTGTGGAGAGAAACAAATTTGGTTAAACTAGTGGAGAATGTTGGGCTTGCCCTTGTATATGTTTGTTTTTAGGAATGACAGTTTATGAGGTGTTTTGAGGAAAAAAAAATAAAGCTCATTCAATTTTAGCAGTGTGCAGTAAGTGATCACAAGTTTCATTGGGAAAATTATATATATATTTAATAAGTGGTTTTATTTTTTATTTTATCAATAATTTTGCCTGTATTTGATTATTTCTTTTGAGTGATCTTATCTGCTTGAGTTTTCAACTTCTTTTTTTTTCTGTACAAAGCAGAGAAGATTAGTTTTCTAGTGTGTGTGCGTGCGTGTGTGTGTGCGTGTGTGTGAGTTGTGGTGCTGTGAATTTTGCACGTTTATGTTACTCCTGATCAAACGTGGCCAGATGAATGCTGCTTTTCAGTCCGCAAATTTAGACGAAAACCAGACGGAAACACAAAAGTAACCTTGCTGGGATGATTTCCTAAAATGAGCTTTTCTTTGCTTTTGGTTTTTATTGTATGTAAGCTTGACATTACCAATGAAGTTCCTCAAGGCGGTTTCATTATTTCTGTTTTAGTCTTCTAATATCCATTTCTGTTCCCTCCCTCCCTCTCTCCCTCTCTCTCTCTCTCTCTCTCTCTCTCTCTCCCTCCCCCTCCCTCTCTCTCTATTGGTGTGAAGGCATGGGGGCAGTTTGTAGATAATAAAACTAAAAAAAGCTGAAGCACATTTTCTGTGGCAGACCGCAGGGACGCGAGCAGGACCGACAGACAGACAGCTGACAGGTCTCATTACAGGTGAAGTGAGGGGTGTGGAAGTGAGATTGGATAGGTGGTGAAGAATGCGCTTTATGTGCTACTCGACAGGGAGGTGTACCGAGCCTTACTTGAACCCACTACAGATACACAGAACCTACAAACCCACCCTCCATTCAGACAGTCTCAAAGGAATATAATGTGTTAAAAATGTGCCCTGTGGCAATGATCTAATGTATGTCAGTGGATTATATATGCAGGTACAGTATGAATTAACAGTAACCATGGAAGGCTCTGCTCACTAGCAGATATGGAAAAATCCTACATTTTCTCTTAGATGAGCTTAAAGCTCTCACATATGTGGCATGACTTCATGTAATTTTCTCCTTGTATGTCTCATCATTGCCATCGACTCTGTTCTGTGGTTATGTACTCTGAAAACATGAGATCATTTCATATTCACGGCTGGAGAGCAGTTACCTATATGTAATTGGCATTTACAATAATCTAAAAGAAGATAATGGAAATCCAATATAGTCATTGTAAAATTAAGATAGGTATTGATAAGTTTCCTCAAATACTGTACATGTTTGAAATAAAAAGGGCATTTATAGTGTGAGACTGTAGGCAGTAGTGCAGAGACCACTGGATGGTTTAGTGTTATTAAATGAAATCCAAGTATTAAATATGCCTTTTCTAACTGCCAAAACACCACAGGAAGTAACTGAATAGGTACTGGATAACAAATCTGAATTTAAGAGTTTTATGGGTTTTCTTACAAGTAGGTTGCAAGTAATCAATTGTTTGTAATTTATTACATTTTGAAAGTAACTGTGAAGAGCTGGTGATTGCCTGGATGTGTATGCCTTGGAGGGCGGATTAGTCCACAGGATTGTCACACCAAACTGTTGTGACAAAACAAACAGCTGGAAGTAAAGTAGTATTTGGCTGTAGATTAAACAGGTTCGCCTTATTTTCCAGTCCAAAATGAATGTGGAACCGGCGGTCTGTCACTCAGACAAAAGACTTTGTATCGTGGGTGTGTGACAGCGCTTACGTAGCCTTAAACTAAGCTACGATTTAGGAGCAAAGTTAATATGTTCATTGCATACATAAGTGAGCCAAAGCAGTTAATCGTACATTGTGCACAATTTCAAATGGACGAGTCATTCTTCCCCACAGGGTGAGCTGTTTTTTAAGTGACGGTTGCTACCTTTTCTCCACTCTGTAAATCAGACACGGCATCCAGTTGATGTTAGGGGTTTCAAGTTTAAAGGTCGCACAGTATATTTTCTTATCAGCTTATTTGAATGTGAATGATTCAAATTAGTTTGGCCAAATTGGTCATGTGAAGCAAAAATATTTCTCATACTTGACATACTGTACACAAGCTCTCTCTCTCTCTCTTGCACACACACTCACACATTAATGCTGTACTGTATAATTAATGCAGAATGACCTTGGCAATCCAGTCATGTGGAAATGGTCCTCAGCTGGCTGTGATTGCATATGGCATCCTTTTAAAATAACATTGTGCTACTGGTGACCAGAACATAGAAAGTGTGTAATATTGATGTCAAAGAGATGGGTTTTTGGATATGAGCGTACTTGAAACAATGGAGTACTTAATGAAGAAACAAAACAACTTGTTAAGTATTAGATATGAGTGAAAACAGACTGGTGACAATTTGAGCTTCCTTTTTTAGAAGAAGGCAGGATATTTGCTGTCTAGTGGGAGCTTGTATTTTTTCATCCAGTGGTCTGTCTCGCAGCATTTGATAAGCCTGTCCACCTACCTTCATTTCTCATTACTTTTGACGAATGTCTGTTCCTTCCTCTGTAACTCAGAGTTGTTAATACCACTACTATTATTAATTGCTATTATTACATTATTGCTACTGTTGTTACTATTACTACTACTACTGTTACTAATGCAACTTATTGCAAAAATTATAACTGCTGTCCATTTTCAGGTACGTGTCTGTAATACCAGACCCTTCCACACGATGTCAGTGTGCTGTGGAGCATTTTCATTACAAATCGAAAAATAATGTTTGTTGACTTGTGTATCTACATCTAATATTAGGAATAATAAAACATGGTTTAATCAAAAACATATTGTTATGGGTTTTTGTGATAAGAAAAGGACTCTCACTACTTTAGATTTTATTCTGTTAGGCGGCACAAGCAAGAACAAATTGTGGAGTTTTTATTCATTCTTGACTGTTCAGTTGTAAAAGTAAAAGTGTATTGTTGTCTGTAGCATTTTCCAATGTGAATGTGGTGCCTATGGTGGCACAAAGACTCAGGGTGATATGCAATACCAAAATTTTTCTGGGGCACTTGAGCGATTTAGTTCTGTGCTTCCATAAATGGGAATGGTCAGAGACATCCTGATTTTCAGTAGGAAAAAAAAAAAAGTTAAATCCTACATTTCCCATAATACACCCCAACAACACCTCCTAAACGGTCACACCTTTCAGTTACAGCACCCTCAGTTTGTTACACAGGTTTGCTGTTTAGCCTTTTTTAAGGCTCGGGTCCCCAGTGACTCTAATGACAAGATCAGCATTATTTCTTTCATACTGTGAAAATTTCATTTCAGAAAAAAAAAAAAATGAGTCAAGACCAAATGGGCAAAATTACATTAATATTGCTGCTGCTTGTGAAAAGCAACTCCACTGAAATCATGTTGGTTCATTGACTATCACAATAATGTGCTATTATGCAGGCCATCTGTAGATTAAATCACCAGCGGGATAGTGATTCTCTATAGCATTACACACATTCACAATACAGCAGTTCATGGACACACTATGCAGAAAGATGCCAAACTAACAACAACAGCCTACTTAGCTCAGTTACAGGTATAAAAATGCTGAGCACAACCAGTTTTCCCTCAGTTAAAATCAAAAGACCAGATTAAAAATATAATATAAAATAACTTTTAAAGGAATCATGTGGTGTCCCAGCACCTTAATAAAACACTAAAACACAGACTACATGTGAAATATGGCTCCTGCAGCTTGGGTGTAGAGAATGTGGCAAAACAGCTTCTGCAGTGCCAAAAAAAAAATTTGATGATGCAACTGCAACAAATGAGATCAATCGAGAAATGACAAACATGCAGAAGGTTTGTGATGAATCAGTGGATGCTGGGAAAGATGCCACCATCCAAAGAGCAGAGCCAACCCTCAGTCAGAGTTGTTAACCTGAGCCTCAGTTTCATCACAGTGGTTTTAAACTTTGTACTGGAGGCTGAAAAATGAGGAAAGGATGAGGATGGTGGTCAAAGACCTCAATAAATAAATAACGAGTCAGCAGGATAATAAAATCTGAAAGTTTATAATGAGGAAGAGAGCAGGAGGAACATCTCCTCTACATATTTGCAGCAGTTAAACTTGGCCTGTGAGATTTAAATATGATACACGAAAAGTTAACAAATAAAATAAAGTATCAATGTGAATAACAAAGAGTTGACTTTTTATGACACAAAGAGCCAGTAAATCCATCCTGTAAAACACACAGTAAAACCTTTAAGAAAAAAAGAAACCCAACTAGCAATTTGATAACAGTTCAGATGTTTCTAAAAACATTAACAGTAGTTTTGTTTTATTGTGAGTGTCTGAGTAAGCCATGACAGTAAAACACAGGAAATAAATGGAAACTAAATGGAGCTGAATCATTCATTTTTATTTCTTACACTGGTGTTTTATCTTTCCTTCTGTAAGATTTTTAACTGTCATTACAAAGAACTACGGTTTAAGTTATCCTGCCCTGACAGGAGCAACACTAGTAACACACAAGGGTGAAGGGAAATGAATACAGTTAATAAAGAAAATAAATACACAGTTTGAACACACCCATACAGCCCTGGAGGAGGTCTTACAAGTATGTTTTAATAGAAATATTAGTTAAACTAGGACATGCAGTTTTACATGATAAAATACCTGACAGTGACAAAGTGCCACCAGTAGGGGGCGCTAAGTGTCACGTTCCCTCCCTTGAGTTGCCTTTAAGTCCTTACGGAGGGCACACATTACCCGCGGCGACTTTCCCCGTGTAACACAGCAAGATGGCAGCTGTTGTTGAGAATGTTGTCAAACTGTAAGTGTTGGACTTTTCTACATTCCTTACACCTGGCTAGGTGGCACACAGCGCGGCCACACCATAACATCTGTAGGACCACACAGTCACTGACCGTGTGTCTAGCTAGCTTAGGGACATTTCCACTTAGTGAGGTTAACCTAGCCAACGTTGTCGGACCGTCGTGTGTTCACATCCTGGAATGGAAGTGTAAGTTAGCAGACACGCAGCTGACGTTTCTAAAGCATGAATCACGAGTATGTGTATCAGAAGAAGCGCCAATTTGATCATAAATATATTTATGGAGATAATATGGTTGGTGTTACTTGTTTCTTTATAGGCAGAGAGCTACCGCGTTGCTAACGTCAGTTGAGTACAGGAGCTAGGCGGCTCGCACGCTAACAAGCTAAAGAGACTGTTAAGCCTACGTTGTTAGCGCAGGCTGGAGTGCTGTGGCAACTGGCTAACTACATGAGAATGAATGAAAGACTTGCCTTTAAGATCGCTCCTTTTTATATTGAGACGCCGGGGTTATAGCCACATTAGCTACCACAGTCCTAATTCGGACATAGTAAGTCTTTGGAAGTATAAAGTTGAAAGTTTTCAGCGACCCGTATGTACTTCCAGTCCAGTTGTCTTTAGTTGTCCAGGTGGTGGATGTTAGACGTTTTACGATAATTACAAGGAACTGACTAAGCCCCAACTAACCATGGTAACATGTGAAAACATTAAGATTTAGCCTGACACTTTGCTAGATATGCAAGTTTCTTCTAAACTTTACTTTTTGAACGCCTCCCATGCTTATGTGTGTGACTTTTTTTTTTTACCAACTCATTAAGTAAATGCTGTCTAAGAACTTTAAAGCTAGAATCCCGGTAGAAAACATTAAGAATAATGTAAAAATTAACTGAGTTTTGGACTGTAGCTCGGACAGAAAAAGCAATCTAAAGGCATCACTTTGTGTTCTGGGAACCAGTGATGAGCGTTTTTCAGTTGTTTTGTCATTTTATAGATTAAACGATTAATTGATTAATCTCTAATAAAAATAACCAGTATGTTGCATTATTATTGTTTGCGTTTATTAGACACTTTTACTATTTAGAGCAGTTTACAATGAACAGACCGTCCTGTTTCCAGTTTACGCCTGACCAAATAGGACATAGGCACCACAGACAGGTGCACAACATTACAGTGTTATCATGTCTTCTCCAGAAATGAAACGATAACATCTGTTTTAAGTCTGTAAACAGCTGCTTTAAACCTCTATACAACTAGATAATATTCTTGTAGCTCTCTCATCAAAGCTCCACCACTTCGGTCTGACTAGTTGCACTGACGTGACCATGACAGCCACAACACATGCAACTGGTAGATGGCAAGACTTATTTGTGGTCATTTCCTCTTTTCCTTGCCACTTGCTGACTCTGTCATGAGTCTGTCTGTCTTGGGAGATGCAGCCCTCACCTTTTCTAAAGGGGAATAAGCTCACAGCACCGTTTCAGTACACTTCTGATGAACATCCATCACACTTGTGACTGTGCTGACTACCCACCTCTTTGTTGCTAACTTAGTGCTTAGTGCTTACTGTTGTGCTTTCACTAATGATTTGGTCTGAAATACAAAGACATTGTCTCGGGAGTGTGCTATTTTGTTAAGGTGGTGGTACAACAGGAGAAAGAGGCTTTAAAGTAAAGTGACAGAGGGGCTTGGGAGTTTGAAGTAAGATTGCACTGGTTTTGAAACAGCCATAGCTGCTGATATTTTTTTTTTTGTCGCTTAATCATGAGACCAAATAACCCACGTCTTGCTCTGGTTTGGTTTGTGTCAGGTTGGGAGAGCAGTACTACAGAGATGCCATGGAGCAGTGTCATAACTACAACGCCAGGCTCTGTGCTGAGAGGAGCGTCCGAATGCCGTTCCTCGACTCTCAGACTGGTGTGGCTCAGAGCAACTGTTACATTTGGATGGAAAAAAGACACCGTGGGCCAGGTGAGACACAAAAACATGAAGCGTGGCACAAAATGCACTGTAAGCCTCCCTGTATGATTTCGATTTTAGTTTACTAGCTTCCATTTGTTAAAATATTTCATGCAGTTTTATGAAATAAATATTTTCCAGTGAATAAGCTTGCATCTAAATGTGCCCTTTTAGTTTAAAATGAGAATGCTAATTTTGCAAATCAAATAGGATTTTGAGATAGTACAGATGGACATTTTTGTTTCCCACTTAGTGTGTCAAAGCTGATAAATTCTGTATTAAAATAGGTTCAGTGTTGTGTAGATAAATTTGTTCTGACGTCCCTCAGGCATGGCTCCAGGGCAGCTCTACACCTACCCATCCAGGAGGTGGAGGAAGAAACGGCGATCTCATCCTCCAGAGGACCCGCGCCTTATCTTCCCTCCTGTCAAGTCAGGTACCAGTTCATCCTCCATTTTTAATTTAAAGAGAAAAAGCTATAAAATGCTTTTTCTCCCCCTCCAAAAAACTGCAAGATATCTTACCATCTTCTAATAATTATTTATGAATGAGAGGTGTTGCTAAAAGCTTTTTGCTTTTGTGCTTGTGTCTTAATCCGTGTGTTGTATCCGCAGAGGCAGATATAGGACTGAAGAAGGATGCTCTATTATCAGATGGCAGCAGCCTGGAGGCCCTGCTGAAGGGCGACGCCTTGGATAAACGGACGACCACAGAGCTGCGGGGGTCTGAGGAGGATTCAAACCAGAGTGACTACACCGGGGGCCTCAACCCTGCCACTCGGATCAGAAAGGTTCTTGTTGTCAACATAGGGAGTCATGAAAATGATTTGCCTTTCCAGTTATATACCCGCTTTTTCTCATTGAGTCATTGCCTCAACACAGAGAATCGTTGAACCAGATGACTTCCTGGATGACCTGGATGATGAAGACTACGAGGAAGACACGCCTAAAAGACGGGGCAAAGGAAAAGGGAAGGTAAATAACTGCCATGTAAAAGAATATACTTTATGAAATACCCATCCCAGTCATGTGAGTCTGTCCCAGCCTGTCTCTTGACTGCAAGAGTGTGTCTGTCCTCAGGGTCGAGGAGTGGGCAGTACTCGGAAGAAGCTGGATACGGCAGCGCTGGAGGACAGAGACAAGCCGTACGCCTGTGACAGTGAGTCCTGATGGGGGAGAGTAGAGCATGTGACCTTGTGTCTGAGCAGAGCGTCACTGCAGATGTGAAAAGCTGTAATGTTTGCCGTCTAATCAAGCAAGATTTTGCCAAAGTTTTCATTCTTTGTCGCCTTCTTTTTCATCCTCTCCCCTTTTCTCTTAATGTCTACCATCTTCTCTCTGCTCTCTCCTAAATCACATATTTATAATGCTACAGATATTTATATTTTTTATTTGTTTGTCATTGTGATATCATACATTTCTGTAACTTCATATTTGTTCATGGGCACAGGCGGGGGTGTTTTCTTCCACTTCTTTGGTGTTGTCAGACTGTGTATCTGTACTGCTTGATGTGTTTTTTCCTCTTTTGTGAAGCATTTCCACTTTCAGCTGTAGTTCTCAGTAGGGCGGCGCTGACTTACTGACTGATCCTCTGTCAGTCTGAGCCTGTTTCTCTGAGTCTCTGTCTGTGCTCTCTCTCTTTTCTCCTTCTCTCTTTCAGACACTATCAAACAAAAGCATATTTCAAAACCTTCTGAAAGAGGTATATTTCTCTCATTCTTTTTTACTCCAGCCTGCCTTGTCTTTTGTCTTCACTGCCTGTTTTTATTTTCTGTCTGCGTTACAAATTAGTCGTGTTCTCTGTCTAGCTCAGTTTATAGTTCAAATGTTTTGTTCTGCACAATTGACTTAAATGTAATTTTCTAAGTCAGGTCAAACCATGTTATTATATACCCCAATTAAATGTAATCAGCCAGAGATATGAGCTGTCTCAGCTTACAGAAGATAAGCTGTGGCCCATGAAAGTAATTTTTTCCCCTCAATCTGGTCCTGAACTTTCCACAGATTTAGATAAGCTAGAACCCAAGGCCCTGCTGCTATTTATTTTAGTCACTCTGTGCTTTGTCTCTTGTCTCACTGCTTAATATGTGCATTTGAACTGCATTACAGTTTTTTTCCTCTCTTTTTTTTTCTTTTTTCTTTGTCCCTCTCCACCACCTCTGCACCATGTGTAGTCTCATTCCATTGTTTTAGCGTGAAGGGCTGCTTTGGTTTTGAGTCAGTTTGATGCCTGTTTGACCTTTGGGGGAGTATTTTTGAAATTTGTCTGCTACTGCGCATAATCACTTGGCATATGCAAGCGACTCTCTTTAGTGATTTCGCTAAGACAAGTGATCCCTCTCTTCTTTTGAAGAAATAGTTTAACATTTGAGGAAATGAAAATGAAAGCATGGAAGTGAAAGAAGAAGTACTTTGTCTTTGGGTGTTATCTTATGACAAACCACACTCACTCCCTGTGACACACACATACACACAGTGGCATCTTTGTCCTCCCTGGAGCCAGCAAATCCTCCTTACACAACCCGACTGTCTTCTCTTACCCCACTGGATAATAAACTATGAATTCAGATCAGAAACGTTAATAGTCAGAGCAGCATGGAGCCTAAACTAATTTTATTGTCAGTCTACAGAGGTCATACATGTAATTTTGCAAGATCAGTTGACAAGAAACAATTACTGCTAAGGTAGTGCTTGTGTTAAACTGAAGAAATGAAAAGCATTGTTGTAAAAGTCACACACCTCTGCGGTTACTCAGTGTCTCATTGACTGCCTGCAGGTGTGTGGTGCTTACAGTAGCTGAGATCCTAATGTTGTGCTCAAACACATGGCTGCCATGGAGCTCCAAGGACACATGGCGTTGCCCTGTAACATGTTCTTCAAACTCCCAAACTTTTTCATTATTCTTCTTTCTTCCTGCCAATATATCACATCATTGTGGCGAGTCAGATATTAAGCAAAAAGCAGGAAATCACTTAATGTAATTTCCTATCTGCTGTCCCAAACACATCATTACTTCACCACATTAAAAAGTGATGATGATTAAATTGTTCACCATACAGTTTAAGAGTGTTCCGCCGTTTTACACTAATAAACCATTTTCATGCTCACAATGCAGCAGAGCCAGAGATATTGGATTTTTAATTCCACACATTTTTCTTCCTTGTCAAAACATATATTGACCACACTGCAACTGGACTGCTGACAGTTGCAGCTAATGTAGCCTGGAGCTGCTAGACTCAAGCAGAGATGAGCGCTCAGAAAATTGGTGGCGTCCGCCATCAAGGCACAGAAAAGATATTCCTCAAATCTAGTTATCTGAACATATGAAATAGGATTATGTTTGTCTGTATGGGCTTTAAAATGTGTGTAGACAAATCATTAAGGACATCCTGTTCCCTGCTCACATAAAGTATATAAAGTGATATCTTAATTAGCAAACTATAGGGCTTTAGTTGTTGCTGTTCGACAAACTAAATTTTCTAAAAATGACCCCAGAAGTAATTGCATCATCATAAAAGTCACTAAAAACAACAATCTGGATGACAGAAATGACACAGTGACAGGAAGTATGTCTGTTACTCTCTGCTGCAGTATTAATATGTTTTCTAAAGTATAAATGCATGACGGCACCAAAACCAGAACTAGTCAGCCCTTTGACCACTGAGTTTGCACAGCATGGATTTAACTAATGTATTCTTTGTTTTCATGCAAATTGTGTTTTTTGGTTTTGGTGGCAGTCTGTGGGAAGCGCTACAAAAACCGTCCTGGCCTGAGCTACCATTACGCCCACTCCCACCTGGCTGAGGAGGAGGGTGAGGAGAAGGAAGAGATGGAGATAATCGAGCCTGCCCTGTCGCTGCCCGAGGAGCCTAAAAGTAAGAGATCGTCGGCTGTGGTCAGATTTCACTGTCAGATTGCTGGGCTCAGCCTAGAGCTGAACGCTGATGCGCTTCCTGTGTTTTCCTATCGTTGCTCAGCTCCAAAGAAAGGCCCAGATGGTCTTGCATTGCCTAATAATTACTGTGACTTCTGCCTGGGAGACTCCAAAACCAACCACAAGACCGGCCAGTCAGAAGAGCTGGTGTCCTGCTCGGACTGCGGACGCTCAGGTGCGTTACGGAGAGAAGCAACAGGGGAAAAAAATGTCAACTGAAGAGTGTGAGTCTTTGCAGTCAACTGAAGTGATAAACCTTGTTCTATGTGCAGGCCACCCATCCTGCCTGCAGTTCACTCCTGTAATGATGGCCGCCGTAAAGACGTACCGCTGGCAGTGCATAGAGTGCAAGTGTTGCAACATGTGCGGCACCTCAGAGAATGACGTGAGTTTACCTTCATGTGTGTACTGTAGTTTTTGGCACAGTGCTGGTCTGCTTGGGGTGTTAAAATGCTCTTGTTGTCCCATTTCTTCCAGGATCAGCTTCTGTTCTGTGACGACTGTGATAGAGGCTATCACATGTATTGTCTCAACCCACCCATGTCTGAGCCGCCAGAGGGTAAGTTCTACCTACGTGTTGGGTAAAAACCTGTGTCAAAACTGTGGGATATTTTTTTTTTTTTTTTAGTAATTTTAAGACTCGGTAAAGGAGTCAGGCTTGTACAACAGTAATCAAACCTACACTGCCTGAAAGTCTGAGTTGAGACTTGAGTCACACAACACTGAAATTTGCTCCTGGATGTTTCAGTTCTGGCTGTATTGATTCTGCATCCTTAGTAGCTTCTTGTAGGAAGGGTTTGGTATCAATGGAAAATATTTTGATATTCAAGTTTTGGTTAAAACAATGAGTTTATGATGTTATTAAATGTAAAAAGGAGTTTTTACATTTAATAACATGAAGTACCAAAAAGTATTCAGGTTCACTTGTGGGCTCCACAAGTAAGTTAGTGTTGCTGCAACATCTGCTTTAGGCAAGCTTTAAACTTCTCTGATGTTAAGAGATTGTCTCCTTATTTTGGCACTCAGGGAGCTGGAGCTGTCATCTATGTCTGGACCTCTTGAAAGACAAGGCATCCATATACCAGAACCAGAGTGCCCCAACATCGTGATGGCCACCCACCCCTCTGCTACACACTCATTACTCAACCGTCCCTCAGCAGTATGATTTACCCTTCGAGATAGATGATTAACTCCCCTGACAAGCTGACTGTGGAAGCAGTGTGTTCAGAACAGACAATAAATTGTAAAAGGGAATTATCCCCTACCAAACTGGCCTCAGCTAACTTCACCTATGACTGTTGCACAGTTCCAAGCTCAGAGTCTGACTGCATCGATTTTTATTTTCATCTATTTGCCACGTAGCCAATTTGAGCAGTACTGCATTTCCACAGGATGCACAGCATAAATAGCCACAATCTGACTTCCTGTTCAGTTTTTTTACATATACACAACGTTGCTAAAACCTTCTCTATCTTGCAATGTACTAATTTTATGACAAGAACAGAAATAGAGCTTGGAATCGAGTAGCATGCCTGTGCTTGCTCATCATAGAAAAAAGAGAGACATTTTATAATATTTATATATTTCTATGGTATATAATAGTGTTAAGTATGTACAAATTGGAAAGAAGACTGGTCATGTAATGGTCTTTTACTTAGTGCCCATCATCATTATGGAGAAATCCACAACCACATGTTCTTTTATGGCACTGCTGACGTTTGGTGATTCACCTGGTGTGGTAAGAGTCAAAGGGATCTGCTGAGACTGTAAATGATTTTCCATCTCATCCTTGGTGGCCACACACTGGCACACACAGGAACTATGAATAGAAATCATGACATTCTGGTCAAAGTGGCTCCAAATGCTGAAGTACTTCAGGGATGGCAGGATAGACTTCACTCTTGTTGTTGACTCTTGTGTGCTAGCAGCTTATTGAGCTGCACTGAGCTCAAGAAGATCCATAATGTGAATGTTCCATTCAGGCTTTGGGGCCTTTTTGACAAAACTGTGGGCTTTTCACTGTTCTGTCGACTGCATAGACAATTAAGAGATGATGTTGATAGATATGATGATTCCAAGTAAATTAAAACCTGTTCCGGCTTATGTTATCAGCCAGGTAAAGGGATAAAAAGCCTTCATCGCTGTGTTCTAGCAGTTTGCTGATCATGCAGCATACCTAATACCTGTTGACTTGTTGTGACACCACTAGATTATTTTAATGTAATTGAGACTATGTGACCTTGCAGATGGTTGCTCGCTGGCAATGTTAAAGCAATGTAAGAGCTCCTGTAGGTTGCTGGGATGACAGGGACTGAGTCATTTTAGGCTCTGTTGGCAGATAATGTATGATACTGTAATTTTTCTTCCCCTGAAAATGCTATTACAGATGGGGGACTGTGGCTGCAATTATGGATGGCTCCATATTGTAAAAAGAGATTATAATGTGTCTGTGTAAAGTTGTATGGAGAAACATCTCTTTTAGTTACAGCTTTTGTAGTTTAATTATGCAATGGTTTCCTTCTGTGGCAAGGCTAAAAGAAAAAAGTCTGGCTGAACTGCTAAAGCAGTTATTTTACCTCAAACAGAAACAGTATTTAAAGGGTTGAAACACGCTGTTGATAAAGGGGACAAAAGCAGTGCGATGAATAGTAATGACAGCTGCAGTGTCCGCTTCAATAACTGCATATCCTACAGGTAAACAAGTGCATGCTCACTAATTGTTTTCACTCTCATGCTACATAGTTGTCTCAGCATTAGGTCGGCAGGTGTTGGGAAGTGGTGTAATATAAATTAACCATGCTATCATGTCGTTTCAACAGCCAACTAACAATTACTAAAGCATTACAGGAGTATAACTTGGTTTATTTTCTCATCACGTTTAAACTTAGTTATTTAGAGATGGTTGCTACTAGAATATTTTTGAATTTTTGTATTCATGGATGATGTTTGCGTACCTGATATGCGAGGACATTTTGGGACTTCAGTGGAGGTTGCTTTCTAGTTAATCCTGTGATCCAGGCCTCATCTGAGCCGCTCTCTGCCAAAGCTTGAAACAAGAAGCAAAGCCCATAATGCGATTAAGAGGCAGATTCTGGACCTGAACCTTTAACACTGAATGGTTAAATGATGGACCCAACTTCTAGGCTACACTCACAGTAAAGCCATAAAGAAACACGAGTCCACGTGTAGTCCTAATTTATGTATACTTATTTTTTAACATCAAATTTTAAATCAAATTACAGTGTTCTGCTCTCTAGCTTTGGGAGAGAATTGTTCATGATGTTTAAACCAAGATCATAGGTTTACATAGTAGGTGAATTCTCTATAGGGTGGACTTTCATTTGGATTGTGATGGAACGTTTTATTGTACGAACTTTGTCTTCAGGAAAATAAAATACTAGGCACTATAACCTGCTGATGGGTTTTTGTCTTCCTAAATTTACATTTGAGAAAATACTGGTTTGGGATTATAAATATGTTGACAAATCCACTGACAGAAAGCACACTGTCAGTGTTAAGATAATTTATCATATTATCGAAATTTGAACTAATAATTGAATGGTAATTACATACATGAGCATAAACAAATGACATTGAGTTCCCCAAGGCTGCATTCTCAGGGCCCTTCTATTCAAACATCTGCGTCCCGCTACATCAGAGTATGGAAAATTTATTTTATCATATCAGCTTTCTGCTATTTCAATGCTTTTGCCACCTGAATGTCTGAACCTAACTGTTTTACTTTGACTTTCATGGATAACCATTAAGTATCCTGAAATACTTAAGAAAAATTTGATTTGTGTAAAAATGCTGTATCATGCTTGAGTGCAGACAGAACATGGATATTTTGTAGTCAACGGCACCAGAATGTTCAATTAAAGAGCTGCATGTTTTATCGGGCTTACTCCATTAGATGGCGGTCATGGTTTAAACTAAACTCTTGCATTATCTTAATCATTCAGCTGCACTGGAAGCCTGCAGTTGTACCGTCGTTCATTCACCATCACTGCTGCATACAGAACACAACAGGTGAAAGACATGAATTGTTATTGCACAGTTTTTGTTTTTTTTATTTGACTCAAGATACAACAGTCTATGATCCCATAGGACCCTCTAAGCAATATATTTCAACTTTGAAAAATATCTTCTACCTCCTACATCACAGCAGAACAAACAGAACACTCTTTGTGCGCTGTGAAAACGCAACACAAGTAGTGGAGTTCATCTGATTGGTTTGATGTTGTTGTGTCGTTCCATAGCCACAAGTTAGAGCACTGAGATTATTACTGGATCTGAATACAAGAGTTTACAGCAAAGCCTCCCAGCAGCTGGGTGACAGGGCATGTTAGCGTCACAGATTGCTCTGAATCATGTTTCCGGCTAAAAACAACTCGTTACTGATGGCTAACGATGTTTAACAAGGATGAAAATAGTGAGGATACACAGGGAACAGACAAGTCTTTTCCTCATTGATTAATAGGTCAGTCTCTAACAGGGACAAATGTTATTTTAATTTGTGGCTGTTTTTCCTAACTAGCCTTCCCTCAGAGAAAAGCAGTCGTCACAAATCCTCACATCTAAGTTACATGCTCTCTTTTGCTCAAATATTTTAACAGCATATCCGTCAATTTTTGGAGGCAATTTAGTGGGAAAAGGCATACTTCCTATCATTTAAATTCAGTGGTATTTCTTCTCTGTTTTGATAAGAAACATTGCTTTGTCTGCATTGTACACAGCTATTACTGAAGAAATCTTGCTCCAGAACACTGCAAAAGTTAAAAAGGTTGATACTTTCTCTAAAGTGTATTCATTTGAAGTGAAAACTAATTTCAATCAAACAGGGAAAACACAGGTTAGCTGCTTGGACATTCAAAAATTTGAATGTCCATTCTTCATAACATTTTTAAAATCATTTTAGCCTTTTTTAAACTTTAAACCCATAAACAGGAGCTTCTGTGTGTTCTCTTGTATGAAATAAGGTTGAGCGAGTCAATGAATCAATACTGAAATAAAAGAAAATCATAGTGCTGAGATTTTAAGACACAACTTAAGTTGAATTCTTAACAGAGTGCTGGTCTCACACTACAGCCTTCATATTCCACTAAACAAAAGGACAACATAAGCATTCATTCTATTACAATAATTCTCAAGTAGGTTTACATCATGTATTTTTTTTAAATATCAAAAACACCACAAAACTAATCTCTGTCAGACATTCATTATTGTAAAACTATGTAAATTTAACATTTACAAACAGTAAAAAGTATTGTCAAGTAGACAATGATAATAATTATACAGCCATTTGAAAGAAACAAAAAAAAAAAGGTTGCCCAGATCCCTTTGGTGGAACATTTAGCTTTAAATTAACTGTATTATGAGTCCAAATTGGAATTCTGAATTTTCACATAAGAACAAAGGAGCAGCATGTGTATATGAATATGGAATATGCAGCATTATTTGCCATACGACACACACACACAAACGCAGTATATGTACATGTGAGTATATAGTGAGCTGCTTCTGTTCTGACTGGACTGTGTAAAAATGTTACACCAAAGGGAAATAACCTCATAAAATGTACTAGAAACAATACAAACATCGATTGTCGTACCTAAACGTTTAGTATCACAACTAACGTCCACTCAAAGTCATCAAAGTGTGCGACACTCATAGAAGTACATTATATGTTAGATTTCATAGTAATAAGACCTCTAAAAATACTGTAACACTACGTTAATCTCTCAACGTACATTAAAATGTACCAATACTTGCTTAGAAGCAGTGAGGCTAAATCTTCAAAATGTTGTCACAATAATGTGCATTTTCATATCAGTGTTTCATATCCTAAAAAACTCCTTTCATATCCTAAAAAGACACATGCGCAGTGTCCCTTATTGTTGGACTTACGTACCTCACCGTCTGTTCAGAGGTTCTTCGCTGTAATTCAGTGCCGCCTGCTACATTTGAATGCATGTAAATATTTCCACAGGAGGGTATACATTCAAAACATAAAAGAATATTCAAAACTAAGGCCAGCAAACAAGTCTAATTTTTTTTTTTAAATTTTATTTTAAATAATAGCCCCAAGAATGACATGGCAGATTAAAGAACTATTTTTACTTACTCTCTGTAAGTTCTCTACAAAATAACTTTTGTTTCTTGTGTTTTTGACGAAATCAATGGTGATCTTGGAATTAATTTGCGCAACAGGAGCAGGTTTGAGAACACGAACATTAAAAGTATAAATAAATAAACAAACAGTAGACTAGAGATGAAAAGAGCTGCAGTGATAGGAAGTTCCTGAAAGGACGAGACCCTTGTGTAATTGTTATGGGATGTGCATAATCTCCGTGAACGAGTCAAAGGGTATATCTGTGCTTTAAATCAGTTAAAACTAACAAAACTTTTCATCTCAGCCTGCACAATTGCTGTAAAGCTAAACTTCTAGTGGTTTATTGCTTTAATGAAACAGTGAAACATAATTTCTTCACAAAATAATTATCAGGCAGAAGCAGTTCAGATTAGTTGATGGTTAACCAGTTGGCTTTTAAGCTAACGTGGCTAAGTTTTAGCAAGAAGTGACTTCTCTGAAAATTGAATGTTATGGCAAAGAATGTCTGTAGAAAATTAACTGTCACTTGTTGACATATAAAACAGATATGAGATATAATGTCAGTGTTTGGTACACAGTGACATTTTAACTCAGTTACAGTATATAAATATTTGTGAACCATTACACAGCAACAACAATGTGCAACAGCATACCTAATGACGACCCCAACAATCTGTTTCTAAATCTCTTTTTATCTTTTTCTAAAGGCTTCCATCTGCCATGTCATTATATTTCTTGACAAGTCACTCAATTTTAAACTGCCTACTTTCAAACACTACACTGTACGAAAAAGAAATACTTGTGCTACTCATAAAAGACTTCAGTGTGTATTTGTGTAGTAAATGGTTTCACCCAAGTGAATCCTACAGAGGTGCACAGAAACTCTCACAAGCTTCAGGAAAGAGGACGTGTGGTAGAAAGATAGGTACTCAGCATGTTGTCCGACAGGGTTGACCTTTGACCTTAAGGCCTCACATCTGCCCGAAGAGGATGGAGCAGAGCAGGAAGATGGCATAGAGAAACATCAGACCCAGGCCCAACCGGCGATCCAGCCTCCAGTGGTTCAGATGAACACTCATCACCTGAAAGCAAAGAGTCAGTGGTGAGGAAAGGCCAATCCAACATTTACTGTTCCCTTAGCTCTGTTTTACTCTGTATCCTAAGGAAAAGTCTGGTTCATTAGCTGCTAAGGTGTTCCACCATATTGGCTAGCCTGTTGCTATCTTTGTCAGTTTTTTTAGGCGAAAAAAAAGCTGCCTGCTGCACTTAGAAACGAGACTGATGAACAAACGAGCGAATGCTTAAGTTTTCTTGGCTGGTTGTGTCTGTCTGGCCTGCATCTGCTCTACCAGCTTCTGTAACTTTATATAACTGGGCTCACTTAAGGTCAAAACAAACAAAACAAAATTTTAACTTTTTTTTTTCATTACCGTCCCCGTCTAAATATATAGAGGGAAGGATGACAACATAATGTTTATCTTAAGAGTGGAATCCTGCAGGTTAATGCTCTGGAAGACAACCACAGTGTTTACGTTAAATTATGTCATCAGGCACACAGTGACAGCGAAAGTCCAGCATGTCTTGAACCCAGTTGAAATCCACCTATAAAAACACGTTTTGCATACTGACAATAAATAACAAAACAACTACACAACATTTGTTATTCTGTTTCCTTACCGTCAGAAACACAGATGCCAGCAGCAGGATGACAGAATACACCAGTCCTTTATTATTTATTGAGACCTGTCGGGGGAGGAGACGACAATCAGGTGTCACAATTTTCTGACCGTCTAACAGCAGTGAGAAGACAAACCTCGGCTTGGAAAGCTCTCTCACACACATGCATCAGTAAACCAGGAAAATCGCAAACAAGGAAAAAGAGATGGGTGGTATTGCAAGGAGATGCATACTGATGATCCATGGTCCACCACAAGGGTACGCAAAGCCCAAGGGAAACCCAAACCCAGCAGGATGTCAAAGATATTGCTGCCTATGGAGTTAGACACTGCCATGTCCCCCATGCCTGAAAAGAGACAGATAAAGTGACAGCTGAATTGAAGCACTTGCACCACGGACAAAGAACGAGCGAAAGATAAGTTGTTTTTGTTTTGCTTTTTTTTGTTTTTTTACCTTGTCGAGCTACAATAAGACTTGCCATGCAGTCTGGCACGCTGGTCCCCGCTGCCAGGAAGGTTATGCCCATGATGTAGTCTGGGATGTCGAGTGTGTAGCTGATGATGGTGACCTGTAACGTTGGAAAACATCGAGGTCAAATATTCAGCTGTAGTGTGCATGAGTGATGTATGGCTTGTGCTGTGTCATAAGGACAGCAACATCATCATCACACTCTGTCCTGCATCACCTTTCAACTGGCTTGTGTTTTATAATTAATTCACACAGACCAATGTACGGATGTATAGATTACAGCTGTACCGTTGTAGTACAGTCACAGTCACCTGAAGCATCTGTGTCGCATCAGTTTAATGTGTTTGTGTTGTGTGTGCAAATTTGCTTTATTTTTTGGGGGGGTTTCAGAGTTGGACCTCTCTGTGTGCCTCCTTACCATCCACACCATGAGGTAGGAGAAGACGGCGATCCACAGGGTGGAAGCCACAAAGGTGACCATGAACCAGCGGTGCCAGCGTGGCAGAATACAGTTAGGCACAGTGCAGTACAGCAGGAGGCCCAGAGGCCACGTGATCACCCACTTCACCCGCGCACAGCAGCCACCTGCGAAGAGCAAAAAGTCAGCCAGCAGGGCACATGACTGTTGTTAAGCAAGTCTTTTTAAGTCGAGGAAAGAAGGGGAAAAATATCACTGGAGGTTAAATTTTATTGAACAGTTAATGCTGGATCTTTCTCACCTGGTATGCGCACAGGACTGAATATCCCATCTTCATCATCCTCCTCCTCACCTTGCTGGCACACCTCAACCCCCGGCTTGTCTCCTGACTCTGCGTCTCCTCCCCCAGGTCCTCTGCCTCCATTCTCCAGACTGCAGGAGCCCGTCCTCTTCAGGCTGTTGCTGGCTGAACCAGGACCTGCCTCACCATCGCGCTGGTCCTTTGAACTCTGGATCAGCCTCTGTCTCTGCGAAACGAGAGCTTTTGTTACAGAGCTCGGAGAAGACGTGTGTTAAAATGTGTGACGTGTGTGTCACATACCTCACTGATGAGCATGCGTCCTGCCATGGAGAGCCTGGTCCTGGGTGAGAAGTGTGGGGTGATCATGATACGCAGGCCAGCCTCAGAGAAGGACAGTTTGTGGGGGTTGTGGATGAGAAGCTCATCCACCATGATGACTGGAGGAGGCTCCTGACCATGAGCTTGGCCTGTGACAACGTTGTTATATTTGACTTGTGTTTTTGAACAGACATGAAGCAGCAAAGGTGACAAGATTATTGTTAGGTCTTCTGACCTTTGTTGAGAAGCACCATGGAGGTGTTGCAAGCAGAGTCATCTTGTCCCATCTTGTCGTCTCTGTGGTCCTCTGACCCTGGGCAGCAGGGCCTGACGCTCCTGAACTGATGCGTCACAAATGCCATAATCTGAGAGTTGAACCTGCAACCAATTAGATACTGTCTGCTTCGATCCATATATACAATAAACAGGGTTTAATGTTCATGTTCACGTGGAGGCATGATGGCTGATAAGGAGGTTTTGTCTTTTAATAAACTTACTTCATGATTATAATGTAGACTCCATACATTGTCATGAGCAGCAAGGACTCCCACCTGCACAGCAAGAGGCCCAAAAAACATAAACATACATAAAGTTGCCATTAAAATTCATACAGCATCTCTCTGCTTCTATAGATGAAATGTCTGAATAAAATCTGATGGAAGAATTGATTTACACAATTACGCAATTTCCCCCTGAGATCAATGAAGTATTTCTGATTCTGATGTTATAGAGAAACAGCAAGTTTTCAGAGGCTTTAAATTGCAGTCCCACTATATGAACAGCCTTTAGGAGAGCTCGGTCATATTTATCCTCACGAAGTACAAGCTGCACTTGTACAGGCTCATATCTAAAATATTCTGAGCATGCAGTGATGCATGCAGTCAACTGAAACACAAACCTGACAAAGTGTATTGAGAAGAAAGGTGAGGTGAAATACAGCACGACATCGGCTTGGCACGCTACGATTCAATAAACAGTCTGCCATAAATCACTGATGAGTCTACTGCTACGGCCAAGAATAAGTCCAGGAATAAATCTATTCTTTCATTAAAACCTCTAACACATACAGCAATGGAAAGTCCTTTTTTTTTTTTTTTTTTTTTTTTATGGGAGGCCTCAGGTCAGCAGAAAAGAAAACACTCAGGCAGGTAGCTAAGAAGGCACCAAGAGCCCTAAATGAGTCTAATGAGAAGGAAAAGCTGCAACAACTATTTCCAAATCAATCCAACAGCTAAGCTGCAAATCGCTGATCACGTGTCAGGCGGCTGCCTGTGATGACACACATCCTGCACACAAATTAAACTGACGAAAAGTTATTTCCCAGCAGATATTAAATTGAACTTGTCACCTCTGCTGAGTCTGGAATGAGCCGCGGCTGACTGGAAATACATATGCAGATGTTTTATTATTTGTTGAGTACAAATCAGGAATCAAAATCGATTTAATGTGTTCCACAATCACAGACTGTTGTTGACCTCGTTGCCAGCCTCATCTTCATGATTGTAATAACAGTCATGTGAGGAGGAGCTGATGACACCAATCAGATGAATCTTTCTGTGTCCGCATGAATACAAACATTCAGTGTGGAGAGCTTCTCTGGAAATGCGATCGATAACTGCTTGCTGCGCAGTGGAAGAGGTACTCGCTTCTTTTTCTTCAGTAAAAGTACACAAGTATTAGCATTAAAATTTAAGCCAATAACAATAATATGAAATAATATACTGCTGTATTATAGTTACTTTATTGTTACTGCTACTGAACGAGGTTGTTTTTTTATTATGTACAATGCTGGGTAGCTTGTGAATTTCGCCAAAGAACCTCTAAAGTCTTATAATAGTCCTATAATAGATCATAATCTATTTTATTTTTAAATATTATACTTACACTAAATCTGCAAAGTAACTAGTAACAGAAAAGTATTGAATAATTGTAGTACAGTATTAAGTTCAATATTTGCTTGTGGGATGTAGTGGAATCAAAGTGTAAAGTAGCAGAAAATGGATATATTCAAGTAAAGCACCTCAAATTTTTTACTTAAAAGTATGTTTAACACCATTAAGAGTTTCTCCAGATTTCTAAACAACAGCAGGTAAAGAGTATGGTCAGAATTCAAGTTGTGTGAACTCACCAGACAACTCTGGCATCATAGATGACCTAAATTGAAGGGAAAAAAAATATTTTCAGAATAAAATGTTGAGGTATGAAAGCTTGAGACACATTATTTTGATGAAAAGCACATCTCACCAGGATGAGAGTGAGAACAGAAAGGATGTAGAAGGAGGAATCCCTGAAAAGGGACCACCAGGTTAAAGCAATGGTCTGTGGAGAAAACGTATACATGTTACTCTGTTTTTGTGTTGTTTTGGGTTTGTTTTGTCAAGGACACAGGCATGTAAGATGTCTGTAAACATGTTTTCTACCTGGCCTGCAAAGATCCCACTCAGGCCAATGATGACCAGGATGTTGAAGACAGCCGAGCCAACGATCGTACCAACCCCGACGTCTCCTTTAGTGATGAAGACGCCTGAGGGAGGGTGACCCCAAGGGAGGAGAGGGAAGTTAAGTGTGTGCATTTACTATTTGTTTGGGTTTAGGTCAGATAAAATCCCTGCAGTCTTGTTTTTACTTACACACACACACACACACACACCACCCCGCTCTTAGTCACTAATCTCTAAGAAATACCTAAAAGGAATAAGGATAAGGAAAATCCCTTTTGAGGTTTTAAATTATTCTCTGCTGACATCTCCTGGATGATTTTTGCACTGCAGAGGCTACAAATCCCAGCTCTCTCTGGTCAAACCGTGAAGATAAGTGAAAACTACCTTTGGGCATGCACCCACAAAGGTGCCACAAACGGCTACTTGGTCTTGATTGGCTGAGCTACTGACCAATGAGAGAAGTGAAAAGCTCCGGGGCAGAGCTTCCTGCAGCCATAAACGTCGCCCCTGCCACATCTTCACTGAGGTGCAGGTTCTAAAAGACAAAAGTCCAGAATATAATGAGACCAATCAAAATAATGATCTATTAAATGAAGTAGATTCTATCAGAGAGCAGGCTAATGCTGTGTCCTCACCTCAGATATTTTCTCAAGGGAAGGGACAAAGTAGTCGTCACAGACGATGGCCAGAGCATAGAACATGTAGATGGCCTGGAGAGAGAGTGTGGAGGGACACAGTCTGCCTTTTTATAATAATGTGTAGCTTATAATGAGTGAAGATTCCAGGCTATACTGTGCAAAATACTCACACAGAGCGAATGGAGGAACACAGCTCCCTTCTTCCTCTGCTCCTTGGTGAAGATGTCCTCTGGAAACTCATGGATGGCTGTGGGGGGGAACACACAACATGCTAAACATTTTCTCAGCTAAATTTAAAAAAAAAAAATACAATTTCAATTACAATATGCTTTGCTTTCTGTTTGATTTCAGCTTTTTTTCCCATCCAGTCATTTGAAAATGAACTCAAAGGCACAAAGAACAGAAATTATGAGTATAATTTTGTATTGTCATCTTCTGTCTCTGTCTCAGACACCATAACAACATCAAGCAGACACAGTGTTTTTCTTGCACAGAAGAACAAGACAGGAAGTGAAACTGGCAGCTGCTTCCTGTCCTTCCTCGAGTGTAAAATTAAAAAAAAAACAAAAAAAAACCTGTTAATGACAGCTTAGCTTCCCTCTGTCCCCTTCATGTTACAAAAGAGAGCCTCGAGATTGTGGTGCAGCTCCAATTTACAACTCTGAGCTGAGCTGGATGAATTTAAACTACTGGGGAGCATGGGGCTATTAATAGCTCTTCTGCTGTGCGAGACAACTGTGGGTCGACAGGCACACAATAAGCGCAGTGCAGCCGTCACAATGTACGCTGCACCCCGGCTGCATGGAAACTGAACAACACACTGCATGGATTAAGAGAGGGTCCCTCGTGATTGGGGATATGAGATCTGATCTTTGGCACTGATGTGTCAGGGAGCAAGAGAGAGAAGAGGCGGCCATATGGTCCCGAGGAGGGGACAGTAATTTGGCTATGCTCAGTTAGAAAATGTAAATGTTTGTGCAGAAATGTTTACACATTCGTGTCTGTGCCAGAGCGCAGCACTGCCTGCCTGCATGCCTGACTGAATGCTTATTGTGCCATAAACCGCTTCTTGTGCATCATTTTCAAGTTTGAGATGAAGTGAGTTTCTGAAGGTTGTCACGTCGCTGCGTCTCTTTTTCTTAACTCTTCAAAGAAAGAGCCTGTTTTCTGTCTGGCAGGGCACATACACTTCATTTTCTCAGGCTTAGCATGTAAACTTTCTGTCATCTTGCCGCAGGAGAGAAGTGGCCTGAATGTGGAGCTGCACTGCGAGCGTCGGGCTGGTCACCTGTTGGACATCTGTGCTCTCTCTCTGTAGTTTAATTTCCGTCACTCTCTTCTTCTTTCCTGTCTGTCCTGACCCTTTCAAGTCTCTTCTGTGCCCCAAAACACACACTCTCAGGTTATTCTGTCGGTGGAAACGCAAGGCTGAAACATGCAGCTCAGATGGATGCTTTGAGGAGTTGCTCTGGAAAAGGCAGTTGCTATGACGACCCTCTCCCTGGGGGCTGCTTTTTTTTTCATGGGTGGCAGTAGGAAGCCACAGGGAAGGCAACTGCATGAACAGTGAGAAAGGGGGAGGTGAATATGTGTTTCCCATGGTTAGGAAAAATGAAAAAAAGAGAAGTGACAGCAGCCCTGGACAGCAATTTCTAAAAATATTTATTTTTCCTTACAAACCCTCAGGAGAGGTCTGACAGAGCGAGGGAGGGGGAAGAACGCCATAAAGACAGAAACAGCGGACTGGTGTGCTGAAGGTTCCTGGACAGGAATGTGCTTTGCCAAGACTCTTATGTCGTGGTTTCACAATACCAGACCACAAACTGAAACACCCGGGATCAAGATGACCGCACATCTGCAACTTCCTGAATCAGGGATTTAAGCCAGATGTGCCATCAGCTTGATAAAGTCAGCAGTTTTGTAATCAGAGGTCGAACAGTGTGAGCCTCAGTGAGTTAAGGAAAGATCTGGGCTGCACTGTTGATGTGTGGTTACCCTGACAATACAAGAGTCTCCGTACTCAGATCTCTAACATCTCTTGGTGCTTGGTGTCTTTTTACTGCCAGAATTACAAAACGCTCCCTCAACTCATTCATTTCCGATCCAGTTCTGTCTGTCACAGTCTTCACGGCAGCTCACATGTTTGTTCCATTCCATACACAAACTCAAGCACTCTGAATGTGAAAAAAGATACTACACAATTGTAAATACCTCCATATTGTATAGTCCATCAAGCAAGCAACCAATCAAAACTTTATTCAACTGCAGAGTACAAAAGAAGAGATGTGTGATCAGTGATCTTCTCTTGAAAGCAGCAGTTGAGTTGAACTGGACTGAATTGGTACTTCAGCAATAAATTTAAAGTGTAAAACAGACTTCACACATATGAACTGCAAATGTGAAATCGTTCTCCTCTTAGATTAAACAGAGGGCCTCCCCAGCTGGGCAGATTAGACACCTGAGGCCAACAATTTAACTTACTGCAAATAGCGTTAATGCTTAGCTCGATGTGTCTAACACAAAGTGGATTAAAGCTGAAAGTCATTTATTTGATATGCTGCCCAACAGCCTATTAAACCAAGAGAACTAAGATGCAGATAAATGTTTTCCAAAGACATTTTTTCATTCTTAGTCAGGAAGAACTTACCCAACATAAGCTAATAATCTGGCTAAGGACTTTTGATTTGTTTTTCACGGTGTTTCTCTTGTTCCGTTTTTTTCTTTTAGAGCTACGACTTTACGCTGGCTTTACTTATCAGTTCGCTAGCAGATGAACAATTATCTGGTGTTTGCTCGCATGGTTGAACGTAACTGCTGAATAAGAAAACAGTGTTAAGTTAGAGCAGAAAATAACTGATGGAAAAAGGATACTGAAATCAATTTTACATATGCACTCTGCAACATAATAAGACAGAGATCCCACGTTAAAATGACACCGTAAAGAGTAAATTCACCCTAACGCATCTGCTTTTGCTCTTAACACACTGAGTGTCTGCTATATAAAAGTATATTAGCTTTTAGTTGAGTCCACTTCGACTTCAACACAGTTCCCTATATCAACCTGCAGTAAGCCACAAATTGTGGTAATGACACATATGACTGCTGAGTGTTGCACAGATGGTGCATCCATTCTTATACATGTATTTTATCTGAGCCCAGATCAATAAAGCCACCAGATTAGATCTTCAAGTGTGAGGTCAATGCTGAGCACATTCTTCAGGAGGCATTAGCAGTGAAATCTCCACAAAGAGAAAGCATCGCTGATGTGATGGGCTGAGCTCTCCGTGAGCCAATCTGCTGTCGGTGGGGGCTTCAGGGCAGCTGAATAAAGGGGGCGGGACGGAGTTATGTTATCGACCTGAGAGTCCGCAGGGTGTCCAGGAGTCAAGCTACGGCATCGACTCTGGCACACCGAGTAAAGTCTTATCACGCATCCACCATTGGACCACACACATACACACACACACACACAGAGGGAGAGACCTCTGCAACGAGCCTGCATTTTTCATGAGGAATCAAAAAATAAATATTTCATCCAGGTGTGTAATGTAAATTCAATTATGCATTTGTTCTTTGATTTGCTTTCCTTTGAGGCAGTTTCAATACAACGCTGATGAAACGACAGCAAGGCTTCAAAACACACCAACCACCTCGCCTATCAATAAAAACACTAAACATCATGCTACACCGTTGTGACAGAAGTGGAAAGAAAATAAAATAAACTGCTGGGGGCGTAGCTTTATCTCTCTAAAAGGTAAAGTCAGTGGAAGCAGCAAAACACGTGCACTTTAACGACAATCAAAAACTCACACTCAGACTTAACTTTTGCTTTCTGCTCCTTAAATGTCGAGTGATTTTTGTGGGCAGAAAGTGAATGGGAGGGAGCAGGATCCAAATAATGGTCACATTAACTGCTGTTTGCTTTGTGTGGCATCCATAACGTGACTGCTCTGATAAAGTCCAAGTCCATTTGAAGATAGTCTCTGTTAGATTATCTGCCAGCTTTTCTTTCAACGCTTTCCCATAAAAACCCTGAAAATATGGCTGTGGAAAAATACTATTCTCAGCTGACTGTCGCTTGCCAAAATAAACAACATAACAATCCTCGGCGACACACACAGAATGAGCCATTTACTTCATTTACATCATTTGGATTCATTCACCCCACCGCCCTCTCCTTCACAGACTATTTTTAGTCCTTTGCTTTGCACTTTTAATGCTTGAAAGACAGAATTGTCTGGGTTTCAAAATTTAGCATTCAGTTGCCTAGCAACAATGGCGATGGAGGCGGGTCGCACCGTCTCCATCTTGTTAAGCAGTGGAGGGATGAAAAAAGAGAGAAATAAGAGCCTGGGTCTGGACGCTACTGTGCAATCCCTAAGATAATATCCCCCCGAGGTCCAGAGCAGGGTTTTTAATCACACTGCAGATTATGCAATCACTGTCAGGCGGCCTGCTGAGGAAAAAGGCGGCAACCTGAGCCTGGAGCCACGCTCACTGCTGTGTCTGATACTACCTGTCCAGCCTTTTGTTCGCCTGCTTGCCTCCAGTGTATTACCACAGTGAAACATCTTCCCCGCAGTACGCTTGTATCTTTGTGAGAGATAATGAGGGAGATCTGTTTGCAAACCAGGAACTCAATAAAGGTTAAGTGTGTTATCATGTAGCAAAACACGAATGGAGAGCAAATGGAGGACTGGTGGAAAGAAAGGGAGAGACTTTGTCTCTCAAGAGTGGAAAAAAAACACCTCTCCCAGAAGAGGATGTGTGGTAGACAGCGGGACAGTGAGGTGCCTGTAATGCGTCAATTGTGCGTAATGTCACCGAGCTGTGGAATTATTTTCCCAGGTAAGATTATCAGGTGCCAGAACTATTTATTCAAGATTAAAAAAATGGCTTTGTGATTTGAGGCTCGGTGATAAAATACTGCACAAGAACGACTGATAATTGACCTCGGGGGTATGCAGCTGGAAGTCAAGCCTTCGCCTCTGGAATAAACAAATGTCTTGGTGCACTGATGAGTCCAACATCACATACAGAAGAGCAGCCAGTGCCAGACGCACATTATGTAAACAATCTTTCCCAACTGCTCTGATGAGCAAAATACATTTGAAAAGTGCTGAGAAGTCTCACTGTGTATTTTTTTTTAGCATTAAATGCACTTAAATCTACTTTAAAAAGCTTAAAATGAGTCACTGTTTGTGCATATATTTAGGTTGCACACCATCAGCGGGCAGCGTAGACTTCAGGTGTGGTCTGAACAGGCCATTAGCCTGGTATACTATTAGCAGAACTTGATTTGAATATATTTCTGTGACAATAAGTATGAAATTTTGTACCCGGGCCTCAAACAATAACAGTGCAGTGTGCATACAATACAGCATTGTGACTGACAGCTGAATATTGGCACGGCCGTGGAGTAAATGCAAATGATGCAAAGAAAGAAAGAAACCAGTATTCTGTCAGAAAGGCAGAAGATGTTTCATTGTGCAGTCGTGTTATTTTATCTGCTCTGTTCTAGTCTCCTCACACAACAATAAAGAGATTTCCTCTCTGATCTGAATTTTTAATAATAACACTGTCAGTTGTGATGAATGTGGTTTGTGTCAGCAGCCAGCCAGTTAATCAGCCTGGGAAGCAGCGAAACAGAGGTGTGATTATGGCTTTTGATTGGCTGGGTGTCTCTGTAACAATTTCATGAAGAGCACTTTAAATCTGTCCAAATTATTCAGGGATCGACCAGACTTGGGAGGCAAAGCAATTTAAACCTGGCGTCTGCTAAACACGTAGTACCTGAGAAAATCTAAGCCAGTGTTCCCTTTGGCAGCCTCGTCGTGTCTTTCGGAGCACAGGTCTGACACTGACTACACACTCCTGTCAACTATCACAATGCTCTGTCCGCGTGACCTTTCAGATCGCCTGCGGGGGGAAAGCAGAAACCTCTGGCACACTCCTTCTTTCCGGCACACATAAACATCACTGAAACCTTTTCTGACTCCTTACGTTTTCAAATGAACTTCTTCACCAACACAATCAAAACCGTGCAACTTTTATGGTCTTCTTTGGTGTTTTTAAGTTCAAATACTGTAGACACCAAGTTAGCCAAGGGCAATATGTAAGTCAGATGTTCCTCTTATTTTGAATCAGTCAGGGTAAGATAAATAACAGAGACACAGAGCCTCCAAAATAGTCATTACGTTCAAATAAAAACATTACAGTGTCTTCATGAAGGCAGCATGTTGTATTAGAGAGCAACAATTTCAGTTGGCTGTACCTACTAAACTGAGTGTATACCATGACTGCCATACAGATTGTATTAGTGTTGCAGACAGACCTGGAGAGTCTGCTGTTCTGACCTGGAGGAACAGACTGCATCTATCCAGGTAGAAAAGAGTGACTCACCTGCTCGAGGCTGATCCAGGCTCTGGTTGTCTGACTCCTGCATCAGCTTGCGAGTCCATCGCTGTGTCCCATCGCTCACGCCTGGCCGAAGACCAGAAGACTCAATGTCTGTTACGAAACAACACCAGAGTCATCTCAGTGTAAAACCAGCCAGACACACTTTACAAGACCTCACACACTCCAGATTCAGGACTGGACTAACAGCAGTTTTATTACTGACCAATATATGGGTTATTCTTCTGTTCAACCATTTAGATACATCTACTGCCATACATCATTTTGGTCAGGATTTGTGACTTTTCATTGTCTGCATGATAGTAAACCGAACATCTTCAGGTTTTTGTCAGACAAAACAAGACATTTAAAGTGTGATGGACATTTATCACTATTTTTTTTTAATAATTAAGCCAATAAGTTGCAGTTCTGATTACATATAAAAAAAAAAAGAAAAAAGCCTTTCGGTTGATTAACTAATCTACTTATCATTTCAGCTCTTCTTTGATTAATGCAGCCAGAACTTTGAACTTTAGGAACCAAGAAATCTCTCTAAATTTAAAATTAATATCCTCTGAGAATCAATCGAGTATTGTTACTGGCACTCTTACTATCCATGTAGTAGTTGTCTCTAGAGTTATATTTGACTCTAGCGAGGACCAACAGACTGTAGATTCGTGTTTCTGGTTCTGGGAGATAGCAGCATGTTCAGTAATTCAGTCCATGCTGTCATCAGCTGTCCTGGGCCATCAGCACTGAAACCTTTGTGGTGTGTATTTCAGCTCTGCATTTCATTCCTCGATAGCTAATCTCTGTGTGGGTCCCAGCTTTTACGGCTTCACTGCGGCGACAGCCAAGGAAGTCCCCACAAATTGATCTGCCTCATCATCTTTCCAAAAGGGAAAAAAAACATCTATCCTCCACCAACCACACACAGAGATCTTTCCAACAAGTGCCGAGGAGATACTGAGGCGGTTATGATGCTCTCTACTACACACTGTCCTTTTATTTATGAGGCAGCTTGGTGTCTGTGTGTAATGCATTTCGTGATTGCCAGGCACTGTAGTGTCCCTTTGTACCTTACAACTCAATGAGGGAAGAGACGTGAAGGCTTTCATGTTGAGGCATCAAGAGGAGCTCGACACATATGAAATTCAAATGAGTTTCTGCCCCAGATGGCTCTGCACCGTTTTCACACACATTTCCAACACCTAAAACCACATCTTGTCTCATTAGAAAAAGGAGGGAAAAAACCTGATGCTTATTCTATTTCTTTTCCAGGTTGAAATCTTATGTATTATAATGAGGTTTGGGGCACAGACAACGAATACAGTAAAACACTGACTACTGCTGCAATGGTTAGTTAACTAATCAGTTAGTCAATTGAAGGAAAATTTATCACCAACAGCACTGACATGTGATTAGTTGTGTAAGTCATTTGACAAAAAAAGAATACATTTCTGGTTCCAGCTTCACATTTGTGACCAATTTATTGGCTTTCATTATTGTAATTAATTGGGTCATGTTTCACAAACAAAACAAACAAATTGAAGACATCTCGTTGGGTTCTGGGAACTTGTGATGGGCACCTTTACCATTTTCTGACAATTTACACACTAAACAATTGAACGATTAATCTCAAAACATCTAATCAACAAACTATCTTTTTATTAAAATAGCTGTTAGTCTGAGCCCCCATACTGAGAAAGCGAAGGCTTCCAGCAGGAATAAAATACAACACACGAAATTATTTGTACTCAGGCAAAACATTCATTAAGAAGGCACCTAATTTATATGTAACCTTAGGCTGATCTGACAGCAATGACTTAATTAATTCAAACATAAATAGACTCCTTACATAATACTTTGGCAGGTCCTTATTTACTGTGCTTGCATTTATAAATCTAATTTACACATGGTTATCATTACAGCAGTTAGACTCCTCCTTCCTTCCCAGGTTTTTATATCTTCCAGTACGTTTGAGGCTGGTGTTGCTAAGCCTTAAACAGCGTTTAGCCCAGGAAACGGTTTAGCTGAGGAGGTAAACCATCCTGATCTTGGTGCCTCTCTTCTTGTGATCAATTTAGTTAGTCGGTGACAGCCTCAACAACAGCTATGAAATTGTACTCATTGTTAAAGTAAAACCATTAGAAAAACATTTAAAGTGGACACAAAGACCACAATTTCAGACTTTCTGTGCTCTCAGCAAGACCGTCTTCACTCTGACCCTGGCCTTTTTGACCCAGAAGCTGCTTATAATTTTATGATTCATGGTGTTTAGGCTAACTTTACTGTTAAAGTGATTGCTCCTCTAGATAGGATTGACCAAAGGCCTAACATATACAGATAAAGGAAAGAAGTGACAGAAGGATCAGTGACGAAAGCTGACGGTACATGAAATGTGGTGTTTGTATGGAAATATCTTAATCCTGCTGCCACATTGCGCAACATACACCCTGGTTGAGTGCAGAATAGGTTAAGTGTAAATAGCGTAATGTTAGGTGTAAATAATAAAATTCATAATTCATCTCTCTGTATATCAGTATCACAATACAGACTTGTGAAGAGCCTCTGAGCTGAGGCCCTGCATCACATATATGTAATGTTGTGACATTTATTTCTTTAAGGCATCAGACAGCTCAAAATGACATGAATTCATCTCGGCGAAACACCCGCTGAACACAGGCAAACGGTGTAACAAATCCTTAAATAGCACCAAGCTTCTTTTTTTTCACAACAACTGGAAAAAGAAATTATTTGAAACACAAAAGTCTGAAGCTGTACACTATCATCAAGACAAACCACTGTTGGTTCCTCCTTTAGCAGAAACGAGACATTTGATCCCATCAATCACACATCAACTGGACAGACCGGCTTCCTCAGGTCTTACCCCAAACATGTTCCCTGCCTCCACAGGGCAACACTGCAGTCTGTGGTAGTAAATGTCTCTCACTGTGAAATCCTCAATAGTGGCAATGCAGGTTAGTATGCATGTGGAGTCTTTAGATATTACTTACAAAAAATACATTTGCATTTCACACCAACTCTCTGAGCTCCATTTCTAGATTAGATAACAGTGCAGCTGCACATAAGATCCAAACTGCATTTGGAGGTGGTTTGAAATGCAGTTTTTGCATCATTTGCAACACAACAACAGCATAAAACCCAACATCAGAACAGAATCCAACAAGGCGACGTACACCAGCCTCCTCTGTCTATGAGTTTTCAGTCAGAGCAGGTCTGCACTGTGACTTGACGGCTTGACAGTTCGGAAGCCAAGATGATGGATCTCCACTTCTCGCCATGTTTCCACATTAGAAACCAACGCCACTGGGGTGCATAGTTACTGAAACCCACGTAGTTACCACGGCAACAGATAGCAACAGAGACAAACTGAATCTGATCATTGGCAAATAACAGTGCAGACAGTCGATGCTAAAGATCTGATTTAGGAAACAAATCTGATTTGCCTGAAGTCTGAACAAAGCTTAGCTGATCACTCATGGCTGCGCAGTTGGTCATCCCTCGCTGCCGCCGCCATTTTGTACGAGTTGTACAGCTGCAATGGCTGGATACAACTTTTTATTTTACGACCAATGCTGAGGTCACAACGTGCATGTCAATAGGCCAAGAGGTCTGATCCTAATTTATTTTCTCTCTAAAGACTACTGTATGTGTATAACTTTCATGCGACATTTTTCCAATTATTATGATGAAATTTACGTGTGTTGAAAACTTTGTCAAATTGGTGCAATCTGATATGTGTGCTCTGATTTCTCGTTCATCTCCCATCAGTGGAAGCTCACTCGATTGCACCAAAGTCAGAAACGTTCAAACTGTACAAAGAATCACTTGGAGTGGCTTAAATTAATATCTTTATATTGACAATGGCTTATGACTACTTGTATGTGACAGCGATCAATCACACAGTGACAAACAGAGACAGAGAATTATCATAGCATTTTAGCTTTTTAAAGCTAGTTAGACTTGAAATGTGACCGGTCATCATCAAAAAAGAAACCGCTTGTACTTGTACTTGTATTAATTGCTGCCTGGTTGGAAAGTTTCCTGAATGTTTCTTCATTGCCCTCCAACAATGTTAACCTTTTATGATATCTACATATTCTTTTGCAAGGAGCTTGACAGATACTGATACCAAGTGTTGGATCAGCACATCCTTAAATGGCTCTAAAACAGTCCATGTAATATTTTCCATGTATTGTGAGCGTAACCTGCCTGCTGCTGTTACAAGCAGCAGACCACATGCTTTTGTATGGTTTGAGTTGAGCGGCCTTGGTCTCAGTTCAAAAAACCTCTTGTGGTTGATGGCACGCTGTTAATTTAAAGGTGAAGTATAAATATCAAGGACACGGCTCATTCACCAGGACACTCTTCCACAAAGGCCGGCACGCAATACTGCCTAAACGTAAGCGAAACACTCCTGATAGAACAAAACCAAAATTCACTCATTCATATCAATATAATGCACACATGATTACTCATCAGCTGCGTCAGCTGATGAGTGTGTGTGTGACAGTCTGTAACCACATCAGCAAAGGTGATGAGAGGATAATGAGCTGAGGCAAGGGTGTGTGTGTGTTTGTCTGTGTCTGTATGTGTGTGTGTGTGAGATAAAAGATGCCTTTAGGTGCAAAGCTGATAGATAAGACATTAAACCATCCAACTCAGTCTTGCCTTATTACTAAAATAATAATAATAATAATAATAAGCTCACTGGTATATTAATGAATATTGATGCGACTGGAGCATGATATGGTAGCTACATTATTCTAAGGAGGAGGTGCAGAGGAGACATGCATGTGCACACAAACAGTAATGAAATCCAGTCATTAACTACACGTCCTTTTATAGATCTCCTCACTGTGTCAACTTTTTATGTTTATTTTACTGTCAGCATTGATGGAGAATCAGCCCGTGAGAAAAAAATAGAAAAAACATCAGAAAATCAGGCTTATGTCAGTCAGATGAGTGTATTGTAGGACTTTGTTGTGAATGCAATGAAATGATAGTTACAGTAAAAAACCCAAGACAAATATATGCGTATCTACATTTACTAAGGAGTAATCAAACCGAACGACAAACATATTAGTAACTACAGTGACAGCCTGGGAAAAGACAGAAAATAAAAAGGGCAGGCAGTCTATTTAGGGAAAAGACAAACACGTCCACAAAAATGAATTGTTAACATCTGTAGTCATACACAGCATTGCTTCTGAGAGCTAGATTACATATCCAGTGAGTGCCCGGCGAATCCGCCGTAACCCACAGCTGAACTTATCCCCAGTGATTGGATTCGTACAAGGCACAATTGGTGTCCGCTTTATGTAATCAACAAACTGTCACCTTCCTGCAGTGTGAACAGGAGGACAGAAGCTTGGATATGGTTAGCGGCCAGGTTAGACAACACTGAACTAAGATTTAAGCTTTCAGGAACAAAAACTTTCCTTTCATCCACCTTCACTGGTTCTTGATGATTTAATGCGTCTGCTTTAACTCTACTTAAAAGCATTTTGATGAAGAATGCAGCACCTGCGTACTACAATATCTGGCCACTTTTGAAGCAGACACTGCACATGTATTCATATTTACAACCATTTAAAAGAAGAGGGTAAATATATTAGGTCTTTGTTGCAAATGAAGACAAAGCATTACAGGTTTTGCCCTCAATACATGGATCATGCAGCATTTCTACCACTTTAACGCAAGCTCTCTTGTTCAGAGAAATACTAATTTCATATGATATTTTTTTACAATTTCCTTTTGACTGGTTCGTTTTGTGTGGCTCTTTATTGTCAACTGTACATACCAGATAATAATTGATGATTTTAAATGTGTTTAGACACAAGATATGAATCTAAAATGTGGGTTCTTGGCAGCTGCATTTCTCTCTCTTCAAGGCAAACATACACATCAGTGTGTCCAAATTCACATAACATTCAGCAGTGACTGATATGTGGACACTTTACATTCTCACCAGTGAAGGCAGAGTCTATTGACTGGCTTTTTGCATATCAACATAATATTAATTTTCCAACACATACCTAAGAATGTCCACATAATAACTGGGTACGCACGCACGCACGCACGCCACGCAGGCGCGCAGCCTTTATGTCTATATTAAGGTCTCACCTGGTGCCTGGATGACCTGAGTGAGCCAAATGACAGCGACCAGCCCGACTCCACAGCAGCAGAACCGCTGGAAGGGCCGCCGGTGCTTCGCTGCAGCTCTCATTCCTCAGTCGGCCTCATATCCTCGAAAAACATCTGTTGCTCTTTTCCTGACACTTGTTTCACACTTTCTCTGCAAACAGCTCCGAACAAACCACCAAGAGCAGCAGCGGCAGCAGCAAGCGTCTTGTCTGCCAAGTTGTGTCAAAAAAAAAAGAAAAAAGAAAAATCCCCGCAAACACAAGCCTGGTTTTCCCCTCCAGACTCAGAGCAGACGCTGTGCTGCTTCACTCCGCCAAACCTCCGGGTCGCACATAGCGAGTGGACGCGTTAAAAAAAGCTCTCTGCGTTCATGTGTAGAGTCTGAAAGGTCGACAGCAGATCCCACAGTGAGGTGCAGCAACAGCAGGCGACATGCTCTGAGCTCAGTGTGCCTTCCCTCTCTCCCTCTCCCTCTCTCCCTCTGTTCACAATGTGCTGTCCCCCTCTATGACCACCAGGAGGCGACAACCTTAGGGACTGTTTCTTCATGAGAACATGTCTCTGACACCTGCACATTTTTGAGCTTGCGAACCCCTGCTCAGACTCTGGGAGTGTATTCTCTCTCTTAAAACGGGAGGGTGCACCTGTAGCCCAGTGGTGCCATCTAAACTGTGGTCCTGGAGAGCCCTGACACCGCATCACATTGTCCATCTCTCCCAGCTCCGCCCACAACCAATTAGCTCTTGATGAACACACCTGATCCAGGCTAACTGGGCACCCACAGAGCAAGGAAAGATGGAAGTTATGCTGTGCTGGAGTTCAGGGTGGACACCATTAAATATGTGACGTTATTTTAAAAAAGCAGGCGTCATGCTACATATGTCCAAGGACCAGAATATTTTGAAGCAGTCAGTGTGGCTGCTTGTCACTGCTTATGTTTTATTTTAATTTATTATTTTACTTTATTATCATTAGAAAAACACGTGTGCCACATTGCTCATAGGTATTGATGTGCTTCCACCAGTGTGTGTGTGTGTGTGTGTACTACACAAACAGCACAGACACCCACTCTTCAGGCATTCCTCCAACATGTTACTAATGGTCAAAGACGCCTCAGGGTGCCTTTAAGGTGCAGTGTTAAAAGACAGTAACGATTCTTCAGGCTATGACTCTCTGAAGCTGCTGTGGGAGTGCGATCTGGATGTGACATTTAGTCCTGTGAACTGGGACAAGATCTGCAGCGGGGTTTTCCCTAAATGTACTTCAGTCTCTATACATGAACAGAATTTTAATGTCCCCCCCCCGACACCTCCAACCTTTGTTATAAGTGTAAAATACACAAAGGTACATTTATCCACATGTTTTGGTCATGTGACCGTATCCAGACTTTCTGAGAAGGGGTTCACTCTGTAATCCAGGAGGTCACTGGTAAACAGTTTTTGCTGACTTCTTCTTTCTGTCTCTTTATCCATACTTCAGACAATTTGTTTGACACGGACACCAAATCTCTGTTGATAATTCTTTTGTTTCTGGCTAAAAAATGTATTTTGCTGAGGTGGTCAACTCCCCAGGTCCCTACAGTCGACATGTGGATAACACAGATTTCTGCTCTTATCCCTCTTGAGAAGTTGACTCATGACCTTAATCACAAATCGGACAGGTTTTGGAGGATCTGGGAACCACTGCATTGCTTCTTACAGAAACTATAACTCACCATCTGTCCCTGGAAGATGAGGGCCGACTACTCTTTTATTTTATTTTTTTTTCTTGTATATGTTATTCATTTACCTGCCTCCTGTTGTCTTTTTGATTATTTAATTATTTCATATGTATATGTTTACATGTATATTTGTATGTATATGTAGAAATATATATTGCAGCGCTCACTATTAGTTTGGGGTGGTCTTTTTTTTTGTTTACAGTTTACACTCAAAAATTGAAGTAAAAGATAGTAATGGTTTAAATCAACAACCAGTTTCAATCTTTTTGACATTGGAGGCCTTTTTCTAAAAGTTCTAGATGTCCTGGAGAGGGAGACCCCCATGGTCTAACTCATAGTCGTTTAAGTTTTTGGTGAGACAGACTGAAAGGCTCTGATTCCAATCCATGGAAAACTTGGGTGTTCCTATAATATTTTGTTTGTGGGTGTTACAGGTGCTGTTTATTGTATTCATGCTTTCTGTGCAGGCGTTGCTTTTCAAGTGTCGTCCTCCTGACCCTGAAGTGTCCCTCTTCCTGTGAGCTGCCAGAAAATACGTCTCCTGGCTATTTATGTGCTATAGTATTTTTATTATTAACACTAAACATGTGGACAATCAGCCACTAGGATGAGATGGCTTGTTTCAAACACAAGATAACACAGGCGCACGCACACACACACACACACACACACACACACACACACACACACACACACACACACACACAGAAACACACACATATATATAATCCCCAGGTCTGAATTATTACTGAACAGAGATGTTAAAGCTAAGGGAACTGCTTTGCTGTCTGTTTTGGGAAACAAAAACTACTTGTCACATAGAGACCTTCCAGAAGCAGCGTGGAGATTAAGAAACACTGCTGCTGCACTATCTGCTAATAATCCACCCTGCCAGTTTCCCAGAAAGTACCAGAAAGTACACAAACCGTTTTACGTAAAAGTAAATGTACTGTACAGTAGAAGTAGTCTGGTTAATGTCTTCAGTAAAATGAAGATCTCAACTTCAGCAACCTGAAACAAAAAAATAGAAGTAGTCCTGCACAAGATCAGTAAGGTCCTGGTGTTTTTCATTCTTAAATGTTTCACTGCAGTGTTTAGGACTCTGATTGGTTCGTCACTGACGTGCATGGCTTGTTAAATATGATGTGCATCATTTATTAACAGGTTGCACCCTTTACAAACAAAACTGCTTAAATTTTTCAAGTCCGGGTTTTGGCATTTTGTAAATAGTTTATTAAACGTTATATGTTGATTTTGTTCAAAATGCACTGAAACCAAACTTTTCCCAACATGGAAATTTACTTAGGCTGATAAATAAACTATTGAGTTTGGGTATTTCTAAACATTAGAAGGCCTCACTGATAAAATATGTGTCTGCTGTTTGTATCTGTAGATGCATCGTATGAAATCTGATTCATACAATGTTGAGTTTTATTTACGGCATGAACACAGCAGTGATGTTGCAGGCAAACTCACATAAGGCCTCATCTACTTGTTGTGTGTTGGGCAACAATGGCTTGGACATTTAAAATACAATATACAAGCCTGCAAACCAGGAGTTTAAACACACACGCCCCAGCGCATGGCCTCTGTATTTACAGAACACGGATGAGTCAAACTGGCGTTAAGCCCTTGAGCTGTGTGTGACACATAGCCCCTAGTGAAGACTCCGTCCTGAGCTCCAACCCCAAATAAAGACATAGGCCGGCGCATTGTTGTCATCAGTTCTCCTCCTGGTGTCAGGCCAGGGAAGATGAAGCGTTTTTCTGCGGCTGGTGTTTAGGAAAGCCGTCCAGGGGACCGAGTCCTGGGAAATGTTTGCATGATGTTGTCGTGCTGTATTATGATCATGGAACAAACTTTGGAAAGTGAATTTGTCTTACCTCATGCTGTATCAATTCAGAGAGACAGGAATGTGCATCCAATCAAATAAAATGTGTATTATCTAAGTCTAAATCTCCACATTTTTGTATGCGATGCGGTCTGGTTTCACTTTAATATGTCTAATATAAGGTCTGGTTTCATTTTAATATCCTGGTACTGAATGTCAAAGATGTTGTATTTCATTGAGGACCGAGTGCAACAGACAAGACCACAGCTAACATTCACGCATGTCCGTCTATTCATTTTTTATACCGCTTATCTGTCAGGGAACCAGCTGACTACGGGCGAGAGGCGGGGGAACACCCCGGACTGGTCGCCAGTCAAGCCACGCTAGAGGCGTGGCTCTGGATGGCAGTGTCAGTGGGTCCATCACTTTGGTCCAGACTGAAATATCTCAACAACCATTTGTCTTGAGTAAAATGTCTCACCAGTCATGGGGTGGATTGACATAAAACTTGCATCTCATTCATGACCTGTAATAACTTCAGTGATCTTTTCGTCTTGGTTTTTCATCAGTGATGGAAGAAGTTCTTTTACTTAAGTAAAAGTAGCAAAATAAAACGTACATATATGTTTTACTTTTGTTGCTTTAATCATTGTTGGGTTGAAGGTATATAATTTTAAAAAGTCTTAAATAAAATCTTAACTTGATAAATATAGTGGAGTAAAGAGTTCAATATTTCCCTCTAAATCATGATGGGCTAGAAGTTAAAGTAGCATTAAATCAAGCAAAGTACAAGTACCTCAAAATTGCAGTAATACAGTACTTGAGTAAATGAACTACTACTTTCTACATCACTGGTTATCAACAAGTTAAAAATTTCAGTTTGGCAAATACTTTCAAACTTAATGACATTGTCATCAGCCTCTGCTGCACTTTACACTAGTTAGCAAATGCTAACAGACTAACTTGCTAAACTGAGATGGTGGACACGGTAAAGATCATACAAGTTAACATAGTCTCTTAGCATTAGTAGTCTTTTTCATTTTGGGTTACATTTGCATGACACTGTAACAATAACCATCATAACTTTGTGATTACAGTCTATAATCTTAGGAATAAGACTAAACTGAAATAGTTCTGTATTTCACTCTGTCAGTTTTTTTCAGTTCCCTGTAGGATGTGAAATATTAAATATTTTGAGAAACACAACTGTGCCGTGCAGCTAATATAATTGTGGTTTTAGAATTGTGGGACACAGCATGTCACCACACCATGCTTGCTCAGCTGATTTAAACGACAAAAAAAGGAAGTTAAAATGTCTGTTTGTTGGAGCTGTTAAAAGTTGATCAGGTGTGATGGTCGCACAGCTTCCATTTTTGAAACAGCCTCCTGCCAAACACATACGTCAACACATGCATTTTGAGTGCACCTTGAACACCTAATTTTTACCATCTTGCTGCCTCAATTCTCTTGCACAAATCAGTGCTATTTTCCCTTCTGAAGCAACAATCATTCAGACAAATGTTATTAGCTTTTGATACAATACATTTCCAATAATAAAAAAAACCCCCAAACAATTCTGTGTCATGCAATGCAACCACAAAAATCAGATATAGAACACGAAGCTATTTGATTCTTGTAGCTGACAGGTTTCCATTCAGCTGTGGGTCTCTTTTATACCTGGAACAAGTGCAAAAAATCAGTAGATATAACAGAAATCTGGCAGCATTGTGGCTGCAGAGAACCACTCATATTGAGGCGGTTAGCTGTATCAGACAAAGGTTTACTTAATTCATACTGTCTGATATATATTCGTGTTTTTGGAGAGTTTTGCAGGTCTAGTATGAGAACCAAAGAATCTCTAAAAGCACCTCAAGCATAGCCTTTCCATTTTATACCAAAAGCATCACTTTATGTGTCCATATTTATAGAAGGAATATTCTCATTACTTTTCCTTTTCTAGCTCAGTTACAGCAGAGGCTTCATGTTTTAAGACCTCAGAAACCTGCTGCTTCCCAGTCAGATTTCGTTTAGACACATTTCTTGTACTTTCACCCTCATCTTGTCAGCTTTTACTTTCTGTTCTTTGCAGGCCAATCTGATTTGGCCATGACCTCTGTCTCAGACAAATTATGCCAGACTTTAAAGCTGCTTCTTCCCGGTCTGCTTTCATCTTCACTCCTGCATTCATCAGAGTCCAGTTCAGGGCGCGAGATCTTCGTAAGTTTTGCTCCAGATTGCATCCATCCAGCTCTTTCAAGTCTTCCGTAGCACCACTCCCGTCTAGATATTCACATGACTCCTCAATGAGTTAACATAATAACAATTTCACAATAAAAGTCTAATTGCTAAAGTTCCTAACCCTGCACGTAGTTTTACTCATGCAAGTCAATAAAATAACACTAGTAACTCTCTTAATGAAGTTTTGCGAACTGTCATGTTTTCTGAGCTGTTGGTAAAACAAGTATTTTAGAAAAAATAATAATAAAAAAGAATCTCCATCTCCAATCTCTGAGATTCTACCATCTGCTTTATGGGGAGTTGTTTACCTGGAAACAGAATGACAAACACCTCCCACAACCATCCGATCATATCTTAAGGTGAGCTACCCAAACTACCTTTGGTCTATTTCTCACTGTGTTTAAAAAACATCTCCATCAGCTTCGCTTGAGACCCGGCTCAGATTGTTGCATTTCCATATAAGTGACAAGTGATGTCCAAAATCCTCCTGTTTTTACCCTCTTCTGTCCCTTTTTTTTTCAAGTACCTTGTCAGATTTTCTGAGACAGTTTATTTTCTTTTAATATTTAAATACCAAAATAATCATCCCTCAGAGGAAGCATACAACATCCAACACATTCATTTCAGCTTAAACTTCAACTTCAATGCATCACCAGTCATTTTAAGCACCTTTTTCCTTTTAATTCGCTCTTAAAAATCATATATTTGTCTGTTTGCGTCTTTGAACAATCGGTGGTACTCACTGAGCGTCAGTGATGCTTTAGATCAACAACACACATCTATTACTATTATTATTATTATTCTTATTATTATTTTCTGTTATTTATGTGACTTCTCCCCGCATGGTGGATGAAAGACAAGATGTTGTGACGATCTCTTTGCAAAACCTTCATCTGCCACTGAAAAAACCTCAGTAAGTGCAACCAAAGACAAATAAATGAGGTCACTATGCTGGGATAACATACATTACATTTTCAGGTAGGCACAAAGTCAGAGAAATAAGCCTTCACATAACACCAGTATGACTAGTTTGACCATCCATTCTGAAAGAAGAGTTTCACTCATTAAGGCGTACCTAATGGTGTTTTAAGACCTTATTAAATATGTAAGAACTATAGCTGAAATAGCTGAACACTAGAATGATAATAAGAGTCACATTAAGCAAGATTTGATAGGATTTTGTCATGTCATTGTTGTTTTTTCTACAAAAGAAACTTAAATTTATAACCAAGTCCACCTTTCCTTTCTGCCCTATTTCACATTTTTTCCTTGAGACTTCCCTCCAGTTTAAACAGCTACAAGAAAATCCACATTTGCATGATTAATAAGTTACATTTTTATACATACACACATACAGAGGGGAGCTTGGAAGTTGCTTGGCACATTCTCATGCTTGATCAACCTCCTACAATCTAAATAACTATACAAGACACAGTAAAACAGGTCTTCTCACGCCAACGTTTCCCTGTTCAGTCATGAGGCTTCAGCATGTACAGGAGATGAAACAGGAGCCTGCATGGCCACGGTTAACACTTGTCTGCATAATCATCCTGCAAAAGGAGGGCGTACACAACCCAAAGCACTAAGTAACATGGAACAGTTCAGCTGTACATACAGTATCTTCACATACTGATAAAGTTTAGATTCATAATTTAATCTGTATATACTGTATCTTAATATGCTGGTACCAGGTATTCACAGTGACTCTAAAATAAAATTACAAGAGGAAATTTGTACAAGAAACAAGAGAGTCTGAGTGACTGGTGAACGTTTGGCATCCCTTTTTGTTGCAGTTTAGAGTTTTTCCTTTAGTTTGCGGTTGAGTCACTTCAGTTTGATTTCGTTGGGATTCGGGAGAGCTGCCTGGGCTTTTCATTGGCACTGAGGAGAAGCAGTCCGACTCCTCTGAACACGTTTGTTTATTGGCGCCGTCAGCAGTGGACATAAAAAGGTGAGGTAAGGTGGCGTCAGGGGGATGAGATCTTATCCACCTTCTTATGTTGAGCAGGACATAACCTGGGCAGGCTAAATAAAGTACAGCATGTGCCCCGTCCAGTGCTGATTTTACAAAACAAAAGTGCTTGAACAACACAGAAACACACACAAACACACACCAGGGTGGAATGGCAACATTTCACCTATTGTCCTTACCGCTACCACTCATAAGCCATACTAAACAATTACCCAAAACGGTCACTGTAGACATCCGCCAAACACAAAACATATTTAAATACAATATTCTGTATTTCACTATTAGTTCAAGGTGTTCTATTCAGACACCTAAAGCTATTTTGCCAGCTGAAAGAAAAGCTGCCTTTTGGCATTTTGTGGTTCAGGCCAGCAGGAGGAGATCTTCTACAGTATGGCTGCTACAATAGTGAGGTTAGAAGAAAACAGCTACAGGCTATCATGGAAGGAAGCTGAAGCATTTCTTTCCTGCCATTGTCTGTGTCTTCAGGAGAGGTACGACCCTTTTCGGTATCACTTTTAATATTGTTTTCATACATACTTCCAGGAGGAACACGCATGCTCAGTTCTTTTTTTTTTCAGTTTCCAGTTTTGTCTTTTTCGGTTGTTTTTTTGGTTTTTTTTCGTTTTGTTTTGTTGTTTTTTTTTTTGTAATTGTCTCTCCTTAAAAACTCCAGAATGTCTTGAATACAGTACTACTGAGAAGTGAAGAGGACAGAGAGTGATGTCCTTATGTAAGAGACCCATCACATGTTTTGAAGTAGAAGGCAGCCTACGGGCTTCATATTGTCATCTTCCTTTGTTTTTGTTTTTTCACTTGTTGCGTTTCGTTTCAAGGCCTTCCACACACTCAGTGCCGGGCAGAACCACACTCAGACACTGCAACTACAAGTCTGGCAGACAAGATAGCAATACTACTGATCACATATATTATTGGTGATATATATGTACACTTTTGGTCATTTCAGATAAGACACCACCAAACATGCTATACAGTGTCTCTCTCAGTCTTAATTGCCACTTTTTATGCAAGTGCTATTTAGCCCAGCTTGTCAAGTATTTTAAGCAAGGTACAGTAGGAGATGCACACACACACATACAGGCACACATGTGGCACACATCCACACACATACTACATCACCCACACCAAGAGAAGCACTCTGGCATAGTACACCAACGCAGCTGTCTGAGAGCCACCCGTTGGTCAGTCTATGACAGGATGGTGAAAATGTCTTTATTCTTTTGTATGAGTTAGTTTGCATACTCCCTCACCAACCAGCAGGTCCAGGATTCAGACTGAGATTGAGACTGTGGTAATACACAGACCGAAGAGGAAATGTGTGTGTGTGTGTGTGTGTGTGTTTGCAAATATGTAGAACCAAAATTAGTACAGTGAGCGTACAATCACGTTGCACGATTTGCATCTTTCTCTCTGCTGATTTGTGTGTTTGTGCGTGAAGTGGCCTGGCTAACAGGGCTTGTTGACGTTGCACAGCAGCTCGGTGACTTTGATGAGACGAGCCACCGTGCTCTGCGACTCCTCCTGCAGCCGCTGGTTATTCTGCCTGAGGCTCTGCACCTCGGCCTGCAGCATCGCCTTGTCCTCTTTCTCCTGAAAGACATCGGCACACAACAAAACAAATGCCGTCGCTCAGATCGCAGTGGCAGGAACGGGAGGGGAGCGACAGGTACAGCGGTGGCTTTAGGGAAACTAGTGGGCACACATAAAAATGAGGCTTAAAATAAAACAACATAAACTGACATGTGCAGTGCAGGAAAAATAAACAGTCAACTATCTTATTTTCTTTGACAGAATATAAGATAGTTCAGACTCTAAATGACAGTAGTCTCATTGCTTTAGGGCTTTAGGCTGCTGGTCGGACTGAGAAAGCAGCTGATCACATATAAAGGCTATACAGCAGCAATTGATGATTATTTTACATAACAATAAAATGCCATAACGTAGTGAAAAATGCAAATCTCAGGTGCCCCGAGCCCAAAGTAACATCTTTAAATTGCTTGTTCTGTCCAACCAACAGTCCAAACCAAAGATATTCAATTTACCATCATATCAAACAGAGAGAAAAGCAGCAAACATTTCACATTCACTCCATAAATGACAGACGATTAATCTTTCATCAGCTGATTATTTTTCTGTTGATAAACAAGTCAATTAATCCACTAATTATTTCAGTACTAAATGGGTATTTTACAAATATTGTTGAGAGTTAATAGACTAGATGATTAAAAAATTATCAATTAGATGAATCAATACTGAAAGCAGTCTGGTCGCAGCCCAAATCAAGGTCTTAAAAATAAATACAAATCGATTCATAAAATTTGAAATAATATTTTCATGTAATATTTTACAACATTGACCAAAAATCTTCAACACAAGGTCCACCTGCGTGCTGCTGGCTGACTACATGTTGATGAGAGCCACAGGAACACAAGTGGACCCTGTGTTGAAACAGTTGTTTTTGTCAAGCAGCTCGTTCTGAGGTCGAGAATGAGCCTTTGAATTTATCACATCCCGTATGGTTTGACATGAAAAGTAAACATAGCAACACATAACTGACAACAGTCCTAAAGGAGTAAATATATTTAAAAATATGTAGGATATTGGAACGTTCAAAGAATATCAAAATGTTAGTATGTAAATTTGCAACAAATTCTGGATAAATAAACGCTTTTGAGTGTTTTTGTATTCAGTGCACCTACAGTGAGTCAGCTGTGACTTGAGAAGGCTGAAAGGATGGAAGGACTTGTATAACAAAAGGCTGCATCAGAAAACACAAATCATCTCGCTCCAGTGACAAAAGCTGAAGCAATTGAAGTACTTTTTTCCTACCTGCTGACTGTCCTGTGGAGCTCACTGAAATTGTTATTACAGAGAAAAAACATTCATGAAAGTCAAAGCACCTTTTGCAGATCATCTTGCAGCTTCCTCAACATGGCTTCCAGCTGCGATACCTTCTCCTCCAGGTGGCCTGGAGAGTCACTGCAACAGAGACACGCAGTGAAACTTTGTCACACATTGTCCCTGCTTACCTTTAACGAAACCTCTAACACTCAGAGACCAATTTACAGTAATTGCTATGGCCGACAGGCAGAGCGAACCCATCCCATGATGCATTTCGTCTGACTGTAGCTCTACATTGATGATTACGTCCTGCAGAGCAAAGCACAAGGAGTCTCCTGGTGATGTGAAAAGTGTGATAAGCTGTGTGTTTTCAAGTTTGATGAATAATGATGTGCTTGTATATTTTAGCTTTTTGTTTTTGTTTGTGAAAGTTTTAAAAATACAACATATAAATGTTGTCTCATTGTAGCCACCAAATGTATGAATTTCTCTAAACTTGCACATAAAAAAATGTTATAATTACTGCAATTTTTGAGTTAAGTTCACAAACAGATACGAACATGAGGTGATGAACTAATACAGTAAATGGAGTGTAACTGTACTAGTGCCTTTTTAGAGCATTTTACAAGCCAGATGGAGCTAAATAATAGTGTAATGGTCATCAGTGCTGACCTCTGCTGTATGTGGGTGGACATAAACTGCGCCTGTAGAGGCTTGGACTGAAGAACATTTATGTTTGCTTGTATTGCTATTGACCCATTCCCTGTTTTGCTTTTTGCTAACACGTCTGTGCAATTTGAATGATCAGAAACAGCATGGAGGAGAGAAGTAAGGCGCCCGAGGAGCTGGAGAAAGTATAGAAGTAAAATCAAATGGATTGGAGTGGGAGTTCGACAGAATAATGACAATGACAGTGAGTCAGAGACAGTGTGTGTGTGTGTGCGAGTGTGTGTGTGAGCATCTGCGTCTGCAAGCGCATAAGTGCACACTGAGTCAGCATGAAGGCTCTCTTTATGCCATTGCATTGACTCTAACAGTTGGATGTAGCCGATAAAGTCTAAATAAGTGAGAGAGAATAAAGGAGTGGCTGTGGAATGATGGAATGTGCGCAATGATTCAGACAAGAAGAAAACCAAGAGACTAACTGCAGAGATATCGAACTGTCTGCTTCACCTTGTATAGCAACCCACCTCTCCTTAAAGTCTTTCTGCTTGCTGTCTGTCTGCTCTCCTGCTTGGGAGGGGTCTCCAGCTTTACGGTCTGTGGGAAGGAACATTAGACACATCAAAAAATATCCAGACATACAATAATAGAAATGAGAGGGACAAAGATCCACTCTGTCCCTCACTATAAAGTGCAGATCCAGTGCACTCATATGGAAAGGTCAGCTGTCCATTTCCATTTTCAATTAAATGGACCAAAGTATGTGGACACATGAACATTACACCTATAGGTCACTGCCATGTATTTCACCCCAAACTGATATGCAGCCATACCAGCCTGTAGTCTTCTTTCCAAAAGAATTTTGGAACCAGGCCGCAGGAAATTCACTCCCATCCAGCCACAAGGGCATCAGCGAGGTTGGACACCGGTGTGGAGTGATGAGGCCTGGTTCACGACCAGTTTTCCAGTTCATGCTGGATGTGGTTGAGGTCAGGGGCTCTGCAGCCACAAAGCTGGAAGCACACTGTTGCCTAAAATATCACTGTGTGCTGAATCATTAAGGTTTGACTTATTGCCTGAGACTATAAAGTATGCAGCTAAGGGTGTCAAAACGCAAAAATTCATGTGTTGGATCTGAAGACTGTGAAAGAAAACAACAGCTTGTTGTATAAAAACAGTTGCCCACCTTCTCGTGACAAAGCCTCCAGGATGCTGCGGCAGGCTGTGGCCAGGTCAGCGATGGACTGCCACTCCTCCTCAGTCGAATCGGTCGTCTCTGAGAGAACTGAGAGACAGAGATCAAGATTAGCTCTCTTTTGCAACAACGCCTTGATTACAACACATATGAAATACCATGCATGAAGATACAAACACAATTAGGTCAAGGACGACAACAACAAGGACACTGACACTGCTCTGTGTCAATCAATATAGATCTAAACTGATGAAAAAGTCGGAACATATCTCAGTGTAGCAAATAAAACACAGCAAGGACAACAATCCAAAAGAACAGTGGAACTGCAGACTTTTGAGCAGCTGTTCTACAGTAACAAAGAGCCACCACTGGGGGGTGCTGCTGTGTTAATGCTGGTCAGATTCAGGGGCAGAATGTGGAGGGACAAGGAGGGAGAGCTATGATTCATGCCTGCAGGTTTCACTCAATTACGCTACCGACTTTGTAATGTCTTTCTGGACACAGGTCCATATCAGTATAAAAATATTAAACACATTAAGCTAAGCTGGATACAGCAGATGAAAGTAAAAATGTCACTGACGGTGAGTTACACATGCTTTGCATAACCAAGTTTTGGAAAATTACGGCATGAAAAATTAATAAAAACCTTTAAAAATGACATTTTTTAAAAAATGACATTCAAGATGCCACAACGATTTTTAAAATCTATTAAGGCCTTGAATCTTTTAGTTTAAAACATTGTGATTCACTTTAATGACCTCCAGGCATCCTGTGAAAAAATGTTACGTAAAACAATCAGAGGTTTCAGGAGCCGCCCCCACAAAAATCAGAAGAATCTGATGAGAGGATGAGCAAGTATGCTCTTACGGCGGTTAAATGATGAGTCTCATAGTCTCAACGGAGGAAGAGCAGATGGTGTAAGAGGGGCTCCTTGATTTGGGGCTGCCTAAAACTCCACCCCTCCCACTACCCATCTGTCCCCTTTTTATCCCATCCCTGGCAGGGGGTGGCAGCAGAGCAGGGGTGATATTAGATTAGCGGAATAGGGGGCAGCGTGGATGAAAGAGGAGAGACAAAGGGGATGCAGTGGGGAGCAGAGGGAGGATAATGAAGAGAGGGGGTTTAAGGCAGAAAAAATCTGGAAAAAAGGAATTAAATCAGGCAGAGATGATTTGCAAACATGTGTAATTGTTCCATTTTGGCATCACTTGAGCAGTCGTGTCAGCTGTTGTGTCTGAGAAGGGAGCTTCGTTTTGAGTCCATAATCAGGGTCAGAACATCTTGAACATCTCTGTGTGACCTTTGTCTCCTTATTCATGTTCACACACTAATTTTGTATTGTACACGCAGCTACAATAGCTTTTGTTACAGGGATTAAAAATAGATACACGTATTGTGATAATATTTTACAATGTCCAGCAGTAGAGAAGTACTTACTCTTGGTGATGGAGTTATGAAGACTTAGAGCTCGTGAATTTCTTTCGGCTCGGTCCACACATGACAGTCGGGAAGACGAGTCGCTCGCCGAAGCTTTGTCTTCACCAAACTCAGCGCCCATGAACTGAAGACACAGAGATGGAGACAGAGGGGAAACAACTGTGTCAGAAAGGGGACAGAGCGCTGTGGAAAAACCACTCAGATGTCCTCTCGTCTCAGTCAGTCACCTGTTCGTCCTCCACGGAACCCTTGGGTTTGACAGCCAGGATCAGATCAGGTGTGGCGTCTCTCAGCTCGCCGACGTTCTCATAGATGTGTTTTCCCTTTAGCGCCACATTGTCATACATGTGTCTGTCCACCGGTGCAGGGAGAAAGGAGGGAGAAATGTGGTGGTGATTGGGGGAAAAAAACCAAAAAGCTGTTGCTGCTGTTGATGCTTTGTGACATTTTTTTTTCCTATCCAATCCAGAGGTCAAAACAGAAACTGGAGCACTTAGATAAGTAATCTCCAGGATGGAATAGATTATGGTCTGATTGATGTTTGCTGTCCTGCACTCACAAAATCATCTATCAAAAATATCATATCTGATGCGATTTTGGTCAAACTCTTCAGTTCTGCTTTGTGTGACAACAAAAAACAGTCAAATTCATTTCGGTGAGCAGCCGAGTTTAATATCACCCTCATGAATATTTCCTTTACAATTTCCTCTACGAGCTGCTTTTTGGAGCTCTCGAGGGAAAAACCAATCAGTGTGTGTAAAATCATTTGTCAGGCAGATACATACATGTCCTGCTGTGTTTCTCTCCTTGGAGCTTAACACTTTCAAACATTGTCGTGACTGTCAGATAATGACCTCGGGAGGATGAGGAAATATTACAATAATAATACAACTTTCATATATAAACTAACGGAAACTTTCAACCTGCCATTAAGAGTTGATCATTTGCTGCATGCTGGAGGTTAAAAAAAAAGCTTTCAAATTGAAAAAAAAAAGGCACATCTAAGTGAATCTTCTGATGTGAAATGTAATTTAAAAACTTTTGCATTAAGTTAACGCACTTCAGTGATGCAGAGTGACACACTTCTCAATAATCCTTTCTGCGCTTTGTCCTTTGCAGGAAAAGTGACGCACTGACTCTGAGATTAAATTGTGATGAGTCAGCTCCAGTTTGAGGATATTTTCAGCCATGTTAGATGATTTAAGAGCCCTTTTACATGCTGGTCTCCCACTCTGGAAAGATTCTCACAAAGCAGCATTCCTTCTTAACTCCTATTATCTATTTCTCCATACTGCCTCCATGACACTCATGTGCCAGACATGTGACACGAGCTTTAGCGAACACTCACCCATCACACGTATCCCTCAAGGATGGCCGCCTCTCCAAAGAGCAGCTGCGTGTTAGCTGTGAGGTGTTGCCCTCCTGGCTCTGATTGGCTGGTTGGTCCTGCAGTGAAGTGGCCCGTAACAAAGGTAAGCTGGGCAGCGAGAGTAGCGAGTCGAGACTTCTCTCACTTTGCCCTTTATCAAACGACTGCCCTTCGCCCTCTTCGGCCTCCACCTGCACCTCCATTATATCCGCCTCACTGACCCCATCCGCCTTCAGCTTGTCCTGCTCCTCCTCCTCCACCTCCTCGTCCTCTTCTTCCCTCTCGTCCAGCACCCAGGCCTCTCCAGACTGATCCTCGCCGGGCTTGCACTCTGCATCCTTGATGGCTTTCTGGTACAGCTCAGAGAAACTTCTACAGAACATAAAACAATATACTTAGTGAGAAGAAAACAATCGAGCTACAGCTTCTCTGTGAACTGTTGAGTCATTAATTAATCTGGAAGGCAAAAACAAATCTGAGATGGAACAAAGGGCTATATTTGTCTAAGCTTCTATGAAATTCCTTTGAAATCACTGAGCCTACATGATTCACTTACTGTGAAGAATCAGTACATCTTTATGACAATTTGTGCTTTGCTGTCACAGAATAAACATTTTAGAAGAGAAATATAAATAAACTGTGTGTGTGTGTGTGTGTGTGTCCTCTGAGGATGCTTCTGCTGCCAGCTTTGAAATGCTGCTCTAAAGTCAAGAGCTGCAGGTGTGTCCAGTTTAATTTTATTTATTCCAACAATTCAGTCCACAGCTGTTTCTGCCCTCCAACTTCAGCTGAGTGGGACGTGCACTGGTAACAGTGGGAGGGCCTGCGCCAGAGTGATTAGAGATCATTAGAGGGATTGATTGGTCGTTAGCCAGCTGGTATGATGCTGACTGCAGGCCGTCATCAGCAGCAGACTGAGCTGTGACCCCTGAGTAGCACGGCTCTTGCTTATCTGACTTGTCCGACTAACCTCCCCCTCCTTATTTGCTGTCAACCTCTCTCATCCCCTCGCTGGGACTACTCTTCGCTTTCTGGAGTACACTTTATACCCATGAGGCCCGTCTCCAGTCTCACCCTGTGACCCAAATGTGTCCTCGTTAGTGCTCTTTCTCTCTCTCACTCTCTCCCCCTTCACCTCCTCCTATCTGCAGCCTCACTCACCTGCGAGGCTTGCCGTTCTCGTCTGGTGGGATGACAGTGATGTGGATTTTGTGGGCGGTGCGGAGCAGCCTGGTCCTCTCCTCAGGGCTCAGGTGAACCAGTGAGTGTCCGCACAGCCGCACCACACGAGCCCACAGCTGCAGGCCTCCGCTCTCGGCGTAACAGAACCGCTGCAGCTCCGTCACGAAGCCCTCCTCGTTCATCAGGAAGCCAGGCTGGCCGACTCCGTCACGCAGGGGGGTAACCTCAAAAGCCTCACAGCCTCGGGTAACCAGCTGCAGGTGAGAAGAGGAAGAAGAAGATGAATGAATCAGAAATACAAAAAGCACACACTGCAAAATTTCCAGACACAATCACCCACCTCTAGCCTCTGCACCACCTCTCGTATATCCTCGGCTTGGCTCTCCATTACACTGATCGACACGGACTCCCCGCGCTCATAGAAGATATCCAAACAAGGGCCTCCCTCCTTAGTCTCTGTCACTGCCTTCCAGCCGATGACATCTCTGCAGGAGCAGTTAAACACCACCCTGCGTGTGCACCTCTCAATGAGCACCACAGACTCAGCTGACACTCCGAGCAGACAGGGTAGCCTGAGCTCTCCCGCCTCCCCTTCATCTCCCCTGTTGACCATCACAGCCCACACCAGCGCCCCGGCGCTGTGCAGCTCGACCCCTTTGGCGCCCTTCAGCTTGTCTTTGCGCTTGCCTCCCAGAGAGAGCAGGGGGAACTTGGTGGAGGAGTCGATGGGTGTGGTGGTCACATAGTTTTCGGCCAGATCCTTCAGGTATTCCTGTCGCGTGCGCGTAGCCATGGAGCGGAACTTCTCTGACTTCTCCGCAGCGTTTTCTGCATTCACTGCCTTCGCCAGCAGGAAGTCTCGGAAGGCAGGCGAGCGAGGGAAGCGGGCCCCCTTAGGGAACAGTGGGCCAAATAATGGGATGTCTTTAGAGCGAGTCACAGCCACCCTGAGAGGAAAACAGGAATGACAGAGTAAGAGAGAGGGTAGTGCAGAGACATTCAGTCTACATCTTGTTTTCAGTGCTTGAGTGCTGTGTAGTACTCTCCAAAATTACAAACAATTAAACTGAATCTCATAAAATGGTGCACAGATTTGTGTTTTCTCATGAGCAGCTCCATAAATACAGTGATGTAAGAGGTGTAAGAGTGCACATAGTAACACCCATCTTTATTTAGATTACACTTCCAGTGACCACCTCCAGAGATTTCAGCCTGTAAAAGCAGGGTAAGGATTTTTTGTGGGAAAAACATGCATTTATTTTGCAACAGACAGAGTGCAACAGAAAGTCAGACCTGTAATAGGTTTTGTCAGTGCAGGGCTCATGAACCTGAACGATGATGAAGACATGTTGAAAATGGGAGCGGATGGACTTTGGAGTGAAAGGCAGGGCGCCTGGCTCCTGGAACACGATTGTCACGATGTCGTTACCGATGTGTCGTTTCCTCAGCAACTGACAGAGCAAAACAGACAGAGAGAGAGAGAACTGTACTGAACAAGCAGGCTGGAGTCATTTATCAGCTCACTTAACTGGTTCTGTTTCAGTGTTTTCTATGTTTATGGTTTTGATTAATTTTATTGTTGGATGCAAGGGTGAAATTGCATTACCGTCTGTATGTACCATAAGTGCATTTGTTGATTGCACCATGAAAAGTCACCAGTTAGTGGGGATCCAAACAAAGAAATAAAAATCAAAGTTGTTCATTGGAATAAAGGCTACTTTGTCAAAAGGTTAGTGCTGAAGTCAAGTACCTAAAGCAAAGCACAAATCAGGACTTAAAAAACACAATGCTTGGGAGACTACAGTGTCTTCTAACTTCAACTTCATTGATTAATCATTATGGAATTTCTTTATGAAAAAAAAATACTACATCTTTCAAAATAGAAAACAAAATTAGACCTAAAACTTGATGTAAAAAACACTTCAAGGAGACATCTCACGGCTTTGTCACTACCATGTTTTGTTTCATTTAAACCTTTAATCTATATTAGTATGTCATGTCCGGTTTCTTTGTAAGTGACAGCAAACAGGCTTAAACTGCAGACTGCACATAAAGAGCTGACAGTCAGCTGAACAGGAAGGCTGCCTGAGAGGCGACAGTGAATACCTTCATGGTGGGAGTGAACACTGGGGGGCAGGATTTTTATGTCATGCTTGTTGCAGAGTACAGAGGCTTTTTCTAAAGCATTTACCAAAGCATGACAGTCTGAACAGAGATGGGTAATGAGGGTTGCACCGAGACTGATGCAGTTTCTTTAGCAACAGAGGTGAAACATTTGAGAAAAATGTCAAGTCTGTGAACTCCGAGAGATGAACGTGGTATTGGAAATACTGCTTCTGCAACACAAAGGGCAGGAAAACTAACTCTTACATCATATCTGTGTTGAAATATAGATGGGATTATTTTACCTGTTGTGTGTTGTTGGCTGTGTAGGGCAGCATGGTGGACACATGAAACATTATCTCATAGTCCTGGTAGCGCGTGTAGAGGGAATGTGTTCCCGTTGAATCCGCTACACAAACATGAGACACACAGAAAGACACACATAGAGACACAAGAAATTTGGCCAAAATCAGTCAGCGTCTCTGAATGAAAGACTCAACTCAAACTGTCACAGTCAGGGTGAAATCTGTCCCATTTGCTGTTCTCTGCTGCTCACTGAAGGGAAAACAGCTCCAAGATAATCAGCAGTGACTATGCCATTTTGCAGGCGTTACTCAGATTACATGTGGCTAGATAGCAGTTATCTTAGGCTTTCAGTGGTGCACTGATGCCCTTCGGATAATGGTCCTGCGACAAGGTGAGATCCAGCCAATGGATCTGGGTGTGGTGTATGTTTTCAGCTCACTCTTGTTGTCCAGCTGAGCTCGGTATTTCTCCCAGCCCTTCAGGCGCACCCGCTCCCCGAGCAGATCCAGAAACTCCTCAAACGCTGGCCCTGAGCTCTCATTGTTGTACATGTCTTCCTCTGAGCTCTGCCCGGCACGGCAATACATCACCCCAACCTTTCGCTGGAAATTCAGCTATATCAGAGGACAGAGAAGAAGAATCATTTGACATCTTATTTTACAGCTCAAGATGTTGTCAGAGATTTCTGTTGTAAAATGTTGTACACCTACACAGCATGCATTACATTAATCCCCTTCAGCTTTTAGGCCAGAGCTCAGGCTGCTCAATACTTCAAAGAGAGAGAGTTTAAGAGTTTAAAAGACTTCTGCGTGACACAACAGTCTTTAGTGTCAGCAGACGTAGCCTTACTCACCCCCTGTTCGTCCAGCTTCAGCAGGGTGTCCCGGACCTTGGGGGAGTTTGAGGCCAAGCGAAGGCAGTGCAGGTTCAGCTCAGGCAAGATGAACTCCAGCAGCCTCTTAGGAGACAAGCCTCTGGGGGTTGTGTGACGAGCGGCAGAAGGTACTGACTCCTCCAAGATGGAACCTCGCAGTGTCTTCATCTGAGGGGATGATTCACATTCATCACATCCAGTCAAATCAATTTAACACACGCTGAACCAGAGGAGAGCTTTGAGGAGAGAAAAGTGCAGGTTTACCTCTGTGGTGCGAAAGATGATTCTGCAATTGTACTGAGCTCCGCTGGATCCTTCTTTCTCCTCTCGACGGAAACTGATGGCCACTGGGCCGAGGCGATCGTCCATGCCAAAGAAATTCTGGTGTTCTGTGTTGTCAACATAGTTACATAAATACAACTGTGAAGAACAACAAACTGTGACAGTGTTGGGGTTAAAATATGGTGGTAATAAGAAACTGTATGAAAGTTATTATGGTGGATAGGGGCGCTGAATCATTTCTTTCATTTCATAAAAGACATATTGAGAGTTATTAATGTTTTTAATCCTCCACTTAACTGTGGTATCCTTCCTAACATATTAAAGCAATACACATAAGAAGATATAGTCACTAATAATTTTGAATTAAAAAGCCGCTAATTAAATTACAGACACAAAATGAGTGCACCAGAAACAAGCTGATGATTTTGAGGCCCAAGTATGGAGCCAGGACTGTTGTACTCTGCTCTCCGACCAACAACTAATTTTGCCTTATACGATAAACTTTCACAAAACTATAATGAAACATAAATCCAGGCTGACACTTAAAAGAGTTTCCACTGCCTTTCAAGAAAAGTCAAAGTACTGTCACCATAGGAAAAAGAAAAAGAATGTAAATTTCCGCAAGTACCTTTCATGTAGAAATATTTGCGATAGTAATGAGCTCCCAGATCTGCATGCTCTATAAAGTAGTTGCTCTTGCCCTGCTGCTGGATGTGACTCTCTCTGGGCTCTTCCAGGACCGACACTGCATCGTTGGGGGTTCGCAGGCTCGACCAGAGTCCCCGCCTCCCCTGGGATCGACCCAGACCCACCTGTTCTTCTCCCCCCGTCTCATTGCGGAAGTGAGGGCAGCTGAGCAGGAGCTCGTTGTCATTACCATCGCCTTCGTCCAGCAGCAGTGACTGCTCAGGGTCATCTGCAATCCCACTGTTGCCTCCCCCACCCTGTGCAGGTGAGGATGGGGCAGCCTGGGAGAGGGGCCGCAGCTGTGAGGCTGCTGAAGCCCCCGAGGTGATATTCTTTTTCCGTCCAATGCTGTCTCTGTTAGTGGCTGCCTCAGTGAGGTCAAACAGGATGCTCTGGACATCGTAGTGGGCAAAGTTCCTCACCCAGGCTCCACCCCCGATGTTGTCATACTGACCTGGTTGAGGGATCTGAGGGGGCACGGGTTTGGTCTTCTTACTTAGACCTTCGGGCTTCGGCGGCTTGACAGGTTTTGGGGATTCCCCTGTGGGAAAAGACAGACCTCGAAAGAATCCATCAGGCTCTGGAGGGTTGCCCTGCAGTCCTAAAAGCAGGAAAGGGTCTTTGAAGCGAAGGGCATTTGGACTCAGGGGTCCCCGGTCGTCTGTGCTCGACTCCTGAGCTTGAGTCTGTCTCTCCAGTGAGGACAGGCTGCCGTATTCCCTGTGAAGCAGCACCCCCGAGTCCCCCTGAGACCCCGCACCCACCTTCTCACCAACCGCCCGAGCTGCTTTGCCCCCTCCCTTCCCAGAGGAGTCCAAGTCTCCTAAGGTCACATCGCTGTTACTTCTCTGCATGATGTGGCCCCGGCCCACCGACCTCAGGGTCAGCCCCGCACGGCTCGGAGTGAGGCTGTCTCCGTCAGCTCCATCACCGTCCCGCCTGGGCGGCCACTCCACTACACCTGCTTCCCGTTTGGTGTCAAAGTTGACGGTGGCAACAGGCGGCCGCATGTTCTGACGGCGAAACTTGCGGATGAAGAGGTCGTCTGACTGCATGGTGCCTGAGATACCGACTCCAGTCCAACGATCTTTTCTCTACTCTGAGCTTTCTGTTGTCCCACTTAAATTTCTGTCCCTGTCTCTGTGGTGCTGGTGTGAAACAGGAGAGCTGTGCACCAAGATTCTCATTCACACCATTTAAGATGGCTGAACACTTTCAACCCTTGGGCTTTCATTGATGCCTCTGTGAGGTGCCGCAGTTTGTTTTCACGAGTCAACGAGTTCTGAAGTGTGAATGAAGAACACTGAGGAGGAGTATGTGAGGCTGTGTCTCGGTGCAGGTGATGGTCCAGGTGTGCAGATGTGTGTTTTAGTGGTACTCCAGCTGTAGTTTGCTCCTTCCTGTGGTGTAAAGATGAGAGGATCATCACTGAAGCCCCACTCTGTGTCCTCCGTGTAGGAGAGGCTCTGTCTCTATCAAGCCTTCTAACATGGCACCCATTCGTCTGCACTCTTCAGTGCCAGCTGCTTCCCTTTGGTCTGGTCCGCTGGCCACCTGTAGAAAGAAAAGAAAGTAAAAGTAAGAGAAATGTCTTTTTCATTCTCATCATTTACGTCATTCACCCACACTGCTGTTGTCCTAATCAACAGCTTTATATTCAAATAGCAGCTTGTCAATCTGTACACGGAAACATGTTGTGTGCAAAGCAACAAGCAGCTCTGACGTGTGTTATATTGTTGAGTAATGCCTTGTACCGCTGTTTTTTTTCATTATTATTCTTTCCTTTCCACACTTTCCGTTCCAAAGTTTCCCTAAATAGTTCCACAACTAAAGGCTCGCCACATCCACATTGCAGACGCTCACAATAGACAATATTAACGCAGGGGAGGGGGCCTTCCTGGCTTACTGAAAGTGTGCCAACATACAAGAGAAATAAGTGTTAACTTACTCTAACCTTCGCATACGTTCGCACACAAACAGACACAGTTTTTAGTTTACTCCTGCACCAGTGTGAAAAAAAATATAGAAACAAAACAACAGAACAACAAAAACATTTTTAATAACTACTGATATAAGATTTTGGAACAATTGCAAAGACATTATTTTCACAAAGTCAGTGAAGAGGTTAGGAGTCATTCAAAGGCAACAGCTTTGTGCTGATGAGTATGAAGCAGTGTGCTTCCCTTTTCTAAGTCCTGATACAATTCATCATTTAAAGTTTTGAATGCAACTTACCAAGAAAGTGGACTGAGTTTCAGGTGCAGATCAGCCAGTTTCTGTCATTACTTATGACTGGTGTCCTGTCTTTGACCAAACTGATGTCAGTCAACTCAAGACGAAACCTTTTGTTGTACACAGTAAGGTACAAGGCTTCTTCCTGTCTAGCTTTTTCACATCTCTTCTCTCGTGCTCTCAGCCTAAAGAGCAGGTGCGTGGTGCAGTGCTGCTACCAGAAAAGCTGCATACACACACACACACACACACACATGCATACGCATGCATGCACACGCGCACATGCAAGCACACACACACACACAACATAAACGTAGAGTGAGGAAGTCACAAGAAATCTTTGTTTCCCTTTCTCGCCCGCTCTGACACTCTCTTCATTTCCGTGCAGTAACACAACACATCAGCAGACGTCTAAATTTAGCGGAAAAAGCCTTGAGTAAAGCTAAGGTGTTGTTGTAAAGGAGGTGTTTATGTGCACCCGTGTAATATGGAATGTAATCAAATGTTTTTGTTCATACTTAATGTCAAAACAGGCTTGTATTTTAAGCTTTGTAACATGTTACTGTTATAATGTGATCACATTCAGCACTGTCATCAGTTCCTGTTTTCTCACTATAGTCAATACTTACCACTGCTGAACACGTAATACAGGCCAAAATATGTTAGATGTTATTCACATTTACATGCTTTTTTTTAGACTCTAGGATCATATTATACTTCTCTTTTGCTTAAAATATTGCAGGGTCTCCATACAATTAACAAAAATGCAACCACTGGAATGACACCACCAACTCTCTTTAAATCTTTATTTTAGACAATCACGCTTAGACTTCAAACATTTACATCAACAATGATATGCTTTGTAGTTTGGTGGTGTGGCTCATGCAATGCTCAGAAGCAAGCAGAGCCCAAGACAATAAGCATGTCATGCAGATGAGCACGTACTGAGAGAAGCATTCAAAATCCACATAAATCTAAATGCTAATAAAAGTAAGGACTGGGAAAGTAAAATTACTGGAAACGGGCAGGAGGCATGCTCATGTATGCATGGCCACAGTCAGGATTTTAGACACTGAGCACGAGCCCAAATTCCCCCAATGCAACCCTTGAAGCACTCTCTGCAATGCCAGGAGTACAGCCAGAAGATTTATTTCATTTCATCGGTCTAGGGTCACACTGAAGAGGACTGACTCAGGATCATCCTTAAAATAATCACTATGGGCATAAATTCCAACCAGAAACAATACAAAGTACATCACCTCAGTGTATATGGATGGCTTAGTGTTACCAATAGACTGAGTTCACACACGACTCATCAATGGTTGTAGCATTGAAACTTTAAATTTACTTCCACGTCTGTCTGATTGCTATATCAGACTTCAACTGATGCCGCGGAAGATAAATTATGACAGGCAAAAAAAAAAAAAAACGTCACTTTTTTAAACATCTCTGATTGTTCCTGGCTTCTCTCTTCCTAACAATTAAGGATGTGTGTGGTTCCCCATCTGACACTGGTCCACACAAGAGCAGCCTCTGTGTGCTGTCTGCATGGTGCCAGGGCTGCTGGCATTAAAACGCTGCTCATGTTTCTTCCTGGGAACCTTCAAATCTTCCCTAACACCAGTACTCATGTGGGGCACAAAAGATGCTTGTCTATCTGCAATAATTAGTTGCAGTATCTGCATGCTTCACAATGTCTTGAAAAAACACGAGCAATCGATTTTCTCCGCTGTTTCAAAGTGGGAGTGCAGATTATTGGCAGCAGGGTCGTTTTTCGAAAATCACAGATTGCCGTCATGTTGTTCCAGCAACAAACTGAACTTCCAGCATTGGCCAGAAACACCAACACAGAGTGCGGGCTGCGCTTGGACACACTTATCACTCACCACCTTTTGTATAAACCACACTTTTCTAAGCTTCTTAAGACCCCCAACCCATGAATCAGTCCTTGTTTCCATAGCAACCAGTCAGGTGCCACCCTCTTTCGATTTTGTATCCAGTCCACCGGCGCTTTGTGCTAACCTGTTTAGGTTTTACCCCTAAGATGAAATGTCTCCACTTTTGTCAAATGAGCCCATAACTGATGATAATTGTGTCCTTTTAAAACAACAAATGACGATGATTGAGTGAATAATCTGTAGTTTACTCAAATTTCAGTAAGAGATATCGTAGCCTATACTTCTATCCATAGATCAATATGGGTCGGTGGCTGCAGGAAGGAGGAAGGCAAATAAGATAATTAGCTGTACAGAAAGAAAATACAGGCGTACCTCCCACATTCCAGCTGGATGTTTAGTCTGACAAATTAAACAGACAAAATCAAAAACACGAGAAAAGGCGAAGGTGTTTTTTTAGTCATGCTTTAGCAGCATGGCTCTGGTGATGGAAACTGCTAGCATGCTAACACTGTAAACTATGACACTGACCATGGTACATGTTATAGATCAGCACGTTGGAAACGTCACTTTGAAGATGTAAGCTAAACTAAAAAACAGCTGAGCTTAAGGGTGGCTTCACAGAGCGTCTGGCACGACTGCAGAGTCTGAGTCATGTTAGTGTAGAAAACATAACACTTTGTGCACCATTTTTTTTCCTCATTTTTATGATTTCTGTAACCTAATCTACACATATCCCTGTGCTCAGTGAAAACATCTAAAATCTAAGAAGTTTTGTTTTTTTCGACACTGTGAATTGTTTGGCATCGCTAATGAGCTGTCTTAAAACCTCATGAAACGTTGATGATAAACCTCACAGAACTCGGATCATCAAGTTATTTACATACATCTACATCATCTGCCTGATGTTTTTAGCCACCATCAGCTACAGTGTCATTAAGTTATTTTTCATTACCGCTGTGGGAGAGTAATAAACACATCCCCTTTGAATGTGAATGACGTGCAGCAACAGAAAATGACAACTGAAGGGAGCCAAAAGTTTTAACAGCAAAGGCAGCCATTTTCTTACCTTTACAGATATGTGAAGGCTTCAGTGAAATCTTCACTAGTAAAGAGTAGTGTCAAACTGACCATCAAACTGACAGTGACTTGGAATAGAAACGGTCCTCTGAGGGTGTCACCACATTAGAGAAGTGTCTGATACACCTTATGCAGAAGAAGTGAAGAGGAAGTGCATTGTTCTGCTCCTGCCCCCTCAGGTTTCTGCTCATTATATCTGGGAACCAGTTGTTAGTATTTTCAGGACATTTTCAGCTGTATGCATCAACCTAACAATTTAAATTTAAATGCCACTGTACATCCTCCAAACACAAAAGCAGTGAAGCTTTGTCATTTAAACAACTGTCTCTTGATCCAAAAAAACTGCAAGAAAAACACATAAATGATTAATAAAGAGGTTAATGTTTTCCCAGGATATTTCTAGCTGCACAGTCTTTCAAGCTGTATCAGTCTGGCTTAAACCAAAGCCTAATATGATCATAAATGGATCATTTTGTAATAGCAGGGCTGACTGAGTGGCTATAAAAAAGAACTTAAGGATATTATGAAGAGACAATGAACAGCAACAGGGAGCTCTTTTTTTCAAAAGCTTTCAGTACAGCTGATTGCAAATGTGCATGACTTTTGGTGGTTTAAAAACTGTGTCCAGTACTTCTCTGAATTCAGCTGAAAACAACCTAAAACTAAATAAGGTTAACAGCTCTCAAGGGTGTAGCTGCATTGTTTTCTAATATTTTTATTTATTGCTGACACATAAAACAGCAGGTCTATGAACACACATCAGCTATCTTCTCTCCTGTACAAGGAAACAAATGCTCCATACTGCTACAGTTGCATGCACTCACCCACATTCACAGCGAACACACATTTCGCCATGTCAGTCAGTTGATGGAAGCCGTACATGACCCCTCATGCTCCCTGAGCCACAACTCTGCCACTACATCAACAGAAACTTGACCCTTCACTCAGCTGGTTAGCAGGAATCACTTATACACTTTGTATTAAATGGCTTTGAGGAAGAACTGCACAGAATTTGATTTGCGGACCCTTTGGCCAGACTGGTTGTTACGCCATTTCACTCATATTTCCATATGTAATTTATGTCACAGTATTATAAAGAACAGCTTTACTTAGCCTTTCATCTACACTGACTGAACTTGATTCACCACATGAATCCAATAACGGGCCATAAGCATAACATGAAAACAGGTGAATTCTCAATAATCGCAGACAGTGTTGTCGGTCTATGTTCTCCTATTCAAATTTGAATAACAACCAGAATAAAAGTTTCTTTGTTTCTCTTTCCTGCCACAGAATCAGTCAGCGAAGACCCAAACATGCAGCTGATGCTCTCCAGGATTTTACTGTGAAGACTTGGAGCGCTCACTAAGAGCACAGGGAGGATGCTGCCCTCCACAGATCTCTTCCTGGTACCAGAGTCGGTCTCTCTCCCCAAGAAACTCAATAATGCATGCACCCAGCAGTGTTTAATCCTGCGTCTCAGAGCTTACAACTCTGTTAGCAGACAGTGGACAGTAATGATCTCAGTATTGTGCTCACATGCTCTAGATATACTGGGCTTTATGTTGGTGCTGCAAAATCAATTTCTTTGTGTGCTGAGCTCACAGAGAAGTGATGACAGCGTCGGGTCAGCAGAAAGAGAAAGGCGAAATTACACCAGCACCATTTGATCTGCTTTTAAGGATTATATCTTCTGTCGCTTGGATAATATTTCTTTGTTCTTGTGCTCCAGATACACTTTGAACAGCCATTATTGCCAAGGGCAGATGTTTGGCATACATGACGACAGTAAATGAGGTCCACTTCCATGTTAAGTCCAGGACAAGGTTAATGGGCCTCTGGTGTACGCAGTCAGAACACAAACTCAGAGTCAGAGGACAGTCAAATTAAACATACACCATTTTGGGGAAGTCATGGTCGCTCGACTTATTTTGCGTCCGCTCAAGCAAGTCTGCGTCCTGTGAAACAGGAAGAGATGACTGACTTTTGACCCCTGAGAGGATGGATGTCGTCATCATATCTACTCAACACTTCCACGCCTATGGTTAGAACGGCTGCTACACTGCAGCATGAATGAGTTCTCTACCAGCAAGTAACTGAAGTCAACTTCAACTCATGTGCTTTTACCATAATTATGGCTGATGTTGCACTCATCTGAAGTATTTCTCGGTTAAAGAAAGATTTAGACGATTAAGATTTGATCTGTTTTTTCCTCAGGTGAAGCTGCAGAAATCGGCTTAAAAGCTTAGCAGCAATTAGATGTGATCAGTGACAAAAGTCGCGTGCTTGCTGAAGCCTTATCAACTCTATCACATCACACTGCACTGACTGTTGATGTCATGCTTGTTTTTGTCTTTCACTCAACTGTCATGTGTGAACATGTGAAATACACAGCATGTCTCCACATATTAGGCAAGCAGACTGGCACGTGATATAGAAATAAATCAAGATGGAGAAACCAGCACCGACACCAACCTAACATTGCATGTTGCTGCACTTCAGTTAACGTTTAACCAGGCAAGTAAATGTGCAGCTCCACAGACTCCAGATCAGCTGCTGTCATGTCACTGTCTATTCTTATAGTGAAAAGCTGCCTTACCAACGCTGAACCACAAGGCCTAAATCAACTCCTAACAGTGATTGATTTGAGGAAATTTAAAACCTGGCAGACTCTCACTCTCATTATTGATCCCATACAACCCTGTTAAGTTTGAGATCATGTTGCATACCTTCTTCTTTGCTGCAGAGTGGGTGACACCGAACTGCAACGCTAAGGTAAATGTGTTTTAATGCGGCTGGATCTGATTCAGAAAATGAGTTCATTTTAATGCCCAACACTTGCACTATGCATCCTCAATCTTCCCCACCGGCCTTCCCCAAACCACCCCACCTCACCACACTGCGGACAGCGAACTGGGCCAAGTCCAGCGGCTGCTAAGTGGATGGTACTGCAGCACTCTCTATTTATTTATTAATTTATTTATTTGTGGTGTGTTTTATCTTTCTTTTTCATCCAAACTGCTTGCAAATGTCAGTCTGAGTTATTGGTCCCCAGAGACACATAAGCCTGAATCCAAGACACCTGGTGCTCAACAGGATGATTTCAAAAAGGGGATAACTGTCAAGGTGGCAGGAAAAAGAGCAGGTCATTGAAGGATCTCAGAAAATTTCAGCCATTATTTTGAGTAATATTTTGCAGTGACAGAGACTGCCACTCTTGCCAACAAATATGACTGTAAGCGACGGTTTAATCCTGCTGATAATAATCATTCATTTCCCAGCTGCAAAAGCAATTCTCCACACGTCACATCCTAAATTACACATACAGTATATCATCACTAATACAGTGAATTTGTCATTTTTTAAAGTTCTTGCTCTAATGAAGTTTTCAAAACACTTCAAGGCGATGCTGACGGATACACTAACTGAAGGGTAGTTATATCATTGTTGTTTGTGATTATTTCCTTCACTATCCTCTCACCTGTCCTCTTGTATTTTTCCCTCCTCAGTTACATTATAGCATAGTGATGCTGATTGGATCTTCCAGTGTAAGGTTAACAACATGTTTCATCCTGTATCACTAACATCTACTTATCCTGTTTCAAAGAGGGGACATGATAAGCTCCAAAAAGTCCGGAGAGGAAAATATTTCAGCTAATGTAAATGTTGAATTCCTCAGACTGATGGGCCACAAAAACCTACATCAGCCCTGTTGTTATGGATGTCAAGCCTGCCTCCAGGCCATACATTAGGACAAAGCATCATCTCCACACAATCAAATAGCTTTAATTCCAAGAGCTGTCCTCCTTTAAACATGTTCTTCAAAAAACTGAAAGTAATTCTTCTGCCCAATAAATTATTAATGAATCTGTGCGAATCCGGCCGAGGGTTACCAAGACGTTAATTATTTATTGGTTGGTTGCTCCCTTGTCTACTCTCGAACTGTCGAGGATGAACACCCAAGCATACACAAACCAGGGCTGATTGGTTATGATTTACATCCACCTCTGGGTTTATTTGTGCACGTGTCCTATGTCTTACAGTAAACCGGTTGAGGTCATCTGACGTGTGACGCCAGAGGTGTCTCGTCCAGTTTCAGTTCTGTTTTTTTCTTTTTTCAGCTGTCTGAGACAAGGTTTTATGGAGAAAAAGAAATTTGGCAAATTGTAGAAGTCAGTCACTGTCACTGGGAATCGAAGCAGCCAATCTGAAATAAGGCACCTAAACTATGTTTGTATTATTTCTTCACTCATGACGGATGCATAATCAGTGAACTTCTCCCTTCAGTAAATGCAAAGAGGAAGTATGCTCAGAAAAGCTCCTTCTATAGCATTGTCCATATTAAAACCTAACTTCCTCTCGTAATAAATAGCACAAGCTAAAACTGACACACTCTCAAATACAAATTTAAGCACTATTGTTTCAAACATAACCTACGTGCTGTTTTGAAACAGTAACAAAAGGTACCTAACTCATGCTATTGTTTGACATGTTATTTGCCATGACATTGCCACTGAGTGCTGGCAGAGAGCTGCCACTTCCTGTGTATCTGAAAATACACCTTGTGGCAGGCCATGTGTGCGATGAAGGGACGGGCGAAGAGAGATTTAAGGCCTAAATGTGAGATTGCTGTATGTGTGTAATGTATGTGTGTCATTGTGGCCCTTTGCTGACGCTATAAAAGCCTTATACATGTGGCAGGGACAGGAAGAGCAGCTGTCTCACTGTGACTGTCGTGTGTGTGCATGTATGTGTGTGGGTGTGTGCGTGGGTGTGTGAGGGAAAGGAACTGACCCTCAGCGTCATGACTGTTTCTATTATGTTGAGATACTGTTCACTGTTACTCCTCTGTCATCAGTGTAACCATCTCTGAGGCAGAGGAAAAGCAATTGCCCAATATTGCTTTAATAGACCTCTGAATTGTGACCCTACCTTGTCTACATTCGGAGGAAGAGACGCTGACCTCCTCCGCTTCCTCGCTGTCCCTCTTGTCCACTGAAATGAAGCCGAGTAACCATGAAATGGCTGCAGCAACAACAATACCCACACATATGTCCGTTTCTCAGCTAAAAAAAAAATCTTTGTTTGGGGAGCAAATCTTGAAAGCCGTCTGCAGTTTCTTTAGATAAATTCTTCAAATCAATCAAAGGACACAAATTGCTATTATTCTATCATATACAGTTCTGTCTCTTGTTTACTTTTACAGGGAAGACATCTGTAGAGTCTCCCATGAGCAGCTCTGGATGTGGTGTGTTTTTGTTGCCTTTTTTTTTGTTTTGGGTGGGGGGTTGTATTCTTGTTTTTTGTCTTTCCTTTCCATTTCTTTGCTGCATGAAAATATAGAAATATTGCAACACAACTACAGTATCATCATATATAAACAAGTGTTCGCTGTGTATTCATTTGCAATCAATGACAAAACAAATAAACCTCTAAAACCTCAGCATTTGCATGAAAACCTGCACCTTTACCTGGAAGTTAGTGCAGTGAGTTACGCTTAAGAAAAAGCTGAAAAATCCTAATCATCCAAATGTGAAAAAAAATATCCAAAATACACAAAACATTTCAAGACGTGAAAAAATATCAAAATACAACAGACTCCCTTCAGGAGCTCACTGTGCATCTGCACACTGCAGACGTGCACTTGCTGCAGCTCACAGCCTCTCTCTTGCCTGGTGGCCTTGTGTCATTTACACCAGCGGCTTCTGACCTACATAAAAGCAGCTCGTGCACCAACATGCTAACTATGATGATGCAGATAGCAGCTGTAGCTTTTCTGAGAATTATAGGAAGGAACAGGTTCTGTACTTTGGTGACACTCATCAATGAAAAGCCATCACATGCGTCACCAGAACGCTGCTATGAATCGTGTGAATTGCTAGTGTGCACTAATGCTTGCATGAAATGATTCACGGAGCCATTACAGACAGAACCTGCTCAGCTGTTACGTTTATCAGAGTTTGCCTGGAGCCGACGTTATAATTTCTGGTGCTGTTCTTTTTTTCTTCACTCAGGTATAAAATTGACACATAATCGTTGTGACTGCAGGGCACATATTTGTGTCACATTAATTAAAATGGCTGAGAATAAGAGAAGTGCGACAGGACTTCATTTCAAAGTAAATGTGAGACACCCCAGCCCAGCCTTCCTCCCTCCATTGCCGCTAAGGTCACATCTCTCAGTCAGTTTGTGGTGGGTGGTGGTTTTTTGTCCCTGTCAGGGTAGACAGACAGTGCAGCACTGAAAGGTATCGGCTCACACTCCTCTCTCCTCTCACTTCTTCATTAGTACTGCCTTTAGCATGTAAATGAAACAGTTGAGGTTGCAACTTCCTCCTTGCACTAGTGACAGAACAAAGAGTCCTTTCAGCCTGAAATAAATATGTTGAAAATCTCTAATACCTCATGCAATAGCCTGAGAATAGAGTATTTCTTTATGGCGGTATTTTTACACTCCTCTCAGAGTGGGATGTTTTCTGCCTTTTTGATCTCTATCTGCCAAGTATGTGGATGAAGTGACGTAAAGCGAGGGTGAATGGCTGGTCCTGGTCTGCTTTCAGAGGCTCCGAATACCCTCGAGTGCACTTCTCCTGTAATAGCAACATGAACAATGAGAGGGAGCCCAGTTTAATGGTTTAATGTATGTACGACATAACTGAGAGGGACATTGTGTTTGAGGACACTGGGCTCCAATGGATTTTATTTTACAATGAAATACAATTTTACAACACACTAATGTGGTGTTTGTTGAGGGATATTTTTTTTTTTACACAACAAGGTTTGTCTAAATATAAATGTTAAGTATTCACGGCAGATGCTTACATAAATATGTCTCATGGAGGCAGCAGCTACTACATATTTTAGGACTATTACATCAGGGTTTTGTTGTTTGAAATCCCTGGCTCAGTTTTGATCCCCTCTCTTTATCTCTCTGTGGAAAGTACAATAATTATCTAAAGTATTACGGCATCATTTATTTAAATAGGTCTAAAACATCATTCATCAATAATGATAATGTTCTTTGGGTCTATTTCTTTGTTCATCCTTGACTTCAGATTCTCAGAGCTAATGGATTTGTCTTTGAGGGTTTCGAAAGTGATATTAAGGACTGTTATTCCTTTGTGTCATTTTATAAATTTAACAGAACTGTTTTGTGCAGACTGTGGGAGTTGAAAAAACATTCAGGCACATTTTGAAAGTCTTTGAACGGCAAAGACGACAGCAATTCTGTAGTTACTGACAGCTGACTCCCAAAATGGTAAAAATCTCATCAAATATTTGTCTTACTAATATATCTCTACAGTGTAGTCAATGACTTACATTGTTAAAAAAGTTCTATGCTCTTTTTTAATTGTGCTGTTGAACGGCTACAGAAGGGTAACAGCGACATTAAGCAACATTAAGACCAGCGGCCAACTTGCGGCCAGGTCACAGAGGAGAGCACGAGCTAAGAGGATCCACCCAGTGGCTTACACTGCCAGCATCCTGCCATCTGATGAGGAGAAGGCTCCGCCTGTCCAACTGCCTTCCTCGCTGAGCCCCCACAGGGAGCCTGCCGGGGTGTAGCCATGCAAAATGGCTCCAAATGAGAGGAATGATACGATGCTGACTCAGACCAGGACAAAATCTGCCTGGTAACCTTTCAGCACGTTCATCTAAAGCTCAGTGACTGAGTGCAGAAACCTATCAAAGTCACTCTGCTCACATCTACGCCAGGTTTCGGACACCTTTGTGTTAAAATACACATATGTGACAAATTGGAAGTTCCTATAGTAATAATATTTTTTTTTGTAGGCTGTATTTTGCTCGTATTGTCAAGTGAAGACCACTGATTGTCGAGTACCCTGTGGACACAGAGCCAGTTTGGGAGTGACAGTATCACTTTATACAGAAACAGGACAAACAACGTGAACTTAACTCAAAATCCTGGCAGACAAACAGCAGCGGGAGACTTCGACTGGCATCTAACAGCCCTGACAGTGATTCAGTCTTACTGCACAACTGTGTGATGCTACAGTCATCATCATTGTTCAGAGTAAAGCACTAAAATGTTACTCACATCTCCACCTGCATTTCAGAGGGAAAACAACGAAAACAATTCTACAGTCCTTTGTGTCCTTTTATGGTTTGGCTTCACATCAACGACGATACCTTCTGATGTCAGAGGTTATGGTTGCCGTAAACAGAGACCGAGGAAGCACTTAGAGATTATTTTAATGGCATTACCTCTCAGTTTAGACCAGAGTCTGTAAATCTGAATCCACAACATGACACACGCACATGTATACAGTCAGGTTCTCTTGGCTCTTGTTTGGTGCAGGAAATAAAAGTAGGCCGATCGATTCAAGAGTATCCACTGACTCTGCTCCCCTCCCACACAACCTGGAATAGTACAAGTCCCACAGAGGAAGCCTCTCATAGGAGATGACACCCCTCAGTTGTAAATTGTGGTGTTAAAAAAAAACAAAACTGTGGTGCGTGTGTGCTATTTTTTGGTCGTGTACGTTTAAATTTATGTCTTTCAACTGGGACGAAAAAAACTTTTCTAGGAGCCTTTCTGGAGCTGTTCAGAGTTTGACATATTAAACGTGTCACCCCCAGTTTCCGGACTGAAGAACAACAGCCTGAGTCCTGACACATTCATGCAGAAACTTCATGAGGACTGATCGTCAAATGTGACCAGACCAGCTCAGACTCCAAAATGTGCTCATATCCCAGATGCAGAATCCAAACTGGAGCAACACTGATCACTTATCATGACCACATAACAACAATTCTCTGCTTCCAGCCTCTCAAATTGGATGATTTACCGATTTTCTTTCCTTTCTATGATCGTACACTAAATAACTTTCAATATCTTTCAACTACTACTACTAACTACTTTAATCCATAATAACAATTCTGATCTGTAATTGTAATTTGCAGCCTTTACACAAATGTCATCATATCTCTCACGATTCACACGCAGAGCTGTAACCGGCTCACATGTTAATTGTCATGTAAGTTGAAGTGATCTGATTATGGAAATTAATGAGAACCAACTGGAGCTGATTGCTAAACTGCCAATAGGGTGAATTTCCATCAGTTTGTTCTTTGTAAGAGGAGGAAATAAAGAAAGCAGTTTTGTTTAGAAAAAAATATATTGTTGCTTTTTTTTTTAATTTTTTGACTACAGTGAGCACAATGGCTTCACTTATTCTGGTATTGGGAGACTTTTAAATGAAATGTGGTTCTGTGCACCTGCTCTATCAAATGATACGCAAGTTTTAGGCTTCTGTTTGTGAGAGATATTCTGTTTTGCTACTTTGATATGTATCGTAAATGTCAGAAGTCAACAGCAGCTGAGTTGGGTGACGAGGCTACATACTGTTAGCACTGTTATGTCAGAACACTTCATGCAGGCGCACTTATTATCATTATCATAGTGAAAATATGTGGGTACAGTAAAACAAGGTGGATGTTCTCTCTCTTTCTCTTGCTCTCTCTCTCTCACACACACACACACACTAACAGACCTGAATTCAAAGTTGACCCTGATGGAAAACACACACACCCTCCTGCAGGTCTCGATAGAAACACAAACACAATGCCACCAAGTCACACACACACACAAACACACACACACAGTCGTCAAACATCCTTCCTCCCATCATGTCAGGTCAAGCTGCATTTTACTGTTTAAAATGCTCATGTGAACCACAGTGAATACCACACTGCACGAGGAGCCATGCGGCTCAATGCAAATTAAATGGCCCATCGTTTGAGTGCACTGGCTTATGTAAGCTGCTGCTGCTGCTGCTTGCCCCCCCCCCCAACCAGCTCAACATCCCTGCCTTTCTTTCTCTTCAGAAGCTTTATCCATCCCTTGAAACCTTAACGTCTGGTAAACACACCGCCCCATCCTAAATTAGTGAGTGCAGGGGGGTGGTGAAGAGGGTGAGGAAGGTGAGGAGGGAGGGGGTGGCCTGACTCCTGCATCCCTCATTTTCTCTGCCACCTTGAAAACAACACCCCAATTCCGGCTGTGGCTCTCCATTCCATCATTGTTTGTGCACATCCCATGCAGTGGTGTTACAATGCTGCCTCCCCACACATATCCCCTGCACACCGCGGACTGATCCGGCCTTTGAAAAGATGCATCTAGGAAAAAAAAAATCCTGCCCTTCTTTTTTGTTCCTGCACCTTCTTTCTCTCTGTCTCTCTTTCATTCTCTCAGTGTCCCTCCATCCTTCCCTCCCCTCCCCTCCCTCCACCTTGCCCTCATCCCCGAGTCCTGCAGCCACAAGCGCCCTACAGCAAGGTTTCACAGAGGCTTCTTCACAATGTCATAACACTGTTTTCAAGCTGATCTTGCCTCATTGGAGAGCGCACAATGGAGGAAAGGAAAGATGATGGGGGGGTTAGTGTCGGGAGAGGAGGAGGGGAAGGGGAGCCGGTGGTGGTGGTGGTGGTGGTGGGGGGAGGCTGGGGATGAAATGCGACAAAGGTTGCGAGCTGGATTCAAACCTACAGTGTTGAATGTGAATGCTATGTAGAAGGACGCCTTAGCCTCACTGAGTAAAATGCATTTATAAAGAGCTGACAACAACACAACTGGCAGAGAGGCAGAGGGAGGGTAAGCTGGATCAAGATACGATAATGCCAAGCCATTATTTCATATCCTCAATTGCTCTCATACGCTGTCTCTGGCTGGATTGTGCCAGTATAAGAACATGCCTATACAGAGGTATGTGGCACACACGGGGTGCACATCCATCCATCTGAATGCATTATCATCAGAAAGAGGACACGGGGAGGCTGGAATGTGAATTCTCCATAATCTCAATACAGAAAGAAAAGGCTTACCTCCACATTTCAGCTCTGCTCGACCCTGCCTTGTTTCATCCTGTTCCTCTCTGCCGACTCCCTCCCCTTCTCTCCCCATGACAGCATTTTTCTGCTATCTATCTCCACAGTGAGGCTCTTTCTCCTCCTCCTTCAGTTCCTCCTGTCTGCCGTTCTCTTCCTCTCTCCGAAAATAAAATAAAGCAACAGAACGGGCACACTTCCCGATCTCTGTGTCCAGTGGCTCCTCTATTCTGTTGTTAAAGTCAGGAGGCAGGTTGATTTGTGCTGTCCACCTCCCTCTTTCTTCCTCTCGCGCTGATTCTATTCCATTCACATCACACTAAAGCCAACCCCCTCTTTCTCCTCCTCTCGCTCGCTCGCTCGCTCTCCCTCTCTCTCTCTCTCTCTCTCCTCCCCCCGCTCCTCATCTCCTTGTGTGTGTGTGAGAGAGAGAGAGAGAGAGAGAGAGAGAGAGAGAGAGAGAGAGGCTGAGGCAGCGACGGACAGCAGTGGCCATGAGGAGAGCTCTCTGTGACTTAAACTGAAATTCAAAATGCTTCGGTGGCAAGACTGTAAACTCAAAACTGTGCCCAGTCGAGGATTCAAGATCCTAAAACAACGTGACATACTTAAGCAGACATGTGGCAGATAAGATGATGATGCAATGTTATATCAAGACAGTCACCTCCCAAAATCTCCCAGTATTTCTTCCTCTGATACACTGAATACAAAAAATGCACTCGTATTCATTTAAGATCTAATTCTTCCGTGCTACAACCAACGCTTCTGCACAAGAGAGATAAAGGCACCGAAGCAGACTCAGGGGGCAAAGGTGAAAATGGCAGCGTGTGTGTGTGTGTGTGTGTGTGTGTGCGTGTCTGTTTATTTGTAGGGAGCTCTGTGTACTCCCCAAACGTAGTCAGTGAAGGGCCGAGACCATAACAAACAATCAAGCTGCTGTAGAACAATGAGAGAGCAGGAGCGTCACAACAGTCTTTCCCCAAGAGCCACCGCAAAAAAATCAATAATAAAAAACCAACCCAAAACACATACCTGTGAGTTTAGATAAAGCATTTAGCGACGTTCATGAGAGGAGAGGAATCATGCTGTTTAACTTACACTGCAGCAGAGCCCAGTGTCCAGCACCACCACCCCCCTTTACTGTATGGAGTCTCGTCCCGGGCGTGCCATATGTCTGTGTGTGTGTGTGTGTGTTACCAGGTCAGCGGCTCTGGTCTGGGGAAGGGGGGTGGGAGGAGAAGCAGCCTGCGTTGGTGGTGCTGTGTGTCCTGGGGAGATAAGAAAAATAAAAACAGAGGCACCACTTGATGGTAGTTGAACAGTTTTCTTAAAAACAAGTGCACCTCGTTGTGTGCTTCATTCAGGGGTCGGGAGGTGTTTCTGGACTCGGCAGCTTCCTCCTCTGTCGAGCGTTGTTTTCATCTGAAAAATAAGACAACACAAATGACATACGGGTGAATGCAAGTGGAATTTCACCTGACTTTCCAGTGTGACAATGTTGAGTTTATGGACACCTTACATGCATGAACTACATCATCCAGAAAATAGGAATATTCAGACTGGTCTGAATTCCCAGATTACATCCCATTCTGATGCCACTAATGCACTTGATTTACTGGTGTTTATTTTTGAGAGCTGAAGCATGTGTGATGGTGTGAGCTTTTAAAACTGTTATTCACACTTGAGGTCATTTTGTTAATGGAAGAGCACCACAACAACCAGTTGTGCCACAGTGACACCATGTGGAAATGTTCCACTGAGACTCCTGCAGCCCTGCAGGGAAAAAAACCCACATCTGTCTCCCTAAAGTTTTGTCCCTCTTATGAAGACATGGTAAGCTCTGTGACGGGGTTTGAAACAATGGCAGTAAAATGAACCGCCCTGAGCTTCAAGCCAAGTAAATTACAATCTGAATGCTAGGATGCTTTCTGGTTATTATCTCTTCATTTTCATGAGTGATTCACACCTCGGTCATGTTTACTCGTCCGCGGTGGTAGCTGTTAGTGGACAGCTTTCAACAGTCTAAGATAATAATCTGTGTTAAAAAAGCCTTTTCTCAATCAATTGTTTTGTCTATATAATAGCAGAAAACTGTGATAAACGCTCATCAAAATTTCCTAGAAACCCAGGTGACATATTCAGATTCCCTTTCATTTTTGGTCTGACCAACAGTTCAAAACTAATACGGCAGATAATAAAAGCAGAAAATCATTACACGAAGAAGCTGAAAACAGAGAATCTTTTGGAAAGCAATACAGTGGAAGGGTTGGAAGTAGTTGCTTATTAACATCCTGTCGATCTATTTAATTAATTGCTCTAATGCACATACGTTTTTGTTTGATTTTTTCCCTTTTTCATCACAGTAAAAACACCTGAAACCAGAAATAGCCTAATAAAAAAAAAAAGTACTTGAATCTCAGAGGTCCAGCTAACCCTGAATGCGCCACCAGTGAGAAATCCGGATGAGGAAACGCACTAAATGTCAGCAAGACTTCCCAAATGAGTGAAGTGAGAGGATATTAGATGAGTGTGAAATTCCTCTCGGTCCTCATGAGGACTGGCGCGGCCCTGCCAGGTACTGAGAGACGGTGGGTGTGATGTGGCGTGATGTCGGGAGGAGAAGAGGGCCTGATAACCTGCGTCAGGCCTCAGCAGCGACAACCTGCACGTTCACTATAAGCAATGATCATGAAGGAAACGTGAAGATTCAGAGTGAAACCATAAATGTTTCCCCTGCAGGTTTTAATTTATGTGGTTTAGTGACTAATTCAGAGTTCAGACTGACAGCTGCGCTTTGCTCTGTCTACATGTGAAGGTGTGACTCGGGGGGGAAAAATGAATTGAACTTCCTCATGCAGCAGCAGCAGCGGCGGTGACTTTATGCTTCTTACTCAGTTAAGGATCGTGTTTAAACAGCTGTCGTGCACGTATCTACCTGTGAGCGTGGATAACCAAATGTTAGTTCGCTGCTGGTGTCCATTTCCGCTCACGTCGTCAGCTCTAACACAGTTACATTTCCCCTTCAACAAGGATCCTTCTTACTCAATTTTAGCCCGATTGCTTTGTAGTTTGGTAACGCGATTGTGCACACACACACGCTGACGGGGGATTTATTATGGCGCCCCCCTGTGGCGATTACACAAACTGGCCGAAAGACAGCATGCATGACTGGTGCTGCATGCTGTGTACATTACTTTGCCTCAACATTTTCTTTTAACTTTTAAACCATAGCTGATTTTTTTTTCTGCATTTATACGTTACTTTCAGGAACATCTTTTTAAAATCAAACATTTTTATAGACACACATTCAAGACACTGGAAGCGCTTTTAAAGATTTTTTTAAACAATTCAACAAGCTTTTCATAGCAAACGTTCTCTCAGCTGTGTTTCACTTAAAGATATACTAAATCATTTCAACAGGGTAAATCCAACATCCTTTGTGACATGTAAACATAAAACACAAACTGAACGTAAGATATCACTTTCACGTGTTCTTCCTGTTGATGCTGTGCAGTCAGTTTACATAAAGTAAAAAAAAAAAAGACAACTGTACACAAAATTTACATTCCTCTAACAGTTCAACATGGCTTCTGTCTTCTAAGTTGTTTTTTTTTGTTTGTTTATTTTTTAACTCTTTCAACAATCAGGTTCAATATGTACAGTTACGGGAAACGTGTTGAAACGGGGAACTGATTTGTCTCATTGCACACTTCACAGAGGATCATGACAGGATTCTCTGAAAAAAGGAAGATGCACCTGAATGACCACAAAGAGCACAAACTACTTAAAATATCAGGACACGAAAATCAGAGGTACCACTGTGAAAGATGTCGCTTCTTAGGCAACGTTACAACCATTGGAATTGGTGTTTAGATTTGAATTTTTTTCATCTGCATCCAAGGCTTTTTTAAAATTTTGAACTTGTTCCTATTCTTTGTTAAGAGACATTAAAATTCAGGCACTCAGACAGAATTACTGTAAACTTTACTATCTGCATGTGTGTGTGTGTGTGTATGTGTGGGGGCCTTTTCCCTGTTTACAAACTCACAGCACACATCTCATGGAGTCACTGCTGACAAGAAAACTTGTGTACCCAGAAGAGGCAAACGAGAGATGTTTTGAAGCCAACACACTTGTTTTTAGAAAAATCCCCTCAAAGCCCAAAGTGATGACTACATTTAGGAGTGTTGTTCAGACGCTATCTGTCCCATCTTTTAATGAGAGCTGCATTTTCCGTCAACCAGCGATCCTCAAATATGAATTTTAGGAATTTTGATGTTTACAAAGAAACCCTTTTGGGATACATAAATACTTTAAGTGATATCTTAACAACTTGCTGTGATAGAAAGAAACAATGTAGACAAAAACACAATTTCCTTGCTGAATTTCAGGAAAATAACAAACCCTCTTCTGATTTTTACATTATTGTGACGAGGCATGTTTACTGTAGAACTCAAATGATCTATAAAACCACCATCTTGTTCTCATTAGATGGTCCATTTGTCACTTCAGGCTTAGATTTACACTGTTAAACGGACGCCATATGTCACTTTAACGCACTGTTGGTCATAAACAAGATCTTTTACACAGTAGAGGGTGTAATTGCTTGTTTTTTGTTTTTTTTTTGTTGGTGTTACTGTCAACCAGTCTCTCTTCTGTCCCCTAGTTTGACAGCCTTTTAAATTCACAATATACAATGAATATTCACAATTAAAGTGTACGCATCTCATATGACAGTTTATGTTTCTTGTTTCTTATCTGAAGAGGAGTCCTGGGCTCAAACATTTTTCGATGTTCTCGATGAGACGGCTTGAGAAAAAATTTTGTGATCCGCCGCTTGTTTGCAGTCTGCTATCAGGCGGTCAGAAAGCGGGTTCAATGGAGCAGACCGGCGCTCTACCACTTGCCCCTCTTGCTCCAGTCCTTAGGCGTGAAGTGAAGACATTTCGGATCTATGCGCAAGTGTCTCTTCTGCATCGCTCTTTCATGTCCATCCACAATGTCTTCTGAAAGAGTCAGGATGTACTGACCCTGTGTTTGAGAGACAAGACAAAGCCAACATTTCAGACAGATCTGGTTACATCAATGTGTGAGCTGAATGGAATCCGCTGGACTTTGGAGCAAAATATTGCTTATTTCATCAGTGTTTTGTCAGCAGCAAATAAGGTTTCATTCGTTTTCACACCATCACCAATAAGTTTGAAAAATCTCAAATTTAAGAGTCACAACACCTGAAATATTTTGGCATCCTCTTAGCCAAAATGTGAATGGAAGCGAATGACAAAAATGTGGAGGGCAACTATTTTGCTTTTAGTGTTTTACAGTAGAGGGCATCAAGTTACTTCTGCTGTTTATCCATTTGCTCTTCAGACAACCTTCCATGCCAAGCAGAGAGGTGATAAATGTCCATTATGAGGCAGAGGGACATTGCTAAACACCAGCATGCTGCATGTACAAACAGAAAGGGCAGGGCTGAAGACCGCCTCTCACCTTGTAGTAGTTGATAAGGTTGAGATACTGAAGCGTTGAAATGACGTCTTCTTTCTTTACACTCGTGATCTCACTGATCTCACTGGGTCAAAAGGTCAAGTGAAAAAGAAGATAAATCAACTACTGTTCTGAAAATTATTCTCAGAAGACAAATCAAAGGTTGAGATAAAATGCCAGCAGTAACATACTTGATGGTGATCTGTGGCCTTTCTCCATTGTCAGGTTTGAGGTCCATGAGAATTTCCAGGATGGTCTGGGACCAGTAGGAGCGGTAGGACAAAAGGCCCAGATCAGACAGCGGCTTCTCTGGAGTTCCTGTCTTCCCTTCTACCTTGGACAGTTCGTAGCCTGACAAACACACAGTGAACTGACTGTTAGCACAAGTGAGGTGAGAAAATGAACAAAGATTTTCATGGTACAAATATCTATTGAATTCATCTATTGAATGTTTTTAGTTCTACACTTACTGAACTCAATGAGCAGTTTGCCATAGCCTCTCCGCTGATAGGGAGGCAAGGTCAGGATGCAGGCAACGTTATAATCTTCTGTGGACTCTTTCTCCTGCACACAGAAAATAATAAAAATCATGTTTAGTTTCGGGACCCCCTGCTTAGATATGGAGGGAGGATTTTTCCAAGACGTATCACTAGTTCAAAATTATTTGCATCATTTGTGTACCTTCGAGAAGTAGCCCACTATGTGGAAGCCTTTGGAGTCATACTCCGTCATTACATAGAAGAGGAAAGGGTCTGTGTCGTAATACAAGGTTTTGTGATCCAGAAAACACTTGGCAAGTAAACACAAGTTCTGGGAATAATTCTGAGAAAACAGAAGAGATGTGTATCAATCAAAAACAAATCCCAAACAACATGTTGAGCAGAGAGAAAAATATCCCATCACTAACTTTGTTTTTCCTGCCGTCAATCTCAAAGAATGAGATGGTGCCTTTGCGGTAGATCTCGTTGCCTGGAGGATGTCTTAGATTACATTTTGTCTGTCAAAGTTGAGAGACACAAGAGGATGAGAGCAATGAGCAGGTGATCTAAGCAGCAGGTGATTAAGGGCTGGTGACACACTGTTGATTCTTACCAAATGCCTCTGGAGACACTTAAGGCTTTTGAGGTACTTCAGACAGAATTCACAGAGGTAGAGGATGGGCAATGCGGTGAGTTCCTGTGGGTACGGTGAGAAGTACCAGGGCTTCAGTCTGTGACGTCCCAGCTCTATGCACTCTATGTTCTTCATCCGGGTGACGATGTCGTCATGGCTGCGGTCAGACACCAGACTCCCAGTCATACGGGGCGCAGTCGGGATGCCATCCGAACTGTCCTGGGAATCCTGGTGGTAAACAACGGCAACGTTAGGCACATTACACAGTCTTGGTGCAGTTATTTGATCAAGGAGTCATGTATTTTGATTTGACTTTTTTTGTTTTAGATTTAGATTTCGTTTAACAAGTATTGTGTATAATCAAAGTTGTACGTGTTACCAAAAGGACTACATTTGGGTCTGAGGTAAGCAGCACCTCCTTTTTTATTGGACCCACTAAGGCACAGCTGATTTTGGACAGCAACACACAATCAACGGGCAATAACAGGAAATAAAACAGACCTCTGGTGGTGGTAGAAAGACACTGGCACTTTGAGGGTTGTTATACTGCAAAACCTTTATCATCTAGCAGAAAAAGACACAAAAATACAGGCTTTTGGAAACTAAAGAGGGGAATTTTTATTTACACCGAACAGTTTGGTTACGGGGCAGATTGCAAACAATACTGAACTTCAGTGTTCAAACATTTGTAGGTTTAGTACATTCCAGGATGGGTTCGTCTGGAGCAAGCCAGCAGTGCTGGCAATCAGATAGAGATGATAGACAACGAAGGAAGAGTCAGGAAAAGAGCAAACACAAGTGTTAGACCAGTTGTTTCACGTGGGTTTGACACGTTGTTAATTTATATGACGAAGCCACCGGCCACTGTCAGAACGGATGTGAGATGTCAGCTAAATGCAACAGCTGAGAAGCTCATGCCAAGTAGCTTGACGGAGTAAATCGAAGCACTGAAATTCCACTGGAGGTTTGACCCGTTTGCTTCATTATGTCACATTGCATTTTTTTTCGCATGTATAACTGCCTCGTTAGTTGTATGCAAACAAAATGAACCAAATTACAACCTGCTCTTCTGCTGGGTTACGCCACTAATCTCTCAAAAAGAAAAAATACGCCTTTTATTCTATTTAGTCAAAGATCAATGAATTTCAAAGTGCATCAAAATAACTCAGACTTCACATGAAAGAAACACACAAGACTGACAATCCTGTAGAAAATAACAAGAAATGAACAAACATTTTGATCCCCAATACTTCTTGTATGTAATCTGTCATTATTTCTGTTACTTTGAAATTTGTGATTTAATATTCAAACTAAAGCAGGATCAAGCAATAATAGGCTCATAAACATAAAACCAGAAAACCGTCTGTAATGTAATATAACACACCCAAAAGTAACAAATTAAAAGAATTATATTTTTGATGACAAACTCGCATGCTTGGGTTTTCCATGGATGGTTATACAAGAATGAGAAACAAGAAAAACATAAAGAACATAAGAATACAATAATTAAATCAAAGAAAAATTAATTAAAGAATCATGAGGCAATCAAGTAAGAAATATTTTTCCAATTGTTAAATTTGATAATGGTCTTCTTAAAAAACATTTATAAAACTTTAATCCTATCCATACAGCCTGCACACTGAGAGATGTGATGATTTAAACAAACTGGAGAACCAGAAGTGAATGTAGTTCACTGTACTTCACAATGCAGTGGTCAAAATAAAATAAAAGAGCATAAAACTGTGCAGACTGTGACTTCACTGGCTGTAAAGATGAAGTATACTGAAGTTACACACCTCGTCAGCTGCCCCGCAGTTCGCTTTTCTCTTCCTCCCGGGTTGCGAGGGGACGAGTCGTCGGGCAGTGCCGTTCTGTAGTTACAGAGAAATAACACGTCAGCCAATGATAAAAGACTAACAGACTCAAGCATTAAAAACTTAGCAGACAATCCTCCTTACTGTTGTGAGTGAGGAGAGCTGTTCATGGTCTTCACGGGCCTTAAAGGTATTGCTGTCCCTCACAGCAGGAAAAACAGACGCCTGAGGCGCTTCAGTTGAACTCGGTATGGAGGACACAGTGGGGGCCACGGATGCCTGAGGCGCCAAGGGGACCGTTTCTACTTTCCTCTTCTGCAGCAAACAAACATTGTTAGACATCTGGTGGCTTAAAGTGAGCACAGACAGAACAAATACTTCACTGACTCAGAACTTTTGTTTCCACACAAGATCTCGTGATTGCAGCCACACCAGATACACATGTTCAAGTTGTCAAAACACACACCAAAGTAATGATTAAAAGTTGGCCACTACAGTTTTATTTCACGAAGTGCCATGGTAATACGGTAACTACCCGCAGATTGCTGAGATAAGACTGTCTATTTTAATAATCATGTTATGTCAATTTAAGCAGGTTTCAACAATTTATGCATATCTCCAGAATAAATTACTCCAGTGTGAGTCACACCTTATTTAAACCTGCTATTAAGATGTGTCAGACATCGATCAGCTGCAACTGCATTTGGTTTACACTTACATGTGTCTAAAAATGTATCTTCACACCCAAATTAGCATACATCAACAACTTTCAGTTTTGTTCTTTAGTGTGAATTATTGTCAGTTGCTTCTGTACATGTTAAAAAAGAATTTATTTAAGGGCTGCAGCTAATGACAGCTCCTCTTCTACCTTCAACATTACAATAAGAGACTGTCATGGAGAGAACTTAGTCTCAAAATGGTGTTATTATGTGAACTGCAAACGAAAAATAAGGTTTACAAACATGTACATTAGTTTGTCTACATTACAACAAACCTCCTTGACAGATCTAAAGCTGAAACGCAGCTTGACGAGTTCAGTGTATCCACCTGACAAACATTTCATTAAACAGCCTGTTAAACCACTTCCAGTTGTGATGCACGTTTTTTTGTGTTGCGATTATTTGTATTATCTGGATTTTCACGCAGTTCAGCACGACCGAACAGTTTCATGATCACACAAAATTTGCGAGGTTAACCCCAGGTTTAAACAAGGTTTCAGTCAAGTCTAAAATGGGTACATTTAAGTTAAGTTAAGTTAAGTTAAGTACCGGTGTGGGGAGGGTTTTGCCTCTGGAAGGAGCTGTAGCAGGTTGTAGGTTGACATCTATACTTTTCCTCTGAATTGAACAGAGAGGAAGAGAAGGATGGGGGTTAATTGACATTCACATTAAGCCTCAGATTAAAACTGAGATAATCACTGTGTCTTCATCAACAACTAACACAGTGATAAAAAGGAGGAGATTCTGCAGCAGTCATCTGGAATCAAAACCAGATCTGAGAAAGAATAACACAAAAGATTAAGAATGATCAGACCTCCCTTTAGTGTTGAGGCTGGGTTAAATGTATGTTCCTGTGCAACATACAGCAAACACATCATACATAACAAATCATTGCTGAAGCAGCATGCAGAATATTGCAGGTTATTAATAAAGTGGCCGTGTAGGTTGCCAACATCCTGTAGTTATGTGTAGCTTTTCTATAAACTAATCAAATTAAAATGATTAACACATAAAAATTGATTACAAACACCTATTCAACTTATTACCAAACAGGCTATTATATCCTCTTTACAATATTCATTCAACATTTAAATTCTGAGCATCTCAACAGGAATACAAAAGGCTAACCAGCCTGAAACCACTGGCCTTCTTAGGAGCCATCTGTTACAATTACTCGGCAACTGTCAAACACAATGGGATGGAAATTAAGCATATATGTGTATTTTTGACAAATTAATTTATTCACAATTTTAGTCTCTGAACATCTAAATCTCTGTAGCACCACCACGTTTCATTGCTAATATTGTGTTGTTATCAGAAAACTGCAGCTCCTGCGATTTGGATTTTGGACTTTTTGATTTTGATAATATTTCAGTCAGCACTTACTGTATAAACTGCCTTCACAATGGTAAAATGATGCTGTCCAAACTAACTGTATTGTTGCAGTGTTTGAGGGTGTGAGAAAAGCATTTGGTGGCACAGCATACATTTACCACTTCTCGCTCTGGTGAACTGGGACGAGAGCCTGGAAGGCCATTCTTGGTTGGTGTTTTAGCTTCTTTCTTAGGGAACTGAAGCTTCTTCATGTCCAGCCTGTCCGCTGTGACCCACTCATCCAGGCGCTTGTTGACTTAACACAAGCAATTTTACACAAACAGGAGCACATAAAAGAGACTGATATAAGACACACACAATCATACACGGTACAATGTGCAGTGAAATTCTTTTTGTCCCTGCTACCAAAAAATAGATAAGTAAAATAGAATGAATAAAATGAAATATTATAAAATAGAAACCTTATAATAATAATAAAAATGTAAATATTTTGCAGTGATTATTCTGTGTAAGGTAACTAAGCTTACAAAGTGACAAGGACCGTTATAATGTCGAAGCTAAAAAACTGACACAAACTATACTCACAGTCAATATAGTGAACATAGTAAAGCTTTCTCCCAGAGACTTCCTTCAAACTTAGAATTTCAGCCAATGCTGCAAGAAAAGACAACAAGTCAAATTAAAACTTGAACTGTACTCAAATTAAAAATTATTGTGATCAGTAAAATACTATGGATGTACCACCACGCTCAACAACTGTCAACAGACGCTGTGGGTTAAAGACTTCAGATATTTAATAAAGGAATAAAGAAAAATGACTCAATTACACAAATGACCTGTATTAAGGCATTATAGTGCTTAGGAAAGAAAGAACAACAACATGTGACAAGGGATTGTGAATAGTTAACCTCTAATAAAAGGTAAAAAAAAAAAAATAATAAGCCAAAAGGTTTGGTAGTAACTACACAAAATCCAAATGTCACAAAAAAATAAAATAGAATTATATATATATATATATATATATAATGGGTGTGTGTATTCATGCGGAGATGTCAGAACAGCAACGCTGCAGTAATGACATGTTTCAGATTTGTAAACACCCTAATGTCAGATGGATTTCGAGTCGTCTTTCCAATTAATCGACTTTTATAAAAATATCCCTGAAAGTTGGCTAGTTAGTTTCTTGTCGGATATAACAGTGGTTTTAGCAAGCATTAATCAGACTCATTACCACTACACAGATGCATACCATGTAAGTGTAGTGTTTACAGTGCTTTAACTACAGCCCGTGCCGTCTGTTAACAACAGCTGAGGTTCGCTAGTTAGCATTAGGTAGCTTCTGGAAAAACAACCGGACAATACTTACGCCATTCGTCTTCGTGTTCTTGGTTTTTGCGAAGAACAGGAAGGCGACAGCCCTCAACAATCTCGACCTGTAGGAAATAATACGTTAGTTTGAATCCCGAAACTGGTCATTGTCTCTAAAATAAAATTCTATCTCCTGAAAACCTACCGAAGATGAGTTATCCGCCATTTTCGTCATCTGTGAGAGCAGGAGCAGGGTGTTGTGGGAAAATGCCGGTCTTCAGCAAAGATGAAATAAACAGAAAGATATACATACAGAGCGGATATGGGGAGCGGAAGTTGGAAAACTAACCCGGAAGAAATAAGAAGGAGTCTGTTCCAAGAGATTAGCTTGGTAGCTGAACTTAATTTTTACTCAGCATGTCTTTTAAAAAATAAATATATCACATTGTGTTCCATCCAGACTGGTTCTACCAGATCCACTGTGATAGCAACCACTACATTGTAAAAAAAAGTTACAAATTGGCTGAACTGTGTGGAAAAGTAGATTTTTTTTTATAACAATTATAGTAATTCATAGTAATTTCAGTGACCATAAATTGACAAAAAGCTTGTCAAACGTGGAAAAGAGGGAAGTTGATTTATACCTAACCTCAAGTATTAATTGGCAAAAAACAAACCACTACTATCAACTAATTCCTGAAAATGGTATGCTTAATTTTATGTGAACCTAATGTCAGGCACAAACCTTTATTAGGATTATTACCACCTGATTGGGCAGTGAGTGCAAAAATAAATAAATAAATAAAATAAAAATTACTCCATATAACTACTATTCAGTTTCTATGAAGAATGAATGACTCGAGGAATAATTAGAATAAGTCATTCACTATCACATGTGAGTTTGTGATGCTGTTCATACTGCTAGATTCAGGTTGTGACTTATTATGGAGCAGACTAAGCCTGGCAACAGCCTCACTGTACTGAGAGGAAATGCCATTTCACATATTCATGCTCATGCATTGAAGAGACTGCACGACATGCAAGGACATGGTACATGTAAAAAATACAGACACACTCCTCCATACATTCAAGGAATGACGGCTCAAATTTCTTACCAGCAGAGGTCCCTCTTGTTTACAACCTCTTCAAGCTTCAAAGAAAAGCATACTTCGTGCAGAATGCGTTTCCTGCATGACTGTCATTGACAACAGTAATTGAAGCTCAGCACACAGCTAAACGGAGATTTAGATGTTCGTTCTACTGTACTTTATCTGAGTCTGAATCAACTGTATGTTCAAATACATAATGAATTCATATTTCATGTTTTCATTTTGCCCCACTGACTCTTATGTTAGAGCTGCTACAACAACCTTATTATCTATTTTTCTCACATATTCAACAGGCAACCATGAAAGCAGCTAACATCCCAGGTCTGAAACTGAATTTCTTAATTTGACCCAGTCTAGCTACCTGTCTTCTTCTATCCAGGGAGAGGATTGAGTGCAGCAGTGTGACTGAGGCAACAAGTTCAAGTCTTTGTGATAGTCTCAGTGCCTTTTCTTCAGTCACCTGCTGTCAGCTTTTGGCGAGACATGTCATGTAATGATGAATAACTTGCTTTGCCTCTCTGAAGGAGAAGAGCTGCTTTTAGTGCAATCTTACATTTTACTGGTGAAAACTGAGAAATATAATATGATTTACAGGGGGTTTTAAAACTGAGATCAAGTTAACAGTAATTTAGATAATGGATTATGATTGCAGTTAAATACATTGTGATATTATTTTTTGGCCAGATCACCCATCCCTGTAAGTAAGTAATGTGAACCAGCAACAATGATTGTTTCAGCAAATCATCTCACTAACCAAGGGCAAAGGTTATAAATGATCTTTATTATAATCCTTGGAGCAGCGTTCAGTATACAGAACTTGCATTTTTTGAGTTGATAAACCATTTAGTTTATTGTAAATGATAAACAAATCATATCAGATCAAAAAAATGACAACAGCCTTGATTTACTAATTTTCAATCTGACAATTCTAGCTTCCTGTAGGGATAGTCTGATCATTATTATTATTATTATTATTATTATTATTATTGTTATTTACCATGCATGATAGAGTGCACTTAAGTCAGGTGGCAAACAGGTGAAATAGGGACAAAAATGAAAGTGTCAAAGAGAGTGAGAAAAACTCATTTGATTTGAACGTGCACTCATCAGCTGTGTCTCGCACAATCACTTCCAGAATACTGTTTCCACATGATCACATTTGATTAAGATTAAATTATGTTGAGCTAGATTGTATCTCTGAGCACTGATCACTTTTCTGACCTGGAAGGGCCACTGAAACAAAACAAACAAACAAAAACAAAGCATGAATGAAAATCCAAAAATCAGGATGAATCATCCCATTGTGTTTGAACAGGTTGAATTCCTGCAAACATTGTGGACATCTTTTCAGAGCACTTTCTTTGGTCAGATCTTTGACATTTTTTAAAACATAATCTCGCTGAGAAGTGCACTCACTGTTTTTCACATTTTGTAAGTAGAGAAGGGATGATTTGTTTTCTTCTTTGGTACCACAGGCCTTTAGACTTCAGGATGAGACTTTCCCAGAGTGGCTAATGACTTCAGTGCTGCTAATTATCCCTGCTTTTCTCCAGGGTTGAAACTGTTTCTTTTCTGCAGTTAAGCTTCTTTTTCCACATCTTCTTCTACTTTTTAATCATAATACATCCTACCCGCAGGCCTGCTATGAATTTCTGGCTTTTTGATGTCATTTGGGGAAGGCTAAAACACATATCTGTCATACTGACATTATGCAACATTTTTCCCGTGCTGCACAATTGCCTGCACCCACCAATTAACTTGACAGGATCTGACTTCAAAATAGCAACATCTGCCCGGTGGCTTAAGCTTATCCAGCATCCATCTTTAAGAGGGTCATGTGGTAAACATGTCCATTAAATTAGTCTGTGTTTCTGAACAACTGAAATAAAAAGATGAGAAAAAAAAAAGAAACTGAATGCAGCATCACATTTCCCTTCATACCTTTGGATGGTTATTGCACATGATAAAACTGGTAGTAACAAAAGGATCAAGTTCTTAATATAAAACATATAAAGTGACTTATTATCACAGCAGGAGGTATAACAATGAAACATCACAATGCTGACTATTGCTATTAATGACAGAATCCAAACCTCCATCAGTGATTACTGATCTGCTGTCTGGTCCAGTTTGTTCTTAAAGAGAGCGTCAGTCTCTTTAGCTACGCAATGATACATTTGGTTGTTTTTTTCTTGCCTTCTTCCATCTGCAATTTTCACACCTTTTACCTTCGCACTGATTCTTTCTTTTTATATCCACATCAGTGACGCACTCAATTCCAGATCTTCTAAAAATGTTCAGCAGAAAGAAGAGGGTTCACATCTTCTCAAACATGGCAGGATGCATACGTTTGGATGAGAAAATAAAATTGTTATGCCTTACTCTGAAATTTAATATTTCATAAATTTCATTCCTTAAGTGAACATGCAATGTTCGGTTGCTGTTTTCCCCTTATACTTTCGAGCAGAACTCATGACATTGATTAAAAAAAAATCAAATACAAATAAAAATTGTTTAAATACGAATAAATAAAAAGAGAATAAACTTACATTGAAAAGTGCAAATATACATCTTGTTTACAGCATGACATATTCACTGTACAATCATTGATTATATACTCACATTATTTTATGCAATATAATGAGGATTACTAAGTAGCATAGATTGAGTAAGAAATATGTCATAGCATGTCTATTGGAAAATCTTTGCGTTGCCCTGTGAGGAGAGGTTCTTCTAAACATTTCCAGTGGTGAATTTGTGTGCTTGCTTGTGTGTGTGTGTGTGTGTTTGTGTGTATGTCTGTCATGTACCTGTGTGTGTGTGTGTGTGAGAACCTGCATGGATGTTGACATAAAGTGTATGTGCAAACAGTTAAGCAGAAAAAAACTCAAATCATTCTAGTTCAGAGGCACAAAAACTGCCCAGCCTGCATTTCAAGTATCTAGCATTGTTTTGGACAACTCACATCTGTCACACATCAGCAAAGCAGAGAGAAAGAGAAGAAGAGAAAAAAGGATATTTCCTTTTTGTAGCTCAGGGAGGAGGCAGCTAAAGAGGCATACAACCAGTGGAAACAAGCAGTTCGAAGAATCGTGTCAAAAGAGAGACACCTATTAGACAAACATTACTTTCACTAACTATAGAATGGGCTATTGCACATCACCTAAAACACTCTCGTTGTAATCAGTACAATTAAGGCAGCCCTCAGCATCAGGCTGTTAACAGCAGTCACACTTGCTTTCACATTGTGCTCCCAGTTCACTGAATGCTTCCTCATGTATGGCAGAAACAAACATATAATAAGGAGCAAGTTTAGGAATCGTAGGCTCTTCTCGCAATGTGAAACCATATCAGTCTTTTTTTTTGACATTTTTACAAACATTTCATCCTTTTCTTCTGCCACCTTCAGTGGTATGGAAAAATGATCCACACTGGAGAAGGAAAGTGATCAAAGTCATCCAATGGCAGTTGTTGTTTTTTAAGGATGTTGTCTGTAAAGGAAAGTCATCATGTTCAGCGTCTTGGTAAGAGTCCCCAATGAGATGATCCTACAGGAGAGTGAAAAGCCACACAAAGGTTTTGTGGCACTAAAAGCTTCCACTTTTCCTGATGGCAATAAGAGTTTATCCATCTTGAAATATTGTCCCTGGGGCATCTTGATGGGTGCTTACCAAGTGAGTGTTTAACAGTGTGGACCTTGGATGACCTTAGTAAACACCGAATTTAGTGTGGCTCTGTATAAACCCAGATACTTTCTTATTTTATTTGGAAATCAGTAGAAATCCAAATGTCTCACTTTAAAGAAACATGCTTTCTGTTACTTTGTTGGGTGCTCTGTTTCTGTATAATGCAGATACACAATATTTCTGGAAGGTAATGGTGATAGTAATAGCAATATCCTCCAGGAGACAGGACTACTTATAATGGGCAGGGAGTAGAACAACTCTCCACAATCTCTTTCCTTTTTCTTCAACAACAAACCATTTTAAGGTAATATTATACTGTACAGTTTGGGTAATGGTGCTTTCTGATGATTTTATGTGTATGCCTTTTTACATGATGTGAAATAGAGACTGAGAAGACTAAATGTTCACATACTAACTCACACTGCCAGGATATGTGTGTGCGTCCAGATCCATCAGTGGCTTCTTCTGGATGGCTCAACGCTCTGACTTGACTTTGTAACGCAGAACTAGGTAAGTAGCCAGCCTGAGGATCAGGAAGAAAACCCCCAGCACCATGAAGTCCACATAAAGCTTTGCATCCTCCACATCCAGCAGCTGCAGGACCTCCTCTGGCTTCTGAAACTTACACACAAGGCCTGGACACTCCAGCTCTGACCGGTTCATCCCGTAGATAGAGAGTATCACTCCCTCAAAGCCGTACCTGAAAGGGAACACTGTATGAACCCAGGCTTATTTAAAGAAAATCATTTCATATAGAAAGCCTACAAATGGCTACAATACATTTTGCAAAAGTCTAAAAATAGTGGTTGAACTATCCTAGAAACTGGTATTGCACATAGACAGTACCTGACATAGGAAACGTAGGAGCTCCACTGTAGGTATTTGGGAATGGTGTCAAAATTGACAAAGAAGCCAGAGAAGAGGAGTACAGGTATGGCTGTGACTGGACCCACGAAAGTTGCCACCTGTGGAACAAATGAACACTATTCAGTTAAAAAAAACTGTCTCAAAGATTTTCAAAGATGATGATGATGGACAGCAGTTTAGGTGAATGGGTCGAAATCAATGCAACAGAACCAGATATGTTGTCTTTTGTATTCCACACATTCTTCCTTCTGGTGCCTACGTTACCCACAATGCAACACATTCACTGCCAGAGATTCTAGTGTGTTATGGTGGCGGTAGCCTCAAGCTGTTAGCATCAAGCATATGAGTGGACTACAGAGATCTGGTAAGATCATTTGGTTCTAACCTCACATCGATCTTAAGTTAAAATAACAGAACATTGTTGGGATTGGCAATTATAATGTAATTACATAATTTCAAATTGTACTCAATAACACTGCTCATTACTGGAATTACATTACTAAGTGAACAATGCTGCTCTAAACCCCTAGATTTTCTTTTCTCTATTTTCAGTATGTTTGCACTTGAAGTTTCAAATCTGCTCATTGCACTTGTATAATTTGCTTATTTGACCGTAATTGGCCAACAAACTGTTAGTTGTGATGTCTGTTGACACATCTTAAACTTAATGAACAGATGAATGTGAAAACTTCTAGTGTCAAACTCTGCACATACATCATTCAGCACAGTAAGGGAGCACCCAGTTGGCCAAAGAAAATAAAAAGCCCAGGTTTGCCTACCTGCAGAGACGTGGATGCAGCACCTATAAGCAGACCTAAGGACTGGGCTACCAGAGCCGTGGACGTGGACAAGGCCATAAAGAGCAGGTAGCGACCTGCCTCTGGTGGCTGTTCAGTCATCCAGTACACTATACTACAGTACATGATTGGACAAATCACCTGTAAAAGAGTTTTGTAGTAATGTTAATTTGAAACATACTGTGTGATATATTGTATGTATTTTTGCAATCTTTATGTGCTCAATTATTCAAACAATACCTGGAACGGTACATCTGCCATGGTTTTGGCCAGGTAATAGGCCTTCAGGCTGTACCAGTAGTTCAAATGTTCCCTTATAAAGACGGACATCTCCAGAGGAACTGTGAAACAACAGCAGTGTTAAACAGTCTGCATTTCGACACAAACGAACAACAAAAAAAAAACAAGTCAGTGTTTCTAATTTCTGACTAGATTCTACATCTTACAGGTTAGGATGGTGGGCATCAGGGCAGCAAACATGAGGAACAGCATGGAGAAAAAGAGAAAGCCAGTGTTGTTGAAGACCTTGCTGGCATCATTTCCAATATTGAGATAAAGCAGGCCAATAAGCACTCCAATAAACAGATGGGACATCACCCTGAGGTGGGTCAGCACCTTGAAAACACACAAAGTAAACACAACTCAAAAACCTTTCATTGACATCAAGAATCAAGTTAATCATTTTCATAATAGGTCTTTTGTCTATCATAATTCAGGAGGGATAGTTCATAGAGTAAATGTTTTACCATGTCCCTGCATATCGTAATGAAGGTCCTTTTAAAGAGGATGCAGAACTGTGTGAATGTACTGGTGGCAAAACTATGCTTCTCAAGGGTTCCTGTGTCCTGTGGAGAAAATCAGGAAGAGCAAAAACTTAGTTAATTAATCCTAAACTATGTTCTGTTGTAAATAAAACTTTAATTGTCAACAGAGTAACTGGCAACTGTTGCTCACTATTTATTTTGTTTGCTGTAGTTATATTTAGCTGCAGCTTTGTACTGTTCACCAAGTTAACCATGGAGCTAGTAGTCCTATAGCTGATCGGATTGTGCCTGGACAGCACCTCTGATCATTGGAGGGGTGGGGGTGGGGTGGGGGTTGTTGCTACTGGCTGCCTCCCAGTAAACACAACTGGGACTGCACACACCCTCCAAAACGCAATGACAGGGGATACCATACAGAGGTGATATACAGTTTCTCCAGCGAGGATTATGACTTAGGAGACTGGAAGATATGACAGGCAGGGACAGGAGAAGGGCAGAGCAGCAGAGAATCAAAATGGTTTTTAAAGGTAGTTGCTTTTATTAAACTAAAATTCTAATCATTATATCCTACAAATTACACCTTTAAATCATGTAATGAAAGAAAAAGTTAGCGGTTAGGACACATTAGCCAAAAAATTAAGACAAATCAAGATGATCATGGACTAATAGGAAGAATAGAAGACACCATAATCTCTTTTTCTATGGTAAAGGTTAGTGGCTGATGGTTACACAGACCAGCCCAGAAGAAAACAGAAAGGGCAACAAAAAAAATCAATGAATAGATAAAACGTTTAAAGAGTAGAAGGGCAAAACTGCATCATGCACCATGTAGGAGTAACGATGGCGAGAGCTCCCGGTGGTTTACATTTACAGTTTTAGCATTTTGCTGATGCCCTTATGAAAAACACCTTATGACGCTGAAAAAGAGAGCGAGCGGAAGCTAAAGAGACAGACAGATCGATCTGGAGGAGAGGTGAAACAGGCAAAATAAATAATATTGTGGATAAGAAATGTAACGCAGTTCACAGTGTGTTAAATTTTGGGGTAGTTTAGGTCAGAATGGACGCAATGCATGAGAACATTTATCACCCCTACCACACTGACAAAGCAGATTTGTAATATACCACTTTTTCATGTGAATAAGGAGGTCTCTTTCTGATTAATGAATGTGGTCAGTTCATCAAAAACCAGGGAAGTGAACTGATGAAATCTGTAATTTCCTGTCATCAAATCTCTGAGATCAGTAAAGACAGATATTTTCAGTGTTCTGTGGTTATAGAGGTTGCATGTTTTCATTATTATATGTGGGGCTATGTCATCTGTAAATTAGGGCTGTGCCGAATGGAGGTTTTTTTTAATGTTCAAAGGCTCTATCAAGGTTTTCAAATGACGCTTTGAACGTCTGTCATCATATTTTATTACTTTGTCGCCCTGTAATATTTAAAAATCTTTAAACAAAATCCTCAGTTTGAAAAAAAGTGACTAATCAGATTAAATGAGTTAGGAAGGCATGCACAGACTGGAGCACAGACTAGAATGTCAAAGTCATAAATGAAGCTTCAAACTATTCAGTACAGCCCTACTGTAAAGATAAAGACATATAGCTGTGGTGCTGTGGAGAAAGGGCTGGTGTCACTCACACTGTGACATTGAGAAGGACAGGAGGAGTCACTTTTGTCTCTGGAGTTCTTCTTGCTCTCCTCTGAACACAGTCCACCCTGGACAGCCTCAAATAATACTGGATTCAGGTCCCCATACTCCCCTGACGCTACCTCAATGACTGGAGAGAGACGGGACAAGCTTGTAAGAACAAAAACACCAGACTCACATATGCATTTACCTGGAGGAGTTGACTTACTGAAATCAGCAGGATTGTGATATGTTGGGCAGTGAAGGCCCAGGTTCTTCAGATACGGGATGAGGTACGGGACTGTACCCTTGTATATGCACTGACCCTGACTGAGGATATACAGCTGGTGGAGGAACACAGGTACAGAATAATCAACATATTTTCCAACACACTGACTTTCTGAATAATATATGAACAACGACAGAACAACAGGCCTGCATATCGACTGCTGCACTGCTTGTAAGCTGGATAAAATAAATCATGCAACCTGTAATGCCCCGGTCTGAACTGCGGCTAATGGAAGGCTGGACGTGTCCAGCACTTTCAGTACTCAAGTTACCTTATCAAACATCTCAAAGAGCTTAGCGCTGGGCTGATGAATGGTGCAGATGATTGTCCGTCCTCCCTGAGCCAGAGACTTCATGAGGGAAACGACCTGGAAGCAGGACGCACTGTCCAAACCACTGGGATGGGACACAAGGTGAGACATCAAAAACGGGAGAGACAGACGCACTTGTTAATCTGGATTTCTGTTGAGACTACACAGGCTCAAACTTGGTTAGTAATATCCAACCTGGTGGGCTCATCAAAGAACATGACAGGAGGGTTGTTGACCAGCTCGAGGGCAATGGCCAGTCTTTTACACTGACCCCCAGAGAGACAGCTGGTGCGTGTCTGAGCACATTCCAGAAGACCCAGTGCAGTCAGGATCTCATCCACCTTAGACACAAACAAGAAAGAACGAGGGTACTTAATGACACACGTAGCAGACTATAGGGGTGGGAAACATGGAGAAAATCTTGTATTATGTATGTGTGACCGTATTATGTTGTGATGCAGAACAGTTTGACCTGGCTGCAGGGCATCAACCAGGATCATGTGACATGAAGGACTGTTTAGTTAGCTGGAACATGTCATGAACTTGTCTGCAGCCAGCTTCACTTGGTGTAATAGTTTTGTTTTTTGTTTTAAATGTATGTATTTGATTAATTCAATTAGTTTCCTGAAAAAAAAAACAGGGTTTGCATTGTTACATTCATTCAAAAATATTGTTAAGTTAATTTTAACTTAAAAAGTGCTGCTCATTAATATTCAAAGGATAATGCTGTGATATAAATAGCATGTGAATCACTGATGTGAGACAGATTTATATTGTCTTGCCCATCTTTGGCTGAAAAATAATGCAGCACAGAAAGATTGCAATTTAATCACTATATTGTGACTTACAAGTTCTTTTTTGACCTGAATACTTTCATTCAGCTTCAGATTGGCAGAAACCTGAAAGACAGACAAAAGTAAGCAATTATTATCTAATATTAGAATTAAATTTTTTTCATTTTACAGATGACCTCACCATCATGGCCTCTCTCGCAGTGAGGTGTGGCAGCAGCATGTCATCCTGCATGATGTAGCAGGACATCTTCCTGAAGGTCCTCAGGTCCCTCGGTCGACCGTTTACCATTATCTGGCCCTTCATGCCCGTCTCCCTGTTTCCCAGCAGAAAACCAAATGACACTGTGGCCATTTTCTAAGTAGTAAATTCAACCAAAAATATGATCTTATACAAGCAGTTTAGGAGCCTGTACAAACCTCGTGCACATCTCACCTGTAACCTGCTAGAATATTCATCAGAGTGGATTTCCCGGCTCCTGAAGGACCCATGATGCCAATCAGCTCTCTGCTGTTGAATCTCCCAGACAGACACTTGAGGAGAGCTTTATAACCTGACAAAGAGGCAGAGTTGTTTTTTATAGAGATGCAATTCTTATCGATCATTCTCAGACATTTTACTGCAAAGCTTACATCTGAATATTAGGAATTGTCAATTAATGAATTGTATCTACAATTAACAGCCTTTTGTCTTTTTTTTATATATAAAACTCAGGTTCAGGTCACATTGTCCACCAGTAACATTCAGTAAGAGCAATGCTTCATGTCAAGAGAAGAAATGACTGGTTAAAAAATGTAACATGCACAGTGAGCAAAGACAGAAAGAGAATAATTTCAAAGTTAGGTTTAACTTCAAAATGAATCTTGTCTGAAATCAATGTAGAGTTGACTATGAACAATAAAAATGTAAAAAGATGTTAAAAGAGCGAAAGGGGAGCTGGGCATTAGTGGCTTCATTTACAAAAATGTTGTGAAATTCATCCTTGAACTCTCTCATCTCATCATTTCTGATAGTAAATAAGAACCCTTTTTAGAGTTTAAGCACCTGTGATCTATACATCTCAATTCAAATTGAGAGTTCACTGTGAAAGGAATAAATGATGCATTGTGTCCAAAAAAATATAAGTCGGCTAATTCCTCACACATTTGAGTGATAATTACTATATAATGCATTAGGTGAGGACTTTGGTTTTAAGATCATTTCTACATCAAAATAAGGTTTTATAAATATTTACTTGCTATACGGCAGTAAGGAGTGCAGTAAAACACTACTGTAAATGCACACACACACACAAACACCATTAAAAAAAAAGATATAGAAGATCATGACCCCCTCAGTGGCGCCAACAGAAAAGCCACACTTGTTACTCTCTGGTATATGCTTTAAAAATGGTTGTAGTGGTGTGGCTGGCCTGCTAATGAGGACCCTTTTTCATGATGCACTTTCTAACCATTGTGGTCCTCAAAAGAACAGTGTAAACGGTGAAACAAAACATAGATATATAGATTAAAACATAGATAGATAGATTCTGAAAGCTTCCTGTTATGGAAAGTTAAAAATGGGCTGCAAGTTTCCTGCCTTATCGTCACCCCTGTCTCCCTCACCTCACCCATGTCTCCACTGCCTGCAGGTCTGCTTCTACCCATCACGAGCTGTATAATTAGGGTCTTAGCAGAGCAGCCAGCCCTCTTCTGCCCTCCCTCCATGAGTAAAGTAGCCTAATGGCTGTGCCCCCTCCTCCTCACATAGTGTTATTACATCAGGGGCCTCCACTCAGACAGAAGAACAGCCTGCTGTCAGTGTAGCAGCCCCGCTCTGGCATGTGGTGCATACTGATGATCTAAGTCGGTGCTGTAGGTTGCATAAAATAATGGTCTTATTTGTGCGAGGCTGGGTGATCATGATGTGTCTCATGATCACCCAGTCAGCTCATGAGAGCCACAGAGTACATAGCTCAGCTCACTGTCCAGTCCCACCCCCACAAAGACATACTGACTTAAAGGGTTAGGTCAGATTTTTTGATTTGGGGTTGTATGAGGTTCTTATCAATAGTGAGTGTATTACCTACAGTAAATGGCAAACAGCAAGCCACCAGAGAGGGAGGAGGAGGAATACAGGACTTCTGGTGTAGGACACTAGGCTATGCACCGCTGTGGGCAGTGACAGCAATAAAACATATTTTAACATCTAAAATAAAATCAGTATCAGAATATCAGTTTAAGTATTTGCTGTATTTAGCGAGTGAGACTTCTCACTGCTTTACCTTGTGCTCAGACAGAAGCTGACGTCAAACTTAAGCCATTATATCTCGCTCTGCAAAGCCAACAGGCCCCTTTGACCCAATAGAAATTTTGCCTCACAGAATACAGGAGTTGCCACGATCTGTTAGTTTGCTTGTATTTTTGTGTGACTTACTTGTCTTAGCACGTTTGTTCAGATATATACTGACCGTTAAACAGCACGCGGCAGGATACAATTCCAGTCTGATATCACATACTGTTTTTTTTACGTGTCACAGTTGAGATAGGGTCATCACATGCCTCAGATTGTCTATCTTCTAAACCCAAGATTTTCCTTATTTTTAAACTTGTAGATGCTGACTCAAGTGATCTCAGATTTTTCAGACTTCATGCTCTTTCCTCTGGTGACATTTCCTTAAATATCCAAGCTATGGAATTTCACATACACAAAAATAAAAATGAAGGTGTGAAAGAACCAAAATGAAACAATAATATAAGATAATTTTGCAGTGGTACAGTATCCACAGATAGTACTCAGACTAGACATGGATGGCTACCATTCTTAAAATGACAAATACATGGTGTGCTGCTTTGACTTTTGTTTAATTTTTATCTGTCCATGTAGTCTACAATATAAAGGATAAGTGGGCAAATACAAGACTGCTACACATCACCGTGAGCTGCATGCAGAGTATTTCTTTTCAGATCTGATGCATTTTCATTACCATTCTGCAAGAAAATGACAAAATGTTTCTTTGCATCACAGTCTTAAACTGGAGTGATTCTGTTCATATTAATGCATTTCAAAGGGAGCAAAGCCTAAGCAGCACAGAGCATGTTAAGTAAAAGATGTGATTTCACCTGTGATTTTCACCACACTCCTCTTCCTCCTCAAAACCTCACATCATCCGCACAGGTGCAGAGATGCAGATGCAGTAAATAACAAAACATAGAGCTGAAATCACCTGGAGACATATAAATATTTTCCTGCTCTCATTTCCTCTCTCCCTCCCTCCCTCCCTCTTCCTGGCCTTCCCCTTTCACGGCAGGGCTAGTGTTTCACCAGGAGAATACCTCAACAGGAGGAGAATACCCTCAGTATGAAAGCAGGACACGGCAGCATCATCCTAACGTGGATAAATAGACATCCTCACCAGGAGTGCCTACAATAACAAATGTGAACAGAGAGCAGCTCATACATCACTAAACCTCCCTAAAGCCTTTTTTAATAAAAGGTACAACTCTATATTTATTGTGTTTACAGTGTCTTCCTCTTGTTAATCTCTTCCTGTTCATAACAGATGTTTTAAGGAGTGACTCATAAGCAGCACGCTAGTGACTCAGAGACAAAAATCACATTAAATTAAAAATGACATCACGCATTTAAGGCTCATGGTTCATGCTGTACGTCATCCTCTATAACAGCTGTGTAAGTTTCTATTATTGAGCAAACGTGACATAAAATTTTGTGCTTTTTTCCGAAGAGAAGTAATCAGTGCATACAAAACCACACTGCAGAACAAAAGCCCTAAGCTACTGCGTGATTACACCTGTTTTACAGCTTTGATCAAGCAGAAAGGGGCTGCAGAGAATCAGCTCTGAGCTTAGCTCGTTAAATGAGACACAAACACTGACAAGCCCCTCAGAATGAACTACAGTTAGGTGTGGCTTTTTATTCTGTGTGAGTGACAGCGGTAATTAGAAAGGCAGAGAGGGAGTACAAGCAGTAGGATGTATATGACGAGAGCTTTGCTGAGATTGGAAGCAGAAAAAAATGGCAGGCGAGCCTCTTTGTGAAAGGCACCGTTCAAATAGTAAAAGCTGAGACACTTCCTGTTCACACATCATCAGTCTGATGAGCTGAGGCAGGCACCCCGAACAGGCAACACAAACAAAAGCAGAAACCACAGGTTTGGTTTTAACGAGGCTACAAAGGGAAAACATGTGCATCAGTGCAACAAACAAAAGCTGGTTTACTGACCACTGCTCAAAAGCCTTGGGCTGCTCCTCTTTCTAGCTGTGATCTTGATGTAAACTATCCATGCACTCAGGCTTTCCAATGGAACAGCAAACTCTCCTCTGCCAAGCTTTCATAATATACATCAATATTACACAAGACAACCAGCAATGCATCATGTATGACCTGTCCTTCTATGTGGACAATGTAAATAAAAGATCTCTCTAACGTTCCCACCCTGCTGAACGTATAGAACATTACACAAGCAGCTAAACAGAACAGTTTGCAGAGGGCGGGCAAGCAGAGATGACTGAAGGTTGGAGGATCATCAATAATAAGGGTGGTGAGTTTAAATGCTGTCCATATTTCATCAGCAGATCAATCGTGGGTCTGACTCACTGCCACCGCCTATCGTCAGACAACACAGGGAAAAGAGAGGCAAGCAGTGTGCCAGCCGGTGAGCGTAAATTATTTACCATGTCTAAACTCTGCTGAGCGCAGCAAAGCTAACAGGCACACTGCCGGCTACAACACGGTGAAAATGTCTGTGTGAGGACTGGGCTGGGCTACATGTGTCGGAACAGTGGAGCAAGGCCAGAAAGACAAACCAACACTGAGGGGAAAATACTGTCTTAAATGTCAAACAGGGCTTCTAATGGCCTCCCTTGAAATTTCTACACTATTGATCGTCATGGGTGGTGCTGGCTTGCTCATCTAACATGGTTACTATGTGAACTGAGCTTGCAGTACCTCTCCTCCTCCACCAGGGACCCTCACGGATGGTGTACGAAAGCTCATTGAACTCCAGGTCCACAGCAGAGCGGCGTGGGAGGTGGGAGAAACGCTGAGCCTCAGTAATGTGGTTCTCCACTTTCTTCAAGTGGGTGAGCAGTGGCGCCTCTTGAGGTCCTCCACCAGGGAGTTTGGTCTCCTCCATGGGGATGCTGACCTGGCCCTGCTCCAATGTCCTCTCAGCCATGCTGAAAGGCTGCAAAAGAGGACAGGAATGTTAGGTTCTCAGGCTTAATCAATCCCTCCTGCTTTGAAAGACGAAGTGTGCAGTCCTGCCTCATATCCAGATGTTTTTATATATGAAAAAACTCACATACTGATTATTTTCCACTCAAGAAATTCATCAGTGTAAATAATTTCCTTAGAGATCTGAAACAAAAATCGGCCCATAATCAACAGAAACATTTCATTGATTGATCCCTTTGTCTTCTAGTTGACTGACTGACTGACTGATATGCCTCTATAGAAAACTGTTGGCTCAGCAGTTGTGTGGACAAAAAGGTGTGTCATAGGAATGACTTTAGGATGACTCCAGACATCCTAAAACTAGGTGCTGCACATAATCTGATTATAGTGTATTTTATGGAGCAGCTGGTTGAGAGGAATAAGATTCTGAGTGTGAGCAGTCAGGATCTGGTTTCAGCCCAGCAGCACACTTATACTGCTGATTCACATAAATTTCCTCCTAGACTAAGTGTCTGTTAAACAACATAGAGGCTGCTGATCCATTAGCTTCCCAATAATCTGAAACTGAAACGACACATGTTCTCCCTAATATCAGCATACTGGAGATGTCAATACATGTGATGTCTTCAGAATATAATTCAATAAATTAGTAAGATAAAAATCAACAGTTCTTCAACAAATAAATAGTCCAGATCTGAATGACATAAAGAGGATTAAGAGTATGATTTAAATGAGTTTTCTAAAGTTAATCAGGTGGCCTATTTCAGATTCAAGCTGTAAATAAAGCTCAGCGTTTATGGATGGTCATGTTTAAATGCTGCAGGAAAATTAATGGGATGTGTGTTTTAGTGTTGGTTCAACGTGAGTAGCTGGAAAGGTGATAATAGAACACATCTAATATACTAAACCACATGATTCTGTCAAAATACTATTTTAAATAAAATGCACACATATTCCAGAAATTGGCATAGAAATCACTCGAACACATTTTTGATTTAAACAGATAAAAGACGTAAACAGCACATGGTGACACACAGATACACACAAATAAACAGTGACACACAGATACACACACATAAACAGTCTGTTTGTGTCTGCCTCTCCCAATCATAACATGTGTGGACACAACACCACCGTATGTAAGCATCCTGCACTATCATGCAGTCATGTAGTACTCTGCACCTACCGTCTACTCCCCATGACCTACTGTACGTGTAGTAAAATATCCCCATGTGAAGAGGACCAGCAGGAAAGCTGACCATGACTTCTATTGACCACCCCACCATTAGTGACTTTCCATTACCAGCCTACATATAAGCTCTGTAAAACACTGACAAGCTTTAATGGCCTCTTAGTCAGATGAAGGCCTCCATGTTCTGTCATGTGTGGCCCCAAAGCCTGGACACGTGAGCCACACACACACACACACACACACACACACTCCGAGCTACAGTAAAAGTCTCCTACAGGGATGAAATATGGTTATTAAATGTATCTATATGGCTTTGCAGTGGTGGGGTGATTCTGTACTCTACTCTATAAAATGACCTGTCGGTGATGAGGGATGCTCCCAGCTTTTCAGAAAGCACCTGTTAACAACAAACTGATGAGAGTGAAAACATGCATTCAGGCTGGAAAAAGACAGAGCAGTGGTGAAGTGACTTTTATTTTTAATGCTGATGAGTCATAAATTAGTGTGTTCTGAGGACACATCGACAGTAACATAGCTTTAGCAGCCAGTCCTGTGCCGCTGTATGTTGCATTGCACACACACACACGCACACACATGCACACTCATTCATTGCACATACTTATTACTGTGTGTTGAAATGACCAGGTGAGCAGCTCCGTCCTGCTTCTCCTCTCTGGCTGAGAGCAACAGTGCTCAGTTGATGCCTTCAGACAAAACAGCACAATCCCTCCACATCAGAGGGTTCCCCAAACAGTCCCAGACAGCTAGAACAAAAGAAAAGAGGAAAAAGAAAGAGAGAGAAAAAAGAAAGGAAAAAAACCTCCAAGATGCTCACGGTGCGCCACAGTCCTGGAAAAATCCGGATGGGTTCAGAGGCATATGAAAGGACGGAGCTATGTTCCCCTCATCAATATCTCTCGGGGTGCGGCGCACATCGTCCCGCATCCACTACAGCAGCTCCTGTGATTAAAATCATGTCCGGCCTCAAACTATGACTGCATCCCAGAGAATCATCAGGGGAACAGGATGCCTGTCATGTTTTGCTTTCTCTCGGTATTCCCTTCATGAAATCCATCCGTCCCGAGCTCACGTCGAAACACTCACACACATCCTCAGCAGCAGTGGTGATGACGATCTTTCAGTGCATGACATCTGGAAAGAGACAGAAAAAGGCAAACAGTGCTGCAGATGCTTCAGCGGCAGCAGCAGCAGCAGCTCGATAAAGCAGCCGACGTTTCCCTCTTACCGCTTAGTGCGTCTGTGTGTACGCATGCCGGTCTGGGATACAGGGCGTTGCTGACAGGATGCTACTGGAGGGGGGAAAGATACTGTTTCTGGCTTTTATTGTTTCCTCCTAATCCTCATCCTAACCAGATGTCTTAGAATGAATAAAGTCTCACAAGAAACGGTGAATACAGATTATTTTGTAAAGGCACCATAATAGTAGATAATATATGCACTTTGCGTCCACGTAAAGACGTTTTATTAGGGTGATTAAAGGACATAAAGTTGGAATAACTTCACAGTAAATTAAATTTAGTCTATTCTGGGCAGAATCTGGACCGTCGTCTCTGAGGAAGTAAGAGAAATTGCAATGACCCAGTGGAATCAGGATAAAACGCTGTGAATAAGAGTTGTTTTCATTTCTCATTTTGCCACATAATTCTCAAAAAGATAATCACTTCGGGCTACATCGCTGTCTGGGCTCTGTTGTTGACAGTCTGTAAACATGGGGGAGGTTTAGGTGAGATTTTAGGCCCCGCTGTCCCTTTAAAGTCCGCACCTGCGCAGCTGCCTGGTGCTGATGCTGCAGTGCCTGGGTTATTTTCGGTAAAACAGCCTAGGTTACTCGCGTTCAAGCGGGCCCCACATGCCTTACATCACCCCTGAGAGGAAATCAAAACCATTTTTAGCCAATCGCACCTGCCTCTTAATCAGACCAATTTTAAGAGCTCCCACGTCGCCATATGAACGGTTTCAGTACAGCAAACTATCTCTCTCTCTCTCTCTCTCCCTCTCTCGCTGTGTGTGTGTGTGTGTGTGATTTGCCTGCTTGTAGCTGCTACTATTATCAACCAGGACCATAATCATAGACATGTAACACACGTAAACCTGACTCCACCACGCTGATTGCAGAGCTCATTTATGAGTGGGCCTTCAAATCTGCTCAGGTTTGCATCATGTTGTCAGTCACACAGGCAGCCTATTTTTTTTTCTATAACTCAGTGTCAGTCTGATTGAGACAAATTGATATCCAAAATAAAGATGAATGCTTTGTTATATGGCTTCAGTAAATGCATGGCCGTGCTCAAGCCTGACTTATAAGACCACTACAGAGGTGCTGCTTCAAACTATTTTTCCACTTCAAAGGTCAAATCCTGATTGTATAAAGCAATATTTGACTTGGGGAAGGAGGGATGGCCTTTCTTACATTCTCTGTAAAGTTGAATTAAGTTTGCATACATAAATTATCAAAAAACCACCAACCATTCTCATTCACGCCTTCTGAGAAACCACAAGGCAGGCCATTAATCAACTAAATGATCATGGAGTCGCTTCAGAGATAACAGTGCTTTTCTGTTCATAAATCACACATTAACAGTGACTGACTGCTACGTGTGAAATAAGAGCAAACACTCATGTTAGTTTTAGGTTCAGCCTGTGATGGTGGATATTTAAACAAGTCTTTGCATTGTTACGCGATGACTGCAGGAGTGAAGGTATTCTAAGACTAATGAGGGTTAGGCACACTATAAGTACTGAGCTGATGTGTTTTTAGACGGAGGAGAACAGATTGTACATGATGGCACTAAGAACAGCTGCCCTCCACTTTGTGGCCTTTCTTCTGTTGTTGACCCAAAGAGCTTCGACAGACACAGGTATATATTTAAGAAAATATGAAAACACACTCTTTAATGACTCACTTTTTTACAGCTGTGTGTAACATTGCGTGCAGGACCAAAGACTCTTCCTGTGAAACTGTCTGTGGAGAATGACCTGTCAAACATGGCTCCCGAGTCCTACTCCAGCTCTGTGGTGGAGGGAGGTGTGCTGCTGGGCGCTCTGAGGAGACTGCAGGAAACACAGCACGACTTCAAGTAAGACCACCCATGACATCCCCTTTCATACGCCGGCATGGCATCTTTTATTCTTAAATGTGGCTCTGCTGTTCCTGCTGCATATTTAAGCTGGTGACAGCTGGTCTGATTCTGTGGTTCTTGCCAGGTTCACAGTGAAGGAGGACCCAGACTTTGGCCCATTCCTGGACAGTGTGAATGGAATAGCTGGGAATGAGCGTGAGCACACATACTGGGAGATCCTGTCGGAAACCTCGGGAGAGTACCACAGACTCGATGTGGGTGAGTATTCTCCTTGGAGTTTCAGCACAGCATATCTGAGGGAGTCTTAATGAGCTGTAATGAGGCAGGAGAATTGACCGTCTTTTCACTTATTGCCTCTGGATGTCCTTTAGTGTGATTATTCTAAAATCTTATTGTTGTGATGGCATTAGTTACTCTGGGTCTTAAATATATTTGACATGGTTTCCATCGCTCATGAGCTGAAATACAAGATTAAAGTCAGTACATTTGATTATTTTAGAGTGTCTTCTAATTGCTATTACTGAAAAAACATGTCAACTTAGCTGCAGAACTGCACATTGTGTTTATGAACTAATATGTCAGAGTTCCTGACCTAAATTGTCCCTTTTTGTAGGACTTGGCTGCTACAAACCTAAAGCAAACGAACACATCATCCTCAGGTTCAGCACTCGGCCATGACAGTGATGAATGAACTGAGGTGTTCAGCTGTGATTCTTCAGGATCAGATGTGGCAGAGAATCAACCTATATTTTATTTTTTTCACTTGTGGTTGTGTCTGGATTATCGCATTTACTGTGCAGTGCAAAGTGGTGCTAAATGTAGTGAGAATAAACAAAACAGCAACATCTAGTGGCTTCCAGGAGCAGTTTCATTTATCAAATCAAAGCCAGGGAGTCCGTGCATCAAAATTGACAAACTCCACCTAACTGGCTCGCAAAATATCAAACATATGACCAAAATCATCACATGGTGACGCTGATTGAAAAATAAACATGACATCTATGCAAATTTTGTGACTGCAACAAGTATTTTGAAGACCACACAGACAACGAGGGCAGAGAGGTGGAGTAACACTTGGATGTGAGATGCAGACAAATGCTGTGAGTGGCGTTTTTAAAGTCTGCTGGATGAACTGGGTGTCTGCAATAGAGTGTATGAATGCTTTGACTTCACATGGGGGCAGGAGTATCTTTTTCATCTTTTCAAATGCCAGAAATACCAGACATCACATAAACGTTTATACAGTCAATCTACATAAATGTTGGATTTCACAAGAAAATGAGATGTTTTGTGCCATTTTTCACGATAAATAAATTATGGATAAAAAGCATGCATAGCCTAACCCCTTTAAAAACAATCTGCTTGTAAGGTCTGGGACCGTCTGTGTGTTCACTGTGACCTCTGAGTTCCTTGACCAGCGCTCCTCCCTTTGTAACAAGATTAAGGTTTCATCTCTGATTGCAAGACAGATGGACTGAGAGGAGCAGCAACGAGGCGAGGCAGAGACTTTAATCTCTGTTCTTTTCCGCTCTCCTTGTCTATATTTGAATTTCTTCCTTTCTCTTTGAGACACAAATATGCTTACAGACACACATACATGAGATGGTAATATTGTGACATGAAATTACAGCACCAAGTTAATTCAGCCAACCAGAGAATGCTATGAAATACTGCCCTGTGAACAACTTTTTAACAACAGACCTCAACCAGCTGGCAATTCAGGTTCAACTTTTTATTTTAGGTACTTCAAAGTATTATTTGTAATATTATTTACTAACATGACCTCTCAGACTGAGTAAAATTCAATCCTGATCCTGTTGCCCCATCACACAGATTGACTGAATTTATCTGTTTCTGTTTTGTTTTTAATTCACCACTGACTCAGAGGAACGTGAATCTGAGGCACTGAAATCTTCCTGTCAGAGAGTAAACTCCTACTGTATATGTAAAAGCCATGAAGACACTGCTGGCTGCGGTGTACAGGCGGTCTGTGAATTTCCTCTTCATGTGGTGTCTCACTGCACTGTCGACTTAGCGTTTTCTCCATGTGTTAGCCTGTAGGTGCAAAAAATAAAAGGACAAAAAAGTTCTTTGTATGGACAACAGTATTACAGATGTCCTTCAGTTATGCTTGACAGTTTTGCTGGTAAGTGACTCATGACATGAAAAAGCGCAGTCACAAATGCAAGGGACACACTGTGTAAAGAACCGCTTCCAGCCAGTCTCTTTCTTCCTACAGTTGTCTATCCGAGTGCAACCTTGTTTAGGTGGGCCGAAGTAGCTCTTGTTTGTGCAAGTGGAGTTGCATGTCCCATTGAGCTCCCTCTCACTGACTTCAACGCGTCCCCGCTGACACATTCCTATAAAACAGGTAGAAAGAAATCATGCAATAAGCTACAGGGACAATAAGGGATCGTAAAACTTTGGGTCATTGTGGTCAGCGTTGACTCACGGAGACAGATAGGTTTTGGGGTCCACAGGCCATTAGGCTGGCAAGTTCGGGTAGGGTTTCCCACCAGCATGAAACCAGAGCGACAGGTGTACCTCACCAAAGAGCCGACCCACCAGTCATTACCATACACTGCTCCATTATAGTCCACGTCTGGCCTCCCACAGTTCACTGCCATGCGAGGCAAGGGAAATGCCAAAGCAAATCATGACTGAAGCTCCACAAGTTGATCAGACAGGTTGACTTCAGTTGTTCTGTCCGATGTTGCTGTTGTTATGGTGGGCTTACCTCTGCACAGGGACTTGTAGCCCAACCAGCAGCAGCTCGAGTCTCCACAGCGATCTCTTCTCAGCTCCTGGTGTTGAGCCTTACAGCCACCTAAACACAAGGGCGCTGACCCGGACCAATAGACATCATCTATGAGATCTGGTTGGGGAATCCATTCTGTCTCACCTACAGTAAAACAATTTTATTAGCTCTGTCATACAACACAACTGGACAAATCACAAACATGCATATAATTAAAAAAAAAAAAAAAAAAACCTGGAAATACTTTGAGGCTTCAGGGCTAAGATGAAGAAATATGTCATTGTTCCGTAAGAAATCAGTGCATTTAGCTCTGTCCCACGGCTTAGAGACCAGGGCATGATTTAAATATCACATTACACTGGCATTGTAGGAGGTCTTACCACTACCTTCGTCCTCTCCAATCCACCCAGGAAACTGAGAAACCGTTCTTTGGAAGGACCCAAACAGCAGTAGTTGCAGCAGATATAACCTCACGGTGCTCATCTTCTGATGCAGTCAGTGTCTGTGATGAACTAAAGATGGATCTGGGAATGGAGTCTAAGTCATATTGCTATCGAACAACATTCTATGCATCCTCATATTTGAAAAGTCAACAGACACGAAGCCACTAGAGGCCGTCCCTGTAGAGATAAGTTCGCTGACTACACAATGAAGTGACAGAGAGCGGAAACACTTACACTAAGCTGTGTGCCGCCTAATCTTCTACACACAGCTAATGCCACTGCGTGCTGCAACTGGACGCACCACTTTGGCAACACTTTGTCATGATTCAAGTCACCTGATCACAAGAGCTTTTAATAAGATCAACACAACATGAGGATGAGAACATCACATTGTATTGTGAGGTGTAAGACTAAGCAGTAACTGTGCTGTCAATTTGCCATCAAAGTACTGATTGTATCTGCTAGAATCAAAAATATAAATAATATACACATTTTTAGGATGAGAATAATAAAAAAAAAAAGTCTCATTCACTTCATTAGCTTAAATTAAACAATTTAGTTCCATCCCCTAACCATAGTTGGTCTACTGAGAGCTCAGTCAATACATTTTATATAATAACGGATCTATTCTAGTACAGCCTGATACAATCAAGCCGCAGTGGAAGTTACCCTCAGCAGGGGGCGCCATAACAGAAGTACAGACTGTAGAGATCTGTAACTCTTCAGAAATAAATTCAAAATAAACTGCAAATTCCTCTCCTAATGACCTGTTAAAAGTAACAATGCTTAAATTTGTGCAGTATTAATATTAAAGACAAAAAAAAATACATTTTGAAAATTGTGACATTTTGTCATGTTTATTGCACAGCCAAAAAAATACACACTCTCTGAGCTAATAAGGTAAAGGCCTCTTTGCTGGATTCCACGTTTGGTGGAATGTTTAATACACCAATTTGATGGACTCGTGCTGAGGCATTTCTGAAGTTGACAGATTTCCCATCTAAAAGAGACTGACTACTCACTATGTAGTGCAGCATCAGTATCCATCCAACTCTCTGAAGACATCACAGTAAAAGATACAATGAAGTGAAAATAATCTAAAAATACTGGTGAATAATTGCAAACAAAACAAATTAAAACTAGTTTATTACCTAATATAGGCTCAACATGGATCATGATGGAGTACACGTACATTCAATTAGACATTAATTTCTTATTAAGTCTAAAGTTCTTCATATGTTTGTCATGTGTCTGTGAAACAGCACAGCTGGTTACAGAAAGTCCGGTCATGTGTCGGATGCGAAGGCAAAGTCAATCCATCTGCATTCCTTGCCGCTGAGCAGCATCCTGGAGTTGCTGCATGACAGATTCCTTCACTGTTTACGACAAACCTCCACTGAGAACGTACAACATGCCCTCTTCCTGACTGCCCTCCTCAGTACTGATGGTTGGTTCCTCAGCCCTCTGCTCCTCCAGCAGCACTCCTCTCAGTTCTACCTGCAGCTCAGAAGGTGCTGCTCCCGCAGATTGTTCCTCCAGCTCCTGGCCCTCAGTCTGGTCGTCATCCTCGTCTGCTTGCCTATTTTGTCTTTCCCTCATGAGCTGCTCTGTCAGTTCCACACTCTCATAGCGAATCAGCTGCAGCCGTAAGAAGCCGTCCTCATGCTCCTTGTACCTGACAGAGTGATGAAGAGGCCATCAGTGCTGGCACACCCCACCGCATCTCAAATTCAGCATTACTGGACTGAAATATTTACCAATATAAGAAATACCTGAATCTGGGGTGTCCAGAGGGCCATTTGAATTGGTGCTTTTTGTGCAGATGAACAGTTAAGCTGTTGCCCCTGGTGAAGCACTTATCACAAACATGGCACTTGTAGCGAGCTGCAAAATTCCCCTGATTATGGAAAGGAAACGTTAGAGAATGATAAACGATTCCATACTGGAGTGCAAATAAACATTAATTTAAAAGATTCCACTTTCACCTCATGCTCTCTTTTGTGGTGAATCTTCATAGTGCAAAGGGTACGAGCAGTGAAGCTGCAGCCAGGAACGTCACAGTGAAAGGCTGGCTCGCTGCTGTGGGTATCCAGGTGTTTGCGCAAGTCAATCATATTTTTACACCTGCAAATACAAAATCAAGTGTGGAGGTATGAAGAAAAGAATAACGCAACGCGAGTGTTTTTAAACAGCTTAATCTCATTTTGCATTGATGCGGTCTCTGAGAACGTTGTACCTGTATTCACAGTATTCGCAGCTGTATGGCTTCTCGTTACTGTGGCGGAACTTAATGTGGTTGCGCAGTGAAGATGGTGATGGACATGTCATGTCACACAGCGGGCACTTGTAGTGGCTCACTGTAACATAGAGAAAAAGACAAATCAGAGACAGGATTAACTTGTCTAATAATAATGCAGAGCTGTCTGTTGTCAACAGGATTACCCCATCAAAATGTATCATACAGTCACAAACTGACTTCCTAAAGGCTCCCTTTTTGCTTGTGTTAAGTAAAGAAATCCTGGCGACATATTATTTTAAAACTAGACAGCGTTGCTAAATAACACAGACTTGTCACAAAGGTTTCTGTCCATTATGAAGAGCTCATAGAGATGCAGGGGTCTAAAGAGTTGAGACCCAGTTACTTATGTTTATGAGTACACAAACACACCTGCGCAGAAGCTCAGCTGGCAGTGTGTGAGTGTATGTGGGTGGGTACAAACTTGTAAAGAACAATTTGGAACCAAATGTTCACATGGAAGGAATAGCTACTTTATCAGTTCACAAATGTCACTTTGTATGGGTATTAGCTGAAACCAGTGTCTACCTGGCAGGTAAAATCTAAAAATATAAGGCACAGTTTACAAAATGGTTGTACATGATATAAATTATGCATGATTTGAAGCTATTTGGCTCAAAATACCAGAAAGATCAGTATGGACTAACAACTAGTAACGCTGATAGCATGATGGCGGCGGGACTGACCATGGGTTCTCATGTGGTCTCTCAGTAGCCGTTCCGTTGCAAAACGCTTAGAACAGTGAGAGCACTGGAACCTCTGACCTACACCACACATAGACACAAAGCAAAAAATGACTCAATGATAAAAATTTGACATTAAAAATGTTAAAAACATTGTTATTATCATTCCTGTCAAAATTCAGATACGTTTTTACCTTCCATGGCGTTCTGGCGTATGATGTGGTCAAACAGCTTCGTGTTGTTGGCGTACATCCCCCCACAGCCTGGACATGCCACTACCTTCTCCTGGGTGTGGCTACGCAGGTGCTCCCGCAACTTAGGACGTCCCTTAGCAGTGGCTTCACAATCTGTAAAGTGACTGAACTTAAACTCAAGAATCCTACATTCTTTGCACTGAGCATAAAACATACCCAGCATTTTAAACTTCTTCTTTGTTGTATAACCTTCAGTCGCACTGATATTTCTGTGCTATAATCTCGAGATGAATCATGTTAAATAGCATACCTTTCCATCCACAGCGCACTGGGAATTCACAGTCTCCTGCTGGTATCTCCAATAACAAGCTATGCATCTCAACATGGCGGTAGAACCACTCCGGGTTTTCAAATGGTGGTTGCTTGAAAGAAGAAGAATATAGCCATAAATATTTAGAGTTCAACGAGGCAAAGTTTAAACTGTACTTCACGGATGCTTGAAAGGAAGTTAAGTTCAACCGTGTGTACATGGAGTTCAAGTCACTGTTGCTTAGTTTCTAAATCTAACTATTATAACATGTCAATTTATCAAAGCAACGTAGGCTATGATTAAAAACTGAGGAGATGTTGTTATCTGCATGCATGAGAGGTTTCATGGATGTAGGCTGGTGCTAAGAGATGTCTTTGCCTTCCACACACCACACCTTCTGCCAAGCTTACCTCACATTCGCTCCAAAGGCAGACAAAATTGTCTGGGATTTCAGGGATGCTGTTGCGGTTGTGGTAGCCGATGGAGCAGGTGCCAAGTTCTGGCTGGGCGTTAAGCACCTGTTGACCCAGCTGCTTCAGCTTCGTATGGTAACAGTGAAAGAACAAATGTCTTCGCAACTCTTCAGGACCCTCCACAGAGCAGAAACCGCAGTCTCTCCAAAGACAGTTTCTCTCCTCTTTGCACAAAGAATAGAGTTTGAATTAGCTGGTGTTATCTTTAGAATATGCATATTTTCTTTATTATCAGTCAATTAAAAACACTTCAACACACTGGATGTAAAATAAGGGAATAACAATTAGAAGTAGCTGTAAATCCTTGGTAATAAATGATGCCGTGCCTGGACTGCAGACATCTTCACTTCTTTCTTGGTCTAACTGCTGACTAAGGAACATTGTGTTTATTGTTGTATTTGTTTATCAATATGTTTAGATACTTTCTATTTATGTATGTCAATGTCCTCCTACTTCCAGGCTCGCTGTAATGTCCGAAGTTATTCTTTCTTTCCACATAACTAGCTGCATCTCTTAAAAGAAACACACTGGGTTAGATGAGCCACTAGCTTATTCTTCGAAGCATAATACTAAAAACTCCTCACCTTCTGCTTCTTCTTCGTCTTCCTCCGCCATGTTCAAAGCATTAAGGTGACCCTCTGCATGCTTGCAGAACATCTCCATCCGACTGAACGACTCCTGACACGAACCCCATTCACACTCCAGTTTAAGTATTTTCTTATGGATCCGTTTGTTAGGCGGCATTTTTCTGTGTCAGAGGTGAGCTAAATGTTGCGTGGTTTAAATAGACTGAAACGTCAACCCACGTCTGACCATCACCTGGCATGAGCAAGCTATTAGCTTACACAGGGTGCTGGTTGCTAAACGTGAGCAGGGTGTCTAAAATAGAGCTTTATAAATAATTTTCCCGGACCAACTTGACAGACGAAAAAACATAAAAAAAAAACACAACCTCAGCTGAGTAGGAGCTTCAATACAATAGCTTGCTATTTAAATGCAATGACATGATGTAAACACGGGAGTTCTATGGGCAGTCACAAGAGCGCGGGCTGTGTGCACCACCAAAGTCTCCCCAGAAACAACGCTTATTTCAACAGGTCCGGATGTAACATGTTCCGTCTCAAACCTTTTTGATTTCATGTATTATTATTATTATTATTATTATTATTAGATATTTGACTGTCATGGCTTAGGATAATCAAAGTAGATAAGCGAATTACGCCAATATTATACTTCAGTGTAATTTTGAAGTACGTGTACTTTAGTTGAGTATTTTAATTTCTATACTATATTGTACTGTATATATACACGCATATATAATCACATATACGACATCTCAGAGGCAAATTTGGTATATTTACTCTACTTCATACATTGAGTGTTAGTAGTCATTTGGCTGTTGAAGTTACAGTTTGTAGATTATGATTTTAAAAACAAAATATCTTAAGTTTATGCAGCATATAGTAGCATGGTACAGCTTAACTGATATTTGATTTTTAAGGCTGGCACTGATATTTCATTATTTAAAAAAACGTGATAACAACATCAGCCGCTATTCTTATATATAAGAGGGATTTTTCGAAAAGATCCTCAAGGATTTTGACTAACAAAGAATTGTAATTATATTAATTTCTCCACCGATTTCAAATGTGTTGACAAACTTATAAATTAATACGGATAAATCTGTGACCATTTAGCTGGTTTTCCTGTATTTATACATATAATGAGGGTATGCATAAAGAATGAACACTTTAACCATTGCAGTAATAACAACATTTGTGCAATATTATCTTTTAATTATCTTTATTTCTCAATTTGAGCTTTCCATCTCAACACTGAACAGTTTTTCACTTGTAGCTACATTCCTAAACAAAACAGTCCAGTGCCACTTGAGTTCACATTGTCTCACCTGCTGAATCCTTTAGGGAAAAATATATATGCATCCAGTAATAAGAAAGGTATTACTCAATGTCAATCAATTTTCAACCTTCACCTTCCATAGACCTTAATTTGCCTTTATAACAATCCAGATACTATAATCTCTTTTCATCTTTTTATCATCTTTCTATTTACCTGTCTCCACCCAATCCCCTCCTGTGATAGTCTTCAGTCTAAGCTCCTTATGTTTTTGCTACTTTTCTTCACAGTCACCATTCTGTGTGCGTTTGTTGAAAGGTAAAAAATAAAAACCCACAAACAAAGAAAGATACGAACCCATCTTGCATGGCTTGATAGTTATGAGTGGGTACATTTTTCCTTCAGCAACAGATTCAAACATTGGGCCACTGTGTGGATATTTCTAGATTTTAGGGCACTTCTACATCCATAACTCTGTGATCTGGTAGTAACAATTTAGTAGCAGTCAACCAGTGATGCTAACTGCCCTGAGCCCACTTACTACATTTTCCTTAAAAAAAAAACAAAAAAAAAAACAAGTATAAAAATATACTTTCAGGGAGGACGCACAAGATGACTAAGACCCAGTCACTATTTCCCACTTGTAATTACTGAAACCATCAGAATAACCAACACTACATCTGTCAGATCCTTAGTCATTTATGTTTGTATATGAAAGTGCTCTACAAAGTGGACTCTAGCTTTGAGCCTAGCACTGGGTCTTTACTGCATGTGGAGCCTGAGGCAGAAAAGTAACAGCGAGGTAACGGACTCTTTTAAAGGCAGATAAACTGTGAGCCTGTAAAATAGTTCCACAACAGTGTCATGTTGTCTCAGTCAGTCATTCTCTCCTGTCTCCTGACGAGCTGTCTAGACGTCGTAGAAGAGACGCACCAGATGATAACGGATGCCGAAAGCCACTGCACTGCCCATCAGCTGAGGGAGACATAGAAATAAGAATCCAGTGAATATGAAATATTCATATATTTTCCATGTTGTTGGGGTACAGCGGGTGCTTTGCTATACCTGTATGATGAGCATGATGACTGTGAGGTTTCTCTCATGGATGGGACCAAGAAATTTCAGGACAAGATTTATTAAGGTCATGTTGTTGCACTCAATAAATTCATCATCTCCCTCCTGGCCTCTTCGCACCTCTAGCAGTTTCAATAACTCGGCCACCTGTTGAGGATTAAAGGCATTAATGTTATAAACTAATAAACACAGTTTGAAGCCTGCCACTGGTCTACCTCATATATATATATATATATGTTTACCCACCAAGAAAAGTCCTCAGTACAAGCACTTTTTTAATATGTGACCTAGTTTGAATTGTACGAAATCATTCCTCACTTCAGTTTTTTTCAGTGATTTAAATAGTAACATAATGAAGTGAAACAGAATGGCAGCTCTGTCTGATAAGCTAAATAATCAATAGGAGAATTCAAATTTCATCAGGAGATAAATGTATTGAGGGTCCTGTGATTGGATTTCCTGATAAACATTTTAAATTAAATATCTTTGAGTTTCTGACTATTGGTCAGCTATAACAAACAATCTAAAATGTTGACCGACAGGCATTTTCTACTATTTTCTAACTCAATCAGGCAAAACAAACAAATAAAAAAAACAAAACAAAAACACATGCCTGAAGTGTAAGAGCTTTACCGTCATAATGATGTGTCCTAATTTAGAGAGGTCCTTTCTTTTGAATTTAGAATAGCTCATCCCCAGTTTGCCCGTGCCTGGATTCAGCCTTTCATCAGCAGTGACAGTGTGAAAAAACAAAAAAGAAGAAAGACAGAGTATATAAATCAGTATGAACGATCAATTAAAAAGGTGTCACAAACAATTTTGAAGGTTGCAGGTTACCTGGGCAGTCGGTGTCTGGGACAGGGGATGATATGAAAAAGCTGAGGCAAGGAGTAGACAAAGTTCACCACTTGAGGAATGAAGAACAACAGCATTGTTTTGCTGAAGTGTCCCAGGATTCCAACCACAGCAAATGTCATCCCAGCAAAGTAGCAGAAGGTATCTCCCACAAACACAGATGAGGGGTACCTGTGACAAAAATAGGTGGGAAGTTGACAGAACACAGGTGCACTGGCACATCATTGCATAAACCTGCCTCAGGTTTAACTTACCAGTTGTGGTAAAAAAGTGCTAACGTGGTGAAGAAGAATGGTATCATGAAGTAGAGGGAGAAAACATGGTCATCACGATAATCTCCTGAAAGATTATATAAAATGACAAACCAAATGTCAGATAATACATGTTAAGCATTGTGCTCGTTTTGAGGAATTTGAGAAAACAGAAAACAGCCACACTGTAAAAGTTTTAAATCATACAATATCACTTGCAATTTAAAAAAAAAATGTGGCACAATCATTTCACACTTTAGTCCACATCCAATACACTCAGGACTTGCAGTGTCCAGGGTGTGATCTCGAACACTGACAGTGACAAAGGAAACCAGCCACACACCACTGAGCTCCAGCAGGTTGAAGACGATGATGGAGCCGGAGATAAACAGGGCTTGACCTGACTCGATGCCATTGATGCCTGCGAGGATGTTGATGGCATTTGTGCAAAATACTGCAAGCATTCCCATGTAGACATAGTACAGGATACCTGCAGAAGACCATAAAATACACAGATCAGATTCCATAACTTCGGACAACTGCTTCATTTTTTTTTTGAGGAAGATTCATGTTTCATTTTAAGCAGCTCCCAAATGAAAATCAGTAGAAAGAGCCCAGAAAAAGACCATATTAGAGGGATTACATATCCCATCAGAGCTGGTAACATCTATCCCCCAGGTAGAGCTTGAGCATATAACTGGATGCATATAGATGGATGTCTGGGCTACCTTGCTGCTACCAGGACAAAATCAACTCACCCAGATCCAAATGCAGCCCAAGCAGGACTCTGAAAGGCTTGGGCACCACGATGACCGTGTTGCCAAAGTTGGTAAAATAGACCATGAGCAGCGGTAGGGAAGCCATGGTGGGAAGCAGGAGCTTGTGCCTCCATCGCAAGTTCAGCACATCATCAGCAAAGCCAAGGAAGATCATGCAGCAGATGGCCAGAAGTGCACCAATCAGCTGTACAAACTGAGCAGAAACAACAACAACTCGGAGAGTGAGGCTTCAGATTTGAGAGAAACACACAGGTTTACTTCCACATAAATGGACTCACCTCATCATGTGGAAAACCCATGCATTGATCCCCTACAAAGCAGCTGAGGAAAGGCACTGGGATAAAGCAAAAGAGGATGATGAGGAAGACCGTCCCACTGATGACCCCTTGGGACTCGGGGCTGCAAAGAGGTGTGACCAGGAAGAGAAACATGGCGATAATTAAGGCAGGAAGGAGCAACATCTTACTTACAAACAAGACATATTTTACCTAACATAACTTAATGGCCAAACGGAAGCACGTAATCACAAGATAGATAGGAAAATGACTCACACTTCCTTTTTGGTTGTTTTGTTTAGGTCCATTCCGTACAATCTCGCTGCGATGAAATGGTCTTTGAAAGCAGGAATGAGTTTCAGTGTAGCCATGCAGCCGAGTGCAGACATGAACCAGTTAATCACCAACGGCAGGACGGGAACTGGCGACATGTTTTCAGGCGTTTTGGTGGGGCTGCGTCTGACAGATCAAATCACGCTCCAAGCTAATATGACGTTCCCCCTTCAGTCGATCGATGAACGAGCTTTGGCTGCCTTTAGCTGAGGTAAACACATGTCATACCGCCATTTTAGAACAAACTACGCGAATCTGGTGTCAGAGAAAAACAAACCCACTCGTCACAATAGTCATCCATAACATCTTTCATTAAGGGTTAAGGGTGCCATTATCTGTTCACTGCCTGGCTGTGTTAACTCCACGTCTGATATCAGTTTAACCGTGAAGTGCCAGGGGTTAAGAGAAGGTTGTATTTCCGGAAAGACTCTTCGGAATAAAATGTTACGTAAAAGCTTCTTATTATTTGCTGGGATTGAAACAATGGTTGTATTCAAGGAAAATCTTAAGTGAATATCATTTGTTGTCCTTTAAAAAAATATACCTTTGCTCTGTTTTCTGAACTTTCTAACAAGACATGGCTGCAAGATTATGTAATAATGCAGGGCCCGGCTGATATTGCACTTGTGAATATGTGATGCTGGAAAATCAGAAACAAATTATCAGGTAATAAAAACGTTTTTTTTTTTTTTTTTTTTAAGTTTATGAGCAGGCGGGTTTTCATGTACAAGGAATTCACCTTGTACATGAAAAAAAATGATAAAATCACTGCAAAGGTCAGTAAACAAAAACATAAAATAGTGTTTATAACGAAGAGGATGGAGTGTGCAAAATATTAAGGAATGTGCAAATATTCACAGGCTATGGTATAAACAATATGTAAAATGTGCAGATAATAACCTGACACACAATGGGAACCAGGGGCTGATGCGTAGTAAGGTACCAAATGTGTTCAGGGTTCTATTTGAGTATTTTGCTTTTATTTTGAAATCCTGACATTTCACTTCCTATTTGCCGTTGCTGTCCTCCCCTGCAGCGCCTCCTGTAGGCCGCCGATGTTGTTTGTCAAATCATCGCTGGGGAGAGGTAACAGAGGCAGCAAGGTACGAGCAGCGGAGATTTTAAACATGCGGGAGCCTGTAACGCACTAACGGGGAGCAGACGGCTTGTTTTTGAGTCGATAAATGACGGCAGCCAGACAGCAGTCCGCACGCCGCTGATGACTCGGAGATGGGACAAACACATTTGTTGTTGGCAGCACTGCTCATCGCCACGAATCCAGTTTCATGTTACAGATGCCTTGCTTTGGATTACCTGCAACCTGCAGCTCCCACCGCTTAAGTTGAACGGTAGGTTGGCATGAAGCTACGATTGATAATCGGAGTTTGTTCCGTTAACGTGCGCTGCATCGTCCCCTTTGCTAATGCACGATTCCCTCTCGGATATCTACGCAACGTTACCGCGGTGTCAGTGCATGGACTCATGCTTCACATCGCATGTGATGTTTACGTGATTTAAAACAACCAAATTAAACTAATGCGGCCATAGTATAGCCACCATCTCTGTTTATCCGCTGTGTATTCCTCAGTTGTAATAACTTATAAGCACGGCTTGACTCAAGATGACTGAAACTGACTGCTGCCACTCACAGGCTAAAGGGAGCTGATCTGCCCTGACGGACAGTCCTGGTATTTCCATCTGGACTTGGTGATATGAGAGGCTCCGGGAGACGGTGATGGAGCTCCAGGAGTTGGGCTGGCTGTGTCTGGTGGGTCTCTTCCTAGCCTCCTTGCTCATTGTGCTGGGATGGCTGATCCAGTATTCGCTGGCACTACTGCGACTGCGGCGAGCCAGGAAGACAGCCGAGCGGGGCGGGAGAGACGCAGCCTGGCCGCAGCTCTCCCTCACGCTGCCCCGCCAGAGCCTGGCTGGGGGCGTGTGGGGCTTCCTGCTGAAGCTCCGCTCGGGCCGGGGTGGAGGATCTGCATCTGAGGCTGGGGTCAAAGGCTTGCTGACCTCCCTGTTCTCCTTCAGGTCCATCAGGGAACACTGGCAGAGAAGCTGGGTCAAAGCTCTGAATGAGCAAGCCTGCAGGCATGGGGTAAGTTGTTAATGTGATATCTTGGATAGGAGGAGGTGTAGCTCAAATCATACTGCAAAGGAGGACCTGAGTAAACACGATGGCAGCCTGTAGAAGAGCACGCCTAAGGTTACTCCACTAATCAGAGGCATGAATAGTTAAGGACAGGCTGATGCAGTTGGTGTGCCTATGTGTGCTGGAAGTGTGTGTGTGTGGGCAGGGAGGTGGAGGTGTGGGAGTTTGAGTGTCTAATCGAGGATGGAGTGGATGGGAGGGCAGAGCCTTGCGTAACAGCTTTGAATCAATGCACAGAAGAGCAAAGAGGCAAGACCAGTCAGCGTAGCCACCCTATGAACACCCACCCACACTTCATAAAAATAGCCTGCTGCCCCGGCCTGTGGGGGGAAATGGATGCGTTCGATCTCAGTGGGAAGAGAACAGAGGAGTCGATGTCTCACCTTGCAGCTCAAAACCTAAGGCAAAGTCAATCAGGTTGTTTTAACATAAATATTTTGCACATTTACACATAAATATCGGGTTCTGTAGAGAGTTGGTGCTCTGGCGCGTGTTAGAGGCTTATCTTAAATTCCTAAAGGTCTACCTGCTTTTAAAATAGTTTCTTTTGATCTGTGTGAATCAAAGTCTGCCACACAGTCAGATGTTTCCTATGAGCACTGGATGATAAGATGGATCCTGGACCTCCCACCTGGGAACCATGTGTGTGTGTGCTGTATGAGAGATGAGTTGGCGGGGAGTTTAAAGGGGTCAGATCAATCAAGCGTGCACAACAAACAGCACTTGAACCCGATTCATAGAGCGTCACCCCCACCTTGGCTGACTGAACGTCTCCCCTTCAGATGTTCAACTAAACAGACATACTGCGAGTGTTTAAAACAATAACTTTTCGAGAGGCTCCCCTAACAAATAAAGGTGTTTTGTGTGGTGTAATGCGTATCAGTCGAACATACTTCATAGAGATAACATTTTATTTGATGTTCTTAATTGTGATTTTCATACATACTATGATGCATGTATTGGAAAAATATTGTTGTTAATGTCATGATTATGAGTTAAACCTTTTCATCTGGCTCTACTAATCATAAACAAAGCGCTTAAAGGAATACTTTTTAGAGACGGACATTTTAGAGATGCTGTTAATAGATTTTTTTTTTTTTTAACCCTTTGGACAAAGCAGGCCTGTTTTTTTTGAATTTTTCCAGCCTTTATGCTAACTGCCTGCTGGCTCTAGCTTCATATATTGACTACAAATATGGTAGTGGTTTCAACTGTCTCATCTAAAACAAGAAAAATAGGCCTAAGCATACACTACATAAACTAAAGTATTGGGACAAATGACCATTACATCAACAGGGACTTTAATGACATTGCATTCTAAATGCACAGACAGCTTTGAAACCAACAGCTTCCCATCTTCTGGGAAGGTTTTTCACAAGCTGTTGCAGTGTTTCTGAGGGATTGTTTGCCCATTCATGCAGTAGAGCATTTGTGAGGTCAGACACTGATGTTGGACCAAAAGGTCTGGCTCTCAGTCTCTGTTCCAGTTCATCCCAAAGGTGTTGGGTGGGGTTGAGGTCAGGGCTCTGTGTGGGCCAGTCAAGTTCTTCCACACTAAATTCATCCAACCATGTCTTTATGGAGCTTTGCTTTGTGCACTGGGGCACAGTCATGCTGGAATAGAAAAGGGCCTTCAATAAACTGTTGGCATAAAGTTGGCAGCATAGCATTGTCCAAAATGTCTCGGTACTCTGAAAAACAGCCGCATCCCAACACTTTGTCTATATAGTATATGTCCAAAATGTCAGATTATTCCTGCAAAGTCCAACAGTGTTTGTGTTGGGCTTTAGGTCTTGATTAAAATGACAATGTCTTCAAGAAGAAGGATACATGATGGTCTGAAAACATTACTGTGATATATAAACTCTATATAACTGATGGTCAAAAGAGTACAAACTAGCCTTAAAGGAGCTCACAGAGATTTGGAGACTACAGTTGCTTCATGTTCATGTTTCCTCATGTGAACCCTTTCTTATTCTAAGGTTCTGTATGTATTTTCTCTGCATACCTTTTTGTATGCAGTGTTAAGCCTGCCGAGCTTATCTGTTTTCATCAAAGTGCTCATGATTCTTGCCGGGGTAAGAAGAGGTCAGAGCAATGTCATTTTGGAACAGCCTCTCTTTAATATATGATAGTAAACTGCAGTTTGCCAGTTTAGTTATCTTACAGTGACCTAATTAGTTGATCAACTGTGACCTTCATTGCTCTCAGTTATCACGAAACTCCACGACATTGGAATGAGCCTTGGGTGAACATAAGGAGTGTTTAATGAGCGTTAGATGAGTGGAGTCTCAAGTTAAGCTTGTTATTTGTCATATAAAGGCCTGTATTTGACAACTGCGCCGTATATGTCTTGCCAACCACCATGAAAAATAAATCACAATATGAGCTGTAGTTTAAATAGCCTTTTGGCTACAGGCAGAAATTGGATGAACCCCTGCTTTTCAGGGGTTGTGCTTTTTAAAAAGGAGGTTTATGTAGGTATGGAATCTTCATGGTTCTCCGTGGGTTTGATCTTTGGTGACTGTATGACCTTTAAGCTTATTAAATGCTTTAAAAGCCCAGAAGATACAAGACTTTTACTCGGCATTGACAAGGCATATGATGTTTACTGTAAGATAACTCTCCAGACTGGGTACAGGCGTCAGTGGAGGAGGCGACAGAGACAAGCTGTCCATGTCTGTTTGTCCATGTGGTGTTTAGTTTGTGAACTGAGGTTGTAAGCCAAATCTTCCCTGTGCTCAGCCATCACCATGAAAATATCTGTTAGTCGTTGTGTCTGCGTGCAGAACAGTCTGTTTTTCTAAATGTGTCTGGGAGAAATGTAAATCATTTAGAGTTTGTTAATGAAACGTGATACTGAGATAACAAATTGCAATCATAGCATGTTAAGTAGATATGCTTCAAGGACTTGTGTTTGTCTTGTAGTTTAACATGCTTGTTCTCCATGTTGTCCTTTTACTGACAGAAGCATCAGTGAGAAATTAAGTATTTGTAATATTACAATGGTCAGTCATCTGTGTGCTTTTGTCACACAGGCTCAGAGTTGTAACGCTTCTGTATTTTCTGGCTTTTCAACTCCTCCCTGTTGTCTGTTGTGGAAAAAAATGGCTGTGGGTGCTTGTGGCAAGTATTAAGTGGCCACAAGCGAGTCATGTCGCATTCTTTGCCTCTCGCATACAGTAAGCACCTGCCACCTGCCAGGCATGTTGCTGTGGCCACTTCGAAAACAGAAACTGGAGCAACCGTCCACACCCTGGTCGCCAAACACTCACGTTCTCCTCTGACTTGTATTTCATTAATTGTGTTTCTACATCAAGCAAAACTTGAGCTTCCCTGGAGGAACACAGCGTGATGAAGATAGGGCTTCAGTGTCATCATGTGGGGATTAACTCAAATCCTTTATAGCATTAACCTAAGTACCTCTGCGGCATTTAAGATTGATGCTGACAGAGGTCTTTAAATAATTATGTTTTATTCAAAACAAAGGCAAGTTGAGTGAGTCTGTGTGGAAAGTTCTCACTGTGGGCCCCATTTGGTTTGGTCTAGTATAAAAATAGCTTGTGTACTGTTTATGTTATTCATCTGTTACCACCACAAACAGCAAGTCTGTTTCTGTCCAAAGATAATTAAAAACCTGCCTCAAGTAGTAACCTTTGGTTGTAGCCCTAATTATATATATAACATCACATCAATTTCTCAGTTGATTTTTTTGTATTTTTTTATGTGACATTTTATCACAATATTGTGATTAAACATGATATATATATACATTATATATGTATATATATATATATATGGGTGGATAGTACGGAAGGCTGTCGTTTTTACATTTTTGGCTTCCCTAGCTTTCCATAGATTAGGTGCTCATGTGAGACCTCTAACATTTTGCTTAAAGACTAGTGAAGTGAAGGATGTAGCACTCTGCCATGCGCTTCCTGGCTCTTTTCTCATCATCTGTAGCAATAAACCCACATCATCACACACTTTTTGTTTTCGCTCATTATGAAGACTGCTCACATGTCAGTGGTTCACTGTCTGCAGTTTTCAAAAACACGCATTTCAGAAGTGTGGTTTGGCTTTCCCCATCGATATTCTGTTCACTGCAGCAGACAGTGACGTAATAGTGATGTGGGACCCTGTGAACACTGCTAGCTTACAGCTGATGTTGTCTCACCAATTCTGAGCATCATCAGTATCATCATGTGCCCTCGTTTCCCTGAGGGGAAATCCGACTCTGTTGAAGTCCACTATTCAAAACAGCAGGACAAGATTAAAAACTGCCTCGGGAGGCTGACTGCTAACAGGGAGGTTAGTAGGTGTTTCATAGAAGTAGTGAACAACAGCAAATGGCACAAACTAAATACATCACTGTTTGCGTTTGTAGAGACAGGGGACAAGGTCTTAGTGACAATGGTCCATTCAGCTGCAGATATTTTGTCAAGAGTTGTGTATTTTTATCCCCGCAACTTGAAGTCCAACATGGCAGCGGAGATGATGAGAGACTCAGGCTGCCTTTCTTATAAATTGGAGGAGACGTCTGCAACCCCAGGCTGAAAGGCAGAGTCTGTGAGCACTGGCCATGTGTTGTAGCTGAGTTCTTCACACTTTTGAAGACATGTCAAGTCTACCTCCGCTCTAATGAAGATGACTTACAGGGTTGTTAAGCAGACCCCGCTTCTCACTCTTCCTGTGTCCCTGTAATCCAGGGATTTGGTCTGAGGCTTCATCACAGCTGTTTATATGCAGCAGTGTCAACAGAAGGACGTCCATGTGCTGCATAAACACTCAAATACATATGTGTGTGTGTGTGTGTGTGTGAGTGTGAGAAAACTGACATTCAATTGATGGTGATTTCCGTGGAGTGTCCAGTTGATTTGATTTGATTTATTTTACACCCTTAAACATTTTATTAGATATATTTAAGTGTGATAATGATTTATTGATTTACGTTCAAAGGTTACAAACCATTAGTGTGGTTTGTACACTGCGTTTCCAGTCAAATATGAGCAGATTAAACAGAGAAATTAAAGAATCTGTTTGGCAGCATAAAAAGCAACTCCTGCACCTTTGGACAGTAATCCCATGATGCAGCTCGTTTCATGACTCAGTTGTTTATCCAGCGAAAATGTCTGTCTGCTGAAGTATTACTGCAGAAGCCTCTGGATGTAATCTTGCCTTGGCAGGAGCACTTGATATGGAACTATTCAGATGTCTTTGCCTGCATTAGATTGTGGAGGAGGCTTAGAGGACCGCGCTGGTTGGCTTCTTCAGAAATGAAGATCATAATGGTATTGTCAGACTGCGTGTGCATCTGCAGCTGACACATGATGCCAAGCCATCGTCACTGGGCTCAGTGGGTGGAAGAGGAGGACTAATAGGGCGTACGAGTGTGCATCTGCAGGGAAGGAAGTTCCCTGTCCATTCAAGATGTGCAATTATAAAGAGGCTGGTGATTATCTTGAGGCCACGGTTCACTTCTCCTCTCCCTGACTCTGAGCTGCCGGTAGATGAGCAATGTCCTGTGATTATGCTCAAGTAGATTTCCTCTTAACGACGGGGAACGTTAAGCACTCAGCACTCATGCTTGCTGTGATTGTACAGGAAACTAACCTCACTCACTGCAGCTGGTGAAATTCTAATTTACCAGACCAGTTTACTTTAACCAAAAAATTTAAATTGATTTTATAATCTTTAAATGTCTGATATTAATTTACAAGAAGACTCTTGACTCAGCAGTTGACATGGAGACACACATCAGGCATTATTCTAGTATTAAATAGTACCTGAACAAGTTATGAAGTGAAATTAAATCCAAAATATGTAGTATCGAAGCTTGCAGTCTTGTTCCATGCTATTGTAGTTTTAATGTACTATATTTGACAGATTATATTTGGAAGTTAGACCATTTCTCAAAACATTATAATAAATATCAAATAGAATATAAAAAATCAGCATGCCTGTTCAAAGTCAAATCTAGTAATGTGCAGTTAATGGCTGATGGGTTGATTGGTCAGAAGATATCAGCAGAGTTTAACGTCATTATAGAGACTAAATGCTAACATGCTTACAGTGACGCTGCTAACTTGCTGTTAAATGTTCACAGTTTTATTTTAGATGGTTATCATGCTAAGTTTGCTTTACCAGAAATGTTTTACTTTGTCATTCAAATGTAGCACAAATCAGCGAGGTTATGTGAAGTTCGGAAACAGAAGGTAGAGGACATTGATATAGATATCTACGATTTGCCTGAAAAGTAGATTGTCGACGTCTTCAGGACTGATCATGATTTAAAATAATTAGATCTTTCACCCCTATATGAATGTAAATGCTTGATTTTTAAGTAAAAAAACCATAAAAACAACATTGGAAATCGCTTGTCCTACACCACCTTTTTGTAGCCTGAACCTCAGAAACTCACCACAAAAGGAAAAGGCAGCAAAGGGTCAACAAAAGCCACAGGGTGAGTGTATTTCTGGTTGACCCACATGCTTTTCAGAGGCGTTTTGCCAGCCAGACCCAAAGGGGGCAACACTGACAAACCTGAAGTGACACCATGGATGTCCTCGGGAGCTGTCTCTCTCCAGAAATACTCTCCACATAAGCACATACAGTTGAACAGTGGTGGCTCACAAGGACAAATCCATGGTTATGCTCCCAGCTTTGCCCTCTCCATGACAAAATGAGCTCTGTAGCCTCTGCCAGGAGGATACACAACACCACAGAGCGCCAGATGCTTACCTAAGAAGCTAATGGATGTGAAATGTCTGAGTAAACTGCCTTGGAAGGAGTGGAAAACCATGAACATATGACCAGTTACATATTCTATGAGTTACCTTAAAGATTTAAATATTTTCCGGTCATATTTCATTTACGGGACATGACAGACCTAAAAGCATGGCGATGGCTGTGCTGATCTGGACAGATTTCTAAGCACGCATGCTTCTAGCATTGTGGTAAACCCCAAATCATAATGGGATGATAGTCCGGCCCACAAAGTGATTCTTAACAGGAAATTGTATCAACACCTCCTGGCAGACACAACTACAAGACTGAAAAACTGACAACCCAGCCTTCTCTCAGGCATGCGAAATTTTGATCGACTCATATGGCGAGACTGTGCAGCTGTGTGTCCTAAAGTAATTGGCAAAAATATAACGTTGTCAGTTTCATTTTGTCATGGATTAGCATGCTTGACATAAAAAACCTGAATCTGTGCTGTAAATGTGCCAAAATTGTCATGCTGGAGCCATGGTGGTTAAAACAAGCCAAATAAGTGCAACATCCCTGGCTTGAGTCCACCCACAGACATTTATGGATATCATGCACATAAATTGTATGTAATATACAAATATTTGTGTATATATACACAACTATATTTTTATAAGTGATGGTAATGCCTGGATATCTACAATATTAGATGCATAAGAAAGGCAAAATGCAGTAAAAAAAAAACTAAAAATGTATGCATGTGTATGCTGTTTTGCTATAAATTTTATTTGCTAAAAATATTTTTGCAGATTGTAGTCGTCCCGAACATTTATGACATTTATGAGAATTTGCTGACAATAGTGTACTGACTCTAATTACTCATTACTCTCATTTCAAACATGCCAGTGGGTGCTTGACTGCAGTGACACAAACTTTCGGCAGCGCACGTCTATGAGCCACAAACAATCAGAAGCTCGTGATTAACGGGTTTATCTAAAGCCCTCGCAATCTGAAATACATCACATCATATTTGTTCTGCACTTTGGATGTAATGAACGGTTGGGTGACTGACCAGTTTTTGAGGCTCCATTCAACCGAAGTAAACACAGCCGGTTGTACGCTGTAGTCATGTGACTGCGGTGTTGGTCCACGGAACCTATGTAAGCTTGCAGCACTGCACTTGGCTTCCTGCCCTCCTGGCTGGAACAGACACACACACACACACACACACACACACATTCTGCAAACTTTGTTGTATCATCCACCCACCTCTGCCCCGCCTCCAGTGTTGCATTTGATAGAGGTTGGACTTGAACCTGGAGGAACATATGCCCTGACAATGGGGGATTTGTTTTCTCTCACTTGCATCTCCTGAGCCAGTTAAAGCAGTCTATTGAAACAGATCCTCTGGCACACTCACACTATGATAGTAGGCCACTGGTGTTGCCACGGTTCTGGTGAATGTTTTCTTACAACCGAGATACTAATTCCTCTTGTTAGGAGTGTCTTCCAAGTTGGAAATTCATGCAGTAAAAGCTGCTCTGCTGTAGGCATGACTAAGCACTGACTGATGCAACCTTCATAATGGAGGCCATTATGAGTGTGAGACACAGTGTGCACTCAGCAGCCTCATACTGAGAGGGAATCCGCTGCTTCTGCGTTATTGCAAAAGCTCATGTTAACTTGAAAGTACTCCTTTTCACCCTATGGTCAGACATATGCTGCCATATTTTTTTTTTGCCAGTATCTTCAGGCACTGTTCATCTGAGTGCACAAATCCACAGAGCCTGGAATTAACCTCGTGTTTGCTGGCAACAGCATCTTTATCAGGGCTGTACACATTACAAGAGTCTGTTTACTGATACATGTAAATTTTGTGCATTCGACTTAACAGTCTCTCCTTGTAATGGTGAACCTTTAATATAATCACATATTGGTAATCTTGACTGGATCACAAAACTGACCTAAAAGAACATTTCTGCTTCTGAAAAGACTGTGAGAGTCCTGTGTGTCAGTGTAATGATGTTTTTTTAATGGTTGTACTCCGCGAAAAGCATGCAAATGATCATATCATCATCATGTGTGACGACGAAAGATCATCATCAAGCTCTTCACCATCTGATATCCAACATGCTTAAAATTCCTGACACAGGCTACATCACTGGAACACAAATTTCTCATTTCATCCCCAGTTCCCTCTCCTCTTTCTCTTATGTAATATTTAGGACATTTGCTCTCTTCCTCTGTCTCTCTCAGAGCTCCATCCAGATCACTTTTGACAGCAGTCTTCAGTTAACTGCTGCTTCTGCAATAGATAGTGTGACCTGCACTGACCAAACACCACATCGAATGGTAGGTAATCTTTGTTGTCCATTTTCATTACAACTGCAGGGATTAACTTCTGAAGCAGACGTCTTTAGCCAGTCAACCATTATATTTTAATTGGAGCAACACATGACAAAAAAAATTCCTGGACCAAATTTTTGTGTCAACTCAACTGAGATAAAGATGGAGACGTGGATTTTAACAAGCAAAGATAAAGTTAGTTTTCTCCCACTTCATCATCATCCCTCATCAACCTCTTCTTGTTAAACAGGTTTTACACTGTAAATGTTGGGTGGACACAGTGACATTTCCTGTGACGGTCACCCGGCAGTCACCCGCTGCTGTTTCCATGGACACCTATCAGATCACTATACCACCTATGGTGACAAAGGTACAAAAGCACACCTGGAATTTTACACAGTTTGTAGCAGACCACTAAAACAAATTCAGTGCATATTCAAAAGTGTAAATTTACATGCACATGTACTCTGCCATCGCTTCACTCAATGTGAAGTCTTAGTTTATTTTCAATGCAGTTCAATTCAGTTTATTTATATAACGCCAAATCACAGCAAAAGTTATCTCATGACACTTTCCAGTTGGAGCAGCTCTAAACCAAACTCTTTAATTTAGTTTTTAGTGAAGAGAAAACCAACAAAATCCCCCTCTTGTTTCCTGTCTGAGTGATGAGAGGATAATCATGCTGGAATTGTGTCTTTTCATTTCTCTCTTTAGCATTATGAGAATCTTTCATTGTTGCATGGGAGTGAAGCGTCCCAGCATTTTCTTTTATCATAAAACAGCAACCCTCCTGTTTCTCTGCCAAATAATATTGCATGTTGTTTTATAATGTAAAATGAAACTAAATTAAATCCTTACAATAATACTCATGATGCTCTGTTACTTACGTCTGTTAACCTGCTGTCTGCCTCTATGCCTCCATATGTTTACCAAACGTGCTCCACCTGTCTGTCTCCATCAGGTGGTGGTGTATCTGGAGGAGGTGGAGGACGAGGGTCTGCTGATTTCCTGGACTCTTTCCAAGCAGCCGTCGTTTACTCTTACCGTGTCTCCTTGCAAGCTGCAGAGACAGGTGAGAGCGTTGGAAATTGATAGCGCTGATATGATATGCCTCATGCAGTCAGCAGAGGCCTCAGATCAGACACTGTTTAGAGTTTACAGACTGAAAGGTTGCATATGTTTGAAAATGGAAGCACACATTATGCAGTGTTGTCTGGGACATACTTAATATATCAACGTGTGATGTTTTCCATGTGAGTCACTTTGCACCACATTAATCTCAACGTGACTAATTAAGGAAATGTTCTTGTTTCATAAATGTGCATGTCATTACTACCTTTTGTCTGAGATGGTAACAAATTAAGGAAGAAACAAATGTTGAGCTCAACAAAGTGCTTTCACTGCTGAGCAGCTCTCATGTATCCATTGAATCTGAAAACAAGAATATAAATGTCAAAATATTTATATTTTGTTGTCAAGGCAATTTGAAATTCTGTTTGAGAAAATTAAGTGGCTTTTAGATTAAAGCAACAGTGGAAAAAAATATTTTCTGTTTGTTTTTCTTGGATATTATTAGAAGCAAGAAGATATCAGGCATAAACAGTTACTAAAATCCCCATTTTGTGTCTAGAATTCAATTTGTTAATCCCCTCACCCACAATACATATTGGTTTATCAATTGCTTTTTTTCTTCTTAGGGCACTGAGAGTGAAGCAGACCTGGACATGATTAAAGGACTGATAGAGGATACTCTGTTCAGCACTCAGCCAGCCATGGTTCTCAACCTCAAGACTTCTGCCTCCAGTCCTTTGGTTAGAAGTATTCAGAAACATTCAAAGGATGCATTTCCTGAAAGAACTGAATTGCTATGGCGGTATGAAAGATCCTGTGCCTTAGCTGATTTTGCTGTTGAACCTTCTTTGTGCACACTCCCAGGCCCCCATGGACCATCTATCAGTAGGACTGAACTCCGTACTCCAGAGACGACTACTGCTTCGGCAGCTCAGGGCAACATTAAGTAAAGGTCAGATATTTTCCCTTGGCATCAGATCATTTCCATCAGACTTTCTGCCGAATGCTGAGGTCTCACTGGGTCGCTCTGTGTTGGCAGGTCAGTGGTCCAGGTCAGGGGAGCTGTGCTGTGTCCTGAGCCTGGACCAACCCTCCACAGAGAGGACAACCCGTTTCCTGTCTGTGCTCAGCAACGCCAACGCCCCACTGGAATGGAGTGAAGAAATTACTTTGTAAGCTTTGTATCTGCAGTGTCATGATTTTGTACGTTCGTGTCGGCATTAAAGGCCCCGAAGCTGTATTGTCTCAGTTGGCTTCAGGTGCTTAGGGAAATCATTCACAACTTCTGTTCACCAATCAGGATTCAGCAACATTTGAATCAGAATCTGATGACGGTTGGTTGTTTCATCAGATCTGATCAAACCACACCGACGCAGTCATGGTTAAGCCAATTATCTGTTCTTCATAAATAATAACTTTAGCACTTGCTTATATAACAATGAATATTAGTTGTTACAGATTTACAGATAAGATTTGAAGCCAAGTTTTTACTGCTTTTAAAAGAAAAGAAACTTATGAAAGAAGCTGCATTATTTTGTTTAATGTATTTTTTGCATTGTTGGGTTTCACTTTGATTCTAACACAGTTGTTTGCTGTGTGTTGAAGGGAGCTGGGTCTCGAAACCAAAGAGCTGAGAATCAGACTTCTGGAGCGGAACGGCAAAAGGGAACGTAAGGCTCTACTCAGAAGCAATTTACTACTGGCTGCTGTTCAGAAACCTGATCAGCAGGAATGTTTTGACTGCTTAAGCAAAATCATCGATGCCTAAAATGCACTGTTGGCAGGCTCACTGGAATGGCCTTTGTTAACGTTTTTGGGATGTACAACCTGCTCCTGTCCTGCCTCAGAAGAACATTTAAGAAACAGCTTTCATCCTATTTGTACAAATGTGTGAATACATTTTGTTTTAAATCTGGATAGAATTCCTGCCTGGCCACGCCTCCATCACTTTGGATCCCCGGTGCAAAGTTCCTACTGGGCAATTTATACTGTCAATAAGCCCCGGCCACGGCCTGGCACCAAATGCTACCGTCACAGCAGAGGTGAGTGTCAAGATGTAGTGCATTTTTGTAAAGTAACTACAGTCTCTCTCACAGTCATTCTCATGCTTTGAGTGTGCAGTTACATGACTGTTTATTATCTAACGTCGAGCAAGCTGGAATAAAACAAAGAATCGCAGCAACAGTAGAGGGAGTGTTGTGTAATAGTACATTATCAGGCCTGATTTCAGTCAACTTGTTGTCTTTTTTTCCCCTTCTTTCCATCACATATTCCATCAAAGACAGTGTAAACAACTGCTTTATCTCTGCAGGCTAATGTTTCATATTGATAATTCCCTTTTGTCTGCATTCATCTGATTATCTGTCTGACTTTGTCCCTGCAGGTCCACGTCTGTTGAAACAAAGTGTGCACCTCTTTAATAAAGTGCACTCTTGTATTTGTAATCTAATGAAGATCCCACCCCCCACACATTTGCACATTTTATTAACTAAATGAAAAATGAATTTATAGTATTTTTCTTTTCTTCTTTACTTCTCCAGCTGCTGTACTTGGAAACAGAGGAGCCTCGCAGTGCCCACAATGCTTTGCCTCTTCGCTCCTCTCTCACCCCCACCAAGAAAGTCGATGTGGACCGAACCATCATGCCAGACGGAACCATTGTCACCACTGTCACGACCGTCCAGTCTCGACTGAAACTGGAACGCAGTCCAGGTAAATTTGCAGAGTAAAGTATCACACTGTGCCAGGTGGGTGTGCAGCAAAGCATAAAGGGATACTGTGACAATATTAACACTGGCTTAAAATAGTTGTGATGCTGTGATGCCTTTCAGGTGATTCCCCTTTGTGTTCACCGTCTAAAGTGGAGGTGACTGAGAAGAAGCCCACTGTCCTGTCAGATGACAGAGACAGCCCCAACTCCAGCAGTGAGTTTAGACCGAAAGGCCAGACGTTGTTTTACATAAGAGATGCAAAGTAGGATAAGTAGGACACGAGATGAGAGGAATGCACTTTTCACTACATGTCATGCTGTCTCTGTGCAGATACCTCTGTTCAAAAACTTATGTTTTCTAAGACGTTTTCACGTGTAAAATGACTGGTAAACATGAAAGACAATATCTGATCTTTTTGTATTGAACTATTTACATATGATTCCTCTTAGACATTAAAATAATGTTCTTTTCAGTTTAATACAGTAGCTTTTTGTATATTTCTATATTAGAGTGCTGAGCTACATACTATATATGTGTTTCTGTTGCTCAGAGAGCAGCCGCCTCTCTAATGGCCTGGATCCTGTTGCAGAGACGGCCATTCGGCAGCTGACCGAGTCTGCCTCCAAAGCAGCCCGGAAGACACCAACAAAAAGGAGCACACTGATCATCTCAGGAGTGTCAAAGGTCAGAGAAGAGAAACAGTGTCAAATGTAGTGGCTTGTTGAAATTGTACCATCACTGGTTAAACAAAACAAAGATGATGAGCCTTTATTTAAGCCCGATGGATTTCAAAGCTTCATTTTCAGTCAGTTAGATGTCAGTTACCTGCAGAGATTTTTCAGCTATTTCAACTTGGTTTCATTTTTTGATGATTTATATTCATGAATCATCAACAAAAACCTCCTTTGAAAGAATCTAAAATACAATGACCTGGAGCCAGACGAAATGACTTTGGTCTAAATTTAGTCCATAGTCACAGCCCCCCCCCATTGGGACCACATTATGGCAGAATAAGAGTCTTCTGACCTCATTTTGGCCTGAAAGTCTTTAGAAATTAATTCACTGCAATAACCTACACTGGAAACCTGGCACAAAGGTCCCTTGAATATGTGAATAAGTGTCATGATGTTAAAAGTGTAAGAATGAAGGCTGATAAAGTGTGTATTTTCACAGTTAAAGTCTCACTTCCATTAGTCTTTCTATGTCCAGTATAACCCATTAATTAATTGCATTAACAGCTGCAAAAGAACATAATGTGATTGATATCTCATACTCATCAGGTTCCGCTCTCAGAAGATGACTGCGCCGTATCAAGCGGCTATGCTGCAGCCATGGACGCTGCCATGCATGGCAACCATTACGGCATGGGCCATCACCGGGACCCAGAGGAGACCACACCCTCCGACGTGTCGGAGCGTCCATCTGTGGACGATGTGGAGTCAGACACAGGTTCCACTGGTGCCTTGGAAACCCGCAGCCTCAAGGACCATAAAGGTAACACAGCAGCACGAGTTAATTGCTTGGTGTAATACCCTGTGCTTTTTAGCAATTCAGATGGTTTTTTTCTGCAGATTGTTTGATGTCACTTCTCTCTCTATCATTGAAACAAACATTAAGGACTAGATATAGATTCTTTTAAGCAGTACAGTATATTTCACATGCAAACATGTTTTTATATCCTTACATCAAAACTGCAAAGAACGTATAACATGACTGACTTTAAAGTGCTGCTACTGCCCTCTAGAGGCCATCTTGCAGCATACACTTAAGAGACAAGAGCAGTTCTGAATGAATGAGTACTAATTTCATTTTGATATGAGAGCTATGAATCAATTCACAAAACCAGTAGTTGGGTGTCTTATCTAACTGGTTAGTGTTCAGCAAGGTCCCAATTCTGTAATGATGCATTGGCACTTAAATACATTAATGTATGTCTGCCTCCTGTAGTGGGCTTTCTACAGAGCGGCTCCAAGCTGCTGTTCCGAAGAAGACATCGAGAGAAGGAGTCCTGCCTCAGCCAATCCCACGAAGACATCTCCAACATGGGCAATAACTTTGCTGCTGCTGCTGCAAACAGCAGCCGTAAAAAATCTGGCAGCTTCTCTCGGCGTCTCATCAAGCGCTTCTCTTTCCGCTCATCAGGCAAATCAAAAGGCAAAGCCAGTGCTACCAACGGAGGAGCAAGCTCAATGGATAACTGATTATCACAAGAGTAGGACATGGGCCATCCTGTCTTTAACAGAATGCCTCCATTACTACTGTCAGAAGAACAACTAAACCAGTCTTTGACAGGCTGACCACCCCAGGTGGGTTGTCACCTGTACATTTTGAAAGGAGGATACCTCTGGCAGGGCTTTTTCCTCTGGAGAGAAAGTTTTGCACCTTCAGGACAGAAGTCATGTTTAATCACATCACTGAAATTAAAATGTGATGATGAAATCTGTTTCTTTTGAGGAGAATTCTGCTGCTCAGTGAGAAGGTGGTTGAACAAAGTGAATGAAACATCTCGTGCCCTGTTTAAACACAAACTACAGTGGGAGTGTTTGATTTTTCCCAGTGGTGGTAATACTGTTATACTATTTAATGATGTAAATGCCAGAATGATGCTATTGGTTGTACTTTAGATTTATTCTTTTTTTTAATTCCTTGGTTGTATAAAGATAATTTATTATTATGTGGTTCTTATGAAATAAGTGCTATTTATTTTACCCCCCCAAAAACAACTCATCATAGTGGCATTACACTGTAAAATAGAGACATTGCCGTGTGTTTTTCATGCAAACATAAATTTAAACACATAGTTTAAGTAAGTTAACAAAAATCCGTCTTAATCTAGCTGTATGTATGTTGTTCAATGTTGTATCTTAAATAAGATGCAGGACAGATAATATATTTATTGTACTTTTTTGTAAAGGTACTTTCTGTGGAATATCCCAGTGCATTTTTAGTTTACTTTTGGAACTTCATCCAGTCTGGATCTCTTTCCGACTTCTTCAAGTCAGGCAGTGACTTTAAACTTTTTAAACTCTGATATTTTTCTGTAAGAAACCTAATTTCCTGCTCGCTTCTTGCCTCCTGTGTACTCTATTTAAGTCAAACATACATCTAAAACACATTATTGAGACTTCAGCCGATGCTCCTGTTCATTATTGCAATAACTATATATCATGTAAAATGCCTTGCACAGGTTGCAGGTAAAATCATTTGCAGGAAATACTACAGTGTGATCAGTTCACAATCATGTTAAGTGATCCTCTGCTGAGGCATCGCAAGCAACCAGATTGTCGAAGATTAAGACGACGTGAATAAAGTTGACACACTCAGGGGGACTAGAAGCGAAATTTCTAGTAGCAACTACAGATATGAGGAAACCTGCTGCGTCCTACAAAAGTAAGCAGCGCCAGTATGTAAAAATGTACATACAGTTTTTGGTCATTTTATGTTTTGTCAGAGAAAATGAAATATCTTGTAACTGACTGCATTAATTATGGGATTTCAGAACAACCAAATTAAATGATTTTGATTACATTTCAGGTTTATCTTTATGAATAAAAGAAGAGCTATTTAAAGGGATCACAGAGGTGGAGCCACTTCTATCAAAATGACTCGTGTAGACATACCATGTGCTTTAATCCAAACCAAGTCAAAATACTGGAAAAATGATCAAAGTCACTTCATTGTCTAAAGGCACATTATAAATGGCTGGAATGTGAAACAGCTCAATGGCTGCAAAGTTTAATATATATGATTTCTGTTGGTATATTTGAAATGTTTAATTTATTGCAAATAAATTATTTTTGAAGCATCACTTTCAAGTCTGTACCTGATTCTGAAATAATTTTGACCATTTTATTTATGTTTTAATAGGTGACATTTTTCAATCACCCTGCGCCTATGTAGAACTACTCAGGTTAATGTGAGCCCTCCTTTGTAATTGTCTAAAAGGCGAGTGAGTCTCTTTGTATCGCTCTTTTGGGTTTCATTATTCATGCAGACCTTTCTGATGAGAACAACCAACGTGAAGAAATTCCGCATTTCATTTGGACACCCAAACGCGCCAAAAACTTGAAGCAAGAGGGAAGACACTCGATTGGTCCTATCTGTCCGCCTCTTCACATAAGACCCACTCACGTCGAACAGAGAATGCTACAGCCAATCACCTTTGTCTCGTCTGTAGAACCCATCCTGATTGGTTTGATCCAGAACAGTTTACACCAATAGCCACTGACTTCCTGTCCCCTTTGGCTTCTCAAAGCTAATCGTATTCGGCTATTTTATTTGCAACAGCCAGTCACATCTTAGGGCGGGACAAAACGGAGGGTTTATATCCAGGTCGTGTAAGTGTTTTTCATCATTGCTTGCAAACCGACGATTACGTTATTTGCATCGAAAGATAAATTCAACAACCAACAATGTCTGGAAGAGGCAAAACCGGAGGAAAGGCCCGCGCAAAGGCCAAGACCCGCAGCTCCCGCGCCGGTCTGCAGTTCCCTGTTGGCCGTGTTCACCGTCTCCTCCGCAAAGGTAATTACGCTGAGAGAGTTGGTGCTGGAGCCCCCGTGTACCTGGCTGCCGTCCTGGAGTACCTGACTGCTGAGATCTTGGAGTTGGCTGGTAACGCCGCCAGGGACAACAAGAAGACCCGTATCATTCCTCGTCACCTCCAGCTGGCTGTGCGCAACGACGAGGAGCTGAACAAACTGCTCGGAGGTGTGACCATCGCCCAGGGTGGTGTGTTGCCCAACATCCAGGCCGTCCTGCTGCCCAAGAAAACCGGCCAAACTGCACCGAGTTCCGGCAAGGCGGGAAAGAAGGCCTCCTCTCAGTCTCAGGAGTATTAGCTTGTTGGCTAATAACTTTACCACAAAGGCCCTTTTAAGGGCCACCCATCTCATTGAAAGAGCAACGTCCTTTGTTTGTTGCTATCATCATGTTTGACTTTTCGCATTGTTAATTTAATAAACGCTTGTTTTTGCTAACGTGGTCATCACTATTTGTTGTTCAGTTAATGCTAGGCCAGCTGAGGCTACTTGCTAATTTTGCGGAGAAAGTTTGCTAGTCATCAGCATAATCCGTTAGCTGATGAGTTAATGCATTTTGGCTAACCTTACGGCATTCCTGGACCTCCACAGGCTGCGCTTCCCCTTTTAAAATGTGGTTGCTTCGTAATATAATGGGGTTGCCACACTGGTGCTACCATTCAGCATGCTGTTTTAGGGCTAGTGAGGAAATCCCCAGTATGATTGGCCGAGTAATTAACCTCGACATGTCAATGCACGGCACATTGTTATTTCATTCAAATTAAACGCTAACCATATACTCCAGTACGTGGCATTTGACATATTCTGCATAAACGCATTATGGGGGTTTTAGTTGAAGGACTTTGTAGTCCCTCCAAACTGCTCCCAGTTTAAGAACACATTGTTTAAACTATTTTAGTAGTCTCACAAAGGTTTCAAGATGGTCACAATATTCAATGTTATTTTAGAAATGCTAGAGGTACCTCTAGTCTTAGGGAGTTTGTGACATCTTGAATTAATTAGAGGAACCCTACAAACTACAGCCTGCAAAATGATCACAAAGGCTGACTCAGCACCTTCCTAAAATGATCACAATAACTGAATCGAGCCCCCATGTAAGTAGGATTTGTTACACTGTTGTTGTATTAGACTGCATTAGTGTTAATTAAAAAGACACTCCCTATTGAAAGTAAGGTGACGTACAGGCTCAGACCGGCTTGTATAGTTAGGGCCACACACTTTGAACGGTCTAAATTCGTTAAAACAGCTGTGCTCAGGAAAACATGCCCCATTTTGAGTGTTTTTGCATCTGTGTGGTTAACGGCTGTATAACATACCAACGGTTCTGTGAGCTGCAGGTGTGTCCTTGTTACATATACATACAAGAATGTCATCACAAAATGTCATCTGGTCCAATATATGTGGCTCCAGTGCAGTGGATGTGCCATTGTGAATTAACTTAATCCTGCATAATGTCTTCTAATTCTAAATATATCAATTAAATTAATACAATATGTGCTATTTAATCATTAAATTAAACAAAAGCTTTTCTGTTATATGAGACAAAGGCCATCAGTCTGTAGCAGCATTTGGCCATGTGAGCCATTTTTGGTAGGGCATTAACCATGCACATTAACCATTTTCTACCTTTAAGTTGACAGTTAGTTCTCATAATGTAAAATGTGCACTAGTATTGTGGAGAGATTAAGGATAAAGCACTCTGTCCAGTCTGAAAGGGATGTGGCTTATTTAAACCAGGATCAGCGCAAACCCCAAAACCTCAGCTTTCCCAATAAAGTCCAAGCTGGAAAGAATCTGTCCACCATAGCAAGCCAAATCTCTGCATCGCACACTTCAGAGATATACTGTACATGGCTTATGATACCTTGCTTGTTAGCTCCACAGTGCAGTGATTGGACTGTAGACACATGGAAGCATCCTGGGGAAAAAAAAGCAACAGCACCACTGAAGTGGTCTCAAATATGTCCAGTCCTTTTGACTAGAATATCTTTTTCCTTCAAAATGCCTGCTATGTCACTGCACTTTTCAGTTGCTCTTTTCATATAACAAATACAGTTTATTCATAGTAAAATTATAGTATGTAGTTGCACCTAATCACACAGTGCTAACACATGTCAGAACAGCTGTGATAATAAAGGTGCACTTCACTGACTTTGCCGCTAGGGGTCATTTGTTTCATGTCTGAAAATGTAGGGTGTGTGTTTTCATTTAGTAACGATAGATAACAGCTCATTGAGCATATTTTTCCAACAGACATGAAAGTAATGCACCCTCAAAATAATATCAAAAAGAGACTGAATGAATGAAAAACAGAATGTGTCGTGCTGGGGATGAAAAATTAAGAGCCATCCAACCTCATAATTCTACATGTTGGAGCCATAAGAGGTTCATCTGCTGAGGATTACATCACTGTTACATCTGTACATCCCAGACATGTGCACTTAAAATCACCCCTATCCTCTCCGTTGCAGGAGGAGAGCATGCAGATATTTCTGTCTGCTCCGCCTGTTTTATTAGTGGCAAAAGCAGCATGAGGCTGAACCAAGCCCAGGACAGGCTGAACCAATTACTCAAGTCTTGACAACGTGTCCAACACCAACATCCAGGCTAAAAATTCCACTCTGAGGGGAAAAACCTGAATATCCATTGGCTGTGATAACTATAATTTCCTGGCTGGCACTCTGTCAAGTGCTTTAAATTTTAAATGTTTGTGAACACTGCGATAGGCAGTTTTTTTAGTTTACAGTTTGATTTTTCTGTGGCTGCACAGTGTTTTTACATTGTCATTTTCATGCATGCACTGCATGTCGCATGTGTGTGTTCAATCAGCGATGGGTTAAATGCAGAGAAGAATTCTGGTGTATGTAAAAATATACTGACAAATAAAGTTGTTTTTTTTTTTGAAGATGTAAAGCCACTGAAATCATTGCCATGAGGGAAAGTATGTGTGTGAAATGTCACTTGTGTTTCTCTGAAAGTGTAAACAAAATGGGTATCCCAGTCTAATCCTTCATTAGTTTGAAATCATACTTTTTCCATATTTTGTTTACTATAGCTTGGTGAAACAACAAATGGAAAAAAATATACGTAGCTCATGGATACTAAAACGAAAGATTGTTTGAGTTACTAAATAAGCACTGGGTTTTGTCTGTACATGTAGGAACATCCAGAGATCTAGAGAGCAAATCTGTCTTGTGTGAATCACAGAGCAATGTGAGATACAAAGGCATGATAAGTGGGGAGAGAAAAAGGACTGGAAAGAGGGGTGGACCCAGCGTAAAGATGTATGTGGATGCACTGAATGTTTTACTATTCCAACAGCACTGACCGGCTGACAGCATATTTCCATCCTGGCGCAGAGAAATGGGAGACCTTTCTTGTGAAGAGTTTGGAAGATGTTTTTAATCTTTGGACTGAATCATTCCACAGACAAGAAGATGTTCCTGGCCAGCTCTGGTAATGAGAAACAAAAATATTTGCTTGTGCTTGATGGTGTGTGTGTGTGTGTGTGTGTGTGTGTTGAGAGAAAGAATAAGTGAGAGCCAGATAGAGGGAGATAATGAGGCTATTGTGGCAGTTTACACTCATGGTGTACAGCCTAATTTGACCCAGTGATTTCTCACTCACAGTGCACTATGTGTGTGAGATTTTACACGCTTTCATTATCATTTTTGTCATCATTTATCATTGTCTTCATGCCCATTTATAACAAATAATGCAGAGCAGTCAGAGCAGGTGGAAGTCATCTGGTTTCACAGAGAGCCCGGGCTGTGAATGGACACTTTTATTGGCGTGTGAGATCAGGCTGCCTCTGGGACTCATTTGGTTAGTTATGTATTTTGTTGAAATTACCAGCTGATGAAGTGTTTTCCTGTTAGGAGCAGGAGGTGCACAAGTGTCTGAGTGAGTATATTTTTAACATCAAAATGCCAAAAAGCTTCCAGTGTGGTGAATGTTTGAGTGACTGGGACGAACAGGTAAAACTTCATTACAACCAGTTTGCATTTTAAATTTGTATTCACTCAATGCACATGAGTGAATGCGTATTTGAGACACTGAGCCAACTGGGCAGATGTTCAAAAGGAAACAGCACATCTGTTTGGTGGGAGACTCCGAATAAGGGTTTGGGAATATCAGCAGCTTCCTGTTGTTGTTCTTCTTCAGGCGGTCTGGTTCATTTGGGCTTGTGGCTTATTTGGCTGATCACATGAAGTAAGCTGGTACTTTCTGTACTTTGTGATGATTGTTGCAATATGTGGGTGTCATACCAAGCAGAGCAAATCAGAAAATTTAAATAGGATTCATGTGTGCCACAGACATGAGTTAGTTACAAAAATACGACTGTGTTATCCCTGCAACTATGTGAGTCTTCTCTGTAGATGTTGATAATCTGTGTAACCCATCTGGGAATCAGTCGTTTATCTCTTCCGCCCTCAGGACGAGGGTCTGTCTCGTCTTGAGTTGAGTGTCTCATGCAGAATTCCTCAAACAGAAGGTCGAGGTTAGGGTAAAGGTGATGTTTTGGCCTGTCAAACTTAGTGGAAGGAGCAGGATTTGTGCACAGCCCGAGAGGAAGTGCTGACTGTAGTACCTGACTTAACATACGAGAAGGAAGTGGAAAGCTGTTCCTCATCAGACTCCCACGCAGTCCTCAGCTGCATGGAGGTAAACTGCTTCTATCTGTCTTACTGTTTTCTGCTCAAGCATTTTTATACCTTTTGCCTGCCTTCACCTGTCTACTGTCAGGTCGTGTCGAGACATCTGCTCCACAGGTCAGATTAGACAGTATGGAACAGTGTGTATCTACAGGGCACAAAAGCAACCTGAACCTTTCACCAGACACATAACTCAAGGCCTGGAAGAAATTGTCTTCCAGTAGCGCTGAACATTTATCATCCTCCCTCAACGATCATAACCTGTTCGAATGCTGAGGCATCTCTCCAGTCAGTTCAAGTTTAAAACCAAGACCACGTACAGGGAAAACAACATTGCATTAGGTCATTGTATTGGCTAGCAATCAACATCAGAAGGCAAATAGACATTAATATTCATTCTTATTCCATCTGGCTTATTTTGTTCAGTTCAACTGTCCAGTCCAATGTGTTAGAAGTTGGAGGCAAAATTTAAAAGAAAATAATTTCTCATAGATTTAACAACCTCTTTCACAAATCTCTGTCTTAATATCTAAACGCTATCCAAGGGCACTTCGATTTGCTTGAAATACTTGAAGAAGCCTCTTGGATGAGAGGTGAAAACGTCTTCAGGCAAGTCCAGTTGCTTTCGGATAGAGTTTAGATATACTATGACCTGGGCGACTGAGAATCTTTTCACCGAAATATTACTACACACAGTGTTAATAATCTTTTAAGTCACAACCTTAATGCTAATGCTAATGCTACTGGACTGGTAAAAAGCAGCATCCTTATTTTTCAGCCTCACTCGTGCATTTGCTCCAGTTGATAACGTAAAATGTGACACAACAATAAGATCAAAATCATCAATATGTTGAATTATGTGCTTTTGTAAACTAGATTTTGGCCTGGACACTCATCATATTTTATTCTGTTACTTAGTTTGCAGAAGCTGGAGTGACTAATCTACACACAAAATCACTATTTAAAGGACATTCTGCAACTTTTTTGTGCCCTCAGCTGTAACTTCCACATCACGGATGAGAGGGCGACTGACTCAGAGCATCAGCCCTCTCTGCAGACTTTGCTCCGAGTCCATCTGGTTACTTAGCTGCCTCTGTTTGTTTGTTTTCATTTTCCTTAGTGACTCATCATCTGCTTCATTTCCTCCATCTCCTCTCTGGCCCCCGACCATGGGAAAAGCCTTGAGAGATCAATAGCAGAGTCTTTCTCCCACTCTCTTTCACTCTCTCTGACTCTGGGCCATATCGTTCCTGTGAGACGGCTGGAAAGATGGCTCACATGTGTTTGCGCTCTTCCTGTGGAACATAGTGTTTCTCTATCTCATCATCGTTGATGTATCAAGCACAGTGGATACATTATAGTCCACCATGCTTAGTCATATTCTCATAAATTGTTGGTCAGCAGTTTTCCAGAGTGGAAATACCCACTCTACAGTTTACATCAGTGGCACAGAGCTCAGAGCAGGAAGTTCCACCTCCTACTCCTACACCATGTTTTATTTCCTCCTAGGATCAGACTGTCAACACCTGCTTTACCAATACACAATGCTGAGGAGACTCACTGCACTGCAGGGCTTAGTTTGCAGCCTCCTCTGATCAACAGGTGTGGTCCATCTGATATCCAAATCAATGGAAACCCTGCAGGAGCCAATGCATCTCAGAGACTGTCTGAGGATCTGAACTTTGACCCAGCGTTTTTAAAACCGGAGTTGAAGTTCTTTCCTCCTAGAGTTTATTTTCTAAATGGGAAAAAAATGCCGATGCTGTTTCCCCCTCTGCTGCAAGTTGTGGATGTAACTCTGCACCGAGATGGGGAGGAGAAGGGGTTGGGAGGAGGGAAATAGCAGAGCAGCCCAGAGAGTGAATGAAAACAGGTAGGAGCAAGACATAAACAACAATGTGGACACTGCTCTATGGATTAACAAACTTCAGACAAACTCATGGATGTAGCTGTTGTCTGGACTCGCTAAGAATAGAGAAATGGTAAGAGCTGCATGTCTCCATGAAGTGAGGGAACTGTTGACTGTGTTTGTTTTTATTGTGTTTTCTTTATGTGAGGCACTTTGTAACTCTGTGTTTTAAACAGTGCTGTAGAGATAAAAACTTACTTACTTACTTCAATTTTATTCATCATTTTAAATGTACATTTTTCTTTGTCAGTGTTCACTCTCAGCAGAAATCATTTCTCTTTAAAAGTAGAAGCCCAGACTGTGTGGCTGGTGGTGTCTATTTTCAGAAGCTCATGGCAACTATGAAGGGCATAACTGCCCCCATAATGACAGGTTACTGTGGAAGGCCCTGCATTTGTGAGCTTTAAAACTGTTCTCCGGCCTGGGTGTGTACACTAAATCACTGAGGTTTGTGGGAGTAGGACCATGTGTGTGCATGTGTGTGTGTGAGTGAGTCAGACAGCCAGAGACACATTACCCTGCCCACTCTCCTGTCCTGTGTCTGAGTGCGTGGCTCAAAGAGGGCCAGTGTTGACAGTCAGTGGGCTGACAGCGGAGGCGAGAGGGGTCCAGTGTCAGCGCTGAACAGAGGGGACGGTGTGTTCTCCACGTCACTGGGTCCTCTGAGACTCACACACTGGATGTGATTGTCAGATATGTGCGATTTCACCCAGCGGCTTTGTCTGGAGTGACATCAGATGCTGATAGAACGCCCTCTTGTCTTACTTGCGGCTAAACTTGGAGCACAAGCAGTCATGGATGGTTTTTGGCTATTTTTGCAAGAATTTTAAATGATCAGTGATGTCAGCATGGAATGACAAAGAGCTCAAGCGTCATGTGTTGGTGTATGAATGGGCTGATGCTTTCATTTCCTGCTTCAAACAGTGGTGAGAAATTAAAGGAAAAAGAAATAAATAATGAGAAATGGTTTGAGGGTAAAAATAACTGACTGACTATTTTTGACAGACTGACAGCTCTGTCCAACAACATAAAAATAATAAATGAGGGAATATCTTTTAGAAAGTTGGTGTTAATCCCTCCGGTATGGTTTCAAAATTATAACCACTAAAACTTATTGAGACACTACATCGGTTAGTTCCTTAATGAGCCGAAATTAATGAATTAATGGAAATGTGCACCTCAACAGTCAGACATGACATGCAGTAATGTAAGCTTGGTCTGTGGTAGACAAATAATACAGATAGTATGCAATTGTGTCTATTTCCATTTTGCATGGAATGCTAAGCTGACACTTAATTGTTGCCAGGACAAGAGGCTCATGTGGGTGTTAGTGAAAGACATGCATAGCAGCTTTTAACAGAAAAATATGGTGAGTCATCTGTGCTGCTTATGAGTCTGTGTGTGATTGTTTGAGGTCTGTCTGGTCCTCGCAGACTGTTGTTTCCCTCTTGTCTGATGTGAGCGCTGATGAGCACACAGCTGGATCTAATCTGCAGCATCTGTCTGCAAACATTGAGTTTGTTTGTGTTTGTGTTTGTAAGACCTGTGTGTGAGTCACAGTGAGTCATGAAGGAATCTTGATCTAACCTCTAATTTGCACACCACCTGCAGAGCTCATTCACACCTTATGCTCCATCTCAGAAGTACATTTCTGATAACAAATGCTTGTTGTCAAATGTGTAAAATCAGTCATCTTCCTTACACTGGCATAACTCAATGGCAGCTTTCTTGATGGATTGCTTTGTGTCACTAGTTCTGAACAGACAATTACCCACTATAATAGTTTGGTCACATGGGCTTAGAAGTGGGCCAGAAGGTTTCTAAGGAAAGCACTGTTCACATTGTAGTACAACTGTAGTAGCAGTATTCCCAGAGTCCCATTCATGCCCTGCTGCTCCCTCCTTCCCTCTCTCTCTCTCTCTCTCTGTGTGTGTGTTTGCTTCAGGATCTTCATGTGTCAGATAATTCTGACAGTACAGCCGACATGGAGCGCATGAGCAGGAATAAAGTGGAACATGAGCGTCAGACACATCAGGTCTTACAGGTGAGTTATTCACTCATTTCTTAGATCAGAGTCAAGGACCGTTTACAGCCGATTCAACTGGTATGCTAAATCATGTGAAACTGACTTACTTGCGATCAGTATCAGCTGTGAGTCAGTGTTACGCAACCTAAGTGAGAAGTGAACGATTTTTGTAAAAATTTAAGATTATTTCTATGATCTGTGTCTCTGATATGGAGTCTAATTTCTCTGTTCCTTGTTATTTTTTACAAGTCTGGTTTTGAATCAAATGCTGAATAATTAATTAAAATCATACCATGTTCAGTCTTCCAGCTGTAGACAGACAATTGGGTTGTACATGAGGTTATTTCCAAGATCAAAATCTGGATGTTTTCAGAACTGGCCTCTCCATCCCAGTGTTGGTTCATCAGATTAACATATTCTGTCTTTTCTCTGTTTTCCTAATTTGTGTATCTTATTCAGTTGTTAAAGTTCAAGTTCATAAACTGGACTTAGTGTTTGAGCATTTTAACATTTATCTTTTGCTGTTTAATTATTCCTTCATGGGTTTTCACTGATACCCAATTCACCTGGTGTTCAGACTCTGTAGTGCAACTTCACAGTCTTAGTGACTTAATGGTGTCAGGATGGTGGATTGACTTTGTTACCACTGATTATGTTTTGACAGAGCACTCCTTTAGACCTGATTGAAACAGGCAAGTCCCTGAAAGTCCAGGCAGAGCGCCCCCACCTGGTTAGTTTGGGAAGTGGACGCTTGAGCACTGCCATCACTTTGCTGCCACTACTGGAAGGTGAAGACCTTTGTGTGTGTGTGTGTGTGTGTGTGTGGGTGGGTTTGTTCAAATGTAAAATACATTGTGCTCATCACAGAGCAATAACTGAAAACGATATGTGTGTGCACACCAAAGTTATGCAGTACTTATTTAAAGATATTTTTTTGCTCTTGTTGAATGGACCCTTTCAAACCTCATTAATAGCTTGCTGAATAGCCTGATGCAGTCCATTACCATAATTAAGCTAATATGACCAGAAAAGATGACATAATCATACACTTAAACATTGTATAAGTCCAGACATCTCTGTACTGACTGTAGGATCTGTAATCCATGCTATTGTCAGTGAAGACACTGCCATAAGCAGATTTTTTGAGTCAGTTATTCTTTAATAAGTGAGAGGCACGACTTGTCTCGAGTGATGTAGTGACAAAAACTGATGACACATTACCTTCTAACCGTGTTGTTGTTTCTCATTATGTGCCTCAGTTGTGGCTGTTCCCTTGTCTGTGATTTTCTTCCACCATCTGCCTTCCACTGAGTCTAGACGCCGCAGAGAGGGTGTGAACGTAGCGCTCCAGAGAAAAGCCTTCTGGGATTTTCTTTGTGCTCCATCTTGTCTGGGCCATCACATAAGATTAAATAGCACATGTGTTTGTGTGGAGTTAAATCTTATGCACTCAGGCACTCATATAAATATAACTGATAATCAAATTACAACACATTAACTATTTAATGTGTTGTAATTTGGTGGTGGTTATGTTAATTCTCTTTGACAAGATGCCTTTCATCTGCCAGTGTATCTCTTGAGACTGACATCTTCTGTTCAGCATGAAATCACATGCTGACTTTGCTTGTGAATCTGCCCACATGGCCTTGACCTCTGAGATGACACCGGTCACCTCTGGCTTTGAACCACAACCTAAGAATACTTCACAGATATATCCTCTGGTCCACACGAATCTCCTGTAACTGAAGCTGAGGAAATGTTTGTCATTGCAGGGAGAACCACGCTGGGCAGCGAGGGGACAGATATTCCTCTGCAGGGCCACGGCATTGCAGCTAAGCACTGCTACATTGAAAACAAAGCAGGCAGCATCACCTTGTACCCATGTGGAAACCAGTGCTCTGTAGATGGGCTTCCCATCAGCAAACCATATCGCCTGACACAAGGTAGACCTGTCGCAGGATTAAATGACTGCTGTAATATTATTATTGGTTTTAACTGTCTCATTTTCTTCTTTGCAAATGATTATAAGTGAGAAGGACATTAATGCTTATACGTGACATGCAAGTGAGATTGACACTGCTGATCAGCCAGCTGGTTGGTCCACCATTTGTTGAGACATCACTGGGTCAAAATTCAAATGCGCCCGTCCATCACTTTAGTTTATTACTTAATACCTGCAAAACTAATTGACGCTGATGCTGACATTCCCATCAGCCTCAACTGTGTGTGATGTTTAGAGCTTGTTTGTGGTCAACATTGCACCTGTTTGGCGTCAGCATGATGTACACTGATTATCTGTGAAATCACACTGATGTATACTCAGCAGATTAAAATGCTAAATGTAGTGCAGTATTACATACACTTGCATAAACCAACTTTACACAAACAAAACAGTCAAAAGAGTCCCATGTTTTTCCACTAACACGCATACTTACCATAAAAAAGGCATAAGAGTCCCACCCCCTTCAGTCCCCTCTCCATGGGATCCCAGCCAGCAGCTACACCAGAATGTCATTTGAAGCCGGGTGATCAGCCGGTGTGTGTGTGTGGAGGCAGCAGCTGCTGAACAAGAATACTTCAGGCTTTGCCTCATTCAAGGGACGCGTCAAGAAATCCTGAATAATACAACTCTGGAAGGGAGGAAACTGCTTCATGTATATCATAAGGAACAATGCCACAGCCACATGGACCTTTGACTTGACTTTGAAGGATGAAGTAAATATTAAACCCCCTTTGGAATATCCATAACTGGAAACATAAATTCAGCGTGTGACTCTCAGGGAACATATCAGGAATTCTCAAAAGCCACCGGAAATGCAGGGAAAGAACAACGAGTTGATTTCATTTACTGGTTAATTACATGTGAGTTAGTCAGTTCATTTATGTCAGTCAATACACTCCCTACTGTTTAGGAGACTGAGTACTGCCACGACACATATAACCACGAGTAGGTTTGTTTAGCTCTTTGCCACATCTGTTTCACACTTTACAATTCCTGTTTCTTCTCTCGTGATTGACTACTGCTTGCTGTCAGTCTTCACATTATTTTATTCATTTAACTACATGCCACAAGCTGAAATGTGGTTTACTTTCAATGTTAAGATAAATCTCACAAAACAATTGTTTGATAGACGTTAAGAATTTAATGCAGTTCACCAGGATGGCTTTGCAAATTGTTTGCAAAGACACGGCACATGTAATATAGCCTGTGCAATCTAGTAACTGCAGCCATTATAGACCTGTTAGGTAAGCCACTGAAAAAGTGATTTTGTGTCACATTTTAACTAGAATTAGTTGAATGGTTTACAGTTAGTAATGCTTAAATTTGAACAAAGCAAAACAACACTGAATCAGCAATAATTTATGGTTGGTCCACGGTCTTCTCTCCTGGCAGGGTGCATGCTGTGTTTTGGCCAGTCTGCCTTTTTCCGCTTCAACCATCCTGAGGAGGCCCTGCGGATGAAGAGCATGCTGCCTGGAGGAGCAAACACCACAAGAACTCAACATCCAACAGGTAAAGATCCTGCTTTGATAATTCTGCAACACCCCAGATTGTAGTGAAAAACACACAGTTCATGCTCATACTCACTGCATACAGAAATAAGCTGGTCAGTGACAACTGTGTATATGAAGGCTGTACAGTTTCCTCGAGTGTTGTGGACAGAGCAAATGCTTTTGCTGATGACATTTAGTCACAGTCACAGTAAAGTTTGACTGAAATACTGGCCAACATCCTTGACTGGATGCAGAAATAGCTTGTATAGGACTAATTATCTGTGGCCTACATTGTGATCTGGTTCATTTAAATCTGTGGTTTTTGCTCAAGGTGTGACCCCATTGTGATAGAGCATTGTTGTAACATTTTCTTTTCACAGTTACAGTGAGATAATGTTATTTTATCCCTGCCCATTGCTTGCTGTGACTGTTGCCTTTTGATGTTCATGATATTTTGAATCCATTCTCCTCTGACCTTACTGGTTTGGCTGTCTGTGCCTGAACAGTACAGTGAGAGCCACCACACCCTACCCAGTGTGTATGGCCCACTCTTTCCTGACCAGGCCCTGATTTCATCAGCTCTGAATGAGGTACGCGACAGCAGCTTTTATATTTAGCAGCTCCAGATCCCTGGAGGATTACAACAGAACAGAGGAGCAAAACATCCCTCATACAGGAGAACATGGGCCCCAAGACATGTTTCACTATTTAAAGTGAGCCACAGAGACACTGTGTGTGAATATGCTGTCAAAAACATGTTCAAGCGTGTGTATTTTTCTTTTTATGGGTCTACAGCACTGACCTGAGGTGTGGTGGTGGACAAAGATGACAAAGATGACACAGGACAGATCCCTCCCACTGTGTTTGTTTGTGTGTGTTTTTGCAACTGTCTTTTCAAGTGTCGACGTCCTTAATTCAGCAGGAATGCTCATGCCCAAGTGTTTCTGTCTTCCTTTGCAGACTCCTACAGAGCCCAGAACGGGAACCATCAGTCCCTTTCGAGAAATGGCAAAACCAAAATCAACAACATAGAAATCTCATCATCCTCAGTATCTGGTAAACAGCTTATTCATCAGCCCGCTCATCCAAACATGCTCAATGGAAAAAACGGCTCCATGACACAGGACTCTATTTACGAAAACAGCAGCAGCTTTCTAGGCAAGAGCCTCGGTAGCAAAACCCCTCCAGTACCTGCCAGGTCCACTCATACCAACCGCTCTCCTATTCCCCATCCACGGACGTCACTCTCTGTGGCCTCAAGCAGTTCTAGTGGTGGTCAGACAGCCAAGGAGAGCCCGAGGCTTCCTAGGAACAGAAGAGCAGAGCCCACGTCAGGCCTCACACTGCCTAGCGGGGGGTCGGGACAGGGCACAGAAAACTCTAACCTAAGCCGCAAACAATCCCCCATCAAATTTTCCCCGACAGCTCCATCTAGCCCTCGAGTGAGAGGTTCTTCCCTACAGAAGAGATCCCCCAGTCCTTTGAGAAATCAGCCCCTGTCTCATGGAGATGTCCCTCAAAGGATCAGGACTCCAGAGCCAATAGGTTCCAACAGAGAACCTCCTAATCTCAGCTCTTACGCCTCCAACAAAGGGACTCCAGGATCACACTGCTTGGCTTTCTCTCTCAACTCACAGGGCCTCACTGTTAAACCTGTCCCCAACAGCCCCCAGCGCCCCCACAAGCTCATAGCTCCTTCAAAAGCAGAAGCCATAAGGGCACAGTCTGCCCAAAGTCCGTCATCAGTCTCTGAGGTGGAGAAGGATCTTGGAGGTAGGCAGTTAAGGCCTGGCCCTGGTTGTTCCATCATGCCAGGTCTGGATTCTCTATCTGGGTTGTCTCCTCCTGCTAGCCCTCATAGCCAAAAAAAGCCCAACTGCATGACAGTGTCAGGATCTTCCAGCAAGGAACAGAGTCTTACAAAACCATATACTCGGGAACGCAAAAACAGCATCTCCGAGATCAGTGACAACGAGAATGATTTGCTGGAATACCACCGCTGGCAGAGAGAGGAGAGGCTGCGTGAACAGGAAATGGAGAAACTGGTAAGTGATCAGCACTCAAGATATAATTTCACAATAGATACGGCAGGAGAAAATTCAGTATCATAGGTTCACACCAAATAAGGATGATGATGTGAACTTCACTCAAGAACTCGTAAAGAAAACATTTGTCCTTTACGGCTTTTTGTTTAGTCTATGTCCTGTGTAAGGGTGGGATCTGTATATATCTGCAATAATCAGTATACACTAAGTCAAGTTAACCATCTCTTGGTTGGGGCTCCATAATTAATGGACAGGCATGAGATTATCAAACTTGGCAAGACAAATGCTATAGAGTCGATGAACACCATGATTTTAAAGAACATGAAGTGGAGAATGTTAGCATGGCAGACATCGTGTCTGCATTCAGATATCTTGTCTAAATCTCTTGGCATACAGCCACCAGCTCATCTCCCCAGAGCATTACTGGCATCGTCAGCCCACGTGGCCTGAGTAACACGGGGTGAACATTCTTCCACCGGTCTTAAGGTCCAGAGTGGAAGGCGTGGCTGGTTACTGCTCATGACTATATTTATCAAAAGGACGAGTGGCTTTTACTTTCAAAGCTGCTTCTGCTTTCTTATTTGTACCAGCGCTAGATCATAGACTGCATACTTGTTATCCATCCTCAGTCCACACCCATTAGCCCTCCCCTTGACCGCCATTCTTCAGCCCCCACCGTAGGTTGCCTCTGACAGCTGAAGGGATGATAAGAAGAGGAGGGGGTGGGGTAATTCCTGACCGTCTACAGACTATTTCAGGAACCAAAAGGTTTCTGGTAACAAATAAGAGAGTTACTGACAACGTGCATGCAAGTGGGAATAGTTTGACTGCTGAGGATACAGTATGTTCATGTTGCATGTTTGTGTAGGCAGTGTAAGTCATTAACCCTGCAGATAATGGTCCAAGGATGTGTTGAGTGTTTTTGCTTGTGATCAGTATCACAAAGAAAATGATTTAACATTTAGGTTTAATTTTTTTTCTGTAAAACATAGCAATGTTGTGCTATGTTGTTGGCACTTGGAAAATACAGAATGATGATAATACAGTTTAGCTAATATGTTTAAGCAGTAAAATACACATAGGACACACACACACACACACACGCATGACATAGATAACCAACAGGTGAAAAACCTCAGTAAACACATTGGCATCCACATTAGTTTGACATCTGTTTCACATTTGACTTTTTATTCTTCTCGTCTTTCTCTCAGCAAGATATATGAAGCATATTTTCCAAAATGTAGAACTATTACCATACAATGTAAGGGGTCCTGGATTAGTAGTCTTGAAACTCCATCATATGACAGCACCTCTATACTTCCTGTTATTTCTGCTACAGTTATGTTTAAAAGATGCATATTCCCACACAAGGTAGTTTTAATGACAAAGCAGCTGGCATCTGGTGAGCTATGTTTGAGGTCCTGGACTAGCTCAACTTGCCGTTACAGCAGCCTTGAAAGAAGCTCACAAAAGTGATAAATTGTGGACATACAGATGAGAGACAAAGAGAGGATTTCCTGTCACTGAAATGAATGCCCTACATGTGGCACAGCGCTCGCTTGGCACAGTTGGCACAACTATGCAGGACTTTTTTCTTTTATCTCACTTCACTGAACCCACCTGGATGTTTCTGCACTTTAAAAACCCAGGACAAACTTTATCGCTCAGGAAAAATAAAGGGCAGAGCAAGAGAGGAAGAAGTAATAGAAAAGTTATTTTTAGCGTCAGTTTCACTGGGAAAAGGCCAAACTACTTTTTTGCAACCGAGTATGGATGGTTTTGTAGGGATTTGGGTTAATTTAGAAGATTTCTATGGAGTTACATGAAAAAAAATTGTAATTAAACTGCCACATTTCAGAAATAATGAGATAGAGGAGTTTAATTTGGTATTACAGTATGTTGATTCTCCAGGTGGCTCAGTTAAATATGGTTCACAAAGGGACATTCCTCATTTTCATGAAGGATTGAATTGTGCAGCTGTAAACAACTGCCTATAAATTACAGTTACAGTCAATGCTCATGATAGAATTACTGTATAATTTAAATACAAGGCAAACGTAGACTGGTGATTGTAGAAACAACAATACCGCAGCGAGAAACACACAGGGTACAATTGTTCTTGGCCTTGCCAGACTCCTACTTAATGTTCCATATTCTGCACTTTTATCTGGGCAGATTAAAGCAAGCCTCCCAGATTTGGAGTGATGGGACACAACAGACTGGCCACAAACTAGAAGCAAGTGTTGTATCAAAAAATACAGGACACGATAAAGAAAATTAAAGAAGAAGAACGAATGAATCTGAAAAAGAGCAACGTTTAAAGCCGACCGTAGACAGTAGTAGTCAGCAAATAAATCTCGTCTTATGTCTCTCATTTACAGTTATCATAGTCTGTCAGATTCTGTTTTTGTAAACAGCTCTATCTCTGACGGGTTTTACTATGAACCCCCCTCCTGAGAGACAAACTACATCAGCTTCTGCCTTCCTGCTATCAGGTTACAGTTGTCTCATGCCAGTGCCTGGCTGAAGGACAGCTGCCTAAGTGGGACAATGTCACACAAGGACACTTGAAGCCGATCTGCAATACGATCTATAATGTAGAACAATGTGTTTACATGTCACGTCTCTGCTATAGGAGCGCCAGAGGCTGGAGACCATCCTCAACCTTTGTGCAGAGTATAATGATGAGGACAGCGCCGTGGATCTGGCTGAAGTGGTGAGGAGTGGGCTGATAGGGGGCCCTACGGGATCCTACTTGGACACAGGAGGGGGGATGTCTCTTCAGGGACTAGACAGACCCCAGAGGGCCAAAGAGAATGATGAGGAAACCCAGAGAGAGGAGTCCAGTAGCACAGAGAGCACACATCAAGAGGTAATAAACACTTCATGTTGTCTGTGTTTTCCTCAGATTATGAACCTTTTCAGAAAGTGCTTTCATCTGCCCTCAGTGTGATGAGCCGTTAGCCGGTCAGGAGCAGGTTTACCTGGAGGAGGAGAGGAGCAGAATCTTGGCCAGGGTTGATGACTTGAAGCAAAGAGTTAGTGAACTGGAGCTGCAGCTACAAGAGACCAAACAGGAGGTCAACACACACACCAGCAGATAGTGTTGATGAAATATGATATTTTAGCTTGTGTGTTCTCTCTGTGGTTAACAGACTCTGACTCCATATTTGTCTCCAGGTGGAGATGGAGCAGGCTCTGCTGCAGGCGGAGAGACAAGCAGAGCAGGAACAGGTGGAGGCTGAAAATGAAATCATCTCCCAGCTGCAGCTCAAACTCAGCCAGCTGGACAAGGCCACCCAGAAAGAGAAAGACAAGGTGAGCGCTCAGGACAAAACCATGTGAAGCAGCAAATGCTGTCAGTTTGTTCAGAGCTACTGCACGTGAAGGTTGGACATGTTCCCACATATAAAAGCTCACTCTTCAACAGTTTAGATGTACAGTATCTGTAGAGCCTGGACTGACTTGCACTGCTCATGTATTAGCTGTTTGTTCTTAAACTCAAAGCACAAACTGTCTTCACACTGAAATTTCCATCAGCTCTTGTGTTTAAAAAGACAAAAACACCTTTTAGCTGGATGTGACCAGCACTAAAACGTTGAGTCAGATATGCATATACACCACCTTTAGATTTTTCGACGAAATGTGTCCCACACCTAACTCTGCTGCCAACCTAACCTCTGCTTCACTTCTCTAATACTTTAACTGCATCAGCCTTTTAGCTATAAAGCTTTGGTTGCATGGATTTGAGTTGTCTGTGATTTTTTTGTTTTGTTTTTGTTTCTCCATGGGTTGGTGTGTGTGTGTGTGTGTGTGTGTGTGTGTGTGTGTGCGTGTGCGCGCATGAACGTGTACCCAATTGTGCGTACATGTGTGTGTTTTTATGTGTTTTTAGGGGAGGGCTAATGTGTCGGCTGAGCGGAAGGTCCTGGAAAAGCAGAGGAATGAGTACAATGAGCTGAAGAGGCAGTTTGATAAGTGCCCCTTGTCTCTAAGGGAACAGTTACAGGAGCAGCTCAGCAGGGTCAGTGTTCTCACGCAGCCCACTGGCTGGCAACAGTGAGTTATAACAAATACCACAGTACTGTATGATCTGCAAAGAAACGGCTGCGAGCGTGACCCTGAATCTGTTTTGAGCCACTCATAGATCTGCAGACTGCGCATTTCCTCTTTTTCTGCTGTCGCCCTTCATTATCTAAACATAAGATATATTGTGTCAGTGCCATTTGTAAGTGTGACTAAACAGTCACCAAGGCTTCTGCTGCTCCAGCAGCAATTTTTAAACTGCTGCTTAATCTCTGCTATTCCCTCATTCTGGATGCCTGAAATGGCAAATGCAAATAGTAATAATAAATAATGACATTAACAGCTTTGCTCTAAAATTTGCATGCCTTTTACCACAAATAACTAAATGTACACCCACACAGTTAATGTTTATAGGCAGAGCACTGTCAGTTTTGACTGTATGATATTTTGGCTATTTCATCAGGGACATTAAAGGATAAGGCTGGTGTTTGAGTTTGAGTCTTATTTTGAACAAAGTTATAAATAAAACAAAGTTATATAATAAAACCACCAAAGCCAACAATGTCTCTCACCTCTCCAGCCCCATCTGTGGAAGCATCATTTGTAACCAAAAAGGGAAATCTTCAAATTTAGGTCACAATTGCACAATTGTTTTTAGTAAATGTTACTCAGAGTAAACAGTGCATTTGTGTGGGGACTATTTTCAAGCCCTGGGGAGTATTTATAACAGCTGTTCCTGTGTTCATCATAAGGAAGAACGTGTCATTTGAGGGAACAAATATATCAAGTTTTGGTGTTTACATGGGATTTTGTTAATAACAGGAGAAATATCAAATACAGTCAAATACTTTACCTCTTACCACCACAATAACCTGCATGTATATCTGTCTGCGGACAGAAAACTGAAGCTCTGGAAGTTGGGACCAAGCAGTTTGAGGAGCTGGAGTTTTGCCAGCTGGAGGAGGAGAGCAGTCTGGAGGAGAAGAAGGAGACTCAGAGCTCGCAGCTTTTCCAAGAACAAGCCGAATATCACTGCAGAGTGGCAAAGAGGAAGGTGTGCATGCGTGTATAACAGAAAACGCATATATTTGTGTGTGTGTGTGTGTGTGAAAAATATGATGGATGACAGGAGATCATGTGCCAGCATGACATGACTAAATTGTGCATGTTGATTTGCAGGAGAAGATGGGTGCTCTGGAAGCTCAGGTGAAGCAGTTGGGTTTACAGGCAGCTCGAGACTGTGAGAAGATGGCTAAAGACAGGACACTGACTCTGCAGCTGGTGCACGAGGTCTGTCTTTAGCTGTTAGTAACTGCCTATACAGGAGGCATGTGTTTAATTAAGTGATGCATGGCATGCCCGTGGTTATGACAAGTATGTGTATGTTGGTTCTGCCTTTAAGGAGTTAGAAAGGTTGTGTGCCCTGGAGAAGAGGTACCTCACTGTGACTGGAGGGAGGAACTTCCCAAAGCCCGACAGCAGCATGAAAGAGGTGAGGAGGATGAGACGTGGTGTCACAACCTGAGGAATAGTGAAAACTTCCTTCCAAGCAGATTTTTTTTAACTTAGATGAACTTTTTGAACAGGATTTTCTTCATATCAGTGAACCTGACCTTGTTTATGAGGACGGTCCTCCTCATAGCCCCTGTCTCTCCTCTGCCTCCTTCTCCTCCTCTCACTTGCCCTCCCCTGAACTCCTTCCTGTTAGGCTACAAGAGGTAAATCTCAATGAAATCCTTTTTCTAACAAAACCTAATGAATCCTTAATGCCTGTGGTGAAGTTCCTACAATAAGAAATCTGGGGAATGATGGCGTGTTAGCAAATACTGACAAACATGAGCAAGTTTGCAGCGTGTATGTTGGTAGGTCACGTTTTTGCCTTTCTGTAGATATGTTTGTTTGAGGTTTGTACATTCCCCAGATTTTATAGTTATACTATCTATATCTGTAGCATTTGTGGAGAATTGTCCATAATCCGATGAAAAAAAATACACAGAAGACAACCTGCGGGGTGTTTAAACCACAAAGAGACTGTAATCCATACCAGTTTCAAAACATAGATCCAGTGTGTTGTGTTGCCCACATGTTTGCTTTGGGCATCCTTGCATGACTTTTGTAAGTGTTGACTATTGCAATCTTCAGCTTCCTTATCCCTGTGTTTGGCTGTTGATGTAGGAGTACCTCAGGCTCTCTGATGTCTATAAGATGTATGGAAATGCTTCCATGCAGCCTCGCTCTTCTTCCCCTGCTGCTCTCCACTGCCTCTCCCTCGCTGTAGCTCCAACTCTGCCGTGTGAGGTAGACACCCTGCCTGCTCTCTGCCATACTCTCTCATATGTTTCTCTGACGGCTTCTTAACTTCCTTCTCCACTTTATTCTCTCTCCCTGTCCTGTAAATGTCTCTGTGTGTCTTGTTTACCTGTGTATCCGTGTGAAGGAGTACATCACAGTCAGTCAGTTAAGCCAGATCTTTGGGATGCAGAGAATTGATCGCTCCTCTTCCGCCTCTATTCCATCATTCCAACTCTCCTCCTCCTCCCAATCCACCTTGTCATGCCACACTACAGCATGTGGTCCTTCCACCTTTCTCTCTGCACAGGTTTGTTGTTGTTCCCTAATTGGCAGAGTCCCATTTTGGTAACTGACAACACCATTTCAGTGTTTTGTTCTACTGGAAAACTGTGATTTCCAAAGCAGCTTGATTTTGCTACGAGAATGTATTTCTGCTTGTGGCTTCTGTCACTGATGCTGGTGCTGTACTGGCTCCCTCTCCTTTGGCTGGATGCTTTTCATCACCTCAGAGTCAGCCTGAGCTGCGCAGGAATGCAATGCCGCCTATTAACCTTGAGCGCTGGTACCAGGACATCATGGCTGCCGGAGAGCCTGAGTCATGTCCACCACCACTGCCTGCAAAGTCTTTTTCCACACGCCGACAGGGGCAGGTAAATTCTCAGTTCTTTCTCCCTCGCTGCTTTGTGTTATGTTGAATTCAGTATCTTGCTTGCTAAAGGGCACTTTAAGCAGGCCAGATGTACTGCCAACACACTGTCTCAGTCTCAAACTGCAGAATCTCTATATGACCCTCTCAAAAGCCACTCAACTATCCATATTCCTATGACTAGGAGTCCCTCTAGTGGACAAAAGGTGGGATAGTCTGTGAAACCTTTCCTGCTGCCAACCATTTGTAATAAACCGGAGAGTCAGACTGAGATAAGACTATATACATATGGAGCTTTGGGATCATATTTAAATAAAAATATAGCTTCAAAGGCATCATAATCTAGTTCATTTGTTCAGATGAGTTAGTTTTCAATAGTCAGACTTTATGTACTTCTGAGTGTGCAGAGGTGGAAGAAAAACTTATGACTTTCTCTTGAGTAAAAGCACTAAAGTTTTAACATGAAAATGTACTAAAGTAAAAGTACTCATTTTGTATCTGGTAAAGCTGGAGCTAAATGTAGTTACTTTGTTTTGTGAATTTCCCCCAGGGATCAATAAAGTTGGGCGGCACGGTGGTGCAGTGGTTAGCACTGTCGCCTCATAGCAAGAGGGTTCCAGGTTCGAATCCCGGTCTGGGCCCTTCTATGTGGAGTTTGCATGTTCTCCCTGTGCCTGCGTGGGTTTTCTCCGGGTACTCCGGCTTCCTCCCACAATACCAAAAACATGCACATTAGATTAATTGGCTACTCTAAATTGCCCCTAGGTGTGAGTGTGAGAGTGTGTGGTTGTCTGTCTTTGTGTGTTGGCCCTGCAATTGACTGGCGACCAGTCCAGGCTGTACCCCGCCTCTCGCCCGTAGTCAGCTGGGATAGGCTCCAGCTCCCCCGCGACCCTGACGGATAAGCGGTATAGAAAATGGATGGATGGATGGATCAATAAAGTCATATAAGTCATTTAGTGATTTTATTTTGTACTATTAATCTGAATTTGCAAAATAGCAAGTAACTAATATTATAAAATAAATGTAGTGGAGTAAAGGTCTAAATGAGCCGAAAATGGAAAGGACCTCAAAACTACTTCTTCATCTTCCCTACACAGGAAGAAAAGAGTGTAGAAGAGAGGAACGTGATGAATTAATGATCTGATCCTTCTTCTCTCAGCTATTGAAATCCAAATCAGATGGTGAAGTTGGACTGGCAGCATCATGCAGCACTGCAGCCATGACACCTTCTAGTGGTGTTGCTCATGACAAAAATGCATCCACCAAGGTGAGCATATCTCTCACTATCTATCTATCTATCTATCTATCTATCTATCTATCTATCTATCTATGTAAACACATGTGTGTGTGTGATACTTATTATGTACTTTTCAGGGGTTACAGTTAATGCTGAGGGAGATGTCAAACCCATTAGACATGGACTCCAGGAGGCAGTTGGCCCTGCAGAGTAAAGGTACTGGAGTCACATCTCACATGCTGAACATACTGGTGGCAGGCATTCCCAACTTTTAAACAGATCAAAGTCTACAAAGGAGAGATGTGGTCACATATTGTGGAGCATGGGGGAAGACTACAGACTCTTTAAAGTCTATGGGTCAGCTCTGTTTTGGTGATCTGATCTAATTCAAATCAACTCGTAGCAATGACCTGGCACTATCAATAGAGGGCACTGTAAGCCTGTGACAGCTGTCTCTGCTCGCTGTCTGACTGCACAGATCTGTCTCCCACCATCCATCACTCCATCCTGCACCATCAGTCGCCACCGAGTGGCAGCCAAGCGTACGACACCCTCAGCCTGGAGAGCTCAGACAGCATGGAGACCAGTGTCTCCACCGGCAACTCCGCCTGTACCCCAGAAAGGTGAGAGACTAGCGCTGTTTCCATGGGAACACTCAAGTCTGCCCCGTCTCTCAGGAGAGGGGTCACTAGACTCTGTTCAGTTTACTGCTCTTCATGAAGCCTTTGTCTTCATATCCTGTTTTCAGTGTTTGGTTTCCAAGCGTCTGTTGGTTTATCACACGCTCCTTTCCTCTGTGTGTTGTAGCGCCTGTGGGTTAGAGGCCCAGAGGATAGAAGAGATGGAGAAGATGCTGAAGGAGGCGCAGCAGGAGAAAGCCAGGCTGATTGAGACCCGAGTGAGTTCCCAGGTTTAGCGCTGCAGAGTTTTGACTTTACTGGACGTCAGTTATCACCACTTATCCCATCACTTCATTTACGGTTTCAAGTAAAGTCAATTATTGAAAACAGTTGAGTGCCCGAAAATTATAATAACTACATTAATCATAATCAACTAATTATTCCACCAGTTTTCAAGCAAACATGACAAAAAAAAATCACATTTGAAATGAGTTGGTTTCTGTGTCATGACATTGAGCTGAATATCTTTGGGCTTGTTGGCTGAATAAAACAAGCACGAAGAGAATACTTAGCATATTGATCAATAATGAAAACAATGATCACTTACATTCATAGTTTCAAGTGGAAGACCAGAAGGTATCTGGAATAACGAATGCTGTTGTTAGAACTGGGCAATATGGATAAATTCACACAATATAATTTTGTTATGATATGACTAATGTATGAAAATCACATACAATCCTGATTCCAAAATAGATAGGAACTGTGTAAAATGTAAATAATAATAAAAAAAATCTCAAATGAGCTGTGTTTACCAACGGCAGTGTTCCAAAGTGTTCCTGAACCCTTATAATAACCTTCCCATGAAGTACAATCACATATTTGTCAAAGCGGTGAAACTCGCCCCATCCTCGCCTGTGAACGACTGAAGCTTTCGAGGACGTCCCTTTCATACGCAGCCATGATCCCATCACCTGTTACCGATGACCCTGTTTTCCTATTGAATGTTCCAAATGTGTATTTAGAGCAGTACACAACTTTTCCAGTCTTTTGCTGTCCCTGTCAACTTTTTGGAAATGTGTTGCTTTCAGGAAATTCAGGACAAACATATATTTAAGCAAATCAATGAAGTTGATGAGGTAAATAATTAAATATATTGTCTTTGTACAGCTTTTAATGGAGTATATGTCTAACAGATTTATCACTTTTTTTTGGAATCGAGGTTGTATGAAATAATCACAGTCGATGCTCAGTGCAATAGACATTCAAAAGTTACAGTGCTATACATTTCATCAGAAAAAAACTTAACAAATGCAATAATAATAAAAAAAAAATCAGTCTTTAATTTGCACCACACATTTTGTAAAGCAGTAATGATATGATTACATACAGCTTCCACTGAACGTTGATGAACGGTAGCTTTGAAATATCACAGTATGTCATTCTCAAAGTGATCACTCAGCTCAGAGGTGGTGAAATGAACTTTGTTTACCTTTGTATCATTTCTACATGCTGAAACAAAGTAGACCTGTATGTAAGTATCTGAAAGCTGCAAAGGATCATTTTACATCAGCAAAGCTTGCCCTTCTATATACAGACTTAAGGGATATATTTTACAAAACCCTGGATTGGGACTTGAATTCTCCTGTGCCTCTTCTGACAGTCGTTCACTTTGTATTGCAATATTTGCCTAAAATTTACATATTGTCCCCGTCTCACTTTTTCCCCCTGTCTTATTTTTTTTTCCTCTCTTCTCTCCATCTGTTCCTCTGTCTCCTCTCCCGACGCTCCCAGGAGAGGGAGGTGCAGGCTCGGCGGCAGATGTTGGAGGAGGAGCGGAGGAGGCGAGAGGAGGCCGAGAGGAGGCTTCAGGATGAGACGGCCCACAGGCAGAGGCTGGTGGAGGAGGAGGTGAAGATGAGAGAGAAACACTTCTCCCAGGTCAGTGGAGCAGCGGGAGGAGACGGGCGGCGGGAAGAAGAGAGAGGAGGAGGGAGGAGGGAGGAGGGGACGGGAGACTTGGGGGAGAGGATGAGAGGCGAGACACTAAAGAGAGGCTGGGTATATGGGAAGATCAAAGATTGCCAGGAAAGGGAGAGAAAGGGGAGACAACAGATAGGAGAGTGGAGAGGGTGAGAGGAAGAACAGAGAGAAAATGGATGGGGGGGTTGTACAAAATATATAATGTACACATAATTAAAGCTTTAATCTTGACTGAGTGTATTTAATTAGTAGTTCTCTGTGGTATGAGCACTGCAAGCAAACAAACACCATCAAATATCAAATAACAGACACACCTTGTTCCACTTATCTTCAGAGTTGTCTTTGTTCTTGAGTCCGACATAAGCTGTTGTAGTCAATATTTTTTAATGAACCTAATGTACAATTTTTAACCCAACTCATTTCCCCACAGCTCAAAAGAGCCTGCTAGTGTCTTTTAGCTCATCGTTTTGGTTTTACTGATGCAGTTTTACTGTTTTGGTTTGCTCTCGTTAGCGTCATTTTCAGCTTCCGCATTCAAAACCCAACACACACTGCCTGCTCAGCACCAAACTGCAGACAAAGCTGGCGACCATAACTCCAAATGACAGCATGTGTTGCTTTGTGACAAATGTTTGCATGCTTGTCTCCACTGCTCCCAGGTAGCCAAACACACAAAAATGATTGCAGGTTTAAGTCACAAAAATTCAGAATTGAGATCTGATTTGACTTGAGATTTGAAATCAGAAGTCTCATGTTTTAAAACATAAATTAAAATACGTCAGACAGGTCTTGTATATCCTCACATGTTAATTTTTTATACGGGCTACAGGTATAAAACACAAAACTGCAGTCTGAAACATCTGAATCTTAACTTGGCCCAGAAAACTTAAAACAGCCCTTCTGTTTCCCCCCACGTCTTTCTCACTGCACTTGGTTAGCGGCATTGAAGCTGTATGAAACTGTTTCTTCACAGGCCCGTCCAATGACGCGCTATCTGCCGAACCGTAAAGAGGAGTTTGACTTGCGTGCCCACGTGGAGTCGTCTGGACACAGCATAGACACCTGCCCCTATGTCATCCTCACTGAAAAGATGTGCAAGGGACACCTGGTAAAGATGGGTGGCAAAATCAAATCGTGGAAGAAACGCTGGTTCGTTTTTGACCGTCTCAAGAGGAACTTCTCTTACTACGTGGGTGAGGATACAGCGACATTTCATGCATGATACGAAGGATTATTGGTTCATCTGCTGCCTGAGCTTTCACTACTCAGAAAGTCTTACTGATTTTCCAGAGAGACCAGAAGATAAATCACAAGTTTGCATGATGATTCAGTCACACACAGACACAAATTAAAACAATCCTCAGTTGTTTGAACTGAAAAATCTTGTGGACTTCAGTTTATATGTAATGTAAAAATACATTCTGAGGTGAGTGCCTGGTTCGGAAAACATTAATTAAAGTTCAACATTTGCAAATTTATTACCAAGACAAGTGAAGAAGGCAGGTGCTCACTCAGTTTCACATGCAACAAGGCCAGGGATCCTCAAGGTGCTCTCGAACGTGAATAAACTGATCACAGAAAAAAAAATGTTCTTCAGAGCAATGAGAAGAATTGTGTGATCCTTCATTGATTAAAATGCAGAAGAGTTTACAGGTTCTCCATCAAGGCAATCACAGTAAACTCACATATTTAAACCTGGTGCTCTAAATAGACGGACAAATACAGACAACAGATATCACAATGACGTTAGACTGAAAGATCGACTGAAAGATCCCTCAAAGTCCCGTCTATGTGTGCCATTAAAAAAGGTTATGTTTATAAATCGGGTTCATAAACTGTTTCCTCATTCATAGCCAGATAAGGCCTCCATTACTCACCTTCTCTCTCATCTTTCAGTCGTACTTGGTATGTCCACTATAAAAACATTTACTGTGACCGGTGAGGCGATACACTACACATGTGGTGTTTAACCAGATGTCTTTCTAGTAGGTTTGGAGCAGCTGACTGCGCTCTGTGGACTTGGCTTTCTTTAGAGCCACAAACACTACATCTCAAAGTCCATTTCAAAATTTGTTAATTTGTAAATAGAGAGCAACTTAAGTAGTAAAACTTTTCTTATGCCTAAGAAGTCTCAAGTTACAGCTTGTGTTATGTCTACTCAATGGCTGGACTTCACAGGATGAAGGACTAATAGCAGTACTAACCTTTTGGATTCACTATAAAGGATCCTGTTGGGTTCAAGTTCTCCTTGTCCAATTTAAGTCTCAAACTTCATGAGCTTCAGATTAAATGAAGCCAATGTGCTGTCATAAGAATCTGCTCGTATATTAATTCAGAAGTTATAAAAGTTGATGTACACCAGGCTTAGACCTGATTTATTCAGCCCAGCCGACAGCAGTGCTGAAGTTGTTCTGAAGAGTGCACCCCTCGCTCTCTTTGTTGTGTTTTTCAGTAAAACTCGACTTTTGTCCAAGCCAGCATCATTCATCTGGAACCAACAAAGGGGCTAACAAATTAAAGCTGCGCTAAGTGTGATTTTCCGCCTTGTGCTTGTGTGTTAGAGCCAAAGTCAGTTCATAATTCACGTCTATCAGACTGTCCCCTGACTTTGAAACCAGAACAGTTTTCTGAATAATAGAGTGTGTTTTTGGGACATTATTTTACAATCAAGTTCAAAATAGAATCCAAGGATATTTTCATTACTGTCGCCTCTGTTCTCTTTGCTCTTCTCTCTCCACTCACTTGCCTAGCCTTTTCACCCTCTTACTCCTGACGAAGATGATGATGATGATGGTGATGAAATAAGATGCAATACTTTCTCAAGATGTGTTTTTCTCGGGGAGGAGGCTAGCTCCTGGCTTGTTCGTGACTAATAAAACGAAACTCACATTTCAAAAACATTTATCTCATTACTAAGCAGATTTGACTTATGGAAAAAGAAAAGCAAGAGAAAGTGTCAGACGTATTTTAAAGACCTTTAATTGTTGCTGGATGTTTGTTTCTTAGCCGGGCGCTCCAGCGTAATCACTTCAAACTGATTTTATTTGAAGACAACTAATCTTAGTTGTGAGAAAAGTCTCCTCTACACTTAAACGCCTGTAGTTTAGCCCCAAAGAAACCCGTCAGTCCAACCACTGTGTCCGCTGAGCTTCATCCACAGGTTTCCCTAACTACCAAGCACCTCAGTGGGGAGTGACTTTAAAAGGCTTAAGGATACTCTGTGAATAGAGAAGAGCAATCGAAAAGACCGGACAGAAGGTCTGACCTGCCTGAGGGGAAATGTAGACCTGAAAGCTCAAATCTCATACACAAAATAGAGGCATTTCTTTTTAAGATTTACAGCAGATCTCAAGAAGTGAACCTCGCTGGCAGGGAAAAGACTAAAAAACCACAGAGGCAAAGTACAACTGAAGAAAACAAGTCAAATTAATAGGGTGCTAAAGACTTCAGGCATAGCTCGAAATAGACTTGCACTTTTAATTAACTTTTCCTCTGACACAGTGCTGCTCATACCTATTCATGGGTTATGTGTTGCTGGGAAAAAGAGTTAACACCTTTCTTCTTGTTTTTGTGTCTGTTCTCTCCATCTGTATTTAAGTTCATATTTTTTACTTCCTCTACAAACTTATTTTTATGACAGGATCTGATCTTTTGTGCAAACTACCAAGATTAAGAATAGTTTTAATTAATATAAAAAATATAACAAATTCTAAGTAAGCTAATTACGTTATAACTAACAATCCACTCAAGTATATCTGATATTCACCGCTGAATTGTTTTCATTCAAGTTGTCCCTCATAGAAGAGGCAGACCACAGTTTGTCTCAAAGTATTTGGCTCAAGAAGGACATTTAAGACAAATGATGGTGAATCACATATTTTCATTAGAATATAAAATGAATCTTTGATGGTTTTGAAGCGGTGCTAGTAAAATTAATTTGCAATTTGTGACATCATTTTGGCCAAGCTTCCTGAGGAAAAGTATATTTTGTCTGCGTGGTTTGTTTACAAGTCAAGTCTCAGGTCCTTTGAATGTACAACTTTTACTTTGCCTGATCCTTCGTCCACATGGATTTCTGCTCAGACTCAATAACTGACTAGTTATGGGTTTTACATTTTCTGTGTTTCACAAAAAAATATTCTTATATCGTTTTCGGCAATATTTATTTCTAATATTTCTATATTTTAGGAGTATAAAGACATTTGCTTTCACTGTTTATTTTGATGTTTCAAATTCATCTCTGTTTGCTCATATTTCAGGGAAAAATGACTCAAATGTGATTGAGAATGTAAGACCACATGTTTTGAGACAGAAAAGTATCTCTGCTGTACTTCTCTACAGGTGTGACCCTGGGCCCAAGACTCATATTTTAAAAAACTGTCTGTTATTATTTGACCAAAAACAAACATGAAATGTTTCCCCACATCACTGGCTGATTGTGCCGTCTCCTGCTCGGGCTGACAGAGGTCTTGCATCAGTAGGAGACATAATGTAATGTATCTTAATATGTTTTTTTTTTTTTTCTGTTTCTCCTCTCAGACAAGCATGAGACCAAGCTGAAAGGACTCATTTACTTTCAGGCGATAGAGGAGGTTTATTACGATCACCTTCGCAGCGCCACCAAGGTAACCTTTTCATTCAAAACTTCAACTGTGATTTTATAACCCTATTTTGCATGGCTGTTTCTCATTTTTTTACTTTATCAATAAATATAGTGAAATAAAATCTGAAGATTTTAATTCCAAAATGTTATGTATTTACATTGAAAAAAAATGTGTTCAGTATTTCAAAATGCTGATTCTATATTTAATAAAGAACATTTATAAGTAATGAGCTTGATTTGCTCTAACAATTTCCCATAATAAACTTCATTTCAGCAAGTGTACTTTTATTTGAAATGATACATTATACTCATCTTGGAACAGAGCAACATCTTTGCAGTCACTCACATTTTATTTTACCTGAAAACATTGTCACAAGTGATGCTGTAAACGCGCTGCTGTCAAATTGGGTGTCGATGTTACAGGAGAGTGGGACTACTTTCAATTGGAAATATTGGACTGGACTCTTGTTTTTTCTTCTTTTGAATTTTGGAGTCTGTTATCTGTTCTTTTGTGTTGACAAATTTCTGAGGAAAAAGATGCAACAGGTGCAGCTTGCAGCCTTTGGAATAAAAAGTCTCCCCCTCTTCCTGTAATCCTCCAGAGCCCCAACCCATCTTTGACCTTCTGCGTGAAAACCCACGACCGCCTCTACTACATGGTGGCCCCGTCCCCGGAGGCCATGAGGATCTGGATGGATGTCATAGTAACGGGTGCCGAGGGGTACACGCAGTTCATGAGCTGAGGGACCACTGGGTGACAGATTTGGAGGATGACATCCAGACTCCTGCTCCCGGACGGAGGCAGAGCTGGAGTGGAAAACACACAGCCTGATGGTGTCTGTAACGGATGGACATTTGAAGAGATAAATAATCTGAGGCTCTTGTAAAACGCCCGATGCCTTTGAGCAAATGAGGGTTTAGTCATGACAAAGGTGCATTTGTATTTACCTGTAAGGTGCTGCCAGAAGGAAAACACTTTGAGCAACCTGCCAACGGACCTATGGGGAGTTCTCAACTAATCACCTTCTGTCACCTAAACGATAACAGCGATAACATCATTTCTGAGGTTTCAGGACGAACACTTACTTCATATAAGCTCAAACTGTTCCCACCAGTGAAGTCGATCTATGCATGCAGTGTTATCACTCTAACCAATGCCTCTGCTTTTTTCCCCCTTTTTTGATACATTTGTACTTCTTGGATGACAAAATAATCTCATAACATTTCGCTAAGAAATAAACACAATTTAGCTGCAAATATTCTAAAATATTTTAAAATATGTTACTTATTCAATGAAACATTACTTGGTGCCAAATACTTTATGTAATGTTTTGCCAGATTTTTACAAAACAGATGTCAACATCGCTCTATATATTGTTCCAAGGGCTTTTCATTCAGGCAAATAGTAATATGGTATGTTTGTATATCACCTGAATATGTCAAAGAAAACCTTCTATTAACATTTTAACAAAACTCATAAATTATATCCTTATAATGATATTGTAAAACTACCATGTACATCTAATAAATAAATATATGATGCATCTGTGGGTGTGTTTGTCTGATAAACTGGTTTGTTGCTGACAAATTGGCTTAACTGAGGACATTCAGATACAAACCAGCTCTTGCTTCCATAATTAGTGTTTTTGGGAAACAAGTTGTTAATTACCAGCTTTCTTTAAATAATCTCACATGCCCTAATGAGCTCCTAGAGTCCCCATTTAAATGAGAGCACACAATAGGTGTCTCCTTTAAGACATTTCTCTATTTACATGAGAGTAGTCAGGTGGTTTAATTAGTTAATTGTCTCATTAAATTTGGTTAACTACAGAAGTACTGGAAATCTCCATGTATGTACTCCTGGCACACTGTAATTAATTATATGGTTTGCCCTGCACTAGGTGGGCCATATGAAAATAGGAAACATGAAGTGAAATTACATGCAACTTAACATGTATGATTCAACATCGAGAAATTTGAAATCATGTTACAAAAAAAAAAAAAAAAAGATGCCTCACAAAAAACCCCATAAACAAGTTCTTGCACGAATTTTGCCATAAAAAGATATTCACATGTCGTGTCTTTGCTCATGCTCCTGGTTTAAATTGGTGAGAGAGAAGCACGCATGCAGATAGATGATAATTTATGACTGGGCTGCGTGATTAATTCATAGCAGGGATCAGTGGAATGTTTAACAGACATGTAGGTAATCATGGAAACACACCTTACCCCTGAGAGGTACCGATTAGATTCAGCACTTGAAAAATTTCATTTTTAATTCAACGGTTTGAAATGAATAACATGTAATGTATGTTTAGTGATGTCTTTTAAAGGGAACATCCAGTTCATCATCTATCAGTTCAGTACAGGTGAAGGTAGAAGACTTTTTCTGTTTGCAGCGTCAATAACAATGTTCGCGTTTCTCGGACTTTGGGAGGAATTTTCACACACCATGCCATTCTGCATCTTTGTAGTCTCTGGTGTGCTTACTGAATAATAAACAGATCTTTGGTGGGGGGCAGTGTGAGCTCATTTCAATGGTGATGAGTGTGAGTGACACACAGACTTATTGTTGGTGAAATATTAATGAGCCAAGGGTGATCTCTCCTCACTTTCACACACGCAGACTGGCCTTTTCCCCGAGCTTTTAGACAGTCGGGCTGCAAATTAACACAAATCTCACATGCATTTTGTCATTACTGATGGGAGATATTAACCTTGTCTGAAAACAACCTTAAAAAATTCTGATGAAATGGAGATATCGCTCGGCTAAGAGGGCGAGTTTATCATCACATGTCAAAGACTTCCACCCAGACATCCTTCGTAACATTTCAGGGCTAGACATTTATAAGTTTTCATATCCACATGTGAGTTCAGCGTAATTTAGAAGATTAAAGAGAAATATCTCCTGCCCAACCCCGAACATGCCCACACACACACATACACACACACACACACACACTCAGGCGTAGCAGATGAAAGAAACTTTCACTAAATGCATCTGATACACCAGTGAAAGTTCTACTCTTAATGTTTACCTCTTGGAACAAATCATCTTCGCTCTCTTTGAAGGCAATTTAATGTGACAGCCGTTAATTCAAAATAGGGTACACAATATATACAAATCATTAAATTACAATACAAGAAACATGTTTTTGGATGTCATGGCAAGCGCAACAACGCTATCTGAAAAACATCCAGAGGGAAAAATAAGGAGAAGCTCCAACGCTGACCTAATGAGGCAAAGACAAAGATTGTGAAAAACCACAACTGCACCCCAATGTGGGAGATTATTCTGTTTTGTTTTGTTTTTGTTTTGCTTTTTTTTTTATCAGCCACGAATGTGAAGTACTTTCAAATATCATTTCTATGTGAAAACTTGCATATATGCATGTGTTTAGTCCTAGTATGCTATAATGAAAGAAAGCAGTTGATCATTACTAAACTGTAATGTTTATCTGTTTCATGACCATTCTGAGGAACACTGCAGGGGGACTCAGGCCATGAGCTTCAGTTTTGATTTAATAGTCAAATACCAAAAAGTAACAGTGAATAAGAGGATCACCTACATGACTTTCACTGTGACATGACTGATGAATGATGAGGAATAAAAATGTCTTGTTATTGGGCAGTAAAGCCTCATATTTTAAACTGACAGACTTTGAGAGATGAATTAACCTTCAGAATTTAAAGTTCAGCTTTAATGTGGAATAAAGTTGAGTGACTGTTGGGTTTCTCTCCGATGGGTGAACAGTGTGAACTGTTGTGAGCATGATGCATGCGGCCTGAATGAACACTGGCTGTGTAAAACTCAAGAGGTGACAGACGTTGAGCCTCTGAAGTTTAGATGGCTTTGCGGGGAGGGATTTCACACCCTGAGTGCTGTGAATGACACCGAGCAACCATTTGGGACCTGTTTGTTTAAAGAGCTAGAAATTTGAAAAGCACAGTCAATGGGCGAAAAGCAAGTTCGAGTTAAATCTGTGACCCTCGACTATTAATCTCGGCTGTTCTGCTGTTGTTGTTGTCTTTACCTTGTCTGTTTTTTGTTTATTTTTAACTCTGTGAGTTTTTCCTCCCACACATTGATTTTTCCATCCACATGAAGTTCCATCGGAATGAGGTAAAGTTTGACAATATGCAGCTCCGTTTGTTTCGTGGGGCTGAGCTTTGTGAAGCACGCACACCTTCATTCAAGATGCCTTTAGGAGTTACAGCTAGTTAGCAGTCATCCCCTAAAAGCTGAGACATCCCACAGGAGGACAAAACAGATGCTGTAGTCCTTTACAAACACCTCTAATTTACCATGAAGTCCTTGAGGAATAGTAAATAAACATAAACCTATGACTGACTAAATCAGATCTGTCATAGCTGAATGCAAATTAAGTTAGCCTAGATAACATTCATGAATGAAAATTTTATGATGCTTGTCACTTTTTTGAGACTTGATTAATTGTTTTCATGCCAAACATGGAAACAAATGAGGGTTATTTGTAGGCTGCACACACACACAAAAACACCCACAAATCCCCTCTGAGAGGCTTCCATTCACAAGTTGTAACTGAATTCCATGTTTTCATCGTATGTTCAAAGAGGGGCAAAAGTTGAGGACAATAAATTCAGAGAGAGATGATGATGAAATGATGGTGTAACCCCAACTAACGTGCCATACGTGCACTTGGCATGCAGCATCCACATTTCTGACTTCTGGGCTCATACACAATATTCAGACAATGAATGTGGATATCAACTGGTGGACAGCTCGCTATGGGAAATCATGATAAATATCTCAAATATATCTGAAGTGCAGTTTGACTCAAAGTTTGATAGCCTTCCCTTGAGTTGTTACATTTGGTTGTTTTGTTTAATCAACCTGGAAAATTTGGATTATCAGGATTTGACTCAGAGACACTGAGCCCATTGGATTATCCAAAGCAAGAGGGAGAATTAAACTTATTCTGTGCTGTAATTTACACATTTTACATCTTTTCCTAAATAATGACAAAAGAAATTGCACTTAATAATAGAGACAACAGGGAAAGCAGCCGTGCTGTCATGAACACCTTGGATTTCTCTCATGATGCGCAAACAGGAAGCCCTCAGTGGGCCAATTAATACAGACAGAGAGAGCAGTCAGCGATTTCCTGGGAGACCCTCTAACTTCAGCAGCTACTATCTCAATCTGGTCTCCATTACAGCCACATTTATCTAGATTGCATCAGGTTGCCTTTCTACAAATCTCTCAAAACTCCACTCACATGGCAGCTACCACTCAGTGGGCATTTTGCTGAATTGCTCCACTGTAACGGGGCTGTCCCTTTAAATGACTCAGATTAACACAGATAGACTTGTGTATGTCAGAGTCCTGCCCAGAATATTTTAATACGATGTACAGACACACACAGTTTGTGTAGATTAACTGTATTCAAAGAGATGATTGCCTTTGTGTAGAACTAGTCACACTGCATCCGTTCAGGATATTGTGATTAAGTGCAATCGATTCAAGTTGGATGTTTCCTAACTTTTAATCAATGCACAGACATGCTGCTCAGTGGACGAATTTGTTAGAGGCTAAACGCCAGTGTTTCGTCAATATGCAAATTCAGCAGAAGTGGAAATAAGTCCATTGGTTTTTGGCAAAATGATAATGTCACAGAGATGCAACTCAGCAAATCAGATGGAGGAATGTTTGGACAAGGAGGGGTGCAGAAACAGAGGTGAGGTTGAAGAAAAAGAAAAACAGTACAGGTATGAAGGGAGAGAGAGAGAGAGAGAGAGAGAGAGAGAGAGAGAGATGCAAATCCCATGGCAACAGCAACCAGACAACAAGTCTAAAATAGGGGGCAGTGTCCGCTATTACTATAGCAACAGGAGAACAGCGCATTCACTCAGTGCTGGGATTTGCTGAAAGGAGAAAAACAAAGATTTATTCCTCACGTAATTGTTATTGACAGTCTTTACACGTAAATTAATTTGGTTCTGACAGCTGTGTCTAACTAAATTAGCCACGAAAATAAGTATTCTCACAGTATATTAGGATAACAGTCAACAACAAATATTGAATAATTCATCCCTCATTATTCACTTACTGACTGTCGTTTCATCAGTCAATGCCCTTGTGATGTTGATAGCTATATGAGCTGACACATACTGATTAAATAAGACAAAAAAAGAATATGAACCCTTGACTTAGAATAATTAGGCCGCAATAGAGTAACTGTAGAATAATAACACAGGGATACTGTATGCCTTTGATGAAAGTAAGTCTAGTAATAAATCACACACACTGTCATTTAGTTGTCTTAGAATGTCTGATGAGTCAAGACTTGATGAACACAAGCTGTTCTATTTTGGCAGTATATTAATGAGCTTGGTAAAACCGAAATAGAAAATGTCTAAGCTTTTCTCAGCTTTGAAAGCAGCAGCACTGTTATCCACGCCCGGTTTGTTTACCTGAAACATGTGCAGAGTCTGCATTGCAGGAAAAAAAAAGATAACAACACAATGATGCTTTGCCTTGCCTACCATCGACCAATCAAATTCCACATGTATCCGATCCCAACCAATGACAGAACGGCTGTCTGAGCACACGCAGCCAATCGCTATGAGTGTGGACCACTGATGCAACGGAGATGCAACAGACTTGTACTGAACAACAAAGTGCGCTGTTAACCATATAGTCCCTCTCCAAAACAATACCATGCTATGTGGTAAGGTACAGTCCCCCAGCTGTAGGCCTGCTGTTGTGTGTTTGAGTGCTGTGTTCACGTACATCAAGCCCTTATGTTATCGAGCTCAGAAACTACAGGCACTGCCCCATCTCTATAGCAACAGTGGGCTACACGCAAAACAATGGCTAGTGTAATGTGATTACTTTTAGGATTACTGTAGAGATATAAACACTTAAACGAGTCGGAACCACTTGATGTTTTCCTCACGTTTTGAACTTTCACGGTTGCATTTTATTTTTAACAACAATTAGCATTTGGCCTCTGCCCATAGGTTATTTCCTTAAGATTTTACAGCTTGGTTACGATAAATTTGAACCACCCCCCCCCCATTCTTCTTTCCAAGGGAAGTTACCTGCCGTACACGGCATTTTCAACAACATTTTTGTTTCGTAAACAGTGTTAGATTTGCTTGCCTTATTTATCCTTTCAGGCTTCCTTTTCACAGTAAATATTTGTAAATACTTACTTCTGAATTTGAAATAATTTGCACTTCGTATGAGAGCAGTACTGCAAGAAATTACAGCTAAACATAACGTAACACATTAAGTGATGATAATATTTTTGAAAGAAGCATAAAGAAACGACTAACTTATTTTTATAACATCCAGCAACGGTAATAAACTTGTGGGATGTCCTTCAGTATGAAGCGACGGGCGGGGGCGGAGGGATCTTCACTCAGTAGCGCGGTTTGTCCTGGTGACGCAGTTGGTTGCTAGGTGTGAGTGAACTGATGCTTTCTCGCAATTAAGCAGCCTCCTCAGTTTACAGGTCGACCACAACAAAGCAACAACTCGCCCTCTTTGCGCTGTTCCGGATATTCCGAGCTCAAATATGGCTCTTTAAATTCGTTAAGTTGTCGGACCCGTAAAGAAGTCGTGCTTTGCTTTAGCAACGCACCCCCAAGTGCTCTACATTTTTCTCTGCAATAATGGAGTAAGTCAGACTCTCTCTACTCGCTGTCCATGCAGTTGTGTCAAGTTTGTAGTGTGTGCTCTTTGGGTTATTACTAATCCGTTTGTGTGTCACAAGTAGTTGCAGTTGCGGAGTGGTCCGTTTCTTGGCTGTTTTATCTGCTTTATGCAATTTCTTCTATTTCTCGTCTATGTCTCTTCATGAAGACAATATGTCTAAGTAGTTCATGTTTGTCTAATGACGTGCCTTCCGGGGTTTTGGTTGTTTTTCTTTGCTGTGATAACAGTAAGTAGCGGAATTAATATCAGATAATATCAGAGCTGAGTTAGCCAACCATATGATAGGTAAGATGGTAATTACAGTTCATGTAAACATATAGACACTACGCTGTTTTAGCTGTACATGTTACAGTATCATATTTCTGTCACTTTCAGCTGTATGACTGCCATGTTCTTATTTACCACATCACCTAAACTGCTTAAGTGATCAAAGAGAGGTGATTAAAAGGAACAAGCGATTGGAAGCAGCTGATTTGCATTAATGCGATTTAACGATCAGGGTGTCTCTAGAGTTACTTCTTGACAACAGTTGGGCGGCAGACAGCGTCACTTGGTCCCACGTGTTTTCAGGACGCCAAGTGCATTTTGCTTTGAGGCAGGTCAAAGCCCAGAGGACGCAACTCTCACTGACTGGGGCTTGGCCTTTGAAGTAGTTGATCTGCAATGCTGTTTTACAAAGCTGATGTTTCTATTGTATAGACCTATTGATATATGATTAAAGATGCATGTTTAGGAGAGTTAATTGCATATTGCTCAAAACCCCACGATACTTACATGATAACTTGCAGGTGTAGCAACCATCAACAGACTGAGTCATGTTGAGAAACTTGCTGAGGACAGCAAGAGTGATATTCCTGATTCCCATCAGTCAACTGAATAAGTTACATCCACGTAGCAGCACTTTTCTCATCCTTGTTTCTGTTTACCCTCTAGGTTTCATTATGCTCACCCAGCCCTGCTCTCTGTGGCCCATCTGTCAGACCCTTCTTGCTTTCAGCATATGTTTGGACTTGGACTGAATCAAAGCACCAACAGACAAAATGATGGCAACATCAGCTCCTGTTTGGAAGAGTCTTCGTGTCTGCCCGGCAGACCCCCTCGCTCTCTCTCACCCACAGGCTAACCACAGCCAATCACAGGGGTGCAGGGGGGAGGTGTCAGAGGAGAGTCAGCACTTAATTGGTGAGTTGCAGCGAGTACGCTTTTTTATATTTTTCCCCATTTCAGGTGGGCTCGGCACTGCAGCACATTCGTCCTTCTTGAACAGTAAGTAAAAACTAGCTACGTCTAATATTCTGATATGTTACAACTATATTTAGTAAAAATCTGGCTTTGCATTTACTGTTGTTGTTCAGATTATGCCTTTAGAGAGGTGCTACGTGCGATGCTGGATGATTTCTATAACGTTTGCATGAGTGTCATTTGGCAGTAATATTTTCCCCCAGTATGTGACTATTGCCTTTATTTCCTCTTTTCAATAGGTGATGGTCTTACTGACTGGATGACGGAAGAAGTGGATTTCTCCTCGTACCTCCCAAACCCTCCTTCCCCTCCCTCCTCCACCAATGCCTCCCTTCCCCCTTCACCCCTTCAGAATGATATCCAGGTGCCCTCTGACTTGGAGGTCATGACCTCTCTGCTGCAAGAGGAACTCGCCCAACTAGAGGACTACTTCCTGTCTGAACCACTGCCAGATAAAGGGCAGAGGCTGGGAAAATGCGACAGGGGTCCACTGCCGGCGGGTCCTCAGCCGTTCAGTCAGCTGCCATACGCATCATACTCTACATCCAACCAATCGGAATCCAGCCCCCTCCTTGTTACCCTGGCAACGGGAGAACTGGACCTGCTGAGTATCTGTGGTGGGCCCATTGGGCGATCCAAAATTCCAAGACACGCCCCATACAGCTGCAGTCGCCCCAGTGGGTGTGGTAGGAAAAGAGTTCCTGATGGCATGAGGTTTACCGAAGGGTACGATAACAGTTTGTTGAGTTCCAAAGGCAGTAACTCAGGTAACTCAGTGGTGACCCTCACCACTAACTATGGCTGTGTAGAGGACGAGCAGGTGGTAGGGAAAAGCTACTGTCTGGGTAGCGCAGTTGAGGTCAGAAGATGCGCGGTTCTACCAAAAGAAGAGAAAAATTGCTGTTTCAGTCAAGATGTCATAGGTGGTACGAAGGTTGTTGGTGGTGGATTTGGCTTTGGTGGATCACTTGAGGTCCCACATAAGAAAGAGGATTTGCTAATGTATAGCATGAGGGATGTCAGCGGAGGCACCGGTAACAACGAGCTGCTGAATAGTATCAAAACTAGTGTGGAGGTAACAAAAGCCAGTGTTTCTTGGAAATCAGAGAGCGGCGAGGGTTGTTACCTTCCAGCAACACCACAGTCTGAGGCCTATCATAGCTTCTTCGGCAACATCAACGAACAGGTGAAATCAGAGAGTCTGCAGATAGGGCAGCATGATCTACATTGTAATTTCCTTGAGGATCAGGGTGCAGAGTGTCTTCTTATGGCTAGGGAGAGTCTGAACTTGGAGTCTTCAGGGCGCAGACAAGCATGCAGGCTGAAGGACGAGCACTGTGCTTTAAAATACGAAGTGGACATCATTCCAGCTGAAGGTGGCGAGCGCAAACAGAAGAAGAGAGATCAGAACAAAACTGCTGCTCACAGGTAACGTTGAGATTGTGCTTGATGGTGTAAATTTTGACATAACTTGACAGGCAAAGATCTTTACTTTTCATTGTTTTATTCTTTTCTTAAATGCAGGTATCGCCAGCGAAAAAGGGCGGAGCTAGATTCTTTGGAGGAGCAGTTGCATTGCCTTGAAGGGAGGAACCGGGAGCTCCGCGACAAGGCAGAGTCTGTAGAACGCGAAATTCAGTACGTCAAAGACCTACTGATTGAAGTTTACAAGGCCCGTAGCCAAAGGCACAAGCAGGACACAACAGCATAACACCAAGCTTCTGCAAGTACAACGTAACAGGGCGTAACAGGGCGTAACAGGGAAGATGTGTGTGTGTCTTTAAAACTGTTTAGTTTTTTTTTTTTGTTAGTTTTTTTTTCATGGCAGGTGGGGTAAGTGCATGCTTTGCTAATGTGAATTGTTTTTTATATTTTAAATCAACACTCTGTCCAATGCTTCCATTGCTTTCGCACTCTGATCACTTGAGCCTGCACTGTGGCATTGCGATGCTTTAAATGACAATCATTTTTAACAGATCTCGCACTGCGTGAATCTACTAATTGAAATAGGGTTATTTATTCAGAAGTAATGTTATTCATTATGCAGGACTAATATTTTTAGTAGCCTTACATTGAAATTGATGTCAGCAATAGAAGTTTGTTTTTTTTTTTCTGTTTGAAATTTTTATTTTTCCACGTGTCAACATTTTCAGTAGTTGCAGTAGTCAAATATTTTATTGATGTCAACAAGCGGAACGGCGTCATTACATTTTGAACACATCTTTCAAACCAAATACTTTTCTAGAATAATTTCTAGCCTCCCTTGATCAGCGAATGATATTTTGAATTCTATGAATATTTAAAAATATTAGAACTGCAGTTGAAGTTGACTTTCACAACTGCCGAAAGAACCGCCAATATACAGAGGAGCTCTCCATCATCAGCTTTGGGAAAGATTTACTATTTCTACAATTTTTTTATTGTCACTTTTTTTTGTTGTTGTTTTGACAAAGCTTTTGATTGACTTCAAGTCTGATGCAGGTGTAACATAACACTCATAACAGTTGATGGGATTCAGTTGGTATGTTTTGAGCATTTGTTACTTTTTTTTTTCCTTTTTGCCAAAAGTCAAGCATAAATGTTTTGCTCAGCTTTGCTTGAAACGACACTTTGTCTCAATTTACCTTTGTCTTATTTTCCTGATAGTTGAATTACTTTTAATATAACAAATCATCAATTCCTGTCCAGCAGTGACTGCAAATAATGTCCAAATTATACATTCTGTGACCAAAAGAGAAATAATCATCTGTTTTGAAGGTGGAAAGTGATATTTTATTGTATTTAAGGCAATTTTGAAAATTGTTTTCTGTTGACTAATGCAAATTATACAATCTACTTAGCAGCTCAGGATATGCAGTTTGTCCTCCAGTCCTACGAATGGTAGTCACATTTCTGTCCTTCGTTTCTTGTGGGAAAGATTTCACTGCTATTGACATACAGATTTTCCTAATGTAAAAAGAAAAAGTTTCCTTAGGCTACTGTACAAATATTGTATCTAGTGGAGCTTTAGCTGCATGTTTTTCCATAATTATACTCTCACTCTCTTGGAATAGAAAATGTAGGATTTCAGAAACAAGCTGGAGAATCTTTCTCTAAACTGCTTGTTAAGGCAATAAGTTTTATAGGCCTCTGGCTGATCTGCACTAATTTGTAACAACTTTTGTATGTTCAGGGAGTGGAGTGTGTTAGCCTTTTCTTTGTAGAAAATTAACAGAAAAAGTCTCATTAGATTATTTGTTGAGGCTCTTGCAGGTTTAGCTTTGGTGTAAACGGATAAGGTCGAAATTATTTTCCAATTCACGTGTTGCTAAAGAAGTGACCACCACCGTTACTGTTAAACATGCCTACACCGACGATAGATTTTTTTCTATGCATATTTATTTCAAGACAATCTCGGCTGTGAGCGCTGACTTATAGACATTTATTTATAATGTTTTCTCAGTTTGAAGAAGAAGAAAGTCATGTCACGTTGTTTGACCCCCTGCGGTGTACTATCAGCTCCGATTGTTCAAACCAAAAATGTGTGATGACGGAACATTATAACGCTTTGTGATTTGAAGTTAGTTTAATCATATATGCATATTTCCTTTGTGTGAAGTCGGCTTTTTTTCCCTTTAAAAAAAAATAAAGTGTTTCATCAACTCAACAAGTCTGTTGTGATTATCCGAGATTTTCTCTCCGACATGGAGAACTGAATGGAAACGACCCCCCTCCTCCTGCATCGACTGTCATAACAACCAAAAATTACAACCCGCTGTCTGATTAAAAACAAATCCTGCTTTCCTTAGCGCAGGCTAATAAAATTCTTATTTCCGTTTGATAAAGTGGAAACCTTCGGGGCCTGATGGACGCCAACAATCGCTGCTGTGTGATCCGAGCGAGCGGCCCTGACACTGAAGAGGAATAAAAACTTGTTTCTATCATCAGTCCGTCTTGTTTCGTGGATCTTAACATGGAAAATGAATCATTTTAAAAAGAATTCGTTAAGTCGACGTCCAGCCTTCCGAAAAATGTTTGCATTGGCCCGACAGTTCAATAGATCAAGTCACATTTTATTTGTGCTGTCTAAAATGGAAAAACAACAAAACAAAATAAAAAACCAAAAACAACAAAAAACAACCTGCAACTTGCCTCAAAGAGCTTTAAACCAGTTTAACACACGACACTATTTATTATTACTTTATCGATTTGGATAAAAAAAAGAACAAAACAACCAAAACGTGCGCTGCTGTGACGGCAAAGACAACAGTTAATTATCAATTTTTATCTATTATTATTTATATCAAATATCCATGATTATTATTGGGGAGTGGGTAACCTAACAAGAATCGTCAGAGTGGTTTTCTTCTTATGAAACTGCTGTAATGAAGAGAAGCATCGACATCGTGTAACTACAGACTCTTTTATTTTAACGCAAACAAACACAATATGCAGCCAAGATATTCATTAAGAAAAAGCCAATTTTTATTTTCAACATTTTCATTCCATGTGTTAGCCTCAACTAATCTTACATCAAAGACAAACAAAAAAATAGAGAATATGGTTATTGGCTGTAGTCGACAACCACACTGTTTAAGACACTTGGAAGCAGTACAACAAAGTAAGATGTGATAAGAATTAAATCCACCTGGCATTTAAACCTCCCATCACTCCTCACACAGCTGTCCAATGAGCTGATGATAGTCACACTGTGGAGGCGCACGTTGCGAAGCCTCTAGAAGTTTCTCACTGGCATCGAGGGATTTCAGGACCTTGACACAATGGAAAAGAAAATTATAAACTTTAAATCATTGTAATGGTGGCTACAGTGTGAAAACACATAAAGAGGTATGACTCACTGAGAAATGCTTCTTTTTGTCCAATCCATAGAAGAATATGTAATGAATTAGAACGAATTCGTATTAAGGAATGAAAGAGCTAAAGGATATAGTACTGATTAAGAGGGAAGTCAAGGATGCATTAAAAGGGATTTGGAAACGTTTTCTTGCACAAAGAAATTAATATCACACCAAATTCAGAAAACAGCAATACACTCATTGTAATGTTGACATCTATCCTCCTGTAAACTAAATTCATTTCGTTACCTGACGTATTACGTCCTGTCTGCTGTACAGGCACAGGGTTTCTATGGCAGCTCGTCTCACTGCATTGTGGGAGTCTGTGCACGCAGCTCTCAGAAGTAAGTCGGACACGTCTTCCTCCAACAATAAGGACACAGCACCGTCAACATTTACCAGGTTTCCCAGGGCTGCACAACAGTGGCGACGTGTGAGGGCGTCGGGGTCAGTGATCAGAGATGCCAGCATTGCTACTGTCCTCCTGGCCTCCTGTATCCACCCCTGCTCATTGTCCTCTCCCCGTTCTACTATAGTAGCCAAATCTCCTGCCGTCTCAGTGTGTGAACACTTGTGTTTATTTTGTTCTTTCTCTTTGCCCCACCCTGTAGTGTCACTGCCCTTTCCATTGGACCTACCTGTTTCAAACCCTGCCCCTGCTGCAAAATATCCCAGCCAGTTCCCGACTGCCCTGCAAGCCATCCTCCGGACAGGCATGTTAGAATCATGGAGACAGTCTATCAAGTTTTTGAAAATGTCAGGTTGCAGGGTATGTTGCGTAGGAGGCCTGAATGGATCTAAATTACCCAAAAGTCTGCATGCAGCAGCCCTGATCTGGTCGTGAGAGTGAGTCAGCACCTGTTGCAGCACTGAAGCTTCCAGGTGAAGCTGAAGTTGGGAATGCCGTGGGGAACAACGGGATAACTGGGACATAACATTTAGGAGCTCCACGGCAGAATCCCACAACATGTCTAGCTGCAGCAACTTGGACAGCAGAGAGCTGGCGGTTCTGGTCTGTGGAGTCTGGCTGTTTCTGGGTGGTGCGAAAAAACCACAAGGGGCTTTTCTGAGGTGTGAACAGGAACCCTCGGGGTCGCACAGGAGCAAACGGCTCAGCAGGGAGAGAGGCAGCTCCAGTAACGGGGGAGGAAAAGTTTGAATTACCTGCCAAAGCACAAAAAAAAAAATCATCTAGACAACCTGTCACAGATCAAACAGCTGACAACAAACAACACAATGCTCTCTCTCTCAAGAGACATTAAGATGTACAGTTGTGTGTGCCTGATGTGAGCCTGTTTCAAGAATTATCCCATGTTGCATCACAGAATTATGTTTGTCAGTGAGGTCTTTATCGTAGAATGGGAAGGCCCTAACCTGCATGAGGCTCGCCACAACACCACAACTGTCATACAACTGTAAGATTGTGGACAATGTGTGTGAAGGCAGGTCCAGGGCAAACGGAAAGCACAACAAGTGGCAGCTCAATGCAGACACGCTGTCGTGACTCACATCCACCTCGAGTCTCTCAGGACTGCCTGCAGCAAACAAATGAAGACTGTGGGGTATAAAAGATGTTTTTGTTAGCTCCAGGCATAGTAGCTGTGCTGCTCTAAGAATGATGGCACAAATAAGACACTAAGTAAACTAAGGAAACTTGAACACCAACCAGTCAGTGCCCAGCAGCTGGCCAAGTGTGTACACACATTTTGATTTGCACTCTGTAAACAGAGGGATGCATGAGTATGGATCCTTGGTGAAGGCAAACAGCACAATGGACAGAAGGGAATACAACCCTGAAGTAAAAAGAACACGAGGAAATAAGTTAGAATTATGCAGCTTCTTTTTAATATGTTAGACTTCATGGGATATGTGCAGTATATTTACCATTCGCAGAGCAGAAGTCTGAGTCTGGTGTTGTCTTTGCTAGTGAAGCACCAATTCTTTTCCAAAGATCCAGAGACATTGCTGGGTCTAAACATGAAGGTTCATGCTGTTCAAAGAAAAGTTAAAAAATTAAAAAAAAAATGCACCCAGTTAAATGCTTTATTACACTGTAGTTAATGTCCGACCTCAGAGAGCTTGTGTAGGAATAAAGACAGGAGTCCATCACAGACTCCCCATCCAGAGAGAAGAGGAACCTGAGGCTGACAAAGCAGAGGAGAACATGCTGGATCACTTTCAACTTTCATCAAAAACTGTCAAACATACAAATGACTCCTCGCAGCTTCAGTACCTCATATGAATCCAAAAGCAGGTTTTTCATCAAGGAGGTTAAATTGTCCACACTAACTTCGACGTCAACATCGTGTTGTGTAAACAGAGACAGAACAGAGGCAGCCAGAGGCTAAAAAAGAAACCACAAAGAATTTTCTCACACAAACGGCAAGCGAACAGCAATCTATACACTAAGTTCACTTCACTGAGCACTTACTGCCAAAGGAATGAGATTTGTTTGACAGAGAATTATGATGAAGGGCTTGGTGAACTCTTCCAGTCTACATGAAGAAAAGATTTTATGAGTTGCAACAGTGGTGTCCAGCATTCAAGAAATCAACAAAATCAGCTCTGGAGAAGAAAAGGAATACACAAACCTATGCTCTTCTTCCACCCAATCACTGTGTTTCTCCCAGTAGATTCTGAGCACAGTAATAATTTCTCCAAGTGCTGCCACACTCCATGGTTGCTGCACAGGAAAATACAAAAAGAATTAAATACTATTGAAGGAATAATGCATCATTGAATATGATTCCATTCCCCGAACAGTAACCTTAATGAAAAGTGAGGTTTTGACGGTATCATGGACTAGATCAAAGAGGGCGTGTGGGAGTCCAAGTTCCTGGCCAATGTCATACGACTTCTGAAAGTCAGAGGTCAGAATCAGGTTGCGCAAGACCTTCAGCGGCTGGAGAATCTGCCACGCATCTTTAACCACACCACCTGTCAGCTGACCGAGCAAAAAAAAGACAAAAAACAAAAAGAAACCACATGTAAAACAGCTCAGAGATATAATCAATTTATGCTCCGTTAAAAACTGCACCTTAATTACCTGCGCTTTAAATGCCAGGATTTTTGACTTAAGTTGAGGTATGATGACACTGAGGTTTAATGGTTCTTTCTGCTGCCCGCTTGGATCTGATTCTTTGGCCAGTTTCTCCCAATAATCCTCACTGTCAACATCCTGAAAGAAGAAGAAATTACTGATACTGTAGGGCAGATTTTCCTGAAAGAAACCAACCAGTTTCTCTATTATTAGGAAGAGCGTGTATACTCTGTATTATGGAACTACACAGAATTTTTAAACGTCAATTTTTTTTTTCTGTCGTTGGAAAAATCAGCTGACACTGACCTGCCTGTATCTCCACACTATTCGTGGTCCAACCTCAATGGAGGGGAATTCCTGTTCATAGTCCCTGCTGATCTGACCCCTGCAGACAAAATGTACATAACCATGAACAAGCACATTAGTCTGTTGGGGTTGTACAAGGGATCTTTATTCTGAGCTTCCATTAAAACCTGTCTTTTGATGTCACGCAGACTTGATTTTTCGGGTTGAAGCTTTGACTGGCAGCTGTCATGACATCACTGGAGGGGGGATTGGCTCTAGGAGATGCAGATGCTGTTGCAGAGTTGGCCTTTTCATTTCCCACCCCATCCTTCTTTTTCTGTCAGTGTACACAGAACAGCTTACAGCTCCTCCATGAATTGCAACATTAATCTAAGAAGGCAAAATCAATTTGTGACTCACTTTCACACCATTACTGCCTGCTGGTTTCACTCTGTCGCTGGTGTCCTTCTGTTCCCTGGCCTTTCGCAATAATCTGCTCCCTCCAGAAGTCGGCACGGTCTTTGCCGCCACTTGCTGAAGTTTCAGTGCCAGCACGTCTGGGCTGGGTGTGACTGTCAGAGGGCTGAAAACACTCGCGTCTGACAGCACTGTGTCAATACATCAACATGGGGAGAAAGTTAGACATCAGAATCATCTCAAAAACAGGCAAGTGTTGTACATATTTGGAAATGTTCCATTAAAATTAGAGGTTAGGCATTACCTAGAACACCATCAGCAACAAAAGGATGGTGCAGGAGGTCTGGCCATGACAAGCGCTTTAGTGGGTCTTTGGTCAACAAACCTTTCAGGAAACTCTGTAAAGGAACAATCAGATAAGGTAATACATTCTGTTTCTCATATGTTAAAAAACTAAATGCTTTCTCTTCACTAGCAAGTCTGTAACTATTCCAGTAGTTTTGTTGGGTGTTTGTGACAGCTGACAGCTACACATGATGTTTTTTTTGAAGACAAAAGGATCTAAAGTATTTTGGACGAATTTGTATTAGATCTTCAACAGGGAAATAACATCTTTATACGGTGGAGATGTTCTGCTTGAACCAAATACAATACATCATGACTAAGCTGTAGCTGTACTGTACCGTGCAGGTGTCGCTCATAGTGTCCGGCCATTTGACCGGATCTCTCACTATAAGCTGTACCAGGTGGAAGATGGAGTTAGTGTAGAACGGAGGCGCCCCCGTGTGGAGTTCATAAAGGATGCAGCCCAGAGACCAGAGATCAGCAGTGTGGTCATATGGCTTCTCCTCCACCAGCTCAGGAGACATGTACAGTGGTGTTCCCTTGATAGAAGTCAGCACTAAAGTGGAGACGCTCATGGCCCTAGCAAACCTACGGCGAAATGGCATCACATACAGCTGATTATCGTGGAAATGATTAACACAGCTGCTTTCCCCAAAAAAATAATCAGTATCTACCTACCCAAAGTCACACAGTTGCACCACCCCACTTTTCCCCAACAGTATATTTTGTGGTTTCATGTCACGATGAAGAATACGATGGGAGTGCAAATAATACAGAGCCGATACCAGCTGGCAGGCAATCTCTCTGACCTTGGAGAAAGGGGACAATAAGCAAATGTTGATCATTTGAAAGCATGATAAATCTAATGTCAGGCTTATCTCTGAGCACTGCAAATAGATATACCTGGCTCTCTGGTAAGCTCCCATCATCCTCAAGAATCTGGAATAATTGACCCTCTGCATATTCAGTTACAACCACAACCTGTCACAAACATATAAACTCAGATTATAAACTCAGCTGTAACCATGTTATATTGAAAGATAATTTGATCTACAGTAAGTGAAACAGAAGATTGAAGTCAATGTACCTCGGTTTCAGTCTCAAAGCTGTCATAGAGTTGGACAATATTTGGATGTTGAAGACCCCTCATTATCTCAATCTCCCTCTTGAGACTTCGCAGTTCCTTTTCAGAACGACCCACCTTTGGCATGAACTTAAGTGCCACCACCTAACGGACACACATGAACGGGTGGTAAAACTATGGCTGAACAGTCCTATCAAACAGCTATCAAACCTACTATTCCTACACAACATACTTACTTGGCCCGTAAATCTTTTCCTTCCCTTGTAAACTCGACCAAACGAACCCTCTCCCACCAGCTCCAAAACGTGGTACAAATTCATGCTCGACGACGGGCAGGAGGCTAACGTTAACTTAAAACTGACCGAGAGAAGACCAACAAGTTGTGTTCGGGCAGTTGGTGCGCGGTCGTTTCATTCATTGTGTACACATACCGAATACGTGTATAGTTGGATTCAAAACTTTTGACTTTTACAAGCCAAAAGTTAAGGCTAGTAGCTTAATAAACAATTCATACACATCATAGTTTAGTTAGCGTTACCGAAGTGTGCCACTACATTTGGATGTGGTAACAACAAAAACGATTCAAGCCAGAGAGTAAGACTGCCCTTTTACAAAAGTAACAAAATACGTAAAGTTTGGCTTGCCACACACATACAACCGGTATTCGTATGCGTGACATTTTAATGGCTTGTTTGACAGCGAATAATTATTGTGAATTATTTCTTTAAATATTTGTACATACGTGTATTACAAAAGTTAAATCTGGCTTTTCAGTGGACACGCTTAAGCAGGGGTCCTTCGCATAGCAACCACAGTTGCGTTCCTGGCAACAGCCTGAGAGCGGAAAACAAAGCAGCCGGCTAGGTGGAAAAAGTTGAGGGCACCGCACCCTTGATGTTCATGATGGAAAAAAAAGAGTATGAAAGAAATTAATTATGCAGTTTCGCGTGTACTGCAAGCTGAATTTTATACACTGTTGGGTTGTTCAGTCTATAACCGTTTTTTTATCAACAAATATTCACGTACAGTACAAGTACTTCAAAATACAGTGCTTCCATAAACATACTTAGCTACCTTTCCAAACGTGTGTCACTGCACACGACACTCAGTCTATGACCTGATGGATCCCACTTCCTTTGCTGTCCACCAGATGTCGTACGCGATTTACACCGAAAAACAGGTTGATGAAGAACAGTTGCCTAATATTCCTCCGACGGCCCCCATACTGCAATGTTATAGTGACAGGATTCAAGAAAATAATTATAGTGACTGTCTTATTTTCTTATCTCTGTTATATCCCTAAAGCCCACTAATGCTCCATTGAAGATGCAATGTTTGTAAGTTATTAAAGAGTTCCTCTCACTTATATATTAAAAGTGTGGATGGAGTTCATAGCCTATGTCTCATGATCCAGCGTGCTCATGAGATAAAAAGAAGTCATTTTATTAGTCACATTTATGGATATGTGGCCAAAATTTTCTGCTTAAAAATGACTTGATTTCTGCAGTATATACAGTATGGAGTCAGTCTCAGCGTACAAATCCTCGCTACGTATGAGATTTGAGTATTTATCACAGCGTGGGACATGATGACAGGCCTGCTGTTCGTTCACTTTCAAGTGGCAGCAGAAAGAGCGCATCTAATAAGCACCTCCAAAGACTCCCCCCTCTGAGAAAGGGAGAGATTGGGTTTCCATATTTATACACATGACGAAAATGCATTAAGTCCACAGAAGGCAGTCGGCTCAGCACACGCAGGTGGAGAAAAGGAATGGGTCATGACCAGGAGGAGTTTGCGCTGATTGGACTTGTACGACCTGCATTGTTGTAGAATCCTGCGCACTGGATTATGCTCTTCATCCTGATCTGTGGCTCTCACCGCTTCTTCTGAGCTTGCAGATTCGATATAGTTTTGTTTTCTCTGTTAGTCATTGCATTCTTTATTGAATGCAAACTTCGTCATGTTTATCAGATCATCTTTTCTCCTCTACTTCGTGGTGTCACTCTCCAAGCTTGCTCGTTGCATGGAAAGTGAACTTTGCTTCCCGGTTAGATTGGATAACCCTAACCATGACAGGAGGGATTCTGACAATGACGTGGAAAACCTTAATGGAAAAAGTGTTCTTAAAATACGAGCTTTCCAGCAGGAATTAGTGATCGATTTACACCAGGACTCTCATTTCATTGCCCCTTCAATTTCTAACCAAGACGCATTCTGGCTCCCAAACACCGACGCAACCGCTGACCTGAGCCGGTGTTTTTACTCCGGATATGTGAATGCTGACCGCTTTTCTTATGCTGCTTTGAGCCTCTGTAAGGGTTTACAAGGTGCATTTGGCTTCCAAGGTTGGGAATATTTTATCAGCCCGGTGCAAAATGACACGAGAAGCGCAGAGAGCGCGCATATCATCCGGCGCAGAGCCAGCAACAACCTGAAGCCCAATTCAACCTCTAGATGTGCGGTGAACAGCGACATCAGTCTCCATGTTGCGCAATCGCTGGAGAAATACAAGCGACTTAAAGATTACAGCAATGCGACCGAAACGATGCTGAAGAGGATGGGCAGAGCCAAAAGGTTCGCTTCAGTCCCCAGGTACGTGGAGACGCTCGTGGTGGCAGACGAGTCCATGGTGCAATTCCATGGAGATGACCTAAAACACTACCTCTTGACACTGATGTCAGTGGCAGCGAGGCTCTACAAACACCCAAGTATTCTTAACTTCATCAGTATCGTAGTGGTGAAGATCGTGATTATATCCGAGGAGGACAAAGGACCCAAGGTGTCCGGGAACGCTGCCATGACGCTGAGAAACTTTTGCACCTGGCAAAAAAAGATGAACAAACAAACCGACAAGCATCCGGACTACTGGGACACAGCAATCCTTTTCACTAGACAGGTAAAGTATGCTTTATTTGAGGTCACATTACAGGGTCTGAGATAAGGCATGCGAATGTGGTATTTTAGTGCGCATAATTACGCACACAAATGCAAAGATCTAATTGCTTTCGATGCAAATACGTCATCTGATCTTAACATGTTCTAAATAATGATGATGTCAATGATTGATGAAGTCATAGCGTTAGCATATGAGCCATTGTGTTTGGTAAGAGATGACCTTGGTTCAACAACTGCTGTAGACTTTACATGACAGGCTTCCCCTCAACCGTTCCTGCTGTGTCGGTTAATTGGTTTGCTCCCAAAACACACTGACCAACTCTGGCGAACTCAGGGAGCAGGAACTCAGTGAAAATCCAGTCCACCACTATTATCACAGCTTTAACACTGAGGCTGGGTCACTAAGGGAATTACTTCAGCTGAACAGAGCAACAGTCTTGTTTGCTCTTCATGGAACCTCAGAGGAGAATTTTATAGACTTGGAGTACAACTCAGAGTTCTCTCTGCACTCCTAACTATTTGGCAGATGAAACAAAGTCAGAGATGAAGTCATGGCTCACATTCATAGTTCGGTGTGTAACCCACTGATCTATGATGAACTGTTGGCCTTGTGCAGTCTGGCCACTTTGATTTCATTTTGACATTGGAGACTAGGAACACAGTTGACAAATCAACCCAGCAGATCACATATTCAATAACTGAGAAAGAAGTTGTTTGGATATTGTTCAGTCTGCAGTCAACTGCAGATACAGTCACAGTCTCAAAGCCTCCATCAAAACAAGGGTGCATTACTGTAAGTATGACTACATTCCTGAAAATGCCCACTTAAGATGTAGAGGACAAGCCATAGTTGATAGATGCTTCAAGAAAACTCCATAGTCATGTTCTTTTTCTCAACTCTTTACTGAAAACTTTCTTCTTCAAATACAGGAAGAAAAATGACAACCAAACAGTCAAACATACTACACAAGTATGATATGCACAGTAATAACAGTAGGGGGACACATATCAAACAGACTAATGTGCTCTCAAGGCTTTACTTTAGGCATTACTTAAACTAATTAATTTAACAGTCAAGCATGTTGTACCTTTTAGCCAATCACAAGCCGGTGATGGCTGCAGTCCTGATTGGTCCTAATTAAGCATACTGCAATGAAACTATGGAAGTGCTTGTCCTTAGCAAATTAAATTAAACTATTTCCAAATATTTTTCTACTGATGCTAGTGTCACTAACATGACACAACACGACCAGAACAGACCTTAAATAAATGCCTGTGTTATCTGTAACTTTGTCACATGTCAGGTCCCACATTGCCCTCAGGGATGCACTACTCGGAAGTGTTTTATTTCTCTCAGTCGTTCCCATTCTTCCTCCAGCTGTGGTTTTCCAGCCCCCTACCCACCACCTAGCCTGCTCCTCATTAAACAGGCCCCTCAAGGGGTGGAAGGAGTGAAGGGGGAGTGTTATTGGAGGGGCTGGGAGATCCTATGTGCATATCAGTGTTGTCACATCCCTTCATGTTTCTACCCCACCTGCTCTCCCCAAGTCTGAAACAAGCTGCTCCAGAGGTGCAGTTCTGCACAGCTGCAGACAGCCTGCACTGCCACATCTTTACAACATATTTTTCAATCTGTCATACACTTCCTCTGTCATTCACTTTTCCTGCTGTAAGGCTCATATGTATGTACAGTATGCTCTTCCTGTTTATGTCATGATACTTCAAGGAGAGGCTATATTTTCCAGAAGAAGAATTCCATAAGCTCAGCGCGCAGTTCTGATGTTGTAAAGTCTATAGCCAGTTTAGACGATCCCATTTTTACTGTACTGGACTTGCCTACAGACAGTGAGTCATGTGGCTGTAATCTGCTATATAAAGACACTCATCCTGGGATTCTGTCACTGTCTGATTTAATGTTATATTGGACTGAATAAGTGACCTACACTGCTTTCTCCAGAGGTTTGACAAACTGCAATTTGTTGTATTTCAGAAGCAGTTGACTTTACCAGGATAGGTCAAACGAAGAAAATGTCTTGCCAGTTTCCTTAACTTGTGTGTGAAAAACAGATTCCTGCTGATGTAATTTGTTGCCTGGACTGTGCAAGAAAAGCAGAACAGTGATAAACCGGTAAATGTTGTCTTAGTGTAAGTGCACAGGGCAGCATTTAGAGTGGACAGTTAACACAAATGTGAATGCACGTCTTCATTTATCACCACTCACCACACCAAGCTCCTGTTGATGTACAACAGGGAGGAAGCCACAGCATATATGCTTGTATTGACATTTCACTTTCACTCTATGCAACAAACCATCACATTTCACCTCTATGTATCAATAAATGTAATACCGAATCCGCTGGAACAAACTGTCCTTCCTAAAGCAATACACAAAATTGTTTTGGGGTTGCTAACATCTTGCAAAACATACAAGGTGTCAACACTTTGAGAATTAAGTGCTTCCCCCACCTCACAGACTCAAGGTGCAGTAGAATAGTTTACAGCTTCAGATATCAAACAATGTGATACATTCTGCTCAGGAAATTAGCAAAGGTCAAAAAAATTCAGACACAGTTCATCTTTTGTTAATTCATGACTTGGTGACTCAGAATTGGTCAGCTTAGTCAGTGGTATTGTGTTGGTTTACCATGGCTTCAATGGGCATGTAAGGCATGTCCATTGTCTGCTGTTTACCAGCCCACTGTGTAATTTGTAGATTTTATGAAGACCAACTTGGTGTTGTCCAGAGGCAACTGCAGTTGTCTTTAAACTATAGCCAGCATGACTGTTGTGTAAAGAATGTTTATTCAGTTTATTAAGTTACACAGAAAGTTCATTGTATGTGAACAGCTAGTCTTCAAAATACCCTACTAAATCTAACTGAGCAACATAATAGTTATGAATATTGCACCCAAAACACAAACTGTAAAAAGCCAGATGGTTGTTAAATGCACTGAGATCTGTACACAAAATAAAATGGAAATATTTCTTTGCTGAGATAAGTTTAATATTGTTTTAAATTGCAGAAACACAAAAAAGATAGATGACAGATGTCAGAAGTAGGTCATAATGAAGGACAAACACGTTGACACTGCTGTTCCTTCACCCTTGTTCTTTGCTCATAAATGGCCCAAACATTCAGATGTCATCTGCACATGAACACATCTGGATTAGATTTGCACTGGTGAACAATTGTGGTTTTGTGGTTTATTCTAGGAATGATCTGTCACAGCGTTCGGGGTCATCAATTGGCATTGGTTTTTTACATGTACATTCAGTGCAGCAGAGGATTACAGGAGCGGTGTGACATTAAACCATTAACATAGTTTAGCTAGCAGACAGCCACAGGTTTTCTGTGTTCCTGGGTATGTAGAGACAGTGATTCTCATGGGCCCGGAAGACTGGCTGTGGCGCTTACTGTTGAAGTTATCAAGTGATTAGGATGCCCAAATGTATACTTGCGTAGATTAAGTTTTAAAACCTTGTGGTGTAAAAATAGGTCATCTGGAAACTCTGCTGTGGCATGGAAACGTTGTGATTGAGGACAGTTACATTACCTCATAGAAGAAGGTGTGCTCTAAACACTGTTGCCCACAAAAACTAAACTAAAAACAAACTGGGTGGTGGAAGGCCTTGCTTAATACTACTGAATCCTTTTCCAATCTCTAAAACAGTAATGACAACAAAATACGTTAAAGGATTATTCCAGCATGTTCTAACTTGGATTCATAGTTTTGACCAATATTATTGTTATTTATAACACTTTACTCAGCCAGGGAACAAAGTGACATCACTGAAAAGAAGTGAGACAGTTGCACACCAGACAGGCTTCAAATGAACTGAAAGCTTATTATAACATGTTCTGAAGAGAAAACAAAGTCCAACCACAAAACGATAAACCAGACCTTCCACTGGACATGATTGTGCACACAGGCTGTATGTGCTGTGACCATGTAATATGGATTTTTCAAGAGCCCTGATTTAAATAATTCAGCTTAACTGTTGTTCGATCACATTAAAAGATCAAATTTTCTTGCCCTGTCAGATTTTGTTTAAGCAATGTTGCCATGTTCATAGTTAGAAATAAAGGCCAAGGTTACAAGAATTGTATTGTCATGTTCTGCTGGCTTTTTCTTTGGCACTGAGCCACTCAGATGTGGGTACTCAGACGTACTAATGTGAAATGTTGTTTGGTGTTCAGGACTTGTGTGGAGCCTCTACCTGTGACACTCTTGGTATGGCGGATGTTGGCACCATGTGTGACCCCAAGAGGAGCTGCTCTGTGATTGAAGACGACGGCCTACCTTCAGCCTTCACTACAGCTCATGAGCTTGGTAAGCCCACCATCCATCATACACATTAGACCAGTTGTGTTCCCTATAGTTTGAGTACATAAACACAGTCGCAGATAAAAGTATCCACACATTCCTGACATCTGACATCTTGTTTGGCAGGACATGTGTTCAACATGCCACACGACAACGTGAAGGCTTGCGAGGACGTATTTGGGAAACTGCAGGACAACCATATGATGTCTCCCACCCTCATTCAGATTAACCGCACCAGCCCCTGGTCCCCCTGCAGTGCTGCCATTATCACTGAATTCCTGGACAGTGGCCACGGTGAGTTTCTACAATCACTGATCCATGTCTTTGACTGCAGCATTCTGGTAATGTGCTTGAAGAGGTGCAGAAGCCAATGCAAGACACAGACAGTTACTAAAGGGAAGCTCAACCAACTTTCTATTTGATTTTGTAAAGACTTTTGTGCCATCAGAACAGATTTAAATGATGTCAGCTGCCTCAAGTGATGTCACCCAAGTCAGCATTTTTATATGAAAAAGGCTTTGGGGTGCTCCTCATCTCTCCATGAGAAGAACTGGCATACTAGCATAACTACTCTTACTAGAATACGACACATGAATCTCTGCATTGTGGGTAATGCAGATGTCACTCTTCGACAAGGAAGATTCTGTTACTTTTTCTTTTAAACTTTCCAAGTCTGACAGTGTTATGGGAGAACAAATTAAAATCAGTTTAATACTCTTTCAAGGGACCTTAAGGTTGCCAACAGGGTTGGCAACAGTGGCATTGGCCTATTCATTGTATTATTCGAATAATCAGACCCTTCACGGTTCTGTTTGTCAGTGGATCAAAGTGTGATCTCAACACAGCTGTTGAAAAGGAGGACATTTTCTAGCTCTTACTAATTTTTCAAGGTTAACAGCCTCTAGATGTGCAGTTTGACTATAACTGTTTGTGTTGAATGCAAGTGAGAGCATGATCGAATTCCAGTGTCCATCTGTGATTCAAACTTGACATCTGCCTAACTTCTTACAGTATAGTACCCTGCACACTGAAAGGACTAACAAAAGCCAAAAAGAAATGTATTTGGTTGAATACAGATTGTCTGCCAAGCAGGCCAGACCACAGAACTTGGCCTTGGAGCAATGCTAAACATTTGTTTTAAAACTGCCCCCACATCTGTCCCAAATTAGAGGGCTTGTTCTGGGGAGAGTCGCCACGGCGGTTTGGACAGAGAGGTGTATCTGCCCAATGTTTCCCATGCAGGTTTTCTCCAAATAGATGAATGTTTTTGCTTCTTTCTGTGTCCATTTTAGATATGGTCAGAGAATAAAAGAGTACAAACTGGTCCAGAGCGAAACACAGAAGAACATTTTTGACTTGACAGGGAATGATTTCTCTCTAACAATGTTATAACTTGGCTTCTCTTGGCCATCTGTCATAAATCTAGACTTCAAAAAGCAGTGGGGAGAAAAAAAACACACGTTGCCACATGTTTGAGGCAGTTTTCATGCAGTTCTGCACCAAAAATCATTTCTGTACATACATACAACACCAGCTCGTGGTTTTAATGGTTGCTCTTTGGAGAGAGCGTAGGAAGAAAGAGGTGAGGTTCAGCTTATTCAGTGTAGAGTGGCTTGTTTATATACTATTGTGCTATCAGTTAATCAGTGTGTTTCTTCTGCCAAATTTGCGGCGGAATGGGAGGAAACAAATCTGTTGTGAATTCACCGCAACACGAATGGCATAATAAGCAGTTATAAGTAAGTAAATAATATAAGTAAGTAAACCCAATGTGTAAAATGTGGATGTAGAAATTCCTCATGAAGGTGAAAAGCTATGTGTGTTGAACAATAAAATCCTCCTCCTGGAAACCTTTTCATGCAGTGACATTGATCTTTCATTTTTCCAAGCACCTGCTTGTCAAACTCATCCTATTATTAGCCTGTTCCTGGAAAGGTTTCTGGGTGCCATTTATTGTAAATGGAGTCCATGCCTTTGACCTTTGCCCTGCTTGCTAGCTTTGTGTCACTTTGGTAAAGGGTGTAGAGCTTAATTTAAAGGTTTCAAGATCAAATTATTTTAGCATAACCTTATCCCTGCAAGCCATCCAACAAGGGTGGGATCAAAGACGAGAGGACGAGCTTGTGAAGTTTTAGGGAGAGTTTGAGGAGAGGATAGTGGTGGGTGGGACTGTGTGTGGAGCACTCATGCATGTTTGTGGGGATGTGTCTGTGTGTGGTATGTAGCATACACTGCATGCATCCAACTTCAAGATGTACTTTGACTTCAAAGAGCCCAAATCATAAGGGTAATGGCTGCTTACTGCCCCCAACCCACACGCAAGTGCATTTAATGAAAAGCATGTTGGAAATGTTGATGCATATATATAGAATGCACTGTTTTTCGCCAATTTTTAGTCCAGTATAATTTACTGTTGAAATGTTGGAATATCCATCTCTAATAATAAGAAATAAGTGAAATAAGTGATCACATGTAACAGGTAAAGAAAAGCCATAAAAGCGCAGATGACAGTTGGTTTCGCTTCAGTGTGACTTACTGAGTCTCCCTCCTTCAGGTGAATGTTTGCTTGACCAGCCTCAGAAGCCACTGGTCCTCCCCGATGTGCTGCCGGGAGCATCCTACAACCTTGATCGTCAGTGTGAGCTTGCGTTTGGAGAAGGCTCTAAGCCCTGTCCCTTCATGCAACCACCATGCGGCCGTCTTTGGTGCACAGGAAAATCCAATGGCCACTTGGTGTGCATGACTCGACACTTTCCTTGGGCAGATGGCACCCATTGTGGGGATGAACAGGTCTGTGACCGGGGAATCTGCTCAGGCATGCAGTCCCAAAATGTGAAGGTAAGGTTCACAAGTTTTTGATGTTAACATACACCTTAACTGTGGTGTGACTAAGAAGGTCTTTGTTGTCGTACTTTTTGAAATATGCCACTGTTCGTATATTTCCAGGTGGACGGCCGCTGGGGTAAGTGGGGCCAGTTCGGTTCCTGCTCACGCACATGTGGAGGTGGCGTCCAGCTGTCTAAAAGGGAGTGTAACAACCCAGTGCCTTCAAATGGAGGCAAATACTGCCAAGGGGTTCGGGTCAAATACCGCTCCTGTAACCTGAACCGTTGCCCTGACACAGGTACGAGTCCTTCAAAACACATAACTATATACAATGACATCTTTCCCCCCAGAGCATTCCCACCTCTCACCCTCTGTAACCTCCCTCCCCTCTGTGTAGGTAAGACGTACCGTGAGGAGCAGTGTGAGACCAGTGGCCTCAATTTCAACAGCAACCGTATCAGCCCCTCTGTGGTGTGGGTACCCAAGTACTCTGGAGTGTCTGCAGATGACAGGTGTAAACTCATCTGCAGGGCTAACGGCACTGGCTACTTCTATGTCCTGGCGCCCAAGGTAAACAGCAAATCCTCATGTATATTCTCTGGTTTGCCTGGACAAAAGAAAAGATTATTTGATTGAAGATTACACAAAAGTCTGAATAAATCAAATGTTCGATATGAGGCCAGGATAAAGGGCTCCATGTGGGTGGAAGTGAATATGTGTCAGCCAGCTGCCTCTGGTCCAAGCACAAAGAGTGAAGGAAGGAATGAAGGAGAGGAGGAGTACAGTTTAGCTCTTTCAGATAGCAGGGTGTGGAGTGAGCTTTAGCAGCAGTGAGACGGAGTTCACACTTCACTCCATCATTCTGGCTTAGGAAGAGTAGATAAGAGCACTCAGAGGACACATAGTTCTGAATCACCTAACAGCTGGATGTTTTAACTGCAGAGTCACAACTTTGAACCAAAAACGAGCTGTATTTTCCCAGCACAGTTTAGTTTTAAGAATGAACTGGAATTTGGTTTATTTTGTGTCAGCTTTAAGTCATGATACATCTTTGTTTTGGGCACATATTTGAATACAGACCAGCAGTGAGGAAAATTATAAAGCAAGGTATACTCACAGGGCTAACCTTAAACCTAACCTTACCCTAGGTTGTGGATGGGACACCATGCTCCCCAGACTCCACAGGAGTGTGTGTCCAAGGGAAGTGCATTAAGGCTGGCTGTGATGGAAAAATTGGCTCAACCAAGAAGTTTGATAAGTGTGGTATCTGCGGAGGTGATAGCAAAGGCTGCAAGAAGGTGTCGGGACTCTTCACAAAGCCTGCGTGAGTAAAACCCACATCATCATGAGATAGTCTTTAGAGAATATTCTTTACGTCATACTTTCCCCCCTAATCTTCAACATGAAAGCATTATTAACTTCACTCCAACTCTCACTGACTGTAATATGTTTTGGCATTCAGGCACGGCTACAACTTTGTGGTCATGTTACCAGAGGGCGCAGCCAACATAGACATCCGTCAGCGAGGCTACAAAGGAATGATGAGTGATGACAACTACTTGGCAGTGAAGAACAGCGAGGGCCATTACCTGCTCAATGGGAACTACATAGTGTCAGCTGGGGAGAGGGACATCATTGTGAAGAACAGCTTGCTGCGATACAGTGGCACAACTGGCCTCTCGGAGACCCTGCAGTCTGTGAAGCCCTTAGGAGAAGCTTTGACTGTGGAGGTGCTGTGTGCTGGCCAGATGACACCTCCTCGCATCCGCTACTCCTTCTACCTCGCCCGTCAGACCAAGGAAGACAAGGCTCTCAAAAAGGACAGCCGTGCAAACTCCCATAATAGTGTCCTGGCTGAGGACAGCGTGAAGGAGAAGGGAGGTGACACCCTGAAGAAGTCTTATAACAAGGAGGATCCTGCTCATGGGAAGTGGATATCTGCAGTTTGGGACAAGTGCTCAGTTACCTGCGGAAGCGGCATCCAGAGGAGGATGGTGCAGTGTCTGAGAGCAGATGGAAAGCCAGGGATGGACTGTGATCCTTCACAAAGACCCCCAGCCACCAGGGTTTGTGGAGATCCATGTCCTGAGTGGCATATCGGGCAGTGGTCGCCTTGCTCCCGAACCTGTGGGAAGGGTTTCAAGAGAAGACCAGTGCACTGCAAAACCGAAACTGGGCATCTGCTCCCAAGGGACCACTGCCTTGGCTTAAGGAAGCCACAGGAGCTGGACTTCTGTAACCCAAGGCATTGCTAGTGTCCAAAACCTATATATCACAAATCTGTTATGTTTTAGATGGACCGAACTGAATAAATTTGCAAGTATCGCACACAGTGTGTCTGTCAGGTGCAGATTTTTACACCTGTATCATTGGACACTTGCTTGGAAGAACAACAAGAATATTGGGATGAGAGTGAAACTCACAGGATGAATGCTGGAAGATATTTTTCACTGCCATCACTCTGACTTCCAAGGACATTATTCAGGTCCAAAATAATACAATAGTCAAATAAAATTAAGTCAAATGTCTGTCAGAATGCCCTCTTGCCGCAATTAATCTAGTTTACCTTATGAGCCTGGAACCCATTTCATGTCATAATATTTCAGCTGTGCATTTTTCAAAGTGTAAGCCTAACAAATAGATCAGAAAAGCCTTCTGGTTGTCCAAAGAATGGGTTGTGGGGCATATATATTTTTTTACATTCTGAACTAAAATGTACTGCCTGTGTGCACATAGAGAAGGACAATCCATCTGACAATTAATGCAATAGAATTTTTAACTCAAATTTTCACTTCTCACTCACATCTGCTAAAACTTTCCCCAAAACAGACAATAACGACGCAGCCAGCTTCGCAGCCACCATTTCTTCCTGTGATACTAGAAAGAAATCACCTGTGCTGACGATACTGATTTTCTGCAGACCTCACTCAGCACCAGTCTTGGAAACAGTTTAAACTAGCATCTGAAGTCACTCTGGTGGCTGTCATGACAGATCCGACTAAACAATGCAGGGCCAGTGGTTTTGGTTCCTGTCAGCTGCTATGGCCGCCAGCTCAGTGATTTCATCACTTCACCCAACTTTGCACTGCTCATCTGAGATATGGACTCAGGCTGATATCACACATGCACATGCAGACACACACACACACACACATAGACATAGACAGAGAGAGAGAGTCTTGTTTCCATCACTTTTGGGGACATTACATAGACTTTCATTCCTTTCCTGGACGCTTAACCACCACCTAACCATAACAATAAACATAACTTGCCTAACCCTAACCCTTACCTTAATCTAACCCGAATCTCAACCACACCTTAAAGCAAGTCTTCACCTTAATATTTAATGATTTATGTTGTGGGGACTTGCATTTTGTCCCCATAAGTAAGGCGGGTCCTCACAATGTGACTGTGTAAACATATTTTGTTATCACAACTACAGGAATGCGCACACACACACACACACACACACACACGTGCACACATACACGCACACCACGCGCACACACATACACACATATATTCACACACATGCTCTGTTAAATTCCTGTATCCTGTTTGCAGCATGTTTGATTGCTTATTTAATTTTTTTTATCATTTGACTAAAACTTCTCAGTTCATAGTGTTCATCCATGTTAAGTCATGCCTGTCTGGCACAGTTACCACAGATAGTTTATTATCAATGAAACAACAAAGCAGAGAGGGGAAAAAAATCTGGCAAGCCCTCTGTTATGCTGTACAAAATGTGTGTTTTCCAGGATCTCCTTGTTCATGGCCCCGCAGTCTGAGCCAAGCTGTTCTTTCTACACACTCCATGAAATTCTGTAATCCATTATATTCTTGTTTTGTTTCTTAAAGGGGCCACATTGTCCAACTGCAGCATGGATCCTGTGTTTGTTGGATTATCATTTTTATTTTTTGTTTTAATCAGCTTTTGCACTTTGTACAGCAAAAGAACCCTATGACATTTGATACATGGGCTGTATTGTATACTATGTATACCTTAATTCAGCTCTCTGCAAAAAATAATGTAAATACTTTTTTAATCTCTTTTTTTTTTACACAGTCATTTGTAATTGTCTTTGACTCTGGTATATTTATTCCAAAAATAAAGCCATTTAGAAACAAGTATAAGTAATATTGTGTTTATTCTCTGATCTGCAATGATTAAGGTCAATATGAAGGCCTGGTCACAGCAGTATTTGAAACAACAAGATTTTTACTTGTGAATTCTCTTCTTTAACAAGAAGCCAACCTAACAGTTGTGACATTTGAGGAAGCGATGAGTCATTGCAGGCCTATCTTATTAGCTGTGTTACATCATTCACTTTTACTTAACCTCTTGTGTTGGAATAAAAAGTGTTCCAAGTAAAGAGCCATGGTTTACAAAGAATCATGATCCAGTTGTCCCTTTAGCTCCAAAGCTAAGCTACTGAGCTCACTGGCTTGCTAAGTGACTTGGCGAGCTCATCAGTCCAGAGAACCATTTTTCCCCTCTTCATTAACTTTTTTATTTAATAGAATGTAGTCCTTAACCAACCATTCCAGCCAAAAATTTACTACTGCACCACGTTTCTCTGTAATGATTGTAATCAAAATATGCACCAGAGGCCTTTTGAATGAGAGGAAAAACATCTCCAAAACCTAAAGCAAGTCCAGCAGCATTAATAAACTTCTTGATAATAGCAATTTTCATCTGACTGCTCAGAGATGTCTGAACCTTCTAACAAAGTCACATTTGTACCCTAGAAACTTTGAGCATGTTTTTTCCCAAAAATGTTTACCACTGCCAGAGGGAGAAAAATGACAGAACCCATGCTGAGAAAACTCATGCATGTAGAATCAGTCAGCATCAAACATTAAACAAAAACAAGACAAGCAGAAGACAAACTGTGGACTGCAAAACATGTGCCAATACATAAGCAGACATTCTCTGCCTCCTTTGTGTAAAATATCAAAATTAATTACCAGCTGTCACATCTGCAGCTACAGTAAAAGAATGCTTTATAGCAGTTCACTGTAGCCTATAAACTCTACTTTGCCATGCATTTGTTTCACAGTCAACATCTCAGCCATGCAACTACAGCTATTTTCCGCTGGTTGACGTGGACTCATTCTGCCTTGTCTGTGTCTGTGACAGTCCAAGAATGCAGCTGTGTGTGAGAAGGTGGAAATTTTGAATTGTGCAATTCTGAACGTGATGACTTATGTGTGTCTGTGGACTCAGAGGAAAAAAGGTCAGAGTCTAGCATGGGAGGTCCTGTGTCAGACAGTATTTTAACTTTTTGGGAAGGAAGCGATGTGTCAAAAAAGGCTGAATTGTCTGACCTACATAAGAGCGGATAGAGGAGAACCTGGAGTAGAGCCAATGGAAATATTTATTTGTTCCCCTGGTTGCTTCTTGCCTGGGTGTATAGTCATATCTAGTTGCAGGTTTGAAGGCATTAATTGAGCCAGACTCCTTATCAGAAAGAATGTTTGGCTTCACCAGCTTTTCACAAGTAAATTTTTGGATTCTGAAAAATAAATCTTCCAAAACAAAGGGAGGTCCATGTTTTATGAACATAATACAAAGGATTAATGATGTCTGAGTGCAAAAGTCAGAGTGTGCAGTTTATATAATACACATTTCCATTAGAGTGACACAAAAACAGAGAATCTGCAACATGAATTCTCCAGTGCAGAAAGAGGAGGGAGGGATGACGGACAGACAGATTGTCACATCGCTGGAATTCATATGTTGAGTCCCAGGCTTTGGAAGTTGGAAATAATACTAATTCATTTCAATTTGGGCATTACAGGTACTTTGCTCATCATTTTTAACAGTAATAATAGTAACATACTTTCTTCATTTTGGTTTTATCTTCAAATAAAGTTATTTAGATAGTCTGGTTGAACTGGTGCTTTGTTTACAACCCACTTGATGCTTTAACTGCTTGTGTTTCTCTGTCCACTCACCTTTTATTTTGATGTTGCGGCATTCTCAGATAAGATAGCAGAACAACACAAAACCAAGAGAAAACTGCCAGAATTAAATACATTTTTAAATGACCCAAAGACACTATGTTAATTAAATATATGCCCACTCTGCCTGCCATAGAACAAGATACAACAAAAAGATTAACCTGATCCATCTTCATTCATTTCCTTGAATCTCAGCTTAGCCACCCATGTAAGTGACCGATTAAACTCAGCAAGCTAAAAGTGCAACAACTTAAGTCTGTATACTGACTGAGAAACAGCCTGACATGCAGGTGGTTTCCTGCTCCAGAGTCAGCTGAAAGGGGCCATGTCATCTCGGCAGCTCCCCAACTCTTCAAAATGTGGGGTTTCAGCTCCTCTTCCTGTTGCCCAGCCTTGGTGGCTTAACGGCTAGCATGAAAATTCACACACAACAAGAGGTCACCATGCAGATCTCTAGTTGTAGACTCCACACTGGTATCTGAAACATGCCCAACATGCTGTACCATATGACTGTATGTGCTGTAGCCTCACACTCAGGCTAATTCAAGCAAGTACCCATCAGCAGTCACTGTCAACAGCATCATTTCGTTATTTAACACACTCACTGTGAATATTTATTTTTCTTATGTGCCTCAAATGTCATTGGGTAAGTGTTGGCTATATACATGTTTGTTGCTAGTTTTTTTACTTATCATAATTTAAATGACACAACCTGCATCTTCCTCCTTTCAAAATTTGTACTTATCTGTAATTATCACAAACATAGTTGGAACTAAACATGGATTATGGTGATAGTTCATTTATAACTAATATTTATTGACATCAAATAACGTAGAAGAGCTTGTACAGTAGTTTTTATGTTAAAGTATGATTGATTCTTTCCCCCAAAAGGATGCTTGGAGCTTGATGACTTCCCATAATACATAGTGGGTAGCTTTGCCCAGTTATTTGTGATAGTCTCTCCAGCATCATTGCATTTACTGTTCTTTTTTTTTTTTTAAACACAGCTCCACATGCTTTGCTCCCTTTTTAGTTTCCATACCAAGGCTTACCCCTAATTAGTGAAATCATTCTAAACTGGTGAAGGCCTGAGCGCTCTGTAAGTAATTAGGGTGAGGACCCAGTAACAAATTTTCTATGTGGTGTCTTCTGTCTGATCAACAGCAGATTTTTGCTTTTGCAGCTACTGCTGAGTCAGATGAACTGCACACCACAGACCGTTTTAAAGATATACACTCACAAAGGAGTGCTTTGTACACAGGCCATGGGATTCTGAATGTGATCCCCAATGAGCAGCCTTATTAATGTGCATCTCTGAGGAGGTCTGCTGACTGCAGCAGGAACGGGATCTGTCTGTAAACAATACTGATGACAGATGCACAGCTGACCTGTGCTCACAGAAAACTATTCTAGTGATTCAGCTGAGTGCGGCTGAGTTAACTGCATACCACCTTTTTGACACATTCAGGTTTATTGTGTGGTTCTGGCTTTGCTTGCCAGCAAACACTGAACACAACATTGTGTAGTTCTCTGCTGCCCTGCTCAAGTGAGCAAAAACAGAGAAATGAGATGGCTCACCAAAAGTCATTTCCTGTATCTGTGTCACATGGGTTTCGCCACTGCCCGCCCCTTTAGGAGACCACGTCTATTCATTCCAATGGGATTATGGCAGATTCTTTCGCCCCGCTCTCACAAAAGTAAATAGTGAACCATTTTTTCACAAACCACATATCGTGTCAACATTCTGATGCTAAAATGGCATTTTTCAGAGAGACAAATCAGATGAAAATTAACTTTTGTCTCTGTCTTAACAACATGCTCTCATGAGATCTGGAGATGTGGAAATCTGCAGATCTGGAGCAGGAGCAAACATAGTAAGAAGCCAGCAGATAAAAACGGGCAACAAAACAGTGTGCAAATATTAGATTTTTGACTGTATCTGGGTTGTACTGTTTTGACTTTGGGGATGGGGCAATCCTTGTAATCGGTCGTCGTTGGATATAGAGGATCTTTGACCAAAGCCGAGAATATTGATACCGCGCTCGCTAAATATGAAGCTGCCGGCAGCTAATCACAAAGACAGGATACAGAAGCACAGCAGCACACCAGATGTCTGCACATCACTGTGCCCTGAGAATTAATGTCTCAGTCCGGGATACGTCTGTTTGATGCAAACATTCATACACTGGTCATATGGAAACTTCGCAGTAACACTTTCCAACAGCACTGCTGATACAGAACTACAGCCACAGATGACTCGGATAACACAGTGTGATTGCAGCACTGTGGCTCCACTCCAAGCCTAACAAAGTTTGGTCCCCTGTCACTGTAACACTCACCTTTGACTTTGCCTGAGGGGAAACATGTATGAGGATAACTGGGACAGAAAGGGTAACACACATTAGAAAATCTGCCCTACTTTTCCTCATTTTCATCTGCTTTGTGTATTACAAAATTAATGTACAAAGGTGAACATTTTTTGGGCCCAATCAGAATGTCTGGTTTATAATAGCTCTTTGAAAAAAATAACTCAAACAAAAACTGATAAGAAAGGACAGAAAATGGTCAGCTGCAGGGAGTATTTTGAAGATCTGCGGAGAGATAAAGCCCTGACTTCAGTGCGAGCCTGTTTGTGTGGCTTGTCTTTGTGAGGATAGGGTCACTGAGGACATTCCTTTGGTTGGAGCTTAATATTTACTACATTTCAGAGCATTTAAGAGGAGTAATAACCACTTTCCAAGCTCCAGCATTTAGTGTCAGTGCTCTGAATGCAAAGCTTTGATAAGAGGTTCCTCAGTGGAGATGTTTTAGACTGTTCATTAGAGATTAGGCTGCTGCATGTACAGGCACCAGGCACTGCAGAAAGCAAGAATCTCTTCCTTGTTTGCAATGGGAAAGAACAGCCCTGTTTCCTTTGTTGGTAAAACTGGCATTATAAAGAAAGAGCTTCTGGCTGGCATTTTACATAATCTACAGTGGTATCAGTATCAAGCCAATAGTGGTACAGGCCTCTTTCAGCTTCAGCAGAGATGTGGACTTAAGGTGTGTGCTTATTTGAGTGTGCTGAGTGACAACAGCATCCATTTGTATTTGATGGAGGAGAAAACAAACAGTGTTAGAGACGCGAGACTTTTGGTTGTGTGCAAAACAGTTTCTTTTAGCTGAAAGGTTAGTGCAATGCTCTCAGTTCCTGTGCAATAATTATTTTTGGCTCCTCTCCTGTTCATGTCAGGACCCCCAGGCTAGAAACCGCTGCAGGAAGGAAAATCTGTCTGTTTTCTGATGTTGTACAGTAATTCCTAAACTTCTCACAAAAGCTTTTACTGCAAAACCTCCCCAAGAAATGTTGACTTTCAATAGCAGCTGAACAGAAAATGAATACATCCATTAAACATTTAGCAGTATTTCTGTTGAAAATAAACCCAGAGTAGATTATGTCGTGTTGATATTATTAATGCTGTGGAAATTTTCATTGTGCAGATTGAACAAAGTGAGCCACAAACACTGTTCACTTTGAGTTCTTTCTCTTTCCCTCAGGTTTTGTCAGGGACAGGTCTTTATTTGGTCAAAAAGCTTTGACGCTGCACAGTTTTTATTGGAGAAAGCATACGGCAGTCAATGAAAAAACAACACAAGCTTTGCTGGAGTAAATGTAGAAACATCTTTGTAACTGTGACAACGTTGCCAAGACGTTAAAAGAACCTACCAGGGTCATAAAATGGACTAGCTGACTTGTTAATGTGTTAGTTGACTTGTTAATTTGATTGCAACTGCCATCATCAGTTCTCCATATGAACCTGAACTACTGAAAAAGAACTGAAGTGTCTGCAGCAGTTTAATCACAGCAACACGTGTACGATTGGAACACTGAAACATGACCATTTATGGTTTCTTTTCTTGTTGTTTCAGTTTAAGTGGAGTCATAGGAGTTTAAATGTATTGCAAGATGTGTGTTTAATGTAGTTCTGCTGCACTGGGAGCTAATAGATGAGTTCAGTTTAGTTTCATCCACTCAAGCCAAGGAAGGAATGTAAGTTATTTGTCTTAGTACAAAATATGCTGATATTCGAACAATTAAAAACTTGAAAGCGAGATCATAAGCAACATTGCATATGCTGAAACACAGCACAAAAGTTCTGTAGTGCAGCCAAATGAGCATCACCTCAGACCAGCTGTATGAGAAATAATTCAATGTTTCGTTTGAGTTGCTCATCTAAAGGCACACCATCAGGCCCATATCTGAGGTTTCATATTCCATTTACTCTAATCAAGAGTTTTTTAAGGTCTCAGAATGAAGAGAGAGCGAGAGAGAGATTAAGCAGAACCATGTGTGTCTTCATGAGAGAGAATATGGACCCAAAAATGGGGGGCTTATTTTAGAGTTCTGCCATTTATTCTTCACACTGTAATTTGGATCACAGATACAAACCCATGCAAATGAAAAATATGGCAGCAATCATGGAGTTGTGATCAAAGTCACAGAGTGTATACAGAACACTGGAAGAACAGGACACATGCTGGCTGCTTTGGCCGCTCATAATCTTACTCATGAATGTTTTGGGTGGTCCGGCTGCTTTGGGTCCTTTGTTTAACCTGAACTCAGAACAACTTTGACTGTCCTGTAATGTGCCCAGGAATGGTCCAGCGGTGACTGGCCAGAATCATGACAAAGAATTACCTTTTTGAAAATGAATGCAATCTGTAATTCATCAGGAGAAAAAAAAAGTATTGCATATGCATAACGTATTCAGGTGAAAGTTGCAACAGTGTAGACTAAACTCACCCCCTCTGTGGCTGGCTGTGCCCCCTGGTTTCAACATGTAATGCTAATGATGCTAGCGAGCCATTTTAGGGAAACAACAAAGTTTTTCCTATAATGTAACAACTTCCTGGCGGAGACAAATAATCTGCTGAATTTCAACCCGTCAAGCTATGCCTTTAACACTGGCCCAGAAGAGAAGTCCTGTTGCCTGCAGTTGTGTTTGGACTCAGGCCACATCAGTCTGGCCCAGCGAGTCCCCAATGACTGAGTTCTTTTTTCACTGGTTAAGCATCTTGAAGAGAGAAGTGAGAGGATGAAGTCATATGACACTAAAAACCTATAAAACTGTGTTTAGCAGGAGTAAGGCCATTTTTTTTCCTACTGTATCTCCAAATTAAAACGTGGACTACAATATGCCACAGACAACGTGGCATTACAAAAGTTCATGCCCAAACCCTAAGTCTCTAATCCCTAAATGAGCAGCTGAGAGCTCTAATCATAAGTCATGATTTATGAACAAGAGCAACCAGAATCCCACTAATCCAAACCTGCTGTGGGCAAAACACTAAAACACGCCTGGAAAATGCATCAGATCTGTTAAAAGACACATAAGCTCATATGTTGTAGAGCGGATAATATACTCATGTAAGTGGGTGCAGATGCAAAGTCATGTTCTGTTTAGCGAGATAATAAGCAGAAAGTAATGCAAGCTTATTCCAACATTGATATATGGTCATAAAGTTGTTCATGGGAACAAAGATTTTTTACACTCATAATTTTTCTTTGACTTAAGCTAACGTTTGTGACCAACACAAACCTGACATTCAGGTCAAAATGACATGCAGATGTGCAAGTTTTTACCACAAAAGCTACACAGAATCCTGTAAAAACAATAGAACAAAAAAACAAAAAACAAAACAAAACAAAAAAACAAAACAAACTGAAGGAGCACATGCAACAGCACAACGTGAAGGAGCAGCAGAACTTATCCTTCCTGTTGGCTTCTCCATATCAGCATGGGGTGAACTGGAATTCATGTCAAAAAAGCAATACGGGTGAAGTGATTAATCGTGGTAGGGGATAGCAAATGTCCCTGCTGCTCTCTTTTATGTTCTGCCAAAGTGTATGGCAAGTGTCATCGTGTTTCCAGGTTTGTTTCTTTTTTTTTGTTTTTGTTTTTTTTTTGATCAGGCTTCAGTCGCATCAATAAAAAAAGAAAAAATAAATAAAATCAATCAAGCTCTCAAGCTTTCTATATGGGGACCACATCAAAGGGTGCCGGAACTATTGCAATATAAAAATAAAATAGATTTGAAAAAAAATAGTTATTTTCTAGCCACAAACATGCCATGACTTCTAGAAGAGTGAAAACCAGATACTAGACTAAGATAAATTATTTTCAGGTGCACTTCTGTTTTTTGGTTGTCTGATTTATCAAACCAGCCTCAGATCATCATTCTCCAGCTGTGAAACTCAAAGACCAACATGAGTTATGATTGATATCATGATGAATAATGTCTGTTTTTCTTTCTAAGGTAGATATTTAACTGAAGGCGACCAACAACTGTGTCATGGCCGAGTGCCAGAAGGCTTGAGATTTTAAACAACCTGTAAAAGTTCATTTCCAGGGGTACAGAGAGGAGAGTGTACACAAGCTTTACATTCATAAAAAAATGTGTTTCAAATACTGAAACTTTGGTTTATAGTGTCATTTTAGGACAAAGTGTAGAGTTTTTAAGATGCAAAAAACCTTTATTACAAGTTAGAAAAAACACTGTGTAATATGAGGTTAAATGGTACACCTCTTAAAATACTATTATGATGTTGCACACAGTGTGGTAGCGATAACTCTGTAAATCCTGAGTGACTTTGAGAGTCTGTGGTCAGGTGATAAATGCTTTCTTGTTGAACAGAACCTTTAAGACTTCAAGTCTTCAGCTATGCTAGCAACTCTGTGAGGCTGCAACATTACTATGATTTGAGCTAAATGTTAACATCTGCATGCTAGCATGTTCATAATGATAGTGTGATAGTGTGAATGTTTATCTTTGCCATATCCACCATTTTAGTCCACTGTGTTAGCAGGTAATTAACAAGGCTGAGGGTGATGGGAATGTCATTAGTTTTGAGCGAGTAGACTTTAAGTATTTAGTCATAAACCAAAGTATGGGACAAATTGAAAATTTTATGTGATGGTGGCGCTTCATAAAGAGTCTGTGGCTCACCACCAAGTGATTACAGTTCATCTTGAGGGGGACTTAAATGTCAGCACCAAATTTCACAGCAACTTATCAAATAGTTGTCGAGACACTTCACTCTAAACCACAAATTTGAGCCTCAGGGGCTTGGAGAAAAGGCAGGGGATCACCAAGGTCATTAGGATTCATCATGGTTAACATTAATATGTGCACAACTTTGTGTACCAAACCACCCAATAGACTAGTTGCTAAGATATTTCAGTCTGGGCCAAAATGGAGGATTGACCGACAGACAGACTGATGTTGCCACCTCTAGAGCCAGGCCAGTAACAGGGTTAACAACCTGGCAAAAAGAAAAGAAACCCACACTGGCTGCTAATGGTACAGTCCTATCTGAGACATACAAAGGGTTATCATGACTGATCCGAAAGTAAACTGAAAAACTGTGGTCATGAAGTCGGAATTCCTCAGAGGTTGCAGTTTTAGAGTTTGTGCTGTAAAGCAAATGTTTCCATTGTAGCTAATTATTGAATCTTTCCAGGCAAAACACTAAAGCCACACTGGAGCCATCAATATATTTATGGTTAATAAAAAACAAAATAGAATAAGACAGCATGTGGTAATGATAGCCCCTATTTTATTTTCCTTACTGCACAACTTATTTAATAAACTGTCCAACAGCCACTTTAGCGAGGGAAACCTGTGGTTTCTGAAGGTAATCACTGCTCTATGTAATTTTATGTAATGTTTTTACTGAGGCCCAGGAGCTCAAAAGCCACTTGAATGCTGCCTTTGCACATTTGTTGAGAGTAATTAAATCAAGGCCTGTTATAATGAGTTTTGAAATTATTAACATTTGAGCATTGGTCTTTGGCTAATGAAGAATTCTTTGGTTGACATGAATTCAGTCAACTCAACAGCAAATTTCAGAATAGAATTAAAAACTCTTCCCTTTACACATAAAGGCCTTAATGGTCAGGCACCATCATATCTTGACGAGCTCATAGTACCCCATCCCACTAGAACTCTATGCTCCAAGGATAATATCCAAAAGTAGAACTGGAACCAGAGCCCTTAGTTATCAAGCTCCTCTCTTGTGGAACCATCTTCCCGTTTCAGTCCAGGGAGACAAACACCCTATCTACATTAAAGGGTAGACTTCTTCATTTGATAAAGCTCATAGTTAGGGCTGTCCTAGATCCTAGTTATGCTGCTAGAGGCTTCGGCTGCCTTATTATTATAATTATTGTTATATGCAGTTACTGTACACACATCTCCTCTCTCTCTAGCTCTCTTTCTCTCTCTCTCTCTCAACCCCACCATACCTGGGTTCTGCTCCAAGGTTTCTGCCTTCTAAAAGGCATAATTTGGAAAGAGTCATGAGACAGCTTTTGCTGTGATTTGGTGCTATATAAGTACATGAAATTGAACTGAATTGAATTAAAGAGTGGAGGTGGAGTTTTCCAAAAGTCAAACGTCAAAAAGTCAAAAGTTTAATAATGAAGCGCTTGTTGCTCTGTGACACTGTGATTTAAACAAAAAGACACACACAAAAAATAAACAAGAGCAAGAGACAAAGGCTCCAAGAAAATGAATATCTCACACTGTAACTTAGTTATCAGATACATGATATGTCTTTAGTCTGGCAGGGACATCAGTCAGCTGGGTTATTTATGGAAATTAAAATTGAATGAAATCCCATAGCTATAACAAGCTCTACCTTTAATGTTGTGGACAGAATCACAATCTCAGAGGGTCAGGAGGCGGACTGATGAGAAAAATAAATCAAGACCCCAAATTTTCTTAAGATAGTTGCAAGATGACAACCTTCCTATTATTCTATTACTTTACAGTCAAAACAACACCAAGTAATGTTGTGTCAGTCGCTCCCACGTGTTGATGAGGTCGTAAAAGAGGTCCAGAAGAATAACACCAACTGAACACACGCCCAAAAATACATTATGAACCTAATGCTCAAAGGGCTGCCATGAACAGACTGCCAAATGCATCACCAAACCAAGCACAAAAGAATGAGACTGTATAACTGATGTTTCTACCATGTTTTCCAACTGGCACACTTGCAGAATTAGGAGACCCGAAGGGCTTTTGTGGTTTAATAAGAAAGTAAGAATAAAGCTATGATCTATGTTGCGCTGATTTGAAAAATGTGAGTGATTAAGTGATTAAATTGGGATACTGGAAACAAACTGCAGCTATGCATTTATGACAGGATTGATTATGATATATGAAAGGTTGAAACAATGCAACAGGGTAGTAGCAGACTGGTTTTAGTCAGACACAGAAAATGCAGAATCATGCAGGTGACCAGGATTGAGCAGTATTGCGGGATGACTGTGAAGTTGAAGCTGAAAGTTTGACCAGATTAAGTAAGGGATCACTAAAGGTATCACAAATCACTACGTGAGAACCACGAATGTCTGTACCAAAGCTCCTGGTAGTGCACCCAGTATCTGCTGAGACATTTCACGCCAAATCAGAAATGTCAACCTTATGGCAGTGCCCTAGAGAGGAAAAGTCAGTAGAATTGATCCTCTGGGGACTGTGAATGTCTGTGCCAAATTCCTTGGCAATCCATCAAATCTGCCACTGCCACGGCTGAAAACATCACCCAAACCCATGCTTTTAGAGATTATTATGATTGGTATACAGAACTCAAACCCAAAATGTTTTCCTATCCCAAAATAACTCTCCATATTTCGTGAAGACAGATCTGTGATTTAGTAGGTCAGGCAGTGCAAAACAATCATCAGATGGCTGGTTTTTAGAAATGGCCCTTTTTAAAGACAGTTTGATCTACAATATGCATTTGAAGTGCAAAAACCATTTAATTTATACCACCGAAACCAGTGACAAATCTTATGAAGGTTCTTCTTTTATTGTAATATTCTTTGTTTTATTTTTGTGTCAACACAATGGTTTTTAGTGTGGCGTTTGCTATTACCCCAGGGCAACATTCTTGGTTGTTTACTGATGAAAAACCACATTTTTTTTTTTTTTTTTGTTCTCAGAGAACATACATTCCCACAAATCATCTATGGTGACTCACTTGGGAGTGTGTGTTCACATTCATGCATAGAACATCCGTAGGCAAAAAGGAAGTTGAACTGGTCGAAATGTAGAAATCAGAATTACTGTACACATGGTGTTGCTGCTTTCCCAGTCATTTTTGAAATCACATGAGGTTAAAAAAGCCACTGTAAAGAGTCTGACATGTAACCTTTCACTGGGTGAAGAAACAATGTTGCTGATCCTGGGTTTTAGCATCTGTGGTTCACAGTTCAGTTTGGGTCATGAGTCTGTGGGCCTCCCCTCAAATAAAGGCTGGCCTCAACCTTTCCTTGACTAAACTTGATTAGAACAATTAGATTATTGGAACATAACTGTGTTTTCTAATAAATTTACCCCGTAGACCCATAATATTTGAGCCAATAAATCCTAATACTTAAGTTTGACCTAACTTCAAACTATGTCAAATACATAAAAAGCAACCCATGTATCTGTATCTCTTTAACCAGTATAAACCTGGGTTACTTTGTGTGGGAGACATGTTGTCTGACATGAAGTTTTTGGATGCTCTTATTCGGGACCAAGTATGCTCAGCAACATGTTACTAAAACTGGCTGTAAAACATGTACACAACAGAGTTCACATGTAGCACATTTATCTGTTTTGGGCGGTTAAAATGGAGAAAAAGCTCCATGAGAAAGTGGACAGAGACTGCATGAAGAGATCATCCCAAAGCCAGTACAAAGGCGATACTTTTAATGTGCGCTGCTATTAGACAAAAGAAAAAAGAATCATAAACACAGTATGTTCTGTTTTACCTTTTTAAAAAAAATGTCTGTTTTAGTCTCACAGGAGTGGATGGTTTATTATTCTGCGGAGGATAATAATGAGAAGAAAGATCACGGAGATAAACTTATCTCACTCTTGTAACCTTATCTGAACTGTCAGTGGTGAAAAATCCATCACCCACAGGGAATTAAATCTGAAGCCAAATGCAGACTGCAAATGTAAAAAATGAGTTGAGAAGAGATATTTATTACTAATGTAACACTGTGTGAGAGTTTTGGGGGGACCTTCCCACAAGCATTAAAAAATTCCTTTGGCCACGTAATGATGTGGAGTCTTGCCTTGCCTGGTGAGCTTCCCTGCACTCTTTTTCTGGCTGACAAACGTCCCAGGAGAAGAAGATCTGGTGGTAAGAAAAGCCACAGCTATAGTCAGAGTTCCTTCAATCCATGACGCTTTCTTTCAAAGAATAAACTATGATTGATGTTCCCGTTTGAGCTGAGAACCTGGGAATGGTCCCTGGGGTCAAGGTCTTGACACAGTGGGCTGGGAAACAGTTTCGTGGAATGAATTTGCTTGAAGACTTTGAATTCCAATAAACAACATTCCAGCTACATGGTCTGGCTTGCCACAAAGACCAGCATGCTCTTTGTACACTCAAGTGCACAAGAGTTTTAAGGGCTATGCACTTCACATACAAATACAGTTTCTACAGTTTTTAAGTACCATTTGTCTTTCATATTTTCTGATGTAGTGTGACTTTAAATATTCTATTCTATTCTAAAATAATTAAAAAAAAACGCTTCTACACACACAGTGGAAGCAGAAATATTTGGGTTAATCACAGCCACCGACAACGATGACCAATTACGTGCTGCAATGATAATTTGAAATTATATGCACTTCCTGTCTCCTAAGAGGGTGTGGGTGTGTTGCTTATTCATGTCAGAACAATACAACACCAGATACAGTCAAAAGTTTGCACATTATTTTTCCATTTGTCTTAACATCCTTTCATTCATCTATAGCGCTTATCCGTCAGGGTCGCAGGGGAGGGCTGGAGACTATCGGAGGTGACTACGGGCAAGAGGCGGGGTTCACCCTGGACTGGACGCCAGTCAATCGTAGGGACGACACACAAAGACAGACACTCACACACTCACACCAAGGGCCAACGTAGAGTAGCCAATTAATCTAATGTGCTCTAATGTTTTTGGGATTGTGGAAGGAAGCTGAAGAACCTGGAGAAAACCCACGCAGGCACAGGGAGAACATGCAAACTCCACACAGAAGGGCCCAGACCAAGATTTGAACCTGACACCCTGGAAGGCGACAGTGCACCACCTTGTCACCCTCGTCTTAACATGCTCACTCCAAATCTCACAAGAGTGTGTTGCTGAAACAAAAACAAGTCTCAAACAAAGTTAATTATCTCCTGATTTGAAGTTATATGGCTTTTGAAAAATTGGTCCACTATCTTGAATCTAGATAGTGAAAGAATCTGTCTTTCTGTAATACATGTAATCAGAACAAATGCATCATTTCATAAAGCTCTGAAACACACGATACTGCAAAAGAAGAGCCAGGAAATGTAGCGCCAGACAGAGAGCAGTGTGGTAGCCTTAGGCCTGTGTAACCAGGGAGGTCGATCAGTCTTCAGTGGTCTGCGGTCAGTCCTGGTGGTCCTTTTGCTGCTCCAAACATGACTGGAAAATGATTCTTCCAAAGTTGAATTTGGTAACAGTTTTTGTGTTTTCTAACTTTAATTTTACATTTTCAACATACACTTGGACCGGTTATTTATAGGTTTATAGTTTTATAGATTTGTGAAATCCTTTCCATATATTACAACAATATATGCAGGTTTGCAAGTGAGGTTCAACTGCAGTAACAGATGCTTGTCTACATCTGCCCACAACCTGGATTTGTGAATGTAGTTTATCATTAATTTTTTGTAACAGAATTTTCATAAACATGTAAGATGGGATCAGAAATCTGGCATTTACAACAGAAGTTTAATCTGCTCATTTATTCTGATATTTTTGATGGCTTGTAGAATTTATAACTAATTGCCCGTCCAAAGAAATCATGCTGTGCCTGCATGATTTCTGCTTTCAATTTATTCATCACAGACATGATTCGCTTCCAATGATAACAACCTGTTTTGTTTCCTCTCAAAACAAGTCAACCAGCGCTCTATGGGAGTCGATATATCTGTTTTGAAAGGTCTATAAAATGTATCATGGTGGGTGAATAGTTCACATTCCAGCCTGATAGCATCAACAAGACTGAAACCTATAAGTATCATTTCACAGCATCAATGTTATTTTTTATTCATTTTGTTATGTTGGTCAGTGCTTCGTATTTAATTGTTTCATGCAGCTGCTGTGGTTTTTAGACCACATGTGGTCTAATAAATGTTACCAGCCTTTTTCCTTTGAATAAGTTTATTTCAGAAAGGAGGTTTATAAAATATTTTTGCTGTTCAACGGAAACATTGTGAAAAATGATATTTTAGCTGTTTACTCAAAATTCAACAAATTGTTGGTTGCATTGCTAAATGGTAAAATTAAGATAATTTGGTTGAGAAAGAGAAAAGTAATTTATTTAGTTAATGATATTTTAACATGAAATGTTTTACTGGCAAAATTCAACACAGAACATCAACACAGGCTCACCATCAGCGATGTGGTAGTAGATGAGCATGAGCATGAACATGAGCACACACATAAAACCACCAAATGTCAGGAAAAATTGCCTGATCCTTTTAAATCTCTTGTTGTAAAAGAAACTTTCCACAAAAATGTTCCTTCCTGAAATGTCAAAGTTGTCCCATGTCACAATTTGCTCTCCTTACATGTTGTAATTATGTGCTAATTAAGTGAAAGAACGATAAAGCTATTTCTTGCTTCATGAGGCTGATTGCTTGATGTTTCTCAATTTTTTCTTGCACATTTAATTACCCAATGAATACATATAAATCAACAACAAAATCTTGTCTGATCTATTGTTATTAAAACCATAGAATAGATGAATTGTACATGTGTTTGACAGAGGCTTCCACCCCAACATGAACACAAAGAAGAGCATCAAGAAATGCAGAGAAGTGGTGTCATAGTCAGTGAGGTCTTCCTTTGGTCGTGTTCTGGCTTTTATCAAAATCTAAGAGATAAACGTTTGAAAAGTGGAGCTTGAACAAACCTGTCTTACAGTGATCAGTGTCTCATCCTTGTACTGATTAATGCAAATTCTTTTGCAACAGCACTTTTCTCCTGTGGCGAGCAGTTCTCAGTATTGTTGGTATCTTGCATGAGGGTGAAAGGATACATATTTCTGCTGACTGCTGAGAGCAATAAAATTTGAATGTCTGCAGTGCAATGCATTTAAGTATACAGTATTTATTTTACCGCACTGATATCACAGAAAAAGGTCAGGGTCCTGTCGTTTACTGGATGGCAGATGTTTCCACTATATTGTCTCATGTTTACTGGCTGGTATGGGCAAATACATGACGTTTTGGAAAAAGGTGTTTGGTTATGTTTGGACTCTTTGTTTAGTTATTGAAGGCCATTTCATTGTTTTGGTTCTGGCTCATTTACTGCAGTAACCTAACTCCTCAAAATAATGTGGTGGATGTCACGGTAGTGAGAGAAGTTAACAACGCCAATCTGTCTGCTTCAGCTGCATGAGAATCAGCAGCATTAGGGATCAGAAGAGACAGCAATTACTTGTTGTTTTCTTGTATCTGCAGAAAATTGTTAAAAATCAACCACTTCTGATGGAAAAGATCAGTAAAACTATACTTTTGTTTTTTTGAACAGAAAATCTGTTACAGAGCCAACGCTCTGAGCACCAATAACTTGTACTTTCTCATACCTCTTATGACAAAAACAGTCTTAGAACATTAACCCTTCTGTTATAAAAAAAGATGGTCTTCTTATCGCATAGGAAACATAAAAATCCTGTGAGAGACACTGATGAATAGCTGTGCGTGTCCTTCAAAAGTGGATTTTACAGAGTAGGTGAGTTCAAACAGCTTATCGAGTGCACACATGTCTGGCAGGATATTCATCTCTTTTGTGTCCTTCACTCGACACCCCGCAGTGCCTTGACCCACAGACTCTGTCTGGCTGCCTGCCAAAGGCGTCAGTCAGAGAGACTCAACTTCATCCAAAACGGATGTCTTCACTGTGGCTGTCACAGCAGCTCAGGGCCCTTTCAGCACACAGACATCTTTGGCCTCCCTTAATGCAGGAGTGGTTTTAGGTCTGGCCCACTGAGTCACATACAGACACAAGTAGGGACATCAATGCAGGAGTTCAATTCAACACAGGACAGAGTTTTAAATCTGTGACTTCAGTGATATCTGACATCCTGGAATTACTCTACGTAAGTTTTCAAATTATAGATGTGGTGGAGGTTGTAGGCAGTGGCTTTGCCTCGCAGCTCAAGAACAAAATACACATCCAGACTAAAGCCCTGAAAAAATGGAGATAAAGGAAGTGGTTCTGGGAGCAACAGAGGACTGTAGAAAAAACTTGAAGAAATGTTCCAGAGGCCAGGAGCCAGTTGCACCAGTTATGATGCAAATGTTTAGTAAGTGGAGATTAAAATAACAGTAGGTTAACTGCAAGGTTTAAGCGTTGGCACATCTAGCTAAACTGACAAACTAGACTTAGCTTGATAATATATGACCCATTCAGAGTGAAGAGTAAAAGAGGTGATATGTAGGCATATGTTTTATAATGTTTGATTTATAATTTGATATTAACTCAGAGATTTTAGATTACTTTTTACATTTAACATTGCACATGAATACTAACCCTGAGACAAACATGAATAAAATAGACAATTAAGTTTTATGTGCTGTTTCTTTTTCTTAAGTGATAATTTCTTCTAATTAAGCTACACCCATTGATGCTATGCTTTCTTGCTTTCTGGATAAAAATAGCTAATTTAGAACGAACACTGGCAATGGATTTACGAATAGCTCTTGCAACACAATCAGTGTGGGCAGATTCATCATTAGTTTCCAACCTTATGTCTTTATAGCAGTGCTACAGTCTGCTTTCGGACAAAGGGCAACAGATCAATTGTTTGTCCTCGTAAAATTATAGAATTTAAGATTTGACAATCACATAGATAAAACCAGAAGGCAAAATTCCTTAAACAGAGCCTTAAACAAAGTAAGTGGTGCTGAAAACTTTTAAATTGAATCCATTTAAATTGATTGATTTGGTGGACCAAATTTTAAAGACATGGTTAAGTGGTTACACATGTTAGTTTTCGTCATAGTTTGCTCCTGACAATTCACTTTGGTCTAATGAGTGAGGTGTGACTGTGTAAAGATGCAGATCTCCCCAGTTCTACAAATTGGCCAAAATTGCCAAAATGAAGCATGGATGGGCAGAAGTCCAGTGAAGGTTCAACAGTACAGGAAGCAGATTTCAGTTGGTAGCTGAGAGTCTCGCTGTTTCTCTGCTTAGTAAATATTTATTTTTAAGTGGTGAGCAGACATCATCACGGAGACGGCAGCCAGACGCGCAGACAATAGGGCAACCAGACCCGGCTGCAAAAAAAGAAGGTCAATCTGCGTGACTGTTGATGTTACACCAATTAGCAGGAGAGTAGCAGTGGAGTTTCAAAACATTTGGCGGGACAGAGATTAGGATGTCACCAGGCCTTCTCTCAAAGATGACAAGAGGATTTAGGCAGACAGAGAGGAAAGTGGCTAAATGGGCTAGAAAGGGTAAAAGCGATTTCTTGCGGTTAGAAACAAACTGTTCCCAGCTATTTTACAGAGTTCTTCACCACACTCTAGAAGTGGGTCACTCGAGAAGTGACTCACCGGTTGCAGTGGGACCTCAAAATGAATTATCCATTCAAACCCACAATAGCCTAAAAACTGGATATTGTTCAAACTATTTTGTTTTGGCAGTTGTCTCTATGCCTACAGCTCGTAATTACCATCCTGGAGGACATCCTGCTTTTACAGTCTTCCTTTTAGCGTTAGTTGTTGATAGCTGGAAAAGTGGCACTGCTGATGGGATGTGCCTGAATTTGTTCAGTGGTTTGCATTTTAACCGTCAGTCATTTTTGGATTAACTAATTTCAACAGAACTCACAATATTCACAGTAAAATTTACAGCCAAGTCACCACACTGTCATGCAATACGTTTATGAAAGACAGCTGCTTCCTGTTTCCACAAAGTGGGTTTCTGAAGGCCACAACTGAAAACTGGTGTAGCTAATGTTTCGTTGAGATTTCAGTGAGAATGTTGAAACAGATAATGACAGATTTCACTGATTTTTCCCCTCCAGTCCCTGGCTCCATTTTGCTCTCCTAATAGTTAAACATAGAGTGCAGGACCTTTTCATAAAAATGAATGCCCATTACATTCAAGGCCTTGTCAAATGAGTTCACACGATGATGATTAAAAAGTTGTATTTTTTAAATCCTGGCTCTGTGGCGACTTTCCCATGCTGGCACACCAGTAGTGATGGATAAATGATAAGTGCTTGAGAATACCTTCACACACGCCCAGAACTATGCGTGTATTTTGTATTTTCCAGAGGTTCATTAAGTTTCTGGTTGACCAACACCTCATCCAGCTGATTCCAAGCCTCAATTGTACAGGAATTACATCCAAATATAGTCAAAATTGAGACACACACACACACACACACACAGAAAAAATAATATGTTAGGAGCTTAGGAAACCAGAAAATAAGTGTAGTGTGGACAGTGTGGTATGTTAGTGTTAAGTCCGTATATAAGAGCTTTCTGGCCTTGGCCTGATTTGTTTTTCTGCTGCTGCGCATCATTAAAAGGGTTAATTGTCTATCTACAAGTGATGACAACTTCATTTGTTATTTGGTGATTTTTGGGTGGGGGACCCTTTATACACAAAATACTTTTGGGTTGAGTAAACCACTTCTTTTGTTTGAAATAAATTGTTTCCACACACTTTAACCTGGCAATGTGGAGATGAACTGGAATTATCCTTAGTAGTCTTTTGATAAATATTTATCATTATGACCTTGATGTGATAAAATGAAATTGTATTGGAAGGGGAATTAAATCAAATTGGGGCAGTCGTGGCCTAGAATTTGGAGAAGCGGCTTGTGATCGGAAGGTCGTCAGTTCGAGTCCCCCACCAGACGGGCAGGAAAAATTTGGGTGTGGTGGAGTGATTATGAGAAAATGTCCCCTCCCATTAGTCGGCTGATGTGCCCTTGAACAAGGCACTTAACCCCCAGTTTGCTCCCCGGGTGCCTGACAGTGGCAGCCCACTGCTCCTGTGTGTTTCACTGCATGTAATTTGCTGGGTGTTGCACGTGTGTTGGAGGATGGGTTAAACGCAGAGGTAGATAAGTGATTGAACCTACTTTTTCAGACCTACTGAACTGGCCAGTATACTCTTTTATTCACACTCTAAATACATTAACTGGGAAAGTTAATTCTTGAGCAGGGGCCTCATGTTGATCAGTTGTTTCATGGATAGCACAAAGCTTGTGAAAAAAATTAAACATTTATCTGCTCGTTTGCTACATTGTGATCTTGAAATGGCAGAAGGTGTCAGGAGTGACCCCAGTCTGAGGGCAACTGAGGTATGGGCACATTACTTCATTGTTTGTATGTGATGGATGAATGTTTGTGTGTATAAATGTGTGGGTGCCTCTGTGTCAGCTTGCGCTCAGAACAACAGCTTGGGTCCACAAGGCCCCAGTGATCCTCATGGTGCCCTCCACCCCACCCCACCCCCACCCTGAGACACACTCACACACACACACACACACACACTCAGCTGTGAAGATTGGGCCGACATCACTCCGCCCTTCACCCAGTGACTCATTCACAGAATATTCTATTTTCCCCTTCTCATTTTTTTCCCCCCAAGGCTAAAGCTTCCATTTTATTTTGCAATGAACTTCAACCAGCTGTGGTGTAACACAAATTTCTTCATCCGAAAAAGTTACTCATCAGCAGTGGCTCATCACTGTGTTACTGTACAGTACTTTATATTCCTCCTGTATCTTGCTGCTCTCATATGTTCCTGCTGAAACCCAGAACTGAAAGAAAATTATATTTGGATTCCGATTAAAATATTATACACACTTGGAATCAGATCAGTGCTAATGGAGAGAAAACCGCTAATTAAACATCATCAAATGTAAACATGGAGCCTAACACCGTGCCCTCAGTAACAATGCAGACAAAGGTTACCTCCGCCAAGCTGCATTATCTGTTCTCGGTTCTCGTAGCACGCAACAACTCCAACCACCTGTGAAACTCATTAGCTCACAGCAAATTGGTTCCACATGTAGAGATTCACTCCCACAAATGGTGTGACACATAAAATGGAAATCTTGGCATGACATTGCCTAGGGTAAAAACAAATGTGGTAAAACTGTGTGAAAAATGTTGTTGGACAGCAACTCACTGAAAGGAGCTGGTTTGGGTTTGTACCCTCTCTACAAAGATTTCCGGAGTGAAAATGAAAAACAGAGTAAAGTGTAACACCAAAGCCCTCAGCACAAAATTTTATTCAAAGGATCAGTGCATCAACATAGTAGCTCCCTCTGAAAGAAAAAGTGCTTACATTTTAGTGTTTCTGCCCACACAGCACAGTACAGGTGCAGCAGCTACAGTATGTTGCACTTATACCAGTTGTCCTGTAATTTTTCCAGTAGGGAAACCTTCAATTACCTCAATAAAGACATTCTATAGGCCCCTCTTAAACCTTTAATCCTGTCTCTATGTGGGAGGTTTATTCAGCAAGATGGCTTCAATTACATTTACACACTTCAAGCTCCTGGGTATTTTTGAGTCTGGGGGAAATCTCACTCTCCAACATCTATTTAGAGGCAGATGTGAATCTGCCGTCAGGTCCTCGGAGCTTCTGTGTTAAAACAACACGGTCGAGGGGGCATTGGTGGGGTGTACTCTTCAGGTACCAGCGAGACATGAAATGTGATCCAGGAAGTGCAGCTTGAGTAAAAGCTCTGGTCTCCATAAGGGACAGGAAATATTTATTTTCAAATAACAACTGTTAACTGAGCATAAAAGATCAGCTGTTCCTCAGAATGACTTAAAGTCTCTGTTTAACCACCCTCAAATGACCTGTTGCAGATGCTCCATGTGGAGCTTTAGCACTTTTAGTATACTTATTATATTCCGCACCATCTTCTTCCTTGTCTAAACCTGGCATCTACATTACCCACAATACATCTGATGGTTTAGTCAGACATTCAGCAATATTGTGCAGCTATAATGTAGCCTTAAAACTCAAGAAGAGATTGTTTCAGACTTGTAATTCAGCACGTCACAGAGTCTTCCCCATCTCCATTACACGCTGCTACACAGTAACAGGCAAGCACTGTGCCTTGATCACAGCTAAAGATCTCCATATCTCCCCATTTTGAAGGTGTATGGGAGAAGGCTCTTGGAGTCACTACTGGGAGTCAGCAAGTTCTAGAGGATGCCCTACATATCATACTCATCAAGGTGGAGGGAATCCTTAGTGCCAAACCACTGGGAAACCCTTCTTCAGGTGAGGCTAATACAAATCCTCATACTCAAGTCAAGGGGCAAGAAGATCTAGACATGAATGCTGTCATTCTAATGAAGGATCCTCAGTTGGGTCAGCTAACCCCTTGGCTCATCATTAGCATCACCTGGCACACAGCTCTCTTCTCCTGACCACTTCATAAGCTCATATGTGTAACTCTTTGGTTTGCTGAAGTATTAAGTCATGAGAACTTCCATCCATTTTGCTCTGCTTTGCTTGTGTAGGAGTTTGTACTGTAGGAGCTGTTTATGTTTATTCTACAAACCATGAAAAGACAAAGATAATTTAATTGTAGAGAGCTAAATAAACATCTTGCACTTGAAGCAGATTCAAATCTCTTTAATGGGAGGAAGCCTTGATGGCAGATTCACCAGGATGAAATACAGTTTACAATACACCTTTTCTCACATGTGCAGTAGTACTCCAAAGGCCCTGTAAACAGACTTTGATGTGTACAGTCGGTGGAGTTTCCCTTTAAATTACCAAAGCTGAGTCATTTACCTCTTCTGGACCTTTGTTCTGCCGTATTCTATTAATTTCCACCCTAACACCCATACAGCTCCAACTTTTGACACATAGCAAAATTTGCTCTCCTGCTCATGACCTCTTTGCAGAAAACCACCTCTACAGGTGACATCTCTGTGATTAAAAATATCTACAGTAACTGCTCTTTCTGTCAGGATGCAACACAAGAAAACTGTACTTCAGCAGCTGCAGCAGATTCCTTCTTACATAAGTTTAACGGAGTAAATCCACAAACATCTTAAAAAAATATAAAAGGGAAAAAATAGATGTTCCAGTAAAATGTATCTACTTGATGTTGTGGTATTAATTTCATGTTCTTGTTCAGTTTATGCAGGTTCATGCAATATCCTGGTGTTGTGCAACAGATGGTCTGATCATCAATTCCATCCATAGACTGTGCGAAACAGATCAGCTGTTCAGATGCATTTCAAGGTAACAGAAGGTAAAGCAGGCATGGTGTTACTATCACAGAATAGAGTTCAATAGTGTCATCAAAAGTTGTAGCATAATATGAAGGAATATCATGTGTTTTCACAGCTTTAAAGTGAGGTGATATCTGTGTGTCTGAAGCTTGAGGGCAAGAACTTTAAACCATATGGAAACGGCTGTTAACAGCTGGGGTGGTTTTGCTAAATGTAGCCCAGCGGGGCTCTAAAAATGCAAATTACAATGAGTTCGTTTGAAAGAGCAACTTTCCTCACCTGGGAATCTGTAAATGTTGCAGGTTGCGTTAAGCCTTTTGCTTTAAGGCCTGCAAACCCATGACTGAGCTCCTGCCTGCAAATCATTTACAGAAAGCATATGACCTTTAAAAAAACACAGGACTAATTAATTCCATCAATCAGCAGGGAAGGCGGGCAAAATGGCAGGAGTAAAAACACACAAGATGGAGTGAAGCTGGATGATCTCTATGAGGATCACAGAAACATTGTAACAGTACTGGATTCAATCACATTTGCAATAACCAGTTTGTAAAACTGCATTAAGAGAAAAGAGCTGACAGTAACCTGACAAATGATGCTCTTCATCCTTTTAAGGATGCATCATCCCTCTGAGAGCCTTCCAAGAGCACACATGCGCTGTGGTCGCATCGTGAGCAGAGCTCAGATGGTAACTGAACTAACTTTTTTCCCATTAATCACCACTCCCACATCTGAATAGTCTCTGCATGTTGGTGACATTGACCACAGCTGTAATGAGAACAGCTGTACTGAGCAGACCTCTTTCTCAGAAATGAATGCTCCCTCTGAAATTAAACCACATCTAGAGATGAGCTACATGTGAGAAACATAGTAAAGTCAGATGCAAAGGAGCCCTGAAATCATCACCGTCATCAGCTATCACTCAGGGTCGAGCGAACAGTCATCTGGTTGTTTCCTCGCAGGCTTATTTGTTCAAAGACACATGTGGAAATATATCATGTTCTCATGAGGAGAAAATTCTGATCTTGTTTTGTCACTTTTGTAGTCAGCAAAGATCCCTTCAACAGCGTTTGACCTTCATGGAAAAAGTGAGAGTACAAAAATTTAGAACAAGCTACAGTATGAACATTCAAACAATCTTGACAACTGGATTCACCAGGATAAAATACAGTTTACAATACACCTTTTCTCACATGTGCAGTAGTACTCCAAAGGCCCTGTAAACAGACTTTGATGTGTACAGTCGGTAGAGTTTCCCTTTAAATTACCAAAGCTGAGTCATTTACCTCTTCTGGACCTTTGTTCTGCCATATTCTATTATTTTCCACCCTAACACCCATACAGCCCCCAGAAACCGTTGACACATAGCAGAATTTACTCTCCTACTCATGACCTCTTTGCAGAAAACCACCTCTACAGGTGACATCTCTGTGATTGAAAATATCTACAGTAACTGCTCTTAATCAACTCAAAGCAGTTCAAATCTTTCTCCAAGCAGTGACCGCTGTCATTCCTTGCTTTAACGGTTCATAACATAGAATCACACTCCCCACAAACAGTATAAACAGTATAATCTTCTGAGCAAGCAGAAAATAAAGGATGTGGAGCCCATGACATATCCCAGAGTACCGGTAATGGTTAAAGCAGAGAGCAGGTTTTACATTATAAAGGATAGCTGCCAGGCATGATGAAGATCAAGGCCGTGAAATGAGCAGTGAGGCAGAAAATATTTCACTACTCCAATGTTAGCTACTTCAGAAGGATAAAAAAAATACTGTCTTTGTTGTTGTGATGTTGCGTACGTTGATTTTCTTATTCAGTGTGGTGATGGGCCTCAAAAAGACGGGTTGATTCAGAAGAATGAAGGAGTCGTTTGAAATTTTTGAGATTTCGATGAGAACACCACACTCATGTCTGTCAGGTCAATATGAAGCAGGAGTCAGCAGCCACTTAGCGCCAACCTCTGCAAATGACAACAAGTCATATTCTAACAAAGATCACATCTCTCACTGCAGCTCAGTTGGTCCAAACCATATTATGACACAGACACCAACTATACCACAATATATTTAAAACTAAATGGGTTTAATGTCACTTTTACTTTATTTTATGTCCCCTTCTAGAAGTGGTTGTTGTTGCATGTTCCCGAGACATATGTTCTTGGAAAAGGGAGGGAGAATTTATAGTTTTTTGGAAGTGAAAAACAGTTGAGTTTAGGGTCAGCATTCACACTTAGATGAGCAACAGACTGCACGAGGTCAATGGCATCTTGTGGAATGAGAAAACCAAGTCACACTTCAGATAAGGAAGCTGGAAAAAGTTAGAAGCATGTAAATGAAGTTGTGTTGTAGGTGAGTACGATTTGGCTCAATCACCAACACTGACAGAAATAAGCAGGGGTAATTATAGTGCAACTTCCAGCAGTGACATGAGCATGTTGAACTGTTGAAAACTGAACTCATTGACCTCAGAGACAGTTAAAGATGTATTCAGCAATTCCCATTTACCTCTACACACAGATTGCTGATATTTAGCTTATACTATAATACTATATATAATCCAACAAGACCATGTAAACATTTTTTTATGCTGCCAGGCTAACTGCAGCTGCAGTCAGTGTAGTTAAAACAGTTTAGTTTACTCAGAACAGAGTAAATCTGTCCAAGGATGCGGCTCCTCATGTGTCCCAAGCTGGACAACCCCCACCCAGCTAGTGAAACGTGTCAAGAGGGAGCCTGAGAGGATGGAGGATAACAGCATCATGGAAAACCCTTCTAAGCCAACAGAGAGCGTTAAAGCTGCCCTCGAGCTCTGGAACAATAAAGTGTCTTTAAGCCTTGGAAATAAAACAGTGTTTGGACATGAAATACTGAATAAGTTTTAAAATTTTTTTTTCTGAATCAGCGTTAAGTCAGATCAGATGACTGAGGAGATGTCTGCCAAGTCTTCCTGATGACCTTCTGGAGATCTTTATGATGGTTTCAAGGGACTAATTTCTGTCTTAGTTTTATTTTTCTCTGGGACATCAAGTCATGAGTCCATGAAGTCTGTTCATCACAATGTCAGTAAAACTATGAGCATTAAAATGAATGATGGCTATTTAATGGATGTTCATAGATTTGTCTTTGTTGTCTCAGTCTCACAAATTTATGGACGAATTTTATTTGTAGGTTTTCAATCAGACGTTTCATTTTTACCCCTGATTTTCAAGGACTGTCAGTGTACATATTATTCTTCATTCTTGCAGAAATGGGACAAGTCACAAGTAAGTCTCAAGTCTTTGCATTTAGGTCCCAATTCAAGTCCCATATTAAGACAGTCCCGAGTCAAGTCCCCAGTCCTTAACTTTTTTGAACAAGTCATAATGCACTGTCCACCACAAATAGAAACTTTGCCACTTTAAATGACCCTTGCCATTACAAATATAGAATTGTGAGTTTACAAAATCCACTTGAATGCACCATGAAGTCCCTGTTGGTGCCCACACACTTGTAGACATACAATTTGCAGTCGAGCCTCTTTATGTGCCAACCTCAGACACAGACAGCGGCGAGGACAGAATCAGTGGGCCCATGAATGAGTGAAAGCATCGTCTTATTTTTTTAAACACAACTATTTTGAAACAAACATTTACTCACTGGAGTGGTGCATAGCCTTCAGAGATTTACCCAGATAACCTACCTGCATCTGTCACTTGGTGGGTCTTAATTTCAGACCCATGTAGCTAATCTTAGTTGATTCAGGAAATGAAGGGAAAAAGTTAATTCATGGCACGCTTCTTAAATAACATACTTTTTAATCCTTAAGCTTGGGTGAAAGTATCAAGTATTTTCAAGTCCAAAGGCTCCAGTCCATGTGACAAGTTAGTAGTATTAAATGTTTAACTAAAGTAATCAAATTTGAGTCCTCACCTCTGCATGCTGGCCCTGAAACTCTCCATACTGGATTGCATAACAAGCTGAAAGAAAAAAGAGAATTATATTTCCAATAACACAACAATGAATCTTCTCTGTCCTGCATTCTTCTGATACGAGGGATTACAAATGACTATCAGCAGTAAAACAGGTACAGAGAATGAAAAAGGTTTCATTAAAGATATAAATAAGCTGATTCATTCTCCATATGGGAAGCTGAGGTTGCATCTTCCATTCATAGCGTAACATGCTTGTAATGGTATTTGATGATTTGCCTAATTTCACGTTTTGTTAAAATACATGTTGATGACTTCCACATTAATAGAAACAGGAGAAGCATCCTTTGAAATCTGCATGTATGTCCTTTGTGTCACGCATCAGCGTGGCACAGAAGCGTGTGTTTACAATGGTGCACCACTCTTGTGTCCTCATAGTAAGAATGCGTCACGAGCTGTTTCTCTGAAACGGAGAAACAAAGTCTGCGATCAGGAAGCAGTCTCAAAACAATGTGGAAAACATGTTTAGCTAAGTGATGATGACGCACATGCATGATTTAATGCTCTTCCTTCGCTCTTGTTTTGAAAGAAGATAAATTGCTGTTACTCTCAAAACTTCAGAAAGAGTTGAGGCAATGCGACTTAGAGAGCAAGCCACACCTGGCTGCGACTGGGACTGGCACAAGAACTCATGTTGTTATCTTAAGTGGATCACATTTCATTGTCACCATTAGCAGATCACATAATTGCAAGAAAGAGAACATTCAAGATGAATGTTCCTTCATTTCTAACACATCCAGAGAAAGGGCCCAAGACGGGGGAGACCACCGACTTGGAGCGTACGTGACGTCTTAAGTAGAAACACCTGATGTTATTTGCTCAGATAAAAACAACTTGCATTTTAAAACTTTATAGGCTCCAGGCATACTGCAGGCTGTATGGGGGATGTGTCGACAGAGGAAGAGGAGGTAGAGCTGTAAACAATCTGCCATGATGAGTGGTTACCACGTGGCTGTGTAGGGAGGCCAAAGGATGCAAAGTAACAACATTTACTCATACATCCATCATAGGTTGCACACATGGCATAACACGGGCTTGTTTTCCTGCACATCAGAGTCTTTCACACTCATCGCTTATTCCTACAGCTCTTCATCTATATCTTATATGTGTTAAAAAAATATTTAAAGATATTAAGGCCTGAATGAATTACTGCCTCCAAAGAAGCTGAACTCATATCTCATAAATCAACGTGGTGTCAGTCTTGTAGAGAGGAGAGTGGCTTTAATTAGAACCAAAAGGCTTGAAAGACTGCAGTGTTTTAAAGCTCTGCCTCGCCAAACTTTGGCGCCTGTGAGCTCAGCACAGCCTGCAATTTCTGTTTCATCTGCACCATCACAGCAAAATGAGAAACATGGGTCTGGGCATGTCGTATGAATAAAATATAAATGCTGGCTCATACAAAAGCTCTGCTTGAAAAGACGTCCAGAAGGAGGAGTGATGATTCAATCAGGCTACACGGCAGATACAAAAGAAAAAGTATAATTAATCCTCTTAATGGAAATTACATCATCTTTATGAAGTTGTATGATTTAATCATGAGTGAAGGTTAATCACAAAACAATGTCCCAAAGATTCATTTTGTGAGGATTCCTAGTTAGACTGAACACATTTAGCTGCAGGCACGAGAGGCCAACCTTCAACTTGAACGTTACTCTGACTTTTTGAAAATATTTTCCCCGGATTATTCAGTTTTTACAAAGTGCATGCCATCATTAAAACTGTTCTTATTTGTTTCCCTGGAGAATGTATTTATATTCACACCAGCAAAGTGGCATGTGATGGTGACATTATAGAATTTGGGATAATAATTTATATTAATCAAAGAAGTTGCTTTACAGCCCCTTTGTATCGTGTGAGCCAGTGGGCACAACCGCTTGCCAAAATGCGGTTATTCAAATCACACTGAAGCTTAAACTTGGACACAGCACAGAAAGAACAGGAGGGCTGGTTGGCTTGTCTGTCCCTGCTGCCATGTGAGCCGGTTTTCATGGGTGACTTTTTTTGTTTGATATATTGTATAAACCAAAAGGTCAGTTAAGGACTTTGAGCTGAAACAAGAGATGCTGTTTGACGCTGCTTTAAGCCTCATTCGTTGTTGCCGATCATGCAAGAAGCTACAGATGTTTTCATTCAAACATCACAAAATAATGTGGTCTAGCATGTGTTGTACGATTTAAGTTGAGGTACATTCTGGAAAGACTGACCCCTCAGCCTGTGCACCACTTCCTGCTCTTTAAAGGGCAATGCCACACATGTTCAAATCAGTTTTACCACATATGACAGGAAGCCCCTCAGGTGATGCTCTGCAGGTGACCTGATGTGCAATTTTTCTGTGGTGATGCACTCTGTACTGAGGCACTGCCAGCTATTGACACTGTTAATCCTAGCTAGCATAGTTAGTTTGTTAACGTAATCCTGCCATTCAGTCAATGAAAAACAAATGTTGGGATGCGATGGGCATGCTTAGGTCACGTCAGCAGTGCATTGTAAACAGAAAAAAAAGCTTGAATGAAACTGCAACGTGGTGGGGACATCTATCATAACTATTTTTGAGGTTAAAGGGAAGCAGCATGTTGGGAGAACCTGTCCATGTCATAAACTGTCTATGTGCCTTCATGTGCGTCTCAGACAGAACTTCAAAACCAAGGGAATCTTCCAGGGAAATTTAACAACAACTTTTATTTGTAATGGTTTTTTAATAATACTGTCTTCAATATTTCACATTGCATTTGCTGAGAACTGGGAACACTGTGGCATTGATACAATGAAGTCCAACTGGGCAAGAAACAAGTGGATCAGTTCATCCAAATTATCTAAGCAGCCTGGAACCCGAGAGCAAGTCCTCGTGAAAAGTCAGTAATGATTTGTTTTTCACATATTGTGCAAACTGACTAATGTAATATAATGAGTAAATGTAAACATACTTTCCTTCCTCTTCAGAAATAAACTTAGATAACCAGGAGGTTTGTTTGAAACCTGACTGTCTGATTGCTCATGTTCCTTATTGTGTCAGGGCTCTTTTAATAATGCTGCCACAATATTATTACTGCTCTTATACTTCTTGTTGTTCATGCTGTTGTTGTTACTGTTAGTAGCAGTAGTATAGAAATTGTGTTTGAAAAGCTGGTGGGTTGTATTATATTTGATGACAGCTAGACGTATTCACAACAAAAGATATGTTTTTAACCAGGAGCTGAAATCAGACAAACAGTTAAAAAAGTGCCAGAGAAAATCATTCTGACTGCCTGAGTGTGAACGTGACTGAGAGATCAGCTACTCATAAGGTCATCTCATACGTGGACAGGAACTTGTTGAGTGTGTTGTTACTAGATAATAACCTTAAAACTGGACTTAGTGATTTGAATGAGACAGCAGAAAGTGGTTGCAGTTTTTTTTAAAAAAAATACACACATATTGAATGTTGTTATGAGTAAATGAAAAGAGTAAAATCTCTAAAATCAAAGTTGGGTTCCAAACACACGAGTCATATTTTATTGCCTTAAATAAACTTTAAAAAAAAATAAAAACTGTACTCTCCCATTTGAAAGAAACACGTGAGCGCACAGCACCAGGAAGGAGCTCAGAGCCAGCACACTGGTACGGATGCCAGATTTTATTCCAAACACCCTGCATGCCATATCCTAAATTACTTCAGTAACCAAGTCAAGTTTGTAAAATCTGTTGCCAAACTCTGACTGATTGGTCAGTTGCAGTCAGGAAGAAGCGAACGCCAACAAGTTGAAACCCACACTCCATTTTCTCCACAGCAGCAAGGAGGCCAACTCATGACACAAGTTTGAATTCTTTTAACATCCATTGTATGGTAAATAAACACAGTTCATGCCTGATTAGTCACAGTTGATCCACTGACAGATATAACTTGAGCAACTGGAAACGCACCCACATCCTTTTCCTCCTGCGCATCCTGAGAAGAAGAGCGAGCAGCCACACAGGAGGGAAGTGAACACTCTCACAGGTGTTGACAGAGCTTTATGTTGGGATTGCAGGAGACGCAGGGCTTCTTACTTCACTTCAAGATCTCAACACCACTGACCTACCTGCTTATATGCTCCTGAAAATGAGCGTAAACAGTGTGTGTGTGTGTGTGTGTGCTCCTATATTTACATAAAGACAGTGCTCACATAATCCAACTTTTGAAGTGAGATATTTGATATGAGGTGGAAGTAGAAGAAAGAAAAAGTACAGTATGCTTCTCTAAGGAAATATCTACAGGAATCCTTCAAAAAAAAAAAAAATATATACCCTTCATTGATCTAGCTGAACATTTCCAAATCTTGATTAGAAAAGATGACTTACCGGTACTAGCTTTAAAACGAAAGAAGAAGAATATGTAGTTAGGTTTCGAGGTGGTGCCCCCACTTTGCATTAAGTTCACCGAGTGTTCTTCTCATCTAACTTGTAAACACGGACACACATCTTCTTCTGCATCTCGACATAGCTGCTGATCAAACAAACATTTCACTGCTAATGCCAGTTTGCAGGTTAGCAGGTGAATTAGCTGCTCCACTGCAGCACATTAAACTGCGTATAAAAAACATCTGCAAATGTCACTTTCAGGTCCAGTTAGATGCTGATGTGGTCCTTATTCTGCAAAAACAATACACTCACTGCACAACATGTTGGCTAGTTTCTTTACTTTGTCTCTCATTTCCTATTGTTTACTACAGGCACTTCATTTTATGTGACAGTCGTACTATTAATGTTTCCTGATTGTTTTAAGTGTTCTAACAGCAGTAACAAACTGAATGTCACGATTGAACTATGGACCAGAACCCAAATGCACAACTCTCAAAGTTTCAAAATAAAGTTTTTATTCACAAAAGTACCAACTGAAAATCACTGTTCACAGAGGAAAAAACCTACACTAAACTAAGAAACAAAAACTCAGTACACACCTCACTAGACTGAAGCTAGGCTAAGAAAACAAACAGAAAATTACTAGAACAAAGTAACAAAATAACAAGGCCAGGCAATGGCAATAACAATGGCAAAGGCCTGGAGATGATGCTGGTTGTCTGGCACAGGAAAATCCTCCCCATGAGCAAACAGCACTCATCAGACTGAGACAATAAGTTCTTGCACTCAAAAGAGTTTCGTGAATATGAGCAAGCTGCACAAAAAAGTGCAATCATTTTAGGCTGAGAATAAGAGATGTAGGCTAACCTCAAGAGCTTTACTGCCCAGTGTGATGGAGTCATGATTACAAAAATCAAATCCAAATGTATTTCTATAACTTTCACTGCCCCACTGAGGTGAGAACCAAGCAAAGGCAGCAGCTTAGATCTGCTAATAGACACCAACAAAACATTTGGAAGGTGTAATTTTATATGGACATATCTGTGTGTACTTGATGTTCGCAGTATTGCTAGTCTATGTGTTTGGATTAATCATTAATTTAATGTCAGGCTTACTGTAGTGATTATAATGTTTATGTAATTTACTTTGCCTCTCTGAAACCTTTTAGACAGATGGGCACTTTAAGAGCTGGAGCCTATAAATCTCCAGTGTAACAGTTTGGTCTTAGAAGAGATTTGTTTTCATTTGTTTATGGAAAAGTAAACCACACATCCTTATAAAGTCCCCACTTGTACAAAGTTTCATTATTTTTTTCCTTTTCAGCCCAAACGACACTGCTCTGAGAGAATCATGTTGTGGTTTCATCTGTGGTGGTTTCACCATTAAGTTTTTATGAAATAAGCCGTATAAAGTCAGAAAAGTGGTGGTGAAAATGTGTTTTATTCTGCTATTTTGGAAGATTAGAAATAGTACAATAGTAATCTTTGGACCCAGCAGAGCACCATATAAGGACATATTAGTCTGAGGGGAACTGATTGAAAGCACCTGGCTGTAAGTGCAAAAGACAGACAGGTTGTCAGGCTGTTCTGGTGCACTGATCTGTCCAATAAGTTCTCAAGGTTCAGTTAAGGCCTCTCGAAATGTTGGCATGACACGGATCTTATTCTGCTGGAAATGCTACATTGCCAGGCCTTGAGCTGGACAGAGAAACTCCAATTTGTGTCTCATGTCTAATATATGTTGTTAATGAATCTCATCTGTCTTGTGGGAAACATGTTATTATCTCAGGTGAAGAAGGCCATCATATAGTGTCAGTGTCCATCCATCCATCCATATTCTATACCGCTTATCCGTCAGCCTATCCCAGCTGACTACAGGCGAGAGGCGGGGTACACCCTGGACTGGTCAATCGCAGGGCTTAGTGTCAGTGTCATTAATTCCAATTTAAAGTCTTTTCAAGTCTTTTTTTTTTTTGTTAAAAAAAAGCAGGCAAAGAGAAGCAAGCAAAGATTATTTACTTTTACAGTACACTACAGTACTTAATGTGTATTGCTACACCAAATGGCAGCAAAAGGACATGTTCAAGTTCACAGGCTTGGCCAAACATGCTCTTACCTGTCATACCAGTACAAACATGTTCATTTGTTAAATGTGTTCCTGATGTTCCTGTACCATAGGTTGTTGTGCTGGTTGAAAGTATTGGGATCTTGGCTGAACAACTAAGGCCTGCATGTACACAAGCACTAACATGCACAACATACAGCTCAGGGATTAATGCAAATGGTTAGAACATAAAATTGTGCCTCTTTACTTTTGGTTTAATCACATTGTGGAAAAGAACAAATGGAAAACTACTACAGGAAAGTACAGAATACACATTATAAATCTACATACCGTACGGTATGCTGATTGCCAAAACCTTTATATAAGCTGATGATTTACAGTAGATTTGGGGATTTACTTAAAAGTACATGAAGTACTCTGTCCTACACAGAGCAAGGCAGAACCCTGACAGTATGTTAGTCTTGATTTTCCCTCCCTTGCATGGACTTAGACAGAGTGACTTGATTTCTATTGGGGTTTGGACTCATTGATCATTTAGTTAATGCTCATCAGAGTTTCCCAGAGCTCAAGGTGCCATCTTTAAATTAACTATTTTCTTTAATCATCAGTCCACAACTCAAAGACTCTTCCTGTACTGCTTTCAATGACAAAGAAAAGCAGCAAATCCTCACATTTAAGAAGCTGGAACCAGCAGATGTTTGACATTTTTGCTTGAGAAATGACTGAATCAGAAGAGCTGGCAACTAATTTTCATTTGATCGCGGTCATGTTGGCAACATCAACCTTTTTTGTTTGTTAATACATTAATTGTACAATGATTGCAGTACATTATTGAGACTTTAAGTTTCTGCATAAACCCATCACGTTTTGGTCTGTCTGAAAACATCAAAGAAGTGTGCTGTTTTCAGCCTGTTAACAAAACTTGCATGCTCCCAATGACCACGCTAACATGCTGTTGTTTATCTTTTTCTTCTTCGTTACCATGTGAATATTTGAGTAGCTCTAAACACAGAATACAGTTGAGGCTGGTCAGGGCAGCACCAAAGGTTTTTACAGTTCATCCTTTGAGAAACAGCGATCAAATGTTACAAATATCCATCCAATAGTTGGCAAGACTAATCGGCAAATGTTTCGGTGGCAGCAGAGAACAAGTCAGAAGATCGCTTAAGTTATTAAGATTCAGTGCTTGGGAGCCATTGGCAAATTTATCTTGGACTGTAGATGTGAATATCTCAGAGTCAGAGGATCACTAATGAATTCCCGTATCACATTTTATGGAAGTCCATCCAAGAGTTACTGAGATGTTTCAGTCCAGACCACAGCGGTGGACAGACAAAAAGCCGACATTGTCATTCATATGCAAGAAAAAAAACCTAAAAAACAAGAAGCACTGGATCCTACGCTGTCCTTCCATGTTGTAAAAGTGCAGCTGTAGCTTTTAAATTTTTATTCTTCGTCGTTCTTGAAGGAAAAAATGTGCGCTTGTGCATGTCTCCGTGTATGTGTGTGATTCCTGGAAGACAGTACAGACAGGATGACCAGAGTTCACTCCTGCAGTTCAAAGCACTAGGTGTCTCAGGATTAAGTGTTTTGTCTATGAACGATGGACGGACTCCTAAAACCTTAGCCCCCTGCAGTGTGTTACTCAAGCCACTCTGCTGGTTTCCCTCATAAAACAGTGCTGTCTGGCTGCGCACGCTTATTAACGTGTCACAACAACTGTGGGAGCACATTAGAAGGTCAGCCTTGTTTCTTCAAATATTTTAGGTACAACATGAAAAAATATTATATATCCCCTTTCAAATAAGGAACGATTGCAAGTGGTTTGTCACACAGCTCTGAAGCCTATGACTGAACTCAGCAGGACGTAAAAAGTCACAGGTCAAACCGAGGAGACATTTAAGGCACACACAAGTCCTGAAGTACCGTATGGTAATACATAATCTATTACATGAAAGGCTTTCATAATCTATGAGGCACAATTAAACCAAAAGGTACTGCATTATATTATCAACCTCTTCGAAGTGGACAGCTGCTCATTAGACCACAAAAAAAAAAAAAAATCCCCCTTACTTGTTCAAGTTTTTGACAGTGTGACTTGAAACTGTGTGATATATGGGATATAGAAATACCTGAAACATTACTTTTCATTCACTAGTGTTGATGATCCTCTTGTTGTGGCAAAAAAGCATTACAACAAATCTTTACAGGGGTGCCTTAACAGCTTCTCAGGATGTTATAAGTGCAAAGCCCGTTTCGCTTAATACAATCATTTAGCCATTAAAGACCATTATATCAAAAAAAAAAAAAAAAAGTATACTGATGTGTGTAGAGAACCCCCCCCCCCCCCCCAAAAAAAAAAAAAAAAAACAGTGACAGCATCCATATTCCATATTGCTGCTCACTTGTTCCAGTATGTCTTCAACATTTCCACTGCTATCTCTCCGGGGAAAACAACAGCAGAGGTAAGCTAATCTCTTGAATCATATGTTGTTTTACCAGGATGTTGATGTTGTTGTTACAGATTGACACGACCCAGCACATTGACCCCTGGGGGTTCCTGGAGGTTGACTCACCACCGTGCTGTAATGGAGTCACCATCACATCACAGAAACCCCAACGCTACAGCACGTTTCCATGGCTTGGCAGGAAAACAGCCATCAAAGCAGGAAAACCACATTTGCTCTCTTGAGTGTTTGAGTGTCTCTGAACCCAAATGGAGGTTCCCTTCCAAGCTACACCATTGGGAAACCAGGGAAAGACTGGCCAGAATATACTGGAGATGAAAAATCACTGCAGGGCCAGTCATCTGGTGTTTAAGTTGCTTAGCTCTGGCAGCAATAATCACTTCACCCATGAGAAATGACTTGTATGCCTTACTTCCCAGGTGTTTCAGTAATGCGTTTACTTTTTTCAGTAAAATGAAATGTCATGGGCATGTGCCTGTACGTGGCACAGGGTATACGATTAACCTCTATAAGCTCCCGAGTTGTCTTATTAACATGTTAATGGTAGTCACGAATAAGTCAACGTTCAGAAATCACTTGGTTCTGGAGATGCGAGATCTGAGGATGAGCCTTCTCGAGAGCTATGCAGAGCTGTGCAGCTACCAGGTCTACAGTTAAAGTATCTGTTGAAGGTCTGTAATTTCCTCCAAAATGTCATTTGCCTGTCAAACCATGACATCTTGAGTTCTATTACTAGATGTTAAACACAGAAATTATGTCATTATTTTGTACTTTACTCCTTAATGAGTAACTGTTGGGCCTGGAAATGACCCTTCTTAAACTAAACTCAAGCTCAAATGAATAATTGTAAGAATTCTGCCACAGGGATGAACTAATGGCTCAACTGTGATGCAGGAAGTTTAGTGCATTGTTGAACACTGGGGATCTGCCTGTCAGATCAGCTTGGAAGCATGTGCCATCATCATGCATCATCGTGCCAATATCGTTGTCCAGAACTTTGTAACCATGACAGTGCTGAGGTGTGCTGCTCATGCTCTGGGAAACGTGGCTGCTTGCTTTATTTTTAGGATGTTGATGACAAGATTGATAACAGTTCCATCTCTGTGCATTCAGACTGGTCCAACACACTTTTAGCCTCTAAATGAACTTTTGAATTGCTGTAAAAATCAAATACACAGTACATCTGTCTCTCAGAGTTCTCAGATATCACTTGCACAGGAAAAGTCACAAGAACCTCTAAAAGGCCTCTGTTTGATAGCAGCTAGCACAGTCTCCCAGAATCTCACAGTAAGTTAATGTCACAGGGATCAGTCAAGTTTCTTATTAAATAACTGTGACTTTGTGGCTTATTTTGAGAAGTGAAATTTTAAGTTGTGGTTCCAACTAATGAAACACTGTCAGTCAGGTCTGGTTTACTTCAGTGATAGATTTTTTTTTCTGATAAAAGTTTTCCCACGCAGTGACTGGAACCGATTTCACTTCAACAAAACTCCTTACTTCAAAGAAAACATTCTCACATATACAGGGTTATGTTTTCCAGATTTTTGGTGAGGAAAGACGGTAACACCTCGAGGTTACTTGGGTAAGAAAGTGATGAGTGGATCCTGTATAAGAATATGTTTGAAACCAACATGGATTTAAATGTAGTGGCGTCAAAAGATCTATGTATCACTTCAAACTGGGCTTTTCAGTCATCCAGAGGACAGTCTTGTTCATCTGCATTATTTTCACAAGGAGTTTGAAGTTTCACATGATCTTGGTAACCTTTAGACTATAATCACAAACAGATACTTTCCCAGAGGCCCTTCGCTAAGTACAGACATAATTCTGCATGGCATAGTGAGCAATTTAGAGCAGTAATAAGAGTTTCCTCAATAACAAAATGACCTGCACTCCTATGAATATTTTCTTCTAAGAGTCAAGACGGACAAGTTTATTCAGTAAGTCAAATGTGTTAAGTGTTTTGGGATTGTAGACCTGATTCTGGTGGAGTCTGTAGACACACGTGGTAAGAGCACCACTGTGTCCTGTGGTAAAGATTTTGATCTGGCTTGCAAAAGCATTTCTTTTGGAAGCCAGTGAATAAAACCTGTTTTTTTAATACTATTTCTATTCTGTAAACACACCTGTTTGCAGGATGCATGGTGATGAGATAATGTTTCTGCTTATGACTGTGTAAGATTAATAACTGTATTATGTTGATGGTGAAACAAAGTAAGCTTTATTTTAGTGATGTTCCATTCATACACATATGCTACATGTAAACCTTGGCCTAACAGATTTAGTTACTTGGTAATAGTAATTTTGTTTGAGCTAAAGCTAAAGTTATCGGCATTCCCTATTATTTTGTTTCCATAATAACAAGGAAGATGTAGCTCGGTAGCAAGGCCAACATAAAATGTTACGTTATGAGCCGGTTCCGCTGCCATCTGGCAATTCATAATGATCGGATGCTCTACCACTAGAGGACAGAACAATTTCTTTCCTCAGGCTTTGAGTCCATCTCAGTTCATCCTCAGTACTCTGCCTTAAAAAAAAAATAGTTTTAATTTTAACCGACCACAAAAATTCTTATCATCATTATTAGTTTTTACAAAAAAAGCTCATATACAGACTGCGTCAGGTGTGTGCACATTTGGTTTCAAATAGGAGTTCATACAGGTAAATACGTAAAAACACTGAGCTTCAAGGCAAAACTGCAAACAACATAGTATTATTAGCTGAAGGTCAGCAATATGACAGAGAGCCATCTGTTCAAGAAGATACTGCTGTGTAGGCCTGATCCTCTTTGAGCTGGCATGTCTGCACTGTGTCAGGCATCTCTCATATTGATCAAAGACTTTTACATTGCTCAGAGAGATCAGGGCACTTTGTCACCCTTCATAAGAACCTTGGAAAATACTTGACTCCACTCAGAGGCACCAGGGATTCCTCCTCCACCCAATTCAGACTTCCCACAATTTCAGCTTTTCATGCCTGAACTGCAGGCTTTTGTGGCTTCTCATACATCACATGAACATTCATGTTGTTACGGGTAGTTTAAAAGAGTAATTTTGATAATATTGTTCAGATAAACTACTTAATATGAACCAAAATCCCTCCTTTAAGAGCCACAGTGATGATTACTTAGATTAGTGACGTCAAGCGGCAGGGCACAGTACGTTTTATAATTGATTTATTTCTTTTGAAATGAACCATATGTATTCTTTCAGTCCAAGAATGGTTATTCCAATATTGAGTTAGAAGACATAGTTGAAACTCTAAAATCAAATAAATTTTTGGTATTGTTTATGACTGGAACTTATTATCTATAAGCGTTAAATGTATTTACAGTCTTTAGTTACCTCTTGAGTGTTATTTAGTATTTATTGGAATCTGCTCTTTGTGAACTGGATGCAAATGTCTTGCACATGCACAGGGGATTCACAGGAAACAATGCATGAAATTGCTGGACGGACTTTGAAACAAGAGCAGTATGTGCACACAGTACATGTAATTTGTCATGTGTAACAGCTGATCTCAAGCATTTTAGAGAGAAATAAGAATTTGCATCCCTTCAAGCATAGCTATGGGGTTAGTAAAGAACAATAAATGTTGAATTTTTATCAGAGCTCTAGGACCTCACGTTATCAAAATAGGTGACACCAATTTAAGCAGAACTTCAAACAATAAGTTGCTAAACTGTAATTTGGATGTTAGTGCTATGCAACATATGGGGACTTGGCATGTCTGAACAAGACTATCAGCCACTCTAAATTGTGGAAAAATTCATATGGAAGCAATTCTTCAAACTGAATGTCGAAAGACACCTTTCCTCCCATCTAGTCTTAAAAACCACGACTGAATCCTCTGTGGACCATAAAGACAAAATATGGAATATAACGTGAAATAATTGCCCCTGCAGATTTGTGAAATGCAGAGAAGCCCCAGACCTCCCTCGTCTTTCATTAAATGCACACACACACCTTATACCAACACAACAACTGGTACTGGAACACACAAGTACATGTCCTTGATCTAAATGTGAATTAAATGCGTGTGCACAGATGGAACTCTTGAAGGTGAAAGCTTCCATCTACGTGAGAACGGAGGCTAACGTGTGTTTCCACCTGTCCACATGTGCATCTTGACCCTGCTCAACAGTGAACATGCCCCTAGCATTGTTTTATGACTGGAGCTCCACCGGTTCTGAGCCTCCCAACACCTGTACGATAAATCACCAGTCTACTCCTGTAGGTGTTACGTAACCCCACAGAGGTTTACTGACGCCAACCACAGAGCTGCCTGCGGTGGAGGCCCGGCACAGGGACGGTGGGGGTCGACTTATCTTCTACCCAGATGGGTGGCGCTGTGGCACATGGGTGTCATCACAGGTGCTTCAGGGGGGAGAAAAATGGATAAAACATGTTGTTTGGGACCACAAATGTTGTCCAGTGCGCAATGTCAAAACAGCAAAGAACTGGATTTAGATTCACCAGGCGTCCAGAAAAATGATTCCAAATGAATGCTGCTGAGAATTTGCTTGTTGTCTAACTTAGTGATTGTTTGCCCTCACATTCTCCCTAACAACTTAAGAGAGTTAAAGGACAGAATATGTTATAATTGATCAGATGCCCAGAAACAATAAAGACAGTTTAGATACATTCAGAAAACTGACTGCATTTTGTCCACGAGGGCACATATCATTAGGACAAACTGTTCCTGTTGAAGGGTCGCTTTATAATTTTCATATGTTGAATCTTCATAAGCAGATATGAAAATCTTCTGGCTCAACAGCTGGGATGAAAACCAGCAACGGTTTCCATATGAACAAAATAAATATGTGACACAAAGAAAAGGAAAAAGTGAAGTGAGTACAAGCTTAAAGCTTAAGGAGGGTGAACAGTGATGATATGAGCTCATGAAATCCATTCTCAGCAGTCACAGTCCATTCAAATTGTCAGAGATACTTAAAGAGTGAAGAGCAGCTGATGTCTGTTCGATAACTAGAAGGGGAAACGCTGCTCCACACTGCTTTCTGCTGAAACTTATCCCAGCCGTGGCAGAGAGAGAACTTCCAAGAGCAAGACAAGTTTCAGAAAGTCCCCCTCTGTGGAGCCAAGTACTAATGCAAACCCTTTGACTCTGCAGGAGGGAGAAACCAACCCTGGCTCAAGAGAAGCTCAGATGAGTGATATCACTTCTCTCTTCATCAGCCTTGCATGAGATGTATGTGATCACAACATACAGCAAAAATATAATTGAATCACCTTCTCTCTGGGGGTCCAGCAGAGGTGGGTATTTAATTTCTGCAGATTTGGCTTTGGCAGAAAGGAAAGGACAGGCTCAGGGATCACTGCGCTCAGTTAAAAATCTCTTTGCATACTCAGTAAACATTATTTGTGCGTCACAGTCTCTCTATCAGATTAATGAGTAGTGTTGGTTGTCATGCTCCATCCAAATGTGTCTTTCTGAGGACATTAGTAGGTTGAAAATGTGCAGAACAAGGTACAAAAAAGTGCATCAGATTAAGTCAGATTCTTGTGAAAGAAATGTTTTACTTAATTTTCTTGATTCCTCTTTTTTTTTTTTTTACATGTCCATTTTAATATGTAACACCATGCTTACATGTCACATCAGATTCAAATATCACAAATGTTTTGCTTTCCAGTGTCAAAGTCAAAATGTGGAGCTGAGTGAACTTCCCACTCATTAAAAATGAATCAGTGATCACTTGGTAAAGAGGACTCTAAGTGGATATTTCTATTGTAATGCAAGACCTAAAAAGTATTTTCTTTTCTGTACATATTGGGTAAGAAAGGCAGTTTGGCAGACTTAACTGTTCTCTCCACACAGGGTCCTTCAGCCAAATCTGCTGCTGGCCTGAGGCCCGCAAAGAACTCCTCCAGTTCAGGTTACGTCAGTCTCCATCAACTGAATGAAACCCTGACAGACACTGAGGTGACCGCAGTAATACATCAGCACTGGCTTCACTGTGGTTATTCTGCATTATGTCAGCTGTCACATGGTTTTTTTTGTTGTTGTTTTTTCATGTATTGTTTGTTACAGCAGCAGTTCCTCCTGACCCGCTTTTTGTCTCTTCACACTCTGCCTCTGCGTTTTATATCAGAACCAGAACAACATGAATCCTCTGAGGTCAGAGCTAATGTGTGACGGTCTGCACTCGCACATACACACACACACACATGCACAAACACACGCATACACACACACACACACTTCATGCCACTCAGCACTCAGTACAGAGACATTGATCTGGTTCACTGCAGTGCCATCTTATGGCCTCTATGAGCAGACAAACCCATGAGTGTATGAAAAGAGGATTTCACTTCTGTTTTGGATTCATTAAATTGTGCTCTTGAACTTGCACATAAAAAGAAGCAAGATCAGCACCAATATATTACAGCAGATCTGTAAAAGAGATTCTGGCTCGATAACAGTTTCTCTGCAAGTACATTTTTCTTTCCTTTTTTACCACAATCTCTGAGACCACAACACAAAATACAAAATCAGTGAAGTGTATCTGAACTGATCAAATGTTTTCCTCCCTCAATATACAAACCAAGAACAGATGATAACTGTGTCAAAGTGAAAACAAAAATGAATCACAGGATGCATAGAATCCAAAAACAAAACAGATCCTAGTGAGAGGTCAGTCGGGTTTACCAAGGCTTACCTTGGCTCAAACCTGTTCGCAGCCTGGTTTCTGGTATGTCATAACCTTCACCTCACACCTTAGGAAGGCACTCACACAATCCAACTACAGCCCACAAGTCCCAGAGTCCCAACAGAGCCACCAGACTTCATTTCAGTCGGGTCACTTCACAAACACAAGTGTGAGGACCTGGCTGCTAGGTTTTCATACAGAGGCTTAATAAAATGCAGCTGAAGATCTACAGTCTCAACCTGATGTCCAGCGTACAAAGGGATCATATGGCACCGTGACCACTGTGCATGCCTCTAACATTTCATTAGGTTCACGTAATCATAACGACCTGTGAAAAGCTTCTTTTTTCCCCTTCGTCATGAAGTGCGACATGAAAGATACCAAACTGACTGACAGCAGCATGTTGTGGGTTAATGTTCCTGATTTGTCAAGATTACCTCATGTCAGCTGTGCAGCTTTGACGTTGATTTGTCTTGTTAAAATGTGGGGAGGGCTCACCTAACGATTCCATGACATGCAGTCTTGAGGATGAACCTGGGGAGCAATACAGTCACAAACAACTGTTTGATTCAGACTGACAGGGGAGTTTTTCTACTGTGTTGTCCATTAACTGATGACATTAAAACTCTTAGCTGCTCCACTGAAGCTAGAATTTTATTGCGGCGAGCCACCTTTTCACTTTCTTGTTCAATAGTACAATGTTATAACACAACATAACCACTAATCAGGGCCATGATTGTTTCCAGTAACTATTGAATTAGTTGGTCAAGATAGTACAATGGGCGCAGATGCCTTTTAATACAAATTTGGGACATAAATGTGAAGTCCTGCAAGTACTACTCTGCAATCAGTAAAACTTTCATTATCAAACCAAACTATGCTTATCTAACACATTTTATCCTCCACCATATGTTGCTCTTCACTACCTGAATACAACATTCTCCCACGAATTCACCAAGAACCCCTCTGGACTGAGTTACACCCATATTGTAACACTACTCACAAACCTCTGTCTGCAAGATAATTAATGATGACTTGGTCAGTCTTGGATTCAAGTCAAATATGACTGGTTTCCCTGGGTCTGACACAAGATCTGTTTCCCTGCACAATTGCCTCACACGCTGCAGGAGAAATGACCCAGTGCACCATCTCACAACTTCACAATACCAGCATTAAAGTTTAAAAAAAGTATAGTATAAAGTATATATTGTGTACAGTGAATGCTGTTAGTCAGTAAAGTAGATTACAGAGTGTTTTCAACACATGCACTCATTAAGAATATGCAGTGCTTTCTGTCATTGGGGGGAAAAAAGGAAAACGCTCTTTCTACTCTAATCTGGATTCACGCTCCTGAATCTTGAATTTAACAGTGTTCGTGTCCTACGTGGAATTGCTTAACATGTTTCATGCTATGGATGGTGCAATGAGCCTTCTAAAGTTTGTAGGAGAAATCAAACCAGGAGCCCTGTGGCAGTCTTAACACCATGTTGTACTTGTTTAAACAGAGAAAACTTCAAGCATAAACCTGACCTTTGCCCAGGGCTTACAAAGGCTAGTTATTAAAATGACAGGTGGTGTCACTTTTTACGCTTCCTTTGAGGTACAGCCTGTAAATACTATCATGTTAGCAGAAAGTGTAGTGAGAGGGAGGAAAAAACTTTACGAGCATGTTGCATAATGTTAAATTTGGAGGGGCACCGCTCTCCCGTATCATCCGTTCACAGGTGAAAAAGAGAATTCACGCTGACGTGCTTTGTTTCATCACCCTGAGACAGCTGCTGTCAAGAACCTGAAACACAATCTCATGCATGCAAGATATTTCTCTGTAATGCCGGTATGGTATTGTCAGCAGCTATAAAAGTATACATAATGCATGTTGGCAGATGGGACACAGCATGAACGCAGTGTTCAGATGTTTTAGTTCACAATAAGAGCAGATTTTACCTTATATGGCTCATTGAAGCTCTGCAGTGAATTACTGCGATAACAAAAACACCACATTTTTCCACTCAGATTCAGAGAATTTGACTCAGAGTTAAGATCTGTAGTTCGTGAGCTTAAAAAAAATGCAATCCATTCCCCACAAACATTTCTTAAGAAGAGTTATAAAACTGTTCATCTAAACAAAAACAGAAAGACCCTCCTCAACAAGTCATTTAACTTTTATCTCAATAGTTTGACAGTGTTTTAACAACTAATTCAAAAACAGCCCTTGCTACCCATTATGGGAAAAAAATGTGTCAGCATTTCAGCAAAGATAAGGTTTAAGTGACCTCTGTGACAGAGATGGATACATGTTGACTACTGCTAGCCAACACAGGTTCTAAGTCCAGTGATCAAGACTCGTCAAAGTATTTCTAACAGAAAAAAGGTTGCTTTTGCTAAACAAAATAATGTTAATTCTTTCTGACTTTTCTTAAACGTCTTCTGAAATATTGGAGTTTTTACATCTTCAGAACTACTAGCAATCTATTAAAACGAAACAATCTAAGACAGAAATGCAAATCTATGCATACAGACTCCAACCTGTGGTAAGGGGTCAGGATTAGGCCTTGTTTGGTAATAAAAAGGCCTGAAGTTGGGAACCAGTGGCATAGTCTATGATGGGAGTTTTTCCATAGAGGCCTTCGAGGTCAGTCCCTGGCACATGCCTGTCATAAAAACAGGAGTTGTGTAAGTTGGACAGGGTGTATCATGGTGGTGACAGAGCTAACCAACCTGCCAACGACAACTTACACAGTGCAGGATAAGCAGTGAAAATGCAAATATTTTTACCAAACATGCAGTAACCTGTACTATTTTAAGATCTCTGACATGGTAATTTGTGGACGAAGCAAAGGTCCAAATTCATCCCTCCCTTGAAACACATACCGAACCTAGCACCTTGACCTCAGTAAGACATGTATGTCAAAACGTCCTGCTCTGTTGTGACTATAGACTGTGTAAACAGTAGACAGTGCTCCCAGGTCTGAGAAATGAAGTTAATGTGAAGAGTTTTAAGCCTGTAGTCTCTCTAGAGTCCAGCAGGGGGCCACTTCATTGGTTTCAGTAAGAAGTCTGATTCTGTGTACACTTAAGAGAAAATGACCCACTTCTCACTAAACTTATTATCCCATTAAACAGTTTTCTAATGAGTTTATGGTCTCAGTCAATGCTTTCAAGTCCTCTTCAAGACAGTATGAGAGCATGATGTCATGTCTGTCCCAAAGAGATGCAGCTACGTCTCTCTCAGTGTTACACCCAGACAGGCAGGCTGGGCAAGGTTGTGCAGAGATGTGGTTGTGTTTATTTGTGCTATAGAACATAACTGCTGTGAAACAATCAGACTCTAACATTTTATTTTGTTTTATTTCTCTGATTCACTGCTTTGTTCACATTAACCGCTCTCTTCCTTCATTCACTGTACCAACCATCCATGAGCAAACTTTGAAGTGTATGTCAGGAAACAGCAAATAATCAATATAATGTAATATATAATAAATTTAAGTGAATAAATGAATCAAGAAATCTACTAATAATCACTGCAATAAGCTTTAATTATGCTGACCCACTGGAGCCTCTTGATGAACTCTTGAGGAACTTGTCAAGAGGTCAGGAGTCATTAGAAGTAGACAGTTAGCAGAACAGAGAGTGACTGATCATTTGACTCAGACAGTTGTCCCGAGGTGGAGTCGGGAAGGAGGTCAACATCACCCTTTTCACTCTTCCTAACCCCGAGCCATCATGTTTCTCACTCTGCATATCACAAGGGAATTCTTAAATCTCATCAAACATCAGACTCAGACGAGTCCTCTCACTGCACAGTTGTCCACCTCTTTGTCCACTCTCTCACTATTTCTCCTCTTTGACCTTAACTACTGGCCGAACAGTCAAATAAAAGAGGGCAGGGGTGGAGTACTGGATGGAGGATTGCAATTGGATAGTCTTGTTGCAATTGAAACATGTTGTTATTTTCCAGAAAACGTGGTCATCTGTGTTTTTCCAGTCTAAGTAGATGGAAGTAGGGCACTGAGGCGGGGTGTCAGAGTTCCTTAAAGGCATCACTGCACATCTGTACTGTGCAGCAGCGGACGCACCACTAACAGGAACCAGATTCACTTCATCTAAAGGTCAGATGCTAGAATCGCCGGCTGGGCACGCTTAAATCAGAAGATGTTGGTTCGTTTTTGTGTCATACTCAGTTTTTTTCAAATATTAGAATTGTTCTGTGAGAAGGAAAATAGACGTTAACCTCAAAAATCAAATGTAGCACATACACATTCCTCAGCTGGTGATAATGCTCTGCTCTGAGTAATCCCTACATCTGGGAGTGTGTGCACAAATGTGCATGTACATTCATCTTTACAAGATGGAATTCCCCCAAAAACCTTACCTAATGATACTGCAGCTGCTGGTCTACTTTGGTTGGACTGTCAGCATTGTGGTTTAAAGGTGGGACTTGTGGTCAACCAGCAGTGTGTTACTTCTGGCTGGTATCCTATATACACTTGTACACAACATCTGTTGTTTGGCAACAAAAAGAGTCATCAGGGGTCTGGTCCATCATCATCATCATCATCATGTTGACAGTACATGTCTCTTGGCATGAGAGCTCCAGTGATGTGGGACACTGTGACGACTGCTTCAAAAGCTTTTTACTTAATTATCAAATATCTATAGCAAGAAACAAAATCGTTTATGGCCTGAATACAGATAGTGTGATTAAATAGGATGCATTAACATCTGTCAGGATCAAGTGACACACCCAGTAACATCCAGGTATTTCTGCATCATTTATATAAGCACTACAGCAGTGCTAACAATCTAACAGTGACAATGCTAACATGCTAATTCCAAGATACCACCTTCAGCATTTGTGGTGCTAGCATGCTAACATTTGCTAATTAGCACCAAAACAAAAAGCTATTGCTTTTCAGCTTTGCAGCCGTGTAGTTATAAACCATTTGGCCTGATGATGTTGTTACAGGAAAAGTCAAACAATCATCAAAAGGGGGACATGGATGCCTGTTTCAGTCTGGAGCAAAGTGATGAAACCTTAACACCTACATCGTACCCTTGGCAACACTGCTAACATGGCTAAAAGATTCATTCCTCTCTCTTTGATATCATGATGTTTCAAGGCCTTAAACTTTAACTTTCACTGTGTTTTATTCCTATTACAGGGAATATTAAGCTTAAGCAGCTATGTGGTTCCTATGCTATCATGGCGATTTGTGCAAAGACTAAAGTTTACATCAAGTGAAATGTAAGCATCTCAGCTGAGCTAAGGTTTTAGACTCATAACAATACAATTTTTATAGATCAGTGATCAAAAAGGGACTGGTCTTGGAGACTAGAAAATTCTTTTTTTGTAAAATATACGATATTTGAATACACTTTTAAGTAAATAATAAATCCCAAAATACAACTGAAATGAGTGACTGAATCTGTCAGTAGAAGCTAATAAATTTGAGACTAGCATTCTGGGATAAGTGAGAATTCACAGAGGTGGTCCCATTGTGATACTTGTGATGCAGCAGCTGGTTTGATTTGAGATGTATGGAACAACCATCAATGCAGCTTGAGCATTTTATCTCCTCTGGTTGTCAGTGAAGTCATGAGACAGGAGGTGGGAGGCTGCTTGTGTCTGTCCATGAGAAAGGAAGTGAGTTGAGATCATATTCATGAAGTCTTTAAGAACTGCACGTGGAAACAAAGGAAGCACATTCAAACAGTGACGTCTGACACAAGCCTGTATATGTGAACAACAGGATCAGGAAAACAGCAAAATTAGATGCTGTTTAGATTGTGGTGTGTTGTCGGGTACTCCTGTTAGGCCGTGGCATCTTAAAGCTTCAAAAAAGTAGGATTTGGTGCAGAACTATTCTGTGATTCTATTTCATTGTAACCATATCAGCTCTCATTGAATTTATCTTAAAGTGACCTACTGATTTTGGCAAAAGCATCAGTTTTCATTCAGCACTTTTTGGGACCTGCAAAAAAACAAAATAATGAATTTCATTTTGAAGATGAGAGAAACGTGACTGATTTGATTCATGTCTCTGCAACAGCTCATATTTACAATATCTGTTCTACACGCTGGGGTACAGAAACCAGAGCATACTTATTAGCTATTAGCAAAGTTCAGTCTTTTTAAAAGTTACATCCCAGTTTTTGTCTGCTTCTTCAGGGCTTCACGGCTACCTGTTCCTCAGAGTGGACGATGAACTGTACACTTGAAGTTTTGCTGCTGCACATGTGGCACAAAGGCGAGAAAAATTGAGAAAATTTGATTTGAATTAATTTTGAGCAAACCTTTGTCAAAGGAATAATTGTCTCCATATTTTGTGGTTCAAAGTGTTTTCATGTTAAACTGAGTTATGTTGCCATATGGAAACACTTCATACATGCTAGTGATTTTGTTCCACATTAATAATTCAGGCAGCAGGATGTTAATCTGTCACGCTATTATTGCTCATCAAAGAGATTATCTGTGAAGATGTGAGTATTTTTCAAAGGCTGCTCAGGATCATAAGATCATGGGAAGACTATAACACTGCCTGCACTCACTTTTGTTAAGTCGCTTTTTATTAATGAGGTTTCAGTCTGGGATCTTAGGTGAATCAGTGAGAGTAGACAAAGTCGAATCTTAAACCCTTTTCACACAGAGCTAATTTATTATGGCTTTATGGTTAATTTATTCCTTCAAGGACAATCAGTTGTTGAAAACATTACTGCCAAAACAAACTCTTTTTGTGACTATACTTGTTTAAAGTAGCTTTCACATTAAAGCTACACTATGCAAAAGACAAAATACGTACTCTAATAAAGACCTCCATATGTATGGGAACATAAAGTAAAGGTGCACTGTACCGAACTGTCTGACTGAATTGTCTTTTTAGAACCAGATATTCTAAGCATGTCCTTTAAGAGCAGTCATTGTGTTAAGTCTCCTTTAAATCCAACTTTAAACCTAAAGCTAAAAGTTACAAGCAGCCGTCATGGGTCTGATCTTGTCAGAGGGTATAAGCTGAACCAGACTCAGCTTTAGCCTAAATGGTAAAATCTTGTGTGAAACATGGTTAACTGAAACAAAACCAAATGCGTATTTCTCAACAACGAGAGCATGTGAGCACAAACGCTGAGCTACATCTGTTCATTGAAACTTGAACAGGTGGAAAATAATCAGATGGAAACTCAGAAGTAAACACCTACACCTCCACTAATAAAACAGCTTTGGCAGTAGTGGAGGAATTAACATAAAATGCCACAACGGCTGTCTTCATGAAATTTCCACACACCCCTGCATTCCACACCTTTACTGATTCAGCGCACACGCGTTTGAATCAGCACATTGAAGTTTCCCACAGATCCTTATCAAAGCTGTCTATGGAACTGACCAGATAGAACTTAAGCCCCTTCTTCACACAGATGGTTTCCCTGAAGGCTGACACACTGTTCCCCTGAAGGCACTAATTGCATACCAATCGTCAAGGAAAGGGAAATAAAGGATGAAAGCCTCATATAAAATATTTATTAAAAGATGCCTGTGTATTTTGTATCTAAACAGTTCAACTCATGAACTGATAAATTAGAAATATCATAAAAACATCATATTTCACAGACATACACCAGTGTAATGTCACCAGACTCTATGGAAATCCTGTGCAACATCTGTAACAAGACTTTAATGAAATAATAATAATAATAAAAAAAGATAAATATTTGCAGATCTAGATGGCCTAATTGTCTATTTAATACAGTTTTTTTATTGTGTGTGATAGATTTTATTGAGCCAATTGCACATATGATATTTCATTTAATATGTGGACCAGTCAATGTAACCAATTCAATTTGTATGCTGATATGGACTCCACAACTGTTTCTCTGTGATGCTCTGAAGTGTTCAGAAATATACAGAAATATTTCTCGTCTGTCTCATTTTAATTACAGATTCCTGAAGCCACGTGACTCAGATGTGACCACACATAGGCGGACGACAAGCGTTTTATACCACTGAGCAGTCAGGCAGTGACTGCTGCATCATCCTGTGAAGTCTCGTGACGACGGACCAATATGAGTACATCACAGTGCACACATAATCTGCGAGTTATCCACCAGTTGCTTAACTGTGAGTGCTGTCATACGCTGATCAAAAGTGAGGACTGTCTCTCTCCGTGTCTTTGGACAGGCTCTGCAGCAGGGAGCTCTGGAAGGCCTCGTCACACGACTCAGGGATCAGAAACTCCAGCAGCAGGTCACAGATGCAGTAGATCAGATGCCTGCACATCATCACACAAATGACAGACTGACTTCAATTGTCATTAATGAAGATGCTTGTATGGATCATATCAACAATGAAAATGATTAAACACAGCAGATGTATTCATTTCCAATATCAGACCAATCCAGGTGATGTCTGCACTGTGCCAACAGGAACTCTCAGCAGCCAAATCAGTAGGACTTTTCATGAGACGAATGTGCCAAAATATAAACAACATATTGTAAACATGTTATAACATATTTTTACCTCATGATTCATAATTGAACTCTGACACTGTGGGACTTAACAGCAGACAGGAAAGTGAGCGGACAAAGCCGTGGCCTAGAGGTTGGAGAAGTGGCTTGTGATCAGAAGGTGGTTGCTGGGTCGATTCCCCCACCAGACGAGCAGGAAAAATTTGAGTGTGGTGGAGTGATAATGTCCCCACCCCCCATTAGCCGGCTGATGTTCCCTTGAGCAAGGCACTTAACCCCCAATATATGCTCCTCGGGTGCTTGATGCAGCCCACTGCATCCTGTGTGTGTTTCACTGCATGTTGCATGTTGCATGTGTGTGTGTTTCAATCAGTGATGGGTTAAATGCAGACAAGTAATTTCCCATCTTGGGATTAATAAAGTAACTTCAATATGTTACTGTTTAGGGTATTACAGATATGAGGACTGTGCTTACTGAACGGTTTGGTTTTTGACTTACTTGTTTATCTGATGGTCCTGTAAAGACTCCAGCATAGTCTCCAAGCTCAGTCTGTACTTCTCACTTCCCAGCATGTCAGTGATGAGCTCTGCTGAGGCACAAATAATGAAACAAGCCAAAAAGGACACCATAGCTTCAAAAGGCTTGCAAACCAAAAGGCTACATTCTGAATCGAGCTGCTACGTACCTGGGAGCAGCTGCATTAGACAGTCCAGACATTGCTCTTTGGTTTCCTCTTGTTCTGCCGCACTACGCTCTGGCCGTGGCTGAGCGGGCAACGTGCCACCTGGCCATACGGCTTCCTGCAGCACTTGTAAGTAAATCACCCAACAGGGGGCACTGGTAAGGTGGGCAACTCCCACATCCAACCATCTGAGACAGAATCAGTGGTTTAATCTAAGAGTGTTCGTCTTTGCATGAATGTCTGATTAACTAGGCAACAGACATTACGTATCAGAAACATGTGAAAATAAATGCATATACATGCAAAAATGAGAGAGAGAGTGAAAAACGTGCATGCAATGTGAAACAAACGGCAACAAGCTTTCTGAAATCTTCATAAATCATCGCAGGGGCGTGAGCATTATTTATGGACATGTTTAGTGATCCTTAAAACTCCCAGAGGCATATGTCAAGTCTAAAAATTGAGGTCAGCCTAATCGGTTAATGACAGCAGAACACTTGAGATTAGACAAGCACAGTTCCCACAGACTGTGTGGTAAAAACAAGCCCACTGGGAACTTTAGATTCCCAGTAAAGCATAAACATTGCATCAAATCTGAAATAATGTCACGCAGCTCCCATGTATCAAAAACCTCATAGTGCCTCATAGCTTCTCCTTACACTAGAAAAGAAGCCAGCGTCTGGATGTTCAGCTGTACGAAGGAAAAACAGTTGAATGTCATCTGCCAGCAAATTAGGTCAACAGTTGTATGGTTTCATTGCCTGAGTCCAGACGTTCGAGTCCACCCACACCACCTAGCTGACTGATTTGGATTACGTTAGATGATATGGAAACTGTGTTACAATTCTGTCTGATATCAGGCAGATATTTTCAACTAGTATCAACTGCAGTAAACCTTTAACTGCTGTGTCATGGCTTGGCTTTGTTGTAAAGGATGAATGAGTGAATCAATCAAACAATCTCTATACAACATGAAACTCAGGTATTTACTGACTGTAAATGGATAATTAAGAATAAAAAGCCTCCATGATCATAATGATAAATATGGGATTACATGTTATCAAAAAAAATGCAACCACACAGAAGCAGAAAGAAACTCCTACCTCTCAATGAAGGTACCAAAGAGCAGTCTGATTGTCTTCTGTATGTTTTCTGTGCACAGCCAACTCCACTGGTCCTTCATCAGCAGACACAAAATGTTCAGCGCAACATCTGCCACAGCTGTGTCTGCAACACACAGAAAGACAATGGGACATTTAAAACCACACACGACATACTACACAGACAGAACATATCAACGTGGAAAGTGACTACTAGGTATACTCAACAAATGGGGAAAAAAAGTGGAGGTTTGCTGCACCCAAGTGGTGATGCTCTGTCACTGCATGTTGATTCTCTAGGACAGTGACGACATAGTGCAGCACTTCCATACTGACATTATGGATAAAACTAAGAGAAGACTGGTATGTAAATATCGACCTGCCCCATGAGCTTTCCCTGATGTCTTCTTGTCTCTGCCGGGCAGCTCACAGCTCTGCTTGACTGTCTTTTTCCTGTTTGATCCACATAAAAGCCTTTCCTGCTCTCTGACAAAGGTCTCCAGGCCAGACAGTGTCATGCCATTGAGGACCTAAAGAGCCATAATGAGCAAAGCAAATATGTCAGTCGTGTCCAGTATCCATTTCAAACACACAATTGTCAGTCAGAGATGGCAAATAGAGTATGGAACTGTAACTTACAGCGCTGCCTTCACTAAAACAGTATGTCACTTTGGGATGTAGGTCAGGTATATTGAGAGATGGGGAAATTTTGCTTGGGAACATAAGCCTCCTGATGGATAAAACACAAAACCAGAAATGCCCCATTACTGTAAAGAAACATAGCACAAATCATTTTTAAAAATACCAGAGAAGCAAGGTCATTTGGTGTGTTTGATGGTGTTTTCCTTAGTAATTTACTGTTGAATTGATTGTTGTGAGACAAAAACCAAGTCTCACAATTCAAGATACAATTCAAGAGTCTTTATTGTCATTATGCAAGCATAACGAAATTTTGTAAAGATTCTCGGCTCAAATGCACACATATAAATAGCAGCAAAAATTTAAAATGCACACTTAAAATGAGCTTGGAACAAGGGCATTAGACTAATAGAGAGATCTCACCTATACTTTCTGTTGTCCATTGTTCTTCCATCAGCCTCCAAGTCCTCTGTTGGACTGAGGGGCTCAGGATGAGGGAAAGCTGTCTTCAAGGTGTCTAAAGCGTTTTCCATCATCTTCAATGGCAAGTAAATCGGAGAAGATAGATAGGATAGTTAAATTCCCCTTTTTCAAAAAAATACCCAAGAAAATACATCACACCTTTCACTGAATCTATAGCGCTGAGTAAGTTTTAGAGGTCATGGTAGGTTGATTATGTTACTTTAGGACAGAGCCAGGCTTACTGTTCCCCCTGCTTCCAGAGTGTATGCTAAGCTACATATTTAACATAGAGTCATGAGTGTGATATAAATCCTCTCAACTGCCTCTCAGTAAGAAAGAGAATAAGGGTATTACACAAAATGTTGACCAGACTAGATTTATCTTGATTGTGTTCATTTGTCAAAGAAATGCTTACTGATCACATTAAATTTTTTTTTTATTATTACAATCACATTCTACCTTCACAAGATCTGCAGTGTGTAGACTATTTCTCACCTTATCAATTCTAGACTTGGCAAAAGGCTTTCTGCCAAAATATGTGCAAGCATCAGAGTTGAGAGCCAGGAACTCCTGCATGTCTTCACTGTTGGATGTCTCGGGAATGTTGCTTAATTGCTACAAATTAAATAAATCAGTAAATCAATAAAGTTACAGAACCATAGAAATCAGTTCATTACTGAAATTATGAACCTACTTTAAGGAATGTATCCAGCTGACTTTTACGTGCTTCCACCTTGTCGCTGTCCATATTGCCAAATGGGAGGTCAGGGAACATCTTCTTTGGGCCTTTGACATCTGAAATCCATGACATTGACTTGCAATCATGCCTCTGTCTTTGTATACTAAAATTCAATGGTCAGTTAAAGAAGAACATCATTACTTACTCTTGATTACTTTCTTGACTTCAGGCTTCTCCTCTAAACGTGTTTGCAAGTTGAGGAACTCGCTGTATCTCCGGTTGATAGTGTGACAGGACGCAGGTTGCAGAGTGCCACCGCTTTCAGCGTCAGCCACTGTCTCAAACTGTAGGAGAGAAAGTAGTGAGTAATGTGTGATCAACAATAATAAAGATCCATCAAATGTCCATCAAACATGAGAGGCAGTAGGACAAGGTGTTACCTTCACGGTGTAGAGAGTATAGGGATGTACGCCTGTGCCACGCTGCTCCATGGCAGTGACAGTACCAGAAATTTGCACATTCTGGATGTTCATAGAAGCAGCTTGGGTGCTGGGGGCATCAAAGCTGCAGGAGGTTAGACAAAGTTTTCTTGGAGGACAAGTTGGGGATTTGTCTTGGACTATGTCAGCTGGCCACTGAGAGTCCTCAGGCACCACCACTTTTGGCCCGAGATTTTTCAAAGGGCCGAAGCAGCCGAAATCCTCATCATCCTTTAAAGTGATAACATTGCAGAATTTTGCTTGAGGACCACAGTCACAGAATCCTCCTTTAAGATCATCTTCAGAGTCTGACTGAATTAGAGAGTCAAGTGAAATCATTTTGGACTGTGGTGAGCGGGACAAATGGCCAGATGCGAGTGAACAGCAGTTCACTTTGCATGGTGTGAGCAAACCTCCATGGCAGCTTTCGAATTTCCCAGCAGACGTCAGGCTAACCATGCTGTTTTGTGGGGAATCCCTCTCACAGAGTGTACTCTGGCTCTGTAGGTCATCAAGGTCAGAGGAGCTTTTACTTGTGATGCCAGCTTGGTCAGAAGAAGATAGAGACCTGCATGTGGTCCAGGACTCCTGCTGGATCTGACACTGGTATAGTTCAACTGCTGGGAGCTCATCCACATTGACTTCCTGTGGTTCTCTGGACCTTGTGATTACATCTACAATGGTCTGGTTGAGCCAGTCAGGATCAGATACCCTGCTTATGAGTGGCAACAGCACATTGCAAGTGATGAGTTCTGTAACCATGTAACCTCCGGTCCTGGTTTCCATCTGTGGGTATGGAACAAGCACATGTAAGACAAGGTTAACTAGAGCTCTTGAGTAGCTGAGCTCAGCAGCTGCACTGCTCACAGCTGGGTGAGGGGTGTCTACTTCACTGTAGAGCTGCCAGAGGCTAATGCTCTCCTTTTGTGTTGACTGTATCTGTTTTGCTGTCATGTAGCTCTGCAGGTGGAAGCCATACAGCTCCAGCAGCCGTTGAACCAGTGCTTTTCTGTCCACTTGCCGTGCACGTTCCTTCAGCTCCATCACCGAGTCCAACATTGAATTACGCACCGCACGTTCAAACTCCCCCTCCACCTCTGGCAGCAGAGTGCGATACCATGAGGACACAAAGTCACGCACTGCTTTGTGGACAGCACTGTGGATTTCATGGTTCAACCTCCACTCATGTTCAGGTGAACAGAGAGGTGGTTTAACGTCGCCAAGAGGCAAAAAGTGTTCTAAGTGGAGAAGGCTGTTGGCATCCAGTACAGCACGGGACCCGAGCCAACCCCCGAGAACCACCAAGAGACTGGTGAAGATGCAGAGGAGCCAAACGTTCACAAGGAGATGGAAGAGGAGAAGCCATGCCAACAGTGCCCCGAGCCCTAACAGTCTCCGCTGCCCGAGTAACTCTGGCAAAGTCCAGTGATTAGAGCTCTTTGTGGAAGGCATTACAGTCAGTGGGTCAACTTTTCCCTGTAAAAAAAGAAAATGATATAGCTTGTTATATAGCAAGCAACAAGGACAAGAAAATGGTGTTTTGGATCGCTTACTTTATTTCATTAATAAACTCTAAATAACCAAGCATGGCTTAAATCCTCACATGATAAATAAATTGATTACGGCTGCAACAACGAGATATTTTCATTAGTGATTGATCAGTTTTTTTGTTTTATCACTTAAGTGATTAAATGGAGAAAAATAGAAAATCTTAGAAAAAAAGTGAAAAATTGGATCCATCTTAGTTTCCAAGCTGTCACCTTGTTTTGTCTAACCAACTGTAAAAACAAATCTTAAGGTATTCAATATCCCAACAACAGAAAAGCTTTAACCAGAGAAAGGAATTCATCACTAATCAAAAATAATATATTTTTGGCTACTGTATGTTTGAACTTGACTGGCGACCAGTCCAGGGTGTACCCCGCCTCTCGCCTGTAGTCAGCTGGGATAGGCTCCAGCACCCCCCGCGACTCTGACGGATAAGGTATAGAAAATGGATGGATGGATGAATGTATGTTTGAACCGAGATAGTTAGCTTCTTTATTCTGTACTATACAATTCCAACATTATTTATGTCTAATCAAATCTAGTCTAATATGTTAGTAGGAAACAACTCAGCTTATGTTTCAATACTACTCCTCCTCTAATGTGTGTTATCATAAAATGAAGTTTGAACAAAATATAAACATGTACAGTAGAGTTTGGGCTGAAGTGACAGGGACAGAAAACCATCCAACATGACATTAACCATATAAAATATTAGGGTACATGGTATATTTTACAAAGTAGTAAAATAACGGCATTAAAAATGTGGTGCGTCACCATCAACACAGCTAACGTCATCCTTCATCTGTCCGAGGGGGACTTGTTGCCACGGCAACTTGTAAACTTCAGCGGACAATCATTCCTCTGCTGCCTGTTTGAGCACGAGCTGCAGCATTAAAGCTAACTGACTTCCTGCCCCTTTCTCTAATTCTTTGACTAAACGTTTAGAAAAACGCGTCAAAGCTATTTAGGCCTACACATTTACTGTAGTTTACAACTGAGGTCACAGACAGGACTAATACTGCGGTCAAGCCAGCCTGCGATTCCAAAACGCGGTCAAGCCAGCCTCCCCAATGTTTTCGAGTGCCTCCGTATATGAGACACTATGGTAATAGCGAGTTCGAACCGATTTCACAATAAAAGCAGTGTCCGAGAAACCAGGAAAAATTACATTCAATCATTAATAAAATAAAATAAATATAATAACTGAATAAATGAATGAACGAATAAATAAATCAAGATAAATAAAATATTAAAAACAATAAAATTAGTCAAAATATCGTCAAATTTGTTCTCTGAATTCAGAGTGCAATTAAAAGAAAACGCTCTGTTACCAGTGACCAATTTCACTTCAGCATCATAGCAGGCCACCCCAGGGTGTCACACAATAAGTTTCGGAAAATTCTGATGTAGCATTTCAAAATAAAGCTAATGTACACTTAGAATACGCAGCTAGCCAACTGACATGGGACTGCAGTTATTCGGATTTTTTTTTTTTTATCCCGGTTGTAAAAACAATTACATTAAGTAAGACAGACATTACCTGAAAGGTTGTAGGAGCTTGACAACAAGAATGCAGGCTGTATAGGCTGTCCTCCTCCCGTGGGACATTGCTTTAATCCTTCAACAAAGATTATCTGGATCAGTCCGCAAGTCAAGATAGACACACATGGCCCATATGGACAGCTAACTAGCTGCTAGTTGTCCACTTGATCTGCCGACGAGCAAACCGCCCATATGCTCACAGAGCAGTACAGCTCGTCTCAAACATGTACTGTAGCTGTAACATAGAAGTGTTTAATGTTCGATAGCACCACACAGAGTTTCATAAATGAATGAACGAATGAATGAATACATCAGGGAAAGCTAAAATAAATACAGAAATGAATTAATACATCAATTCAAATTTTTTAAAATAAATTTCTATGTATTTATTTGTGCATTTATTTTATGTATCTGTATTCTATGAAAGTACACTATATATACAAAAGTACTGGGGCACCTGATCATTATGACATTGCATGCTAAATGCACAGACGGCTTCGCAGTTGTAACAGCTTCCACTCTTCTGGGAAGGTTTTCCACAAGATTTTGCAGTGTTTCTGTGGGAATGTTTGCCCACTCATGCAGTAGAGCAGCAGAAGAGTGGGGGCAGTTGCAACACTTTCTGCATTTGGTTCAGTTTCTCACAGACTGTTTGTATTGGAAAGACAAAACTTCGTAACATGTGTATATATGACTATGTACACATTACAGTAACATCTGACATATGTTCATATATGTTCTTTATTAATCCATGGAATTGTAATTTTGTTATGTGATAGCAAGCTTTTACATGAATGTTGTGATAAGCAGCACTTGCAACAGCTTGCTGGGCCTGTTGCAACATGTTGCATCTGTCCCTGCAATGACAGCCATGATAAAACTTGCTAGCTTGCAGGCTTCTAGCTAATGGGTTTGACACATGCTAGCTATACCTGTTGGAAGCTATAAAAATGCTTCTTCAAGCACACAATTTATATTTAACAAAAACTCTGATGATGGAAAAAAAGTATTTTTTGCAGGGGGAATGGTGGCATGTGGCTGCTTTGTTACAGGGAGCAGAAGGGGCTAACTGAGCATGTACTGTATGAATATCATCACTGTAGCTTGTTCCTTGCCGGAGGAATAATGTTGAAACTGTCCCCACTCTCCTCCATTTGTGAGGTCAGGCACTGATGTTGGACCAAAAGGCCTGGCTCACAGTTTCTGTTCCACTTCATCCCAAAGGTGCTCAGTGGGGTGGAGGTCAGGACTCTGTGTGGGCCAGTCGAGATCTTCCGCACCAAACTCATCCAACCATGTCTTTATGGAGCTTTGCTTTGTGTTAATTAGAAACACGTAGCCTATTCACTGAATTATTTATTTCAGCATTTATTAATATCATACTTCCTTAAAAAAATTATATTGTAATTGTATTGTTGAACAATCTAAAATGTGACTGTATATCATCATCAATAGAAATAAAAAATAAAATTTTCTTTACTGCATTTGGTAGGAATATATGCAAATATATTTTTACACCATTACATTTATTTCATGTCTTTATGCATTAGTATCATCACAGACTGAGCACTGATACAACATAGAAATCACCTGATAAATTATATTATAAAAGGTCAAGGTATTCAGCAGAAAATAAATTAGCACCAGGTTTACTGACTGCCAACGTTAAAGTGATTAACACATTAATGCATCAGTAATTATAAGTAAAGTCTGCATAATGAGTATTTTCACATCTGATTCAGAGGGCATGTTTTGATGTCAGAACTGTTGTATTTTTACTTCACTAAGGGTGTGACTGCAGGGCTTTCACTTGCACACTAGCAAAGTAAAATACCTGAATACTTCCACCACCACTAGTGGTTACCAGAATGTAAGAGTGTGTCGTGGTAAATGTGCTTTATTTATTATACAACACAACGGAAAAGTAAACACCGAGCACCCCTGTGCGTGCATCCGGTCCCCATACTGTATTGCGTAAGCGGGTTATATAATCGCAGGGCTGCTTGTGCCACCCTGCCCGCAGTTTTTGGTCCAGCAGGACGCGGAGGCTGAACAGAGCAGGAGCGACATCCACCCAAGTTGTTCACCGACATGTCTCCCGTCAAGCTCCACAGTTCAGGTAAGCCTCCTCCATTTTGTGGTTGCGGAAGTGTACAGAGAAAACCGAAGTGCCTGTTCACCTGCTGATGGTTTAGCTTGCGCATTTACTGCAGGCAGCGACTGACAGTGAAAATACGACAGATCACAACATGTCTTAAAGCACCTGTGCAGTCTGCAGCCTTCAGCATACAGCACTCTGTAGTCCTCGGCTTGCATGAAATGGAGAAGACAAGCAAAAGGGTGAGGGATCCCTCATAGTAGTATACACATATTCATAGTATACACAATTACGATGACATAAAGTAGACACTTATTGTAAAACCTAATTGAAGAGGAGCAGCCGGATATGAGGATCAGAACCAGACCACCTCCTCTCCAGGACAGAAACCTCGAAGAAGGACAAGCCACATAAACCCAAAAAAGGACACGCTGTTCCTACAGAGAAGAAATGGCAGAGAGGGGGAGAGAGGTACAATGTGGAGGAGGAGAGTGTGTGTGTATGTGTGTGTGTGGGTAGGGCAGTGCTCATCTTTGAAGAGAGACACATGTGTAGTAGTAACATTTTTAATTGTCATGTTATTTTTAAATTCAGGAATGCACTAAAGGCTACATGTGAATGTAAATTGCATGTGCATTTACATTACATGTAAATTAAAGCACCATGTATATTACATGAGAAATACTTTACATCCAGTTTGTACTAAAGATGAATTGCTTTTAAGTACAAGGCACTCTGGCTTAGTACTGAGCTAATTTTGATTTATGGCTTCAGTCCATGGCAACAGTGGAGCTGACTGTTAACAATAATTGAAGTCACATTGCATGCTGGAATTTGTAGGTCAAGTTGAGAGCAGCAGAAAAGAGCCGTCAACATATATTAAACGCTGTTGTTGTGTCAGAAGAGCACAAAGTTACTGTGACAGAGCTGAGAGCTGACTGAACAGCACTGCAACAAGCTGCGTGTTTACTGCTGCTTCTCTGCAAATGCGTGAACCAAATGATTAAATGGTGGAGTTTCATTCAGCTTTTCAATGACATGGTGCATGGTAATATACAAATTAAATGGGCATACTTTATCTAAGCATATCTTAAGAGAGAAGTGCTGTGTGCCCCTGCCCTAGCAAGTGTGTTATTCAAAAGTATGACTATTATATTAAAATTCACACAATTCCTGAGCTTAACTTTGATTGGAAATTTTCTGTCCTTTCGCAACCTGAGGTATTAAACTATGTGTTCCTTACAGACGATACCAAGCCTGTTGCTAAGGACTGCATGATGAAGGGACTGGAGACCATTGCGCCTCTGGTCCGCTCTGTAGAGGAGACTCCTGAGCCAATGTCCACTGAGGTTCAAGGCAACATTCCCTTCTGGATCAATGGCAACCTCCTCCGTAACGGCCCAGGGAAGTTTGAGTTTGGAAACTCACAGTGAGTTCAGAGATGTCTCAACACGCTGCCGTATAACACAAATGGAAAAAAAAAAAGTTTTCAAAATGAATATGACTGAACCTTTTATTTCTGGATTTCACCACAGCTTCAACCACTGGTTTGATGGGATGGCTATGTTACACCAGTTCAAGATCAGCAAAGGCCAAGTGACATACATGAGTCGTTTCCTGGAGAGCGACGCCTACAAGAAGAACAGCGAACGGGATCGCATCGTGATGTCAGAGTTTGGAACCCTTGCCATGCCAGACCCCTGTAAAAACTTCTTCCAGCGCTTCCTGTCTCGCTTTGAGATGATGGGTGAGGAGACTGAGAGACAGAATAAAGTAGAACTGGGTGACAAAGATTACAAACAAAGATTTTTTATATATCATATTATATTTATATTTATATATATTTATATATATTATATATATATATATATAGTTCTAAGATATAAATGAAGGAACACAACACAAATTTTATGACACAGGGGGGAGCAGCTGGGTGATTTGCAAAGGAGTAGCAGAGCCAGAATTCAGATCAAAACCAGTTTTTTCAGTTTTGTTTGTCTAAACTCTGTTTCACCATATCTGTGGTGAGCAGGTAGTGTTTTAACCCTCCTGTTATGTTACGGGTCAATTTGACCCGTGTTAAAGTTTGGAGACCAAGAAAAAATAGTTACAAGTATTTTTTCAGTATCAAACTTCTTCTGCTTGCCTTAATTAGAGTAATCAACATATAACATGAAAATGGTTCATCTCACATATTTGCAACCACCCCCCGCATGTTTGTATCACATGGATACTGTTCGGGTCAGTTTGACCCGGCAGTCAAATTGGAGGTAAAAGGGTGTCAGAAAAGTGAAACTCAAAGTGGTGAAACATTAAAAAACATTGAACATGTATTTTTTTTAAATGAAAAACTAAATTATCCTAATTGAACCATTATTTGTGAGAGATAAGGAACACCATTACACTAAATATTGACAAAATAGTTAGTAATGGAGTTTGTAATTAAATAGTAACAGTTTTTTTTTCAGCCTTCTTTTGGATAATAAAATATGCACAGTCATGGTCAAATTGACATGGGAACATCATTGCTGTTACTGACAAATTAACACAACAGGAGGGTATTAACTCTGTATACACAAGCTACAGAGAGGGCAGCAGACATTTCCTAAATGTTTCACATTTCTACTGTGTAACTACAAGCTGCAATTTGTGGGCTGGCTTACCAAGATTTCTGTTAAAGGTGAAATACTTTCATCCATTTTGAAAGGCCTCAGTAATCCTGTGTTGTTCTCTGTTGTAGAGCCCACAGACAATGCAAGTGTGAGCTTTGTGAAATACAAAGGTGACTATTTTGTCAGCACGGAGACAAATTTCATGCACAAAGTGAACCCAGAGAACCTGGAAACATTGGAAAAGGTAAAATCAGATGTGGCATGGAGTAACACGTGTTAATATTATTACTAACTTCATCAGTTAAATGCAACATATAGACATACACTATATAGACAAAGGTATTGGGACACCTTACCATTACACCAATCGGAGCATTACTGACATTGCATTCTCAATACATAGACATTAATATGGAGTTGGTTCCTCATCTTCAGCTGTAGCAGCTTCCACTCTTCTGGGAAGGCTTTCACAAGATTTTGGAACAATTCTGTTCAAACCTTTGCCCATCCAGGCAGCAAAGCAATTGTAAGGTCTGTTAATGCTGAAGCATTAAGATTTCCCTGCACTGGAAGTAAGGGGCCAAGCCCAACCCCTGAAAAACAGCTCCATACCACACGAGAAGTGTGTCCCAATACTTTTGCACATATAGTGTATTTTCTGTCTTTTCTTTTTCTGTCTGTTGTCCAGTTATTTCAGCAGCATCAACACCGATTCTGCTCATTCCCCACCATGTTTTGTAGGTGGACTGGAGCAAGTTCATTGCTGTAAATGGAGCCACTGCACACCCACACTATGATCCTGATGGCACCACCTACAATATGGGCAACTCCTATGGAAGCAAAGGTTAACCCACAATAAGCTTTACATGAATCAAAAGTTTAATTATTTGTTTCCCTTATGATAAAAAAAATTAAATTTAGATAATTTAATATCTGGTATTGCTCCCTCATATCTCATATTTTGTCTAAGAAATGTCAGAGCAAATGTGTGTAAAAGCTAGGTTATTATTCCAGGAGCCCTGTACAACATCATCAGAGTACCTCCTGAGAAGACAGAAGCCACAGACACCCTACAAGGTGCCAAAATACTCTGTTCTATTGTGCCTAAAGACAAGTCCCATCCCTCCTACTATCACAGCTTTGGTAAGCCAGCATTCGTCAGTGATTCTGTATCTGTTCACACTGCTGCCTTCAGCTACAAAGCTCAGTAATACCCTTCTGCTTCCAGCCATGTCTGAGAACTACGTGGTGTTCATTGAGCAGCCAATTAAGATGGACCTACTGAAGATAGTCACTTGCAAACTGAGGGGGAGGGCTTTGAGTGAGGGTATCTACTGGGATCCCAAGCAGGAAACTGTCTTCCATCTGATAGACAAGCATACAGGCGAGGTGAGATTTGACTGTGATGGTTAGGGGTGAGGATTTATTTACTCCTAAAACAGGAACGCTTCATCTAGTCATATATTGTGTATCACAGGTCAGTTCGGTGAAGTACCACACCAAAGCCATCTCCACCTTCCATCAGATCAACGCTTTCGAGGAGGACGGGTTTTTGATGCTTGACATGTGCTGCTCAGACAACGGCCAAGCCATCAACAACTATCTTATCCAGAACTTACGCAAGTCCGGAGATGCACTGGACGAGGTCAGGATATAATCTTTTGTGGACCTGCCAAAGGAAAACTCTGCCCTCAGATACTTCGTTATACATGATCAGAGCATTTCATAGTTTACGTTGTTTTCATGTTTACTGTTGCAGTTTACATTTCTCACATTTTTTAAGTCTTGTTGCACCACAAGACAACAAACATACCATAAGAGAAGAATCCCTAAAATGCATACATACTGGATTGCTCCTCTGTTGCGTCTATTCCAGGTGTACAACACCATGTGCAGGGCTTTCCCTCGGCGCTTCGTTCTGCCCCTTGATGTGACCAGTGAAACCCCAACAGGCCAGAACCTGAACACCCGTCCCTCCAGTAAGGCAACGTGTGTCAAAATCAGCAAAGATAAGGTGAGCTGGCAAAAGGAAAAGGTGATGTATTTTGCTCTGGGGAGTAAATCTAATCACTTACTTTCCACCACTAGAACTGAATCGGTCCAGACACTGAAATTTGTCGTAGAATGTGAAAAACACACCTGATTACATACCACAAAAAAACCTCCTCAACATGTAACAGTAATGGAATTGTTAAATATAAATAAAATATAATAATTAAAGTGTGAGATTTGGGGCATTTATTTTAATAGTTATAGAATTCAATATATATATATATATATATATATACACAATTACAACAGTTCATTTCCTCATATTCTTTAATAATACTATCACTACTATGACCCAAAAATGTTTCACAGTCATTTAGAATACAGTCCCAGAGGTACAACTTCAGTCATTTTTACCTCCCCAAATTTTTAACCATCTTTTCTGATGTTTTAGAACCAATTCAGTTGATGAATTTCAGGTCATCAGGTTTCAGATTTTCAGATTACAACATCCAGCCCATCATAGAAACTATTAAGTTATAACATTAAAGTCAAAAAACACAAACTCCTCCCCATTCACATGAGCATCTCAAAGCTAATGCCCAATGAAATCGTGAGAGACTTGACTGCATGGCCACAGTAAAAAAAACTCTTTTGTCTCTCATTGACAACAGACATTTGATCCTCTCTTTGTCAACAGCTGTTCTGCCAACACGAGGATCTCCATGGAGATGACCTCCATGAGTACGGTGGCCTGGAGTTCCCTCAGATCAACTACGGCAGATGTAATGCGCGACCGTACCGTTATTTTTATGGCTGTGGCTTCAGACACCTGGTGGGAGATTCTCTGCTCAAGATGGACCTGAAGGACAAGACGCTCAAGGTATGTGTGTGGGTGTGTGTTTATTTGTCACTAAATAGAACTTAGTTTGTGTAGAAGAACATCTGGCACAATGCTATATCGTAAGTTAGAAATTTTATGCTAAAACTGCGATCAATCACACAATAATATTTTACTCATTAAGGAACGGATGTAGAATTCAGCACATCTGTTTGTGACACTGCAGATGTCAGTATGAACAGCTGCTACCGCTGTTGATTCAGTGAGGTATAAAATTAGCCAAAAACACATTTTTGGCAGAATTCATTGCCATCCCCTTATTCCTTCTTGTTCTTATTGTTCTATCTTGCACAATGTATGTATCACATGGATCACCACATCTAGTCAGTGTACAGTAATGGTAACATACAAACATTAAAGGAATTGTTCAACATTTTGGGAAATCTGCTTTTTAAGTGCTGAGTTTTAGACAAGGAGATGCATACCACTGTCAGATAGTGGTGTCCTGTATAGAAGGCCAGAGCCACAGTGGTTAAATTTAGCTTAGCACTGAGACTGGAGGGTAACAAAATCCACCCAGCAGCACCTCTTAAGCTTACTACATAGCACGTTATACTCTTACTCTCAGCAAGAAAGATACTAAGCTTAATACCAAACCAAGTAAAAAAAAAAGATTATTCCTTCTATACGATGCAAAATATAAAGAACACTGTACACCAACACTGTGTCCTTCTCAGAAGAGGTAATAAATGCAATAATCTAATGAAACCCTGAAGCACTAAGCCTCACTGAACATGATATTCTTGTCCTTGTGTGTCACCTCAGGTCTGGTACCAGAAGGGTTTCTTCCCGTCAGAGCCCGTGTTTGTGCCGTCGCCTGATGCCGTGGAGGAGGATGATGGTGTCATCCTCTCTGTGGTTCTCACCCCCTCGCAGGTAAGACTCTGAAGAGTAAAGACAGACATGAATTTCGAGCAACACAGGGTTCCTTAAATCGACCTGCGCTCGGTTCATTTTGTCTTCCAAGTGTGAGTGTTCAATATTAATGAGAGTGAAGAGCAGAGTCATAAATATTCATAGATCAATTTACACAGAATTAATTTTGATAGTTCAAAGTTATCACATTACAAACAGAAAAAAAAAACTTTCTGAAGCACAAAAGCACAATGACAGAACTCTGGCCATCTAATATGAACAATATTTGGTATAAAGTCTGCAGAGAGAAGAGGATTACAGTTTTGTTTGTTTGAAAACTGGAGGAGAAACAAATGTTACTTAGAGTTTGTAACTAATATAAACTAAATTAAATCGTTTTCAGACGTTTCTGGACATCTGGAATGTAATTAAAGCAAATACACATACATAAGCCACAAGAGAATAACATTAATCATCTGAACCCAATGCAACGTTCTGTGCGGAAACCCTGGGTTCTGGCAATCATGTGGATGTTCTTTGACGCACACCATCTACCTAAACGTCGCAGACCAAATACAGCCCCACCCCTTCACAATGGCAAGGGCTCTTTCTGCCAGCAGCAGCCCCCCCCCCCCCAGCTGGGCACTGTACCCCATTACATTTTGAAAACAGCTCAGGAATGTCTCAAGGACCACAACAACGGCCTGCAGATCCCACAGATCCTGACCTGATTGAAAATCTGTGGGATGCACCAGAATAAGCCGAATCCACCCTCCCACCTTCAATGCACAGGACCAAAAGGATCCAACATTCATAACATACCCCCAGGGGTCCTGTGTCCCTTCCCCTCACAGGTCAGAGCTGTTTTGGCAGCACAAGGGGGAAAATATCAAGAAGGGGTTTTAATGTTGCGGCTGATCAGTGTAAGTTAGTTTTATACATTGCAGACTTTTAACTGGAAATCAAATCCTGTTATTTCTATTTTAAGAGGCATGTAGAAGAGTGTGAAACATCTTAAGGTGTTGTTGTTGTGCTCCGCCCTGACAGCATGCCGAGGAGCCAGAATCTAAATTGTGCTGCAGCGTAATGTTAATTTTCTTCCTTCTGTTTCTGTAAAGCACATCAAGTCAAGTAAGTTTATTTATACAGCACCTTTCAAGGGCCACAAATGTTACAAAGTGTTTCACAATAAATGACAAAACAAGCAAATGAGACAGAAATGAAATGTAGACTTGAAGTAGATGTTGAAGGAGAATTAGGGTTAAAATTAAACTGTGTCGTGACCAGCAGCAGGCTGTCAGTCAGCACTGTGGAGGATACGATATTGTGGGAGATTAAATGTTCTACATTGATTTATTTGAAATATTCACTTATTTATCTGGGTTGGTTTTACAGCTCTGTGGCCTTCTGCACTCATGCACAATTCAAAAGGTGTTTTGATCCTTGAGGGCAATCAGAGCTGCTCTACTAAAGAAACATAGCTCTGAAGCACAGAGCAGGTGCTTTGGAAGCTGACGGCAGTTTGATGGTGGTGTTTTCATGTACTGTTACTGACATTATTCGGATAAGAATAACTCTAAGTGGTTAACTTTTCTCTCCAGGATAAGGGAACATTCCTCCTGGTTTTGGATGCCAAGACATTTGAAGAGCTGGGAAGAGCCAACGTGCCTGTGAACATGGCTTATGGCTTCCATGGTACCTTCAACACCGCTGCATAAGCCTGTTACAAATACTAAACAAAGTGTTACCTTCACCACTATATTCTTGATGGTACTGAGTTACTGCTGAAATAATCCAAAAAACGCTGAAGATGCATGCAATGTTCTGTTACTGACTAAATGCTGATGAAGTACTCACACACACACTTAATAAACCCAAAGATTCTCATACTATTATTATAAATTCTATATTCTATCTGCCTTAAATTGACATGCTGTACTCAGGACAGGACTTTAAATGAATTGTTGTAAGACAGGCATCCAGCCTGTGGTTTCCAGGTAAATACATTTTTTTATGTTTTTTTTTTAATATTTTTTACAGGTTGGGTAGCCTTTGTACACTCTTTTTATCAATTAAATTTGTACTGCTTTAAAATGTGTCAAGTGTTGTCTGTGCATCCTACACACAAACAGTCAAGATAATGTTCAAAAATTCACTCAAAAAAACAGTTTCACATGCAGGAATTTATTAGCAGCTTTATTATTTATATTGCATCAATAGATTATACAGAAAAGGAAAAAAGAATTGACAGCGAAATATTTCTGGAAGCACCAGTTATTTCTAGATGGGTTTTTACAGATATATTTTGTAATTTTGCCAGTAATTTTTTTTTAATTTGCAAATGTCATATTGGGCCACAGAGATCAGATTTAAAATCCCAGCAAAGACCTGCTTCCTGTTTTTCACAGGCTTCCCTCGTTCAACTTTCCTCTCACATCCTTCGCTATTTGTCACTGAATTATAATTTTCTGAAATGATGATCTAATTGCTTAATCTTTTCTTTCCCCCACAGTCTCAACAGAAAAAGGGAATTTACATCCAATTTCACACTATTTTAAAGTCAGATTTGTCTTACAAAAATGATGTGTGAAATTTCAATGTTAAACACTGGGTCTCATTATTAACACTGTCACAGGCTAATTGTCAAATCCCAACTGAGGCACTGAGAGAAGGCTAACCAGCTGTGCAGCAGATGATAATCAGCGTAAATATTTATCAGTAAATGTTTTTATTCTGAACTGGGGATATAAATACATTTATTATAATAATGTGTAAATGTGTATTAGAAGGATTTAAATGTACACAATACACATTTAAATCCTGTCTATTTAAACTAATACATGAAGTAAGTATGGCCACAATTCATATAAATATATCAAACACAAGCTACATCGATAATAAGAGTTCCTAGAGTTTAAGTCTGTGGAAACCACTTCACTGGCTGGAGAAAATCCTCTGAGGATATGAAAAAATATCTTTCGCTAATAACTAAACAGAGGACTGATACAAATACAACAGAGTGACCACTGCTTTTTAAGAGCCGAGAGATTTACACTTTTCAGTCCAGTGCTGAACGTGTTTAATTTGAAAACACCAAAGCGATGAAATCGTGTGCTAAATAGCTGAGAGTTTTGTCTACTGTGAGAAATTCACATATCATCCACTAGAGGTCAGCATGTCATGCCATTTCAGACACAGACAGTCATACTCTAAATCTGCAGAGTCAGGACCTGAGCTCACGACCTGACCAGTATTTGTTGATAAAAATGTCAAGGAAGGAAAGAGAAAGTGTCACATGGTGCTTTGTGTTGTGCTTATGAGCAACAGGAGGACCTTGGCTTGTGAGCAGCAACAATAAAACTTCTTCCTCTAGTGACTGTGTTGGACTCTGTATTGTAGCTGTCATGAACGGCAGCACTTTGCTTTCAGCTGTACGACTGTGAATCTTAACGGATCCATTTCCTGCTCCCATACAACTGTTTCAACAAAGGGGTAACGTCTCTGAGTGACGCGGACTCAGCACGACCACGCCAGCTACAAGGGGGATCACGCCTGTGACCTTCTGACAATTAGACGGTCCTGCCCTGCCACTTCAAAAAAACATACAACAAACACTGGAGAAGCCTGGCGTTGAACCACAGGCATTGAACCAAGTCTGTGACCTTGACAACTGCATTTACAGGACACTTGAGACAGAGCGTCTCAACTGGATAAGACGAAAAAGACACAAGATGCAAGGAAAAAAAATAGATCAGTTCTGTGCAAGAGTGAACTGGAGGAGGCAGATTTAAGAACAAATCTTGATTCTACAACAACAACAACAACAAAATAAGATTTGGAACAGATCAATAGTGAAACAATGGACTGACTAACTCCAGCTTGCTAATTCACTTTTTAGGCTGCGTGTGTGGCCACGATGAACAGATGTGCATTTCCATAGAGGACCGAACAAAAGGGAAAAGAAAAAAAAAAACTCTTTGTGAGTTCCTGACAGCCGATTAAAGCAACAGGAGCCAAATTCTTGAAAGGAAACCTCGAAATCTAACAATTTTCTCTCACCAGTTTAAGTTTTGAAAGTTTCAGGAGTGCTTTCAGAGTACAGAACATGCGTTATTGATGGGTTAGAACTAGGACTGCAGATGGTACATTATGTTGGAACAAAATGTGACTGTATGCTTGTCTGAAACTTTAAAACAGTCCCTCAAGTACTCATCCATAACCTCTGTGGGTGTGTTAATCTCTACACTGAAGCTGCACAACCAGTACATTCATGTACTGATATAGTTTGTACATCCAAAGTACCAAATCACAAATAATTACAGTAACAAATTAGAGTTTTGATGTGATTTTACATTGATCCACTTCAGCTGAACAGCTCATTGAACAGAAATCCACCAGCTGCTTCTCTATTTGATTTAATCTGAAAAGTGAAGAGCTGACAGCCATGTTCCTTCTAGCAAATCTGGAAGCAAACAAATACCTCTTATTATCAGTTCTAAATAACTTATTTTTCATGTCATCTATGCCAAGAGAAGTACATTTGTTTTTCAACAAACATCAGACAAAAAATATTATTTGAAACTGTATCCTGAAATCAGTTTGGTCACTTACAAACACGTACCAGGCAGCAACTTTTCATATCACCGTTCAGCACAGACTGACTGTGTTACGGGGAGTGGGCTGTGTGACAGTAGTTTGGTAATATCTACTGAGGCAGTCACGGACCCTCAGCAGCTCATCTCTGTGCTGAATAGTAGTTTGTGATCAGTTGTGGCGTTTGAAGCACCTTTTATTTTTAGCCTGTTTCTTCTTCGTGATATGAATAGCTCTGAAAGCTGCTGCTGCCTTTTGTGTAAACTCAAGACACGTTTAAAGTCAGACGCCACTGAGGGAATCTGTGCTGCCACAGTCACAGGGGCCCTCTGGAGACGTATTATGGTGAAATTAATTTATACTTTTAATATCGGCATAGTAACTACAGCAATCATTGCATGTAGGAAGGCAGAAGAAAAAGTGCTACTTCACAGTTCAGCTCTGGTGAAAAGTGATTTTATAATTAAATATAAACTAAAATCATTTGGCTCTTTAGCTGCTAAATGCTCCACTACGTTCACCAGCTGATTGCTAACATCTGTCTTTGATTTGATGCTGGGCAGGTAGTGTGCAGTCATATTTTTTGAGCTTTTTCAACAGGAAACAGCTGGATCCTGCATTTGTAAATACTGATAAAAGTGTGAGTGGAACCAAAACAGTAAAGCTGGGGCCTGGAAACAAAACATCGAAGATGCTAAACGGCTTAAACAAATAGACTCAGTAATAGACTCATAGAGTCAGCTCAGTCTCTAATAAACCAGAAAATGACAAAAAGAAACCATTAGAAATTTAATTAACTTACAGTAAACATAAGCATGTGCCAAATCTGGCCCTCTGTCAAAATTATTTACCATCCCATTGTAATTTGATATTTTTCAAAAGTGTTATTTGGCCCTGCACACCCACACAGGTGATTTCACTTATTCTGGCTGATTAGACTTGCTCAGGGTGATGGTAGATGGAGCTAAAATGGGAATTGTGTGAGGTACCTACAGGCAATTATCAAAGAAAGAAAGAAAGAACGAAGATACTGGTGTAATATATGAAATACAAGTAAAAATTAAAAATACAAATACATCTGACTGACATGTTGTGACACACAGAAGTTGCACACAAGATAATTAATGTTTAAGTTCTAATCGTTCAAAGTGAAAACACCTGTATAGCTGTAACAGGGGTGTGTTGAAAATCTACTGTGCATACAATAATCTAAATTCAAGAAACATTTGAACTTGGGGGGGTAAAATACATCAGTTTATAGCAAGCAAAAGTATACTGTGCCCCTTCCTGCATACAGCTATTTAACAGCAGAGACCAAGTCCACAGTACGATTTAACCAGAAGTGATTGTATTTAGCAGACACAAATCAAGCAGTTTTGTTATTTAGAAGATACAGATATAGTTTAGATAGTTAAGATTATAGTTCAGAGAGACAAGCTTTGAGAGAGAATTTGAGAGAGAATAAAACTAACTGAAGCAAAAACATGTCATCTCAAAAGTAAAACTTGCAAACAAAAGATTTGTATTTCAGTAAACTGTTGGTCTTTTGCTTTTTTTGATATTATGTTCTTTGTTTACAATTCTGTCTGCTCCCTTCTCACTCAGCAGACTTTAACTGTCAGTTTTGTTCTTTTGTTCTTTTGCTGCCAGTTCTCATTCTCGTAGGCGGGTTTCTTTTCGGGGGCTCGTCCCTCATTGGCTGATGACTTTTTGAGGGGAAACTGAGTGACCTGGACATTACTAGATTCTTAGATTAATCAAGTCAGAGTATTGATCATACAGGTTGTCTGTACTGTAGACATTTTGTTCTTTTGTTAAGTTAGAAGTAAAGACAGAATTGTTTGTGATATATGTCGAGTCCTCCTGAAAAATGACACTGAACAGAGCACTTTGATCTGATAGCACCAAATAAGGTATAGACTAACATATGATGCAATGTTATTATACCAGTATACCATGGGGCTTAAGAAAACATCTTCGTGACCCTACTGTACCGTAGCTGCACTAAACAAAGTCCTGCTCACTGAGCTGTCACTCAAAAATTTGTTAGCCAATTGGAACGCACCCTTGGGAAAAAAAAAAGAAAAGAAAAAAAAGACCCACTTAGAGATGCAAACAAAAGCTCAAACAGAGCAAGAGTTTTGTTTGATTATACTGGCACAAATCTGACTGCCTGTGACTGTAGCTTAGTTTAGTTGAAGGTGGTTGAATGATCTGAAGAGATTTAATGAATTTCCAAAAAGCGCAGGAGTAAATAATAAAGCCATTGTTAATGCTGTGACAAGTCAAAATGTCTACTTGTTCATACTGTTTGTCAGAAATATAGATTAAAAAACTGGACTAAGTCCAGTTGCATTCGATTGAACTTCTGTGAGATAACCATGACCTGGATGAATGAGAATATTCACAGGCTTACGTAATGTAAATGCATACGTTATGGAGGAGCCCTTGTTTTAAAGTGATAGCTGCACATTTGCAGTTTTGAAATTTGGAAGTGCAGATTGGCCTGCTTTTGTCCTGTTTTAGTTCTTTCTTCCTGCTTCCATTCTTTATGCTAAGCTAAGCTAATCAACTCTTTACAGGCTGGTGTCGATCTTCTCTCTTTCATCAAAAAATGAATACAAATACTTGCCAAAACATCAAACTATCACTTTAATGGCGGAGCAGTTAGCCTTCATACTCCTCTATCATCTCACACTGTTGTAGTTGTAAACAAAACCAAGCTGAATCTTGACTGTACTGATGACCAGCTAGCTTGCTAACAAAATACAGTGCATAAGTAAAACAGTTTCACAATATATTGAAGTTTTGGGTTTTTACCCACTTTTGACCAGGTCTTTGTGCTAAGCTAGGCTAAAGAAGTCCTGGAGTTAATTATCTCAATATTACATTAAAAAAAAAATACAGAAAAGTTTCTTATATTCTTTTTTCTTATCTGACCCTCTCAGATATAAGAAAAAGTGCTTCTTTTTTCCTGCCAGATAAAAAATATATCAAAATTCCCTAACATTTGTTTTAAGATCTGCAGGGTGTTAACAACTGCACAGTGTGTTTTAAATACAAACACACAACCCCCTTTTCAAGTAATATCAAACTACTAAAACAGAGTTCAGATTTTCACTTCTGTTTCTCTTTTGTGCACTGCATTCTCGTGATAATCAGGCACATGTGAGGAATCCTATTTCCTATTTGCACTCTACACTAGCCTGTTTCGAGTTAGTTCATTACTACAGCGAGCGCGCTGTGTACACGTGTGTGAGCATTTTTCATAATCGAGAGCATCGCTTTACCTCAAAGCACTATGTGATATCAGTGTGGCACATTACCCTGGAATATCATATAGACTTACACACACACACACACACACACACACAGATCTGGACACTGAATCCCTGCTGCAGTCTTTTCAATATATCCCGCCTGATTCATGTTAACCCATAAAACATGTCTGACATATTAATCAGGTCTGCATGTGGGGGTAACTCTACTATTGCTCTGCTGTTAGGGGCAGGGCTCTCATTGGGCCATCTTACGCATCCTAGTGGCCAATAAGATGAGGCTGAATCTCTCCTCTCCTAGCAACAAGACTCCTTTTCTCTGAGCGGTGCAATCAGCAAACCGACACCCATAATTTTACAATATGAATAAGTGCAACCTAACAGCCCCGCAGCAGAAATAGGGAAACACAAGTTTATGCTTTTCCACATCACAAGAAGATCTCTGTTTCCTGCCCTCCTGTTTTCTCCCTCTCCTGCCTTCTCTCCATCTTGGCTGCACCTCTGTCTCCTGAGTGCATTCAGGCAGCTCCTGTCTTACCATCTTAAAGGAACAGCCCTGCATATTTAAGGTTTTTTTTCTGTTCAGAGGCATTGTGGGTAATGGTCTGTACTTGTTGACCTCAGAGTGCTGAATGGTGGGGCCTCTCTCAGGAGGGAGAAGAAATACCTTGGCACAGAGCTATCATTTCCCTGAGACACTACCAACCTCTCAGCTATGAGCTTTTCTTTCTGTACAGATGTTACACTCGCAACTCTGCCTGTTTCAGCAGAAACTCTAATAAAATATAGGATTTAACATCTTCAGATGCAGCATTCTTCCAAAAAAGAGATTAAAAAACAGCAACAAAACACAGCTTGACTGAAGGATTGCCCTGAATCTTACAGCAAAATACTTTGCTGTAGCTCTTACACAACACCTGTAGCCTGTGCTACAGCAGTGCTCATGCACATGGCCACCCGACCCCTGACCCTGAAAGCATTCCTGCCCTTGCCCCTCTGGGAGTGGGGGAGCTTAGAGCACATGTTACATGTCTGCACATCAGCCTCAGACAACCAGAAATATATTGAATTTTTCAGCTAATGTATCGCTCACAGTGAGCTACAGGTGTGGCATTTGCTGTCCTGAGCCAAAGAAAACAGCAAGCTTGTATGTCCTTTTGTATGTTCCTTCTGTGAACTAGCTAGCCTTCTCACTTGTTGAAAATTAGTATATTCAAATTAGAGAAGGAAGCTGCAGCTTTGGATAAATGATGAGAAATGCCTGCACTCAAGTACAAAGTCTCTGTCTCATGGCTGTGTGAAATCTGACATGTGGCAATTGTAGGAACAAACGTGACCTTACACTTGCTAGACTTCTCAAATTTAGCAGAACAATATCTCATGCTCATTATAGGTCAATTGGGGTGGCATGCAGAAAGCGTCTGGCAGGTTGAGAGGAAGATAATTAACTACCCATATGACCTCCTGTCCTCTTCAGCATCTTCCGTCGAGTCTCTGAATTGTCTAACAGCAGGAACAAAAGCCCCCACAAAGCTCATTTAGCCTGGTTTCAATAAGGATAGACAAGGAAAGAGCGCTCTCTCTTTGATGTGTGTTCCCTTCGTCCTGCTCTGGCCCCACCTCCTGTCCACTGGATCAGACCGTTACTGTACGAGCAGCTCTAGCACACAACCACCATTCAACCTTAGGTGACCCTTGCTCTCATCAGACCCACCCTCCTCTGGAGGAATGCTGCCGATGGGAGTTTTTAATATTCCCCGGCCCTGTGTGCCCTCAAATTTGGCGGTGCGGCGTTAACACAAGCTGACACCACAGATTAGCCACAGACATCAGGAATGCTGCTGCCTTTTTGTGCCACGTGGACTTTGGCCAAAAGACCCTTTGGTTGCAAAGGCCACAGAGACCTGCGAAAAACAGGCCCATGACGGAAAGATGGACATTCCTCTGCGTGTCTGTCTTATTGTTAGCTAGCCGAGAGACTGCAGACATGTGGACAGTTTTGGATATTTTCTCCCTTATTTTCTCGCCACAAACTGTATGCAAATCACTGCATAAAGATCTCTATGGGTAAAGAGTTCAGACAAATGACTTCATATAATTAGTCAATGTCAAAAGTCCAACACTCAGTGTATGACACCAGTTTTTAAAATCAATCCCAATCAGAGAAAGATGCAAAACACATGAAATGTGATCCTGTCCTTGAGATATTAGATATCAAAAACAACATTATTTATCTTTAGAAGAGAAGACTTTGAAGTCAGAGGAATTAATAACATTTGAGTCTTGCAATAACTTAGGTATTTCAGGAGGCAGTTTCCTGCCAAATCATCAGGGACCTGAAATTGTTTTGTCACACCCCTTGGTATCAAATACAGCCGCACAGGGTATCTGTTAGTGGCTGTACAAGAGAAGGCCATTTTAGGCACCAAAACAACAAAATTACATAGGTACGTTATGCAAGTCACCTTTGGTTTGACCTTTGGTTTCACACACATAAACAGTCTCAGTTTCCTTGGTCAAAGTCCTGTGGTTTTACCAATCCATTCACCTGACCTCTTCCCGATGCAGACTTGGCTTCCCTTTATCCTACCTACTACCTAATGACAGATGTGACCACTTTCTTCAAATTGTGCTGGGGTTTGTGCAGCTGCTTTGGTGTGATCACAATTAGACTTATGACCACTGCACCGAGAGGAATCAATGTGGCACTTTCTTCTGAAAAACTACTGAATCAAAACACAGCATCGGCTCTTCACTAATGAGAAAAACAGGACAATGAATTAACAACTGACGCTTGAACAAAGGCAATTAAAATGTGCTTATTGTTATAACAAAGTAGAAGGGCACTCTGACATCGCAGGCCTCCAGTGAGGCCAACAGTCCAGTGTTGCATGACATGCAAATCGGCAAGAGCAACCACTATGTATGTCAGGATATATTTCCAAAAACAATTCTAACTAATCATATCAAAATAGGTTTGTGACCAGCTGAAGCCTCATCATCGCCAGCTATGAATTTATTATGCACTTCGAAATAGGGAATACTTAACATACATTTGTAAAAAACAGAAAACACTTTATTATCATGTACACATGAACATTTATCAAATACTGAAGACTGAAATGACATCATGAACAAAATGTGTACTGTTCACAAAGAAGAAATTAAATTTAAATTTGCATATAGAAAAAAACCTGACACAATTTATTATCATAATATTAGTATCATAATATTTACACACATAGTGGAATAAGTGTAGTATCACTCATAGAGAGTGTAGAAATGAGAAAACAAGCTACAAATATGTGTGTACTTATTGTCCATGGCCACATCTGATTTTGGGAAAAATGCGATGGTCCAACTATACCGATGTTTTTGTTGTACCATTTTTTCATGAAACCACTGTCACTGGTACCAGTGTGAGGAGGCTAACCTGTTAGCTTGTCAGAGCAGACAGCTTAACGGTGGCGTCTTTGCATTGATATTTCTTTCTCATTGTCTTATGCAGAAAAAAGAGCCGTGGTTGCTAATGATAAACCAATACCTGATCCTGCTCTGAGAATTTTTTGCTTTCAATGTTACTCTTTTCCACCAGCAGCATCATCATGTGGGTGTGGATGAAAAACATGCATCGGGAATAATTTCCTATATTTCCTGTCATAATCTCCCCCTCTCTTTATTTGCATTTATTGTACTGTATAAGTTTACAATGTATGAACACATCATAAGCCATTGATTAGGTTCACTGATTAGATTTGATTTTGCATTAGCTCGACATCTGATTGATGTTGCAGTTGGTCTTGGGTGTGTTTGTGGATTCACAGCCCCACAGTGTTTTGTCCATACATGCATAGACCAGGTGGATTTCAGCACACGTCACTGTTTCTCATGTATGAAGATATACACTGTTTTCTGATTTGGTGTTGAGCTAACAAGTGTAACAGAAGCAGAACAGAATCAAACCACACCCATACAGCACTGATGAAGCACACTGTTGTAGTGGTGTTTTGATTGTTGCTTCTTTTTGTGATGCATATTTATTCTTATCGTGGAGAACTAAAGAACATGAAGGTTTCAGAGGCTGAAACTCTCCCTGTAACTGAAACCTCCATTTTATTTCAGTCAACTCTAATCTTAAATATTAACCTACTAATAACTAAATAACTATCCTTGTTTTCGTTGACATTTTTCATTATTCGACTATGGAACAAATCCATATACATTTATATGCATTTTCATTGTCCTTTGACTGAAGGTATCCACACAGTCTACCTGACCTCATCACAAAACAGTTCAGTGTGCAAGTATGTAATATTGATTCATCTGTCTATCCCTTTTTTTAACTGACCAATTAATCCTTCAGTTTATGAAATGTCAAAAAATGAATTAAAGAAAATGAAAATTGATCATAACAGGTTTCAAAAGCACAAAGTCACATCCCAAAATTCTTTGTTTTATCCAATCAGTTCCAAATTTATTCAGTGTGTTAAAAAAACTTTAAAAGAGGCAAATGCTTACAACTGAGAAGCCAGAACCAACAAATCATATTTGCTTGATACAGCACAAATTTTTCTATTATTATTAATATTATTCTATTATTTCTGTATACTAATGTATATACAATTTCCAACTCCACTTTACTGCACTGCATGGATTGTAGTTAATGAATATATACACTTGAAATCGTATTTGTATTTGCAGATATGTACTACATATGCTGATGGTTAAAACTATGCTTTGATGACTTATGAAACTTAGGGCCATTCTGTACAAATCATACCTTCACCTGTATGTCTGACATATGAAGTACATGTATAAATACAGTCTAAAAGGTACATGCACATGTACTAGCAGTTATAGCTTATCACTTTGTCGCCATTCTTCTTTTTGTCACCACAAACATGACATGAGAACATCAGAGATCGTCATCGACCTCCAGACACCAGAGTGTGAGAATGACAGACTGGATCAATACTTTGTTTGGCTTGAGAGCAGCTGCTGGTACAGAACTGAGATCACAAGAGTTCACTTTCAACCGCCACACAAGCAGCTGCACCAAGATGCTCAATGCAGGGAGGAGACCTGAGTTGGGCGGATGCCTCGCGTGGCGAAAAAGCTCCATCTGCTCCCTCAAGTCTTGGATCGTTCATCAGCATCAGATTCAATTTGAAAAGTTGCCCGGGTGTTTGTGATCTGAGTGTGCGTGAACGGGACCACAGATAACCTCAGAGGCCTCGGTATTAAAAACTGTCTGGCCTTCCTGTGATAAATGATTGAAAAAAAGACATGGTCACATATGGAGATCTGGAATTTATCCTTATCGTTTATCGTTTTAAATTTGTGGCTCTTAATCACTTTCATCTCACATGATTCTTATATTGATTCATCAAATCCGATGAGGTAGAAACAGGCCTAGAAAAAAAGAAGAAACGCTGTTTAAGAAAAGACATGACAGGAAGAAAGGATAGAAGCAAAGTGCAGGAAAAAAGAGTTTGCCTCAGAGTCCTCTGTCATTTATGCTAGGAAAAAAATGAGGGAAAAAAAATCACATACACAGCCCCTGTCCCATTTCTATGGCAACCTGAAGGCTATTATCGTACCTTGCCATTCATTATGAAAGGACTCGCGCTGACGGGGAGACAGGGTGGGGAGAGGGAAGGACAGTGCGGTGCATTTTCCCTGCTCACAGCTGGGAAACAGGGAAAAGAAATGAATGAGTGAAAGAAAAAACCCCACGATGCAGCGTAATGCAGGAAAGTCCACTGAATCTTACAGCATACCTGTTGTTTATTAATGTGAGGAATTTTTTTATTTTGACAATAAGCGACTGCGTGTTAAACCTACAGTAGAGGTTTAATGCCTGGCAGTCATTGGGGAAAAAGAGACAGTGGTGTATCTGCTGCTGTAGACCGTGATACAGCTGAAAGCTGCAGAACGAACAGGTAAACTGATGCTTATTTGCGATCGTCGAATAGTCGAATGCTATCTGGAAGTGAATTCATGTTTATGCAAATAACTGTTCGCTTATTGCAAACATCATTATGAGTGATTTCTGAGACGACACATGAAAGCATGAAATCGCTTTTTACAGTTCATTATCATTACATTAAAGTTGTACAAACACTCAAATATTAATGAAAAATATCCAGTGTCCACAAATCATAAATGTGGTTCTTTAATACCTCTGAGGTCATTTGGCGATTTTTTTGTACTGCACTTCTAATGATAGCGTGAGAGAGCTGAATGATCAAGTCTTTCCAATATGCAGCCTCAGCTTCAACTTTGGATGAATCTGTCGATGAGTTTGCTGTAATCACAGCAATAACTTCTTAAAAATGAAAACATTTCCCATTTTCAGATTCTAGCAAAAAACAGAAAAACGACCTCATAATTCCTTCATTAACACTAATAAAACTCTTAACAGCTCAAAAATTGTTAATGGCACAAAGTGAAATAAGTTTAAGCACACACAAATGGTGCACCCTGCACAACTCTGCAGACTCAGATGCAAGTTAGCATGTTAAAATAAGAGTCAGAGCAACTGTAAATAATTCAGCTAAGTTGTGAGTGTGGTTAAATAGTTGTGAGTGCTTGCAGTGGTGCTTCTGTTGCAACTGAGTGAGAAGAGTGAGGGGGGTTAGTGTGACAGTGCATTAGCAGCCAGAGTCCATTCTCTGCATCCCCAGAGACCAGAGTGGGCATATTAACATTCTCCTCAGAAGGGCCACAGGATCTGCCATCAATGCCGCCTGAATCCAGACAAAGACGTGTGTGTGTGTGTGTGAGAGAGAGAGAGAGAGACACACACACACACACAGACAGAGTGTTGTCTATCAAAATGTTTTTAGGAAAATCATCCTTATTTTTCTGCTCTTTCTCAGCTTGTGTGACCACCTTTGGAGAGTTTGAAATTACACCAATCTAGATACTTGTAATCCATGAAGATGAGTTGAACAGTAAAATATCATCTTTCTTTAATTTCAGCTTTCAGCTCTAATTATTGTGATCAACACCCTCATCAACCACTCTGACTGTGTTAAGGTTTAGTAAGTATTGCTTTATGAGAAACCAGAGTAGTTGCTATGCAAACTGTAACCAGGGACATTATGAGTAACTCCTCTAACTTAAATACTGTACTCACTCACATACCTCTTCTATTTATACTCATGCGTTTCTGTTTTTATGATGTTCTTTGAAGACAGTTTTGTTTTCACACCGAGTACTCATACTGGTTAAATCCAGGTCATAATATTTGAGAGGGCCTTCTTGAAATCTGATTATATATTAGATACCAATGTTGGTGACTGGCCGCATCACTGTCATACCCAGTAGCAACTGTAGACAATCGACTTCCTATGCATAACTCAAACATCTGGCCTTGATCACAGAGTGCCTGAAATCTTTCTACATGCCATGTGCAAACTGCTCTGTGTCATGCAATCCATGTCTGCTCTGCTGCCATGAAGATAATTCACTACACTCTTATTTGTGACGACAGCAGCTCTCTAACAGTTACAGAGAGAGTAACGATAGCTACTCATCAATGCGATATTTAATAGTTTGCTGTACTTTTATGTGACTTACAAATCAATCACAAATCAGTGATTCTCAGACAGCTGCTCGGTATTTTTATTGCCTGCTATGCTTTGGAACAAAACCCTTTGTTTCACTGATTAATTTTATTATCGCAAAGGAGAAAACCACAAATGTCAACCTCATGGTCGCACTAGAGGAAAAATCAGGGGGCCACCAGTGATAGGGATACATCATCTGGGAACCATGAAAATACACCAAAAACACTAAAGTAGGGGTGGGTGCTTTGACCAATAAAAAATATGTTTAATCATAATCACCATCCACAATCTCATATGCATTGTTCTTTTCTAAATCTTCAAATGTCCTGTAGACTATAGTCAGACTTGAAATAATTTCTTCGTTTGCATCATCAAAACACAATATTGCACTAAAGAGAACTAAAGTTCTTTTCTTGCTACTAGCTCTTTATCTGCTATGCTGCTACCTATTTACATTTATGTTGCAATATTTACAATTCTTCACACAATTAAGAGCCACGTGAAGAAATTCATCCGATTAGCATAGCCATCTAGTTGGCTACATCATTCTATTAGTTTGTTTACATAGCACAGGTCTGTTAGTCAATGAGGTCATGTGCTCATGCTAAAATCATCACATTGCCCACCGCTACATTAAAGTCATTAGGAATCCTCTTGGGGCATGATGGATATCTGTAACAACAACAACAACATCGAAATAAAATAAAATAATAAAATCAGAAGCTGCTGAGATATTTGAGAGTGGACCAAAGTGGTGAACTGACCGACTGACAGATCGACAGCACCATTCCTAAAACCTTGTGATGTGTAAATTATGGCACCAGCACCTGCCTCTGGGTCTGTATCAGTAGCTCTTATGACCCGTGTCGTCCAAACCTGTTGCCTTTTTCAGTGCCCATTATCACATCCCAAGGATGGAGTTGACAAAAAACAGAAACACTTTACAACATAGTATAATGCAATTCCAATCCACTACCTGACAAAATACATTTGTGAACCTTAAAATGTTCAGTTTTTGTCAGCTGTGACTGTGTTGCTGTGTTTGACTGATTTATACTACACAACACTCCTGTTTTTTTTGTTTAAACATCTGTCTTACTGTTAATGATTTGTCTATTGACATTTAAATTGTTGATGAGGTCATTTAAGGTCTGCCTGCTTCTACAATTAGTTCTTTAGCCTCAGACCAAACGTTTACACATGTATTTTAGGCGTGTAGTTGATACTGACTTCAGGAATGCTCTGCTCTCTCTCAAGTGAACGTCGCAACTCAATATGAATGTGAGTTGCATACTTCTAGTAGCCGTGACTGACTCACGGCTGGGACTGAGAGCCGTCTCAGCAGACCTGACAGGAGGGGACGTCGGGTAAACGCAGACAACATTTTAACCCTGAAGCAAAGCAAACTGCAGTGTATGTATGTCCGAAGACGCAAATAAAGAAAAGAAAACTGGCAACCTCAGACGTATGGATGTATTCTTGAGGGACAGTTTGTTGTCTTCATACTCTTTATGATTGCATTAGTATAGTTTCTTCTTGGCAGTGTCTGAGAGGATCGAAAACCTTTTGAACTCACTGCTGCATCGCTCTGCCCTCCACCTACTCACATCCACTTGTTTTTCACCAAAGTGCAGTTCAATACAGCAGTACCATTCCAGACTGTTAGCTGAAATACACTTTCCAAATTTGCAATCTTTTCTTTGATAAATGTGTGCATTTCACCTGTATCTGATTCTATAGAGGATGATGTCCTGTGTAGTGTGTTTGTAGTACTACAACAATATTTTAAGCTGACAAGTGCTGCTAGCACACAGACATTTGTGAATAATTTATGGCACTTTATCTATACAATCTAATTATGTTCAGACTTGTTCTGCGAAAGTACGCTTGGAGTGAATGCAAGCATGTGTGAAGCAGTCATTTTATGATGGGAGTCTGTTCTGCGCACATATGGTCAAACAGTACAGTTTCTGCAAAACAGAATTCAAATGAGGAGTTTCTTATTACCGCTCGATGCCTCTCTAACATACACACAAAGAGAGCATATATGTGCTCTCATGTTCAACATAAACAGAAATGCATGGAGAATGAGGGATGCATTGTGGATCACATTTTGCAAAAAAAAAAAGAAAAGATTTTTTAAAAGACAGTTTGTAAATGAGGGAAATAATCCCCTGTTTAATGAGTTGTAATTGGTGATTTTTATGTTAAACTGTGTTGGTTATGGTACGTTATTCTAGTTAAGATGAGAGCAAGTTATTCTGGTGACAGTCACAGTACGTTTCTGTTTTGTGTGAAGTATAAATTTGCCGGGACATAGTGATGTCAGAGTCTGCAGTCTCCACTGCACACCTAAAAGTTCGAGGTGCATGCAGCAACAAAATGTCTCCAACAGCAGGGTGCAGGGAAAGTGTTGCAACAAAGCAAAGGCAGGATCTGCACGGACGAAAACGACAGTGGGAGAAGAGACACGCTGGCAAACACTTGAGGCTGGGTTCGACTATTTGGTTTGAGTGCAGCAGAGGCAGGCAGCACAAGCAGAAACAAGATGGCGGCAGTCTGCAGCAGAAATGGTAGTAAAGCTCTGTCCAGGGAGAAAAGAGACAGAAAGCCATAACCTGCTCAAGGCACCTAAGTGCCAAGTATCACAGTGATTTGGAGCCATTCCCTTCCACAGGGTGGGGCCGGCAAAGCAGAGCCATCGCCCACAGGAGCACTGATAGGTGAAGGGGGCGCAAGAACAATGGAATGGCTGCCTCCCAGACAGAGCTGCCGTAATGCAGTGATAAGGGAACAGGAAGGGGGGGTGGCACAGGAGGTAGACACACCTGCTCCTGCCGCCGGAGCAACAGCAACTACTGTAACAAACTGCAGACATAAAGAGACTGAGCCGAGTCCAGCCTCTCATCCAGCGATCAGAGGGCATCTCAGGACTCTGTGAGAGCGTGAGTGAGATCACAGCACAGGGGAAGAGCTGGAAATGACAGACGAAGGAAGACATAAAGCTGACACTCACTCGCTGACATATGCTGTACACTCGCATAGCAGATGTGTTTATTCATGCATTTAGACATGAAAAATGGAAAATAAAAACTGCATCTTAAATGTTGGGGTTTGCTGTCAGTCTATGCAGTAAAAAAAAATATATATATATCACTGAAGGCTCATCATTTAGTGCATGCAAATGTCTTTTCTCCAGTACTTATTATTACAATGCTATGTTTTCTGATGAAATGTTATCTCTCATAAAATATCACAAAACCTGTTTTAAATTAAATGACAAAACGGAGACAGGCCTGGTTAAAACATGTTGGCGCTACACTATCCTCGCATTACCTCAACTGTCTGACAGCAATAAAGAACTGCTGCTAACATACACTGCTCAGCTATGTTGTAAATTATCTACATAACATAAAATGCAGGCAACAATAACTGAACTGTGTAATGCAGGCTCTTTTTTTCCTTCATCCCTAAACAGTAAAGCATAACACTGAGTTTCTTAAATCAGTCAAAAGCCTGAACAAAAATTTCTTTGTTTCTTTGTCAATCACTTTCCACCACTGTTTTGTGCACCACACCTGCCTGCAAAGTGTACTATTGTACAAAACAACAACAACACAAAAGAAATATTCACAGGAAGTTGCCAGTGAGAGACACTGAAAAATCTGTTGCCACTCAAGGACGGCCATTTTACAAGTTGGAAAAAAGGATAGCAGAAGCTGTGGGGGCAAGACAGTGGTGGGAGGTCTTAATGTGGCACGTGCACGCATGTGTTCACACACACACACACGCACACACACACACACACACACACACCAAGTGGTGAAAGCGAACACATTAAAGATATCTGCTTTGATTTTCCTCACAATCATTAATGTTTCTATCAGAAAAATCAAACCACATTCCTGTCTGCGGCCACTCAACAAGTACTCCCTGTGTTTCTTGTTCCTTTCCTCTCTATCTGTCTGCATGTACTCTCCCTCTACATGTTTTTGCTGAACAAGACAAACACTGACACCGTGACCCACTGCCGCACACCCACTGCTCCGAGTAGGAAAACCTGCTGAATTGAGATGACATCACATGACTACATTTACATTTTACTACCAAATACCTGAAAGTAAGGAGAGAAAAAACAAGGAATTTTGCACTCATAATGCACTTCTACTGCTGTTTGCACTGATTCTCTTTAAAATGCATATCTCAAAGAGATTAAGAGATGGCATTACAGTAACATGAACGTAAACATCTGACCCCAACAGCGAAAAACATCTTAATATGCATATGATCATAAAGTAAGATGATCAGCAGTCAAACTCTCCAATACTGGTTGCAAAAACAGGAGGCTTAAAGCAGACTTACAGTAAGAGACTGTATGCTTAAATGATTATAGAATTGCGGCTAACCTGCATTTCAGCCTGCTGGAGTCATTCTAAGGCAAGCTTTCTTACAGCTGCATCCTTTCACATAGTAAAGTGAAACCAGGCTGCGAAACAAAACTCCCAATAAGATATGAAGTGCGTGACAATGCGAATGAGTTGCAGATTTACAGAAGTCAATGTTCATTAGAAGCATTTGACCACATAGTAAAAATTCCTATTTAATGAATCCCTAAATTCCTTAAGCTTGGGGACATTGCACCAAAAATGGCAGCTGTTTCTTCAACCGTTCAATCTGACGTTACTAAAAATGCCTTCGAATCAAATCTTAAAATAGAATCATAGCTCAAAGCTACCTGTTCTTCAACTTCACTGCATCACATCCAATATAAATTAATGAAAGAATGAGGACAAAACATCAAAATGTATCGCTGTTCAAATGCGGCTGAAGCTCCCTGAAAGAGAATGACTTCAAACTGGCTGAAGAAGAAGAGGGAAACGCGTAAAGGGTTACGCACTGTAGGTGTGGATAAAAGGAGGGGAGAGCTGGAAATGAAGCTGTTACTGTGATCACAGTTCACCAACCAATTATAGAAACAGACGCTTGCCTCCAGACATATTTCAACACACGGAGCAGTAGATTTAGGAGAACTATACATACAATACTGCATTAAAAACCTGGACCAAACAAAGTCTCACTCATTCTGCTGTCCAGTATCATCTGTTTAAGCACATGTTAACACACACGAACAGTACACACTACAACCACCATTTACTGTAATTTTGCATTTTACTACAATCCTGCTTTCATCCATAGTTTAATGACTTGGCACCCATGGGGGTGGCACCCTGCTGCACACAACTACAAATATCCTATGTTCCTGTGTGTGTGTGTGTGTGTGTGTGTGTGTAAGACAGAGACACACACACACATCTGTGCACCGGGTAGGCTATAGAAAAAGAACGATGATCATTTCCATGAGGTCAAACACAAGTGTACTGAGCTTTCTATGTCACGCTCTAACCAGTACTTTGTGCTGCTCTCAAGATAAGGCATGAAGAGTCTAGAGACCATTGACAGCTTCAGAAGTGGAAATGGGAAGAGTCATGATGAAATGTGACTTCTGTTTGTTATATCATCTACAGTATAGTAAAGCACTCAATACTATTACATTCATTTGTTTCTGCAATTTTATGACTGTGTGTCTATACAGGACACAAACTACAGATTGTCTACCAGTGTCCTTTATACACTGAGTGTGGTCCTTGCTCTGTTTGTCTATGTTAGCATGTGTAACATTAGTCACTATGGGTGTAACCTTAGTCACAAATTCCTCACTCATTCATTGTATCTGCCCAAAGAAACGAGGATACTGTAAATGTGACAGTGTTTCGCCATGTCAGCCCACCTTGTCTGGACATCCCTTCATCCCAGTCACATGTCCTTCATACCCACATTCCTCTATCCATCTCCCCCTTTCCCCCACCCGATGCTCCACACGCTGTGCCTGCCTCTGGGTCTGAACCCCTGCATATTCTGAAAGAAACCCAATGTTCTTCCTTTTCGTTCCCCTCTATCTCTATTTTCCCTGTGTGGGTGGATCAAGTGAACATCCCTGTCACCGTGCCTGGCTAAAAAAGTGGAGCCGTCCCTTCTTCGCTGTGCTTTCTGTCTGTCCGCCATGTTAGTCTTTTCCTTTTTTTTTTCTTTTTTTTTTTGGCGTTCTGTTACAGAGATGTGTGAGTGCCCCTCGCAGCTCCCAAGAACCCAACCCGTGCACATCACAGCAAAACGTCACAAGTTAGGGTCTCAGGGAATGAGAGAGGTACAGATCGCTTTTCGTTTGGCCTTTCCTATGCGACATAGAGTAGATCATCTGCTGTACGGGCGCTATAGCTGAGACAATGGCAGCTTCCTCTCTCGCTTTGCTTTGTGCTGTGCTGTCTCAGTTTTGCCATTTAGTCCAGTGTGGTCTTCGCGAGTCAGGGTCTGAATGACCCCACCGCACAAGCCTCAGTTCATCAACACAACACTTTTATACTGTGTAAGAAGATAAATATCATGGTATTCTGCGCATTTGTCAAATACCAGTATATGCCATAAATCACAAGCACATCACATCAAACATAAAGGCTTTAACATGAAGTCGACCACATATCACCTTATTGCAAGTGAACACACTCATTCAATATGCACTTGTACTGTAGTCACCACTAAATGGCCATACACACCCAGACTGACAGCACTTTATTATCACATGATGTTCAGAACGGTTCTGCCTCAGCATATTTTGGCTTCCCTGACACTAGCACAGTCTGTTTTGATCGAACCATGTTATGATAATCTTTGATTTTTCATTTTAAATACATAATTCTGCACCGTGCTCACACGCAGTTGTAATAGTCAGACAAGAGGGACAGCAGAGACGGAAAATATGCAGCCAGGGTCTTAGTCAGATAAAAATCCCTCATATTACTAAAAAAGCCAAAGCTCCTTACCACTTACATTCTCCCTATGAGATAGCCCATCTCCAGACACGCCAGGCTTGTCAGTCCTCTGAGACTGCACCTGTCAATCATGCGACTCTGACTTAAGGCAGGGAAAGCTCATTCGTCAGGTATACAGAATGAGACCTGGCTGCTCGTGAGATGAGGAGGAGGAGGAATGGGTAAGTTGGAAGGACGATGAGACGAGATGCAAGAGGGAGAGACAGAGACAGAAAACTCACCCAGTTGACTGTGGTGGCGGAGGCTGCCGCAGTCCTCTCTGTACGTCTACGCCGGTCAGACTAACAGGGGAACAGAGGAGGGGAGGATGCGGCCAGACAAAATGGAAAGCAAGAGATCTATGAGAAAAAAGAAAGCCGGAGAGAGAGAGACAGAAACAGAGACAGAGAGAGAGAGAGAGAGAGAGAGAGAGAGAGAGAGAGAGAGAGAGAGAGAAGTAGAGGATGAGATTTTAGTGGCGCTAGCTCAGGCTTTGTTGAATGGATTATTCGGACTAGCACATGAGGCTGCTGTAGCAGATTGCTGCTGTCTAGCCGTCTGCTGCTCAGACATGCAAGACTATACCATGTGCAGCCAGAGAGAGAGAGAGAGAGAGAGACAGAGAGCGAGATACAAAGATAGAGAGAGAGAGAGATGAAAGGGAGGGCAGGTTTGAGGTTAAAGGGTTAAAGTAGGTGAACAAGAAAAATAGCAGAGATGGGTTTAATGACACTACAGTAAATTTAGAAACCATGGAGGAAATAAGCCACTACATAAAGACATAAAGCAGCGGGAGAAAATGCAGACAAAGTCAAATCTATTCTGTAAATGTCTACAAAAAGGATGCAGTGTAACAGGCAGCAACAGAAAAATGTCATGCACAAGGAAAAAAGAGCAGATCAGTGGGCATGTACTGTTACATGCATGCGAGAACGAATGACAAATGAGGAAACAGTGAGAAAGACAGGAAGGAAGAGGAAAGAGTACAAGAAAAGCAGTATTAAGATAGAGTAAATTAATGTAAGGTATGCAACTGATTACCTGAATAAAAAGTAGGCCAATGCAAATGACTAAGACACACATACACCACATAAAATCTAATAAAGTAGTCGAGCCCACAGTCTCAACATTCCCTAAAGTTTTCCAGATAAATCAAAGCTTTACCCCAGACCTCAAAAAAACTGTAAGGGCTTGTTGTCGTCTGAATTTTGCAGATATGGTTAAAAGCTAAGAAAACAGGCTGAGACACAGAGCGCCAAAAAAACAGCTACAGTAGTGAATAATAGGAAAAAATGTGTAACGCCTGTTGCTATAGCGCCTCTGCCCGCCGCTACTTACCCCTGTTTCTCCATGTGACTCTACTACCTATATTATTCTTCCCCTGTCTGTCTTTCTGTCTGTCTGTCTGTCTTTCTGTCTCTAGGCTCCAGGCTCCATCTGTGTCACATTTTCTTTCTGCTCTTGCTCTGCGCTTTAGTCTCGCTGTATCACACCTCTCTGTCTGTGCCTCTGTATTTTCTTCTTTCTCCCTCCTCTGACTTGCATGCTTCATGGATTGCAGGCTCAAGTCCCCAGGGCAGCAGAACTGTAGAGCCTGTGCTTGCCCCTCTGCCTGTTACAGCCCCGAAACAGCAGTGGCAGAGTGGGCACAGAGGAATAAATATCGTCCATTCATTTCCTCCCACAGCTGAAATCACAGAGTCTAAAGGCCTGCTATATGCAGGGAAGGACAGATAAGCAGAGGTAGAGAGGGAGGGTAAAAGTGTTCAAGAGAACAAGGACATACAGTATCAGAAGAAAGAAAGAAAGCAAAGACAGACAATCACATTTTTATCTTACAATGTCTCTTTTCAAGCTCCTTTTCATTTAAGAAAAGAAAAAAAAATCCTTCTCCAGTCGGCAAGTCCGGTGTTCTGTTCCTATCTCTCTCTCCCTCTGTGTCTGCGAGAGTGACTGGGTATTACAGCGTGCATTTCAGGGAGAAAAAGGAGGGTGGGAACAAGACTGAAAGAGAAAAAGGAGGAGGGGGGAGGAGGGGAGGGGGCGCTGTTGCACAGAATGACTACAGCCTAACCTTAGGCTAATTCTATGGGGTGACTTTCTAATTTTAATACAAAACAGACAATATCAACCTCAAATCCTTGTCAAATAAAATTCCTAATTAAAAAAACTACCATAATGAACACTGACCAACTTTGAGAGCAAACCACGAAGCCTCCGATAAATACAATAAGACGTCAACTGGTTGTGCCAACAGCGGTAAGTGCTAGTGCTGGCATATCCGCTGAAGAGATGGAGCTAAGCTGTCCCAGACAGGAAGACAGACAGGCTAACTGTTTGTATCCTCACAAAAGCTCTAGACTGCCTAAAAATGACATTTGTAAAAGGAGTCATGGCCGTTACTGGAATATAAACAAATACAAATAAATGCCGTCAGGGATGAACTTCATCAGTAACCACCTTATATGAAGTGAGAAATATCAACAACTGAGACCAGTGACTGTCTCCATTCTAGAAGCGTCTCTAAGCTCCTGGAAATTAGTGACCTCCAGGCCAATTGTGAAGATCTTGAGAACAGATCAGGGAGAAATAAAACACATGTGATGAGCTCACCAGAAGACCAAAAAGGCTCCAACTGAATCTGTGTCTCCTGCAGGAGGTACTCGATTTGGAGGAGATGCCCACAGGACTTTAAAGCTAAGCCAAAACCTAAACAACAATCAAGTGCTTTTGTCATCAGGAATTCATTCCACAAACTTATCCTCCACTGGCTGTGTCAGATCAGTGTTTTGCCTTACAACAGGCAATCAATATATCTTCCCAGCTATCAGCATGGAGAGTTGCTTTTGAGGATTTGACATCTGAGGGACCCATTTTGGCTCAGGATCACTTCACTGGGGAAGGCAAGCGCTCATTCAGCGACCCCTAGCTGACAATGGACTATGTGACCCACCTACCCACAACAGCGCTAGTGAAGAAACAAGATTGAGACTAAGCATAAAGCTAATGCTTATGATTTAATAAGATAAGGCAGGTAGGCAGTATTTGTAGGATCTAATGTCATGTCCTTCTATTTAAAGGTCATTTTTAGACTTTCTTTCATAACTTTTGACCTGTTTTGACAATAATTCAGCAGCAGGACAATTCCTGGCTAAAAATGTTACTATTATATCATATTATAAAATGCTAACTAAGCTAGCTAATTTTGAACCAACAGGTTTTCTTTCTTTGCCTTTTCTCTGTCTGTTTGTGCACATCTGTTTACAGGACATTAATCATGCAGAAGATGACTTTCCTGGCGCTTTGCATTTCTGCATGCTGTTCTGTATAGATAATCAGGACAGTGCCAGGCAAATCTACAGACATGCTAAATGGGGAGTATTGCTACACTGAGTATATGGAGGTGTGCAGGTGGGAGGGATTTGGGTATTTGTTTTCCATTTAGCTGTTGTGTGCAGGCTTAAATCCATGTACGGCAGTACTACTGTACGTCTGACACGGAAAAGTGTTGCATCTGCTAGCTGGAGGGCTAAGAATCTAGGTAATTTTTAATTTTAATTTAATTTAATTTTAAGTTACTTTATTAATCCCAAACTGGGAAATTACTTCTCTGCATTTAACCCATCACTGATTGAAACACACACACATGCAACATGCAACATGCAGTGACACACACAGGAGCAGTGGGCTGCATCAAGTGCCTGGGGAGCATATACTGGGGGGTTAAGTGCCTTGCTCAAGGGAGCCCAAAATCTCAACAAAGAACAGTATCACCTGATTACTTCTTCAAACATAATAACACACTGAAACAGGGGCTATGTAATTGCCCGCAGATTCTAATAAGTGTTTACATATCTAACCATAATGATGCTAACCTTTTTTCCTCTTTACCTTACACTGACTTACATCACCTTATTACTGGGGGAAACTTGGACTTTTCTGACTTAGGACACATCTTCTAATAACGGGATTGTTAACTGTAGATCTGCAAAAGTAATTAATTTCTCAGTGACTATGCCATTATAGATGTACATCCTTCTTTCTCTACAGTTCATTGCACATTCTTCCCTTACAGATTACTCTCTTGTTGAGAATAATTGCTAACATTTGATCAGAGTTGCAGCTATCATGCAAAGGTCATTTCTGATAATTTGCCCCTCTTAATGGACATCAGGTTTAAGAACAGTTATCTACCTACCCCTCACCTTATGTATTCAATACACATTTACTATCTGATGACAGTTTGCTTATCAAGTCCAAACAAACCTACTACAAAGATTGTGACAAATCAAGCAAACTTTTGGCACCACAACTCTGTCTCTTTGTAGATGAAATTCTCAGCAGCTTAATAACACTAGAAGAGCTGACTGGCGCGATTACATCCAAGCTAAGTGGTAAGAGGCCAGACCCTGATTTTTGAAAGATTCTAAGGGAAGCTCACATCACAATTAAACACGAATACTAAATCGTTGAAGTCAAGGATTCTTCCAAAAACATTTTTTGAGGTCCTAGTTTCTCTTCTCCTTAAAAAAAAAAGTGAATGTCCTAAGCCTTCACTATTGTGGTTTTTACAGCCCAATTTCAATAATACATGATGGACAAAATATTGCAAAGGTTCTCACACACTGAGGTAGAGAGATGTTATCCTCATTCTTCAATGTGAGACAATTTTTTAACATCTCACTCCTCTTCCTGAAACGACAGTCTCCCTAGATACCGAAAAGGCTTTTGATGAGTTTGAATGGATTTACTTGTTTTATACCCTTGAAACTTGTAGCTTTGGTGATAAGTTCATCTCATTACCAAAGATATTGAACCACTTAACACACACACCCACATACACACACACACACACACAGCAGGTATCATTACAGAAGAACACGAACAAAAGGTTTGACTATATGCAGACAACTTGCTGCTATACATCTTTGACCCTGAAGATTTTGTAGCACATTTTTCATATCCTAGACCAATTTTATGACTTCTCAGGTTACAAACTAAGTCTAAAAAGAAAAGAAAGAAGAGGGAAAAGTGAGTTATTCCTATGAATAACTGACCAACAGCGCTGGTCAGATTAAGCCATGTGTGAAAAAATCAACTCACTCTGGTTCTATTATCGTGCAATTGCGTCACCTTCAAACATTTTTCACTGATTTAAATCAGAGCTGACATTACATTTTCCTTCTGGTCAGCAGTCAACATAGATGATGAGCGAAAAATTTATAATGTTAACCAAATATTAATTAACATTAACATTAAGAACAAGCCTCCTCCACATGTGGTTCTTCTGTGAAAGAGAATCTATAGAAATAAGTTAATTAATGAATTCTTTCTAATTCTTTCTGTCTAAATTATTAGAAAGAATTCATTAGTGAGTTAATTAATAAATTCTTTCTAATACTTTAAACAGAAAAATATAACCAGCAGCTAACTGTGAACAGCCCCCTCATTCCCATCTGCAGAGGAAGAAATCATAAATGGCACCAAAAATCTCATCCCCACCTTTCAATGGAATGCACTTGTAGTATGTCTTGACAATTTTTTGCAGATCACCCGCTAAAGCTCACTTGCACTAGGTATGTTAGGAAGAGCAGAAGCACTGCAAAATACTGCATTGCATCCACAGGAAAAAAACAAAAAAAATCTTAAAACTTCCCAGACGTCCGTCCTCTCTGTAATCGCTACAACTCAGAATGCCTGAACAAAACTAGTGCCATTTGATGGTCATCTCTGGTATTCCTTGCATACTACATAAAACTGTGAAACTGTCAAACACCCTGTTTTATTTAAATGAAAAAATGTTTACTCACTGGATCAACAACTTAAAATTATAGAGGGAGAAAATGCACAAGTTCAGGTAGTGGTAAAGAAAATGTAACTGGAAGCCTGGTCTAGGAGTAACCTTACATCTTATCAGTATTAGCTGCTGTAAAGCAGCAGAAAAGGCTTGTGAAAATGAACAGGAGACAAGATAGAAAGAAAGCAAGCAAATGGGGAGATAGGGGAATTGCAGGAACAGGATTCCTCTGACGGACAACGCACAGTATGCTGAGATCAGCGACTGCAGAAAAGTGGCCTTTGTGGTCACACTATCACTGTTTTCCCTCTGCTGGTTTAAATGGATTCCTTTGAGAGCACATTTTATGTCATTTAAACGGTAAATTAAAAACAATGCACTCACTTCAAAACATTTTCCATTATTTTTGACTTGAGTATCATCACAGACTTGTATATTTTTTGACTCAGTGCAAACGCATCTCTCTGGGTCATAGACATCACATGCTGTGATGTCTCAACACATCACATGCACTTCAGCGCAGTAAAGCTTCTACTCATATAATCTCAGTTTTACAAAGTGCCTTTCTTTACTTCCACTTCCTCTCTAGCGAAGCTGACGCTTTGAGTATGCCACACACACAACTGACATTAGAACAGCTAAACTGGACTATTTATAGAAATTTTCAACTAAGGCAAAAACCTACACTTAGATTCCACAAGGAGGGCGGGTTGTGTGTGCTAGGGGGTCACTAGGGAGAGCTCCTGTATGCCTCCTGCTGTATACTGTAACACACTACACATGGCTAATAAAAAACATCTCACAGTCAGGTATGCAAATGAAAAACACTCGCTCTTACTAGGAATAAAAATTTATGCAATTAAAAAAAAGTGGTGTTCTCTTGTATCTACTGCAACTAACTCGCTCTCCCATACTGCAGAAGCTGCCCCGAACCAAGGGCCCCACTTTCATTCAGGCCCACAGAGCTCCTTACTCCACCTCCATCGAACCCGGTGGCCTTGAGACAGAGAGCAAAGAGTTTAAGTGGAAACAGTCTTTCATTGTCAGACCACTCCACGGTCTACACATCTGCACACAGCAGCACACTGCACTATGCGGATACCATCTCTCCTAAACAACTCAGTTTCCAGTATCAACCTTTATTTATTACGTTAGTTAGACTAGTAACTGAGTAGTGGCATAATTTATTGCAAATTGTTCGTTATGATTGATTGATTTAATACAAAAAAATAGCAGTACTTCATTTCGTTTGTATGTCGCATTTGTAGCCCAGAACTGAAATTCCAGCACCTTAAACTGTGAATTTATAAAATGTAGTCATGTAATGTATTTTCTGTGGCAAAGCACAAGATAATCATTTGAATGTGCCTCAGACAAAACAATAAATGAATAGATTTTACATTGCTGTCAGGGATCTAGATGATTTCAGGGGGCTGTGGCTTTCTTGGTTTGAAACAGTGAACGTTGTTTCTGGCTGTTTTGATCACAGCAGTGTCTTTACCACATAGCTGCGCAGAGAAAATATAACGTTTTGGTTAAGTGAAACTGAACTTTGTACATAATTGGCTGCCAAGACCGTGTTCTTCCCCCTGCGGCTGTATGGTGTTACCCTTCAGTGGCATCTCTTTCATTAGAGCGGGCCACAGACCTCGCTGCAGCAGCATGTTGGTGCATTTTCCCAGCTCTCAAGCGTTTTCCCCTCGTTGTCCTCTGCTCTATGACTGTTTTAATTTTTTCTTGCTGCCACAAGTAATATCATATGAGAGGAATTTTTTCCAATGTTCACACTAGTCTCTATATATATTTTCATCTCTTCCCATGGTCTATAAAAAAATGTGAAAAGTGCAAAAAAAATAAATAAATAAAAATAAAAAAATACTGCAAATTCAACCAATTTAATTTTAGATAGAAAAACAATGTCTTTACAATCAAATGATAAACCCAGTTCCCAGTCTGTCACACAGAAACTGTTTGGTAAAATAGTCCCTTAGCGTCCAGAGTGTTGGGTGTTTCCTCAGGGAAAGCTAGGAGGCTGTACAGTTATCTCCCATGGTGTCACTCTAAACTATACAACCTACTACCTCAACCTGTGGAACACTGGAGAAAACTGCTGGATGGCTGCTTTGTAGGCTCAGACAAAATGGACTAAATCTATCATAGTTACTGAAATTTTACAGTACACTGTGATGGCAAACAATATCATGATATACATGATTATTGCAACATCTGGAATTTTTAAAGATAATTAAAGAGGCGGTAGAGAAAATACCCAGATGGAAATGTCTGTTTCTTGTGAATACATTGAATTAAATACCTCACTTATAAATCCCTTAAGCACTCCTGTAAAGTATCACTGTGAAACAACCTGCGGCACTGACCCAATGGCCTAATTCAGCCAGATATACCAAAGGTTTTTTTAAAATGTCGTATAGTCCAACCCTCCTACGATGGGTGGGGTCACTGCGTAAAGAGGGAACACGTGGGATAAGTTTGGTGGAGCATCCTGTCAGGATCTGCGTCGTTGAAACACAGGCAAAGAGGGCTTAGTCTTACAAATGACTTGCTGTAAAGACAAGACCGTAATGAAGTGTGACCAGTCCCTGTTTCAAAGATAATTATGTGAAGCTAGTTATTTTTCTTACAACAATAGGTCAGGTGCTGTATTTGCCAGGAAGACACATACCTATAGATACGAGCTTGTGCAGCCAGTCACCACAAGTTCGGATCTACGGGTTTGTGGCAGCTGGCGTTAACCCTTCAAGGGCAAATAAGGAAGACCATACCAACAAAACATGGACTCAGCAAGCCATTCGACAATCTGAACCTGTAAACTCCACTCAGTGGGCATTCAAGAAAATGTGTCACGATAAACAACAGAGTATTTATCAAGAACCAGAGTTAAATATTTATGGACATATCTTCCACTGTATGATAATATTAACAAGTTCAATCTATTTTAACTTACAACATTTTTTTAACAAATTTTGCCTAACTGTGCCAAAAATAAAATAATGTTTTATGTTTATTTAGACCTTTTCAGTGTGACTATAAAACATTTTTTCCTGCTTGTGTGTAAATGGGGGAGTCTTGAATTTAAACCCTGGTACACTGAACAGGCCAGAGCACATGACTGTGAGATGGACGTGGTGTTTGTGAAACCTGCTGATCACATTTTTCTGAGGTTAACATGTATTTTTGCAATTCCAGACAGAATAATACAGCTTATTTTGACGTACAGTGACGAAATACCAATTGTCAATGATTTAAAGGCAGAAAGTAAATTTGTGCTGTATAAAATGCCCCTTTTAGGCTGTATGGGTTGGGTATGAAAATGCCATATTTTACAAACCATGTCCCAAAACGATTACGAGACTATGTGTATTCGTAGCAAAAGGAAGCAGAACGACAACAATCACCAACAGACAACAAATCAAACATACCTCTGCAAATAAATACATGAGACTTTGAGATCACATTAAAATCACACCTGTGTAGAATGTAAAATCTGATGCCAGTTTTCATTTTCATAAGAAAACTGATGAGGTCACCTGCTAAATTATGCATTTCTATAACGTGTAGTAACACATGACCTTACTACCTGTCTTGAATACCATGAAAAAAAAACATGCACTGTGAACAAATAATCAAGTACGCATTATACTGTGCGGGTTAAAAACTACATTGAACCAAGCTACCAACGAGAAACTATAAGTATTATAAATCACTGACATACCAGAAGGGTATATGCTGGAACTGATGGTCAGACATCCTCTGGAATCAGATGGAGTCAGGCTTCAAGGTGTAGTGTAGGCCAGTTCTTCAGCACAAATCAAGAAACCTATAAAAACGAATGCATACGAATCAAAAACTCTGTGACAAGAACAGAAAGTCTAACGTGGTGAGATAAGATACCCGTGCACCCCCATTCCTTAAACCCCCCACACACAAACACGTGGTTATCCAGGCACACTCTTAAAACACATAAAAGACTAAAAAGTACAAACACTACAATAACAATTCAATAACAAAAACAGTAATAAAATAATTGCTAAATAACAAGCAAAGGCAAGAAGATAACATCCCCTCGTTCTCTCCCTGTTACGCCCTCCTAACCCGTTGTCCAGTGCCCATTTTCCGGGGTACAAAAACCTCAAATCGCCTTTAAAAAAAGGTACGGCAAGAGAGAAATGGCAAAAGGTTGAATGCGGTAAGATGTGGATGAGGAGGAGTCGCAGCGCAGGGCTGGCTACAGAAAAAGTGGAATTTGTGACCAAGCAAAGGAAAGGGTGGTGTTTTCTCTTTCTTTTTTTTTAATTTTTTTTTTTTTTTTTTTTTTTTTGGTGCTTCATTCTGCTTGGCTTTTTTGGATCCCAGCAGGATCCTTGGCTGCAGCTCTGTCTCTTCTTAATGCTGCCAAAATTTGGACATATCCCTTTGTCTTACACTCTGTTGCATAAAATCAAATTGAGAGATGAGAAAAGATATAACTTAAAAGAGACAAGGGGAACGGACCAGCCAACAAAACTGGAGCGCAAGTTATTAAAGAAAAGGACTCAGCATGAAGTGAAAGTGCACAGCAAAGAGGAGAGAGGATTAGCAGCAGAATGCAAGGCAAACAAAAATACATAAAAAAAAGTCAAGATGGAAGAAGGTTGTTTCGCGTCAGAATTTTTTCTCTGTAAACATATTATCTCCCAAGTGCGTGCTGCGAAATGTTTCTTCTCTGCTGCTACAAAACAGCAGCCGAAGCCTTTCCAAAGCTTTGCCACGTAGCGAGAGAGGGAGAGAGAAAGCAGCCACTTTTTCCTCTCTCCAAAATGGCTGAGGGCCGAGGGAAAGCAGCTATGAGCAGAGAGGAAGAGTGGTGCTCCCCGTCCTGCTCAGGGGAGGGCTGGGCGATTCAGCGAGCATCTCTCCCCTCGTTTCCCTCTCCTCACTCATGCCCTTTGTCCCATTAGCCGTCTTTCAGACCGGACGAATGGCGTACAGCTGTGTTGTCAGTCCATGAGAAACTCTACTTGGCCCACCACGCAGGGGAAGGCTACGACTGTAAACGAGTAAGGCTGATATGGCTTACTGTCTGTCTCCCACATGCCCACATCCTGATGCTACACACTGTTGTCTCTGTTAATGTGTCGTCCTCCTAATGCCTGATGTTTTTTCTTAATGTCTCCTGAATGCCTTACAGGACAACTGAGGCTTGTTTGATCACTCTATATTTTCTATTTATAAAAAGAATAAATGCATGCCAACATTGTAGTTACAAATTTAAAACTGACTATTTTTTCATTCTGCGTGCCTTGTTTTTCAGTACATTATGTCCTCACTTTGATATCCTTTGCTTGGCCAAACAGTCTACAGTTATATGTTAAATATTATTATAAAATATATATAGATATAAAAAGTTTAATCATGGTTGATTCACTTGAGTGGACTCTCTCTTTCTTGATGTAGTTAACCTTAAGACAGAACAGCATGTATAGGCAAAGTGCTGCATTCAATAGCACTACATCCTCATCAGTGCATTTCTAGTGGAGTATCTCAAGGCTCTATTCACGGGCTGATACTCTTCTTTGTCTCTTTTCTTCTATGTGTCCCTGAAAAGCAATGTAAATTCAAGAAAAGTCTAAACTCAGCATGTAAGTGAAAATTGAGGCTTTTGAAAATGCAGGAATTGGAAAATGAAGAAATCAAAGCAGACTTCGCAACATGTACTATTGCCAAGTCGACACATCTTTGATGGATTTTGTAAGCGCTTCACCTCTAATGCTACGAAATTAATTCAACAAATAAAGCAGCTACAGGCTAAAATAAATCCAGCAGCATTCAAAAGGGAACAGATTTTATTATGTAAATTCAGCTAAATAAAAAAAATGATACGACTAGGTGACCCCATCCATTGTCATTAAAAAACCAGAGGGTGTGGAAAGTCCCCTTGCGTTGTTCCTCGTTTACAGTAATAGGCTTTCTGTTTTAAACAGTGCAATACTTGTTCCTCCTTGAATACGCATGTGGGCGTCCACTGTTTTCACACAAAATGCTTCTCATTTACAGAATATTTTCATCCTACAAAAAATGAAATGAAAAATTAACCCACTGGCTAGGTTACCTGCACCAACACTGGAAACACAATTTCAGATTTTGTAGCTGTTCTACCCTCTGGTGCAGTTAGACTTAATTCACTGAAGCCTCAGGCCAGTAAGCAGATGCCCTACTAAAGTGTCCTTTAGCCCTTTTTTCAGGGCTTTGCCCTGTCTGACCGTGACTTCTGACCTCTGAAAGAACAATAAGCTAATGTGCTATTGCAATTTAAGCAATTTTTACAGACTACATTTGAAGCCACAGTATATGCCATATTTGAACTCTCTTATTTATTTCATTACAAGAAACACATTAACTCACATACTCAGCCATGTGAGCTTGTTAGTTCTGTGAAGAAGGACCAATGCTGAATTCAGGATATTAAGAGCCTTGAATACTAGTTTTGCCACAGCATGCCAATGGGCTGCTGTCTGCTCCATGGTCACCACTTGAATCTAAATGAACAGATTCGACTTTCAGGATATTGCCAAGAACCCTGTCAGAGTGCCGAGACAGAAAAGGGCCTCTCCAAAACAGAAGGCTGAACAAAACACAGCGACCAACATGGGCATAACCCCAAACCTCTAACAAGGTAACCCCTTAAAGTCACTCTCAGAACCTGGGAAATTGGGGAAGAGAAAGTGGGCAAACACTGAGAAAAAACATTACCACATTTTTTATACAATAATGCGACATTAGTGCAGAAAATTCAATCACAAACCAAGCAGACAAATTCAGGAACTGATAAGTAACATCGAACAGCATTGTGTTAGATTGTTTTAACTTGTGTGATTTGTTTACCATCTTCTTCCTGTATGTGTCCTCATTATTGTCCATAGTGAGTCTGTACAAGCTACAGTCAGGGTCTCACGAAAGCCTGTATGACTATCTATCCAACTTTAAAAATGGATAATCCCCTCCTTTCCCTTCTCTGAGAACATTTATGTGAATTCTTGTGAACAGGACATTAACTAATAATTTTTTCGTGGTTTACCAGTGCTCAAGACAAAGATTTATTACTGCAGTCTCACAGGCGCAGTTGCTGGCAGAGAAATGGGATGTTAACTCCTCCCATCAGTGTATTGGGAATCACTTTGCTACAATTTTGACCAAATCTTGCATCTGAGAACCACCTTTAATAAAGAATGACTGTATTATGAAATCCCAACATGCCTTTTCATTTGAAGGATGTGTAAGTGACATGCTAGGAATAAGCAAAGGTAGATGATACAGCTACTGCATTTCCAGGTTTCTTCTTACTAAATGGTCTTACATTTTTGTTATTAAAGTACTTGTAGGATTCCTCACATAAAATCTGACCCTGAATGTAAGGCCAGTCCCTATTTTCTGTTTTTACTGTATGCCCTTATGGTGGTCTGCACTGTCCTACAGACTGTTTACAGATCAATTATCGTCCTGGCAGATTTTCAAATCGAATATTCAGGATTTTTCTTATTATTGGGATCAGTGTTTCTTTTGTCAGATTGACATCATTTATTTAAAATTGCACTACATTGGCTTTGATGCAGCTGCGTCTCTCTGCATGCTGACACCACATCGTGGTCTCAGTCAATGCCCCGCCCACAGCACTACCTGATTGGTTACATGTCATGAGTAATAGCCTGTCAACACTAAAATCATTCTGATTTGATTCTGCAAAGTAACTATAGAAACTAAAGTTACTAAATTAAATGTAGTGGAATAAAACGTACAATATTCACTCCTGAAATGTAGTGGAGTGGAAGCATGATGTAGCAGAAAATGGAAATGCTCAAGTGAAGTACAAGTAACCTCAAAATTCCAGTTTCGAGTAAGTTGTACTTAGTTACATTCCAGCACTGATTATTCTATATTTTGCCATTAAGATTTTCATTTTTACTGCAAATGTGTTGGTTCTAAATATTGTTTATTGGCATCCTTGACTGCCAATAATATGTATCTGTGTCAGCCCTAAAAAAAACTAAATCAGTCTATCCTACTTTAGACAGACATTTAAGAGTTTAAGAGTTTAATCTTTAACTTCATGATACTACTGTACAGTATAAATCAAATGCCTCAGTATCATGTGTATTCATTGTCCATATTTTTATATGGTTTTTGACAGTCACACACTTGAGATGTTTAAGCAATTATGCGCTATATATATATATACTATTCTCATATTGATATATGAAAAATTTCCAGAAAGGCTTGACCTAGTATCAGTAATTTACCTCCCTCTTGTAACTGTCTGATTTATTTCTTCTTTGGTAATTTTCTGTTTCGGTTGAGGCTGTGATTCACAGTTAAGTCAGAGTTGCACATGTTGCGCAAAATTTACAAAAACCTATACATGTCGCCATACAGGCTGGTCACTGATACCAAGAGAGAGCCGTTCAGCTTCCAAAGATGGCCAGAGAGGTTACACTTTCAGATGTGGTCCGATCCATTTTAAAGAGAATCACAACCCTTTTCTAAGTATCTACAAGCAAAATTTAGCATCCCAGGGGCAGTGCCTGCAAATGCCTGATTTTAATCGTCTGGATACAGCAGTCAAAGCAAGAGACAACCGCCCACAGTCCAGCCTGTCTACTGTTTTATCAGACAAACCTCTAAAATTCACCACTGCAGAGATTTCAGAAACATAAAAGCTGTACATAAATATATATCGTAAATAAATAGATAAAATGCAAATAACCATTTGTAATTGTGCATTTGTAATTTGGTTAGAGTGTGAAGCCATCTGTGTGCTAGAGACTTACTGGAAGAACAAAAAGAAGAGGTGTGTAGATGATAAAATAGGAAGTGATTTTATAATTGCTAAAGGCGTGGCTCCAGCATGTCTCACAGGCATTTAACGTTGTCATGTTAGTAAAGGCAAATTAGTTGTAAAAGTAACAAAAGGCCTTAAATCATGCCTAAAACATTTACTTGCTTTGGTCATTCTCTGTGTATGCATTTCGAGGTATCTAGCAATTATACTTGTCTGAGGTGTGTTTCAGCTGTCTGTAAAGGCCTTCATAAAGATTGTATCCCCATGTTCACCCCAGTGCAACAGAATGAATGTAAAGTCTACACAGTAGAGTGCTCTCATACAACAGGATAAAGCACCAGAGGGAGAGGCCAGCCAGCAAGAGTATTTATTACTGTACATTTTCACTCACACTCATACATCTTTGCTTCTTGATGTTTCAGTCCATTTTTATCTTCCCCCCTTTCATCTCACCCATCTCTTGCAGTTGCTTGTCCCTTTCTGTTCCCTCCTCTCGCTTCCTCCATCAAATATTCTGCTCACGCACAACTGCGGCACCCTTTCTCCAGTCCTCCCCATTAATCCACACCACAGACATCTTGGCCCACAGTCTCGTCTCTCTCTCGACGTGCACTCAAAACTCTCAAAGTCTGGGCCATTTCAACAGAGAGTGCTCAAGTATTTTTCACAGGCCACGAGGTTGCTGCTAAACACACTTTTTAGTGTATAGACTACTAGTAGCATATCACATTCTCCCTACCACTAAATATTACTGATTAGAAAACGTATGACGACATGCAAGTCAAAGCAAAGGTCATATAAGGATAAGCAGCATTTCAATCCACACACATGCAGAGTATGATCAGCCATGCTTGACGTTTACTTTCACCATTGCAAGAGAAACATCACAAAACAAATTGATGGCTTACTTCAGCTGGGTCTGGCCAGACTGTGATATGTGGCTGGCTCTGCCCTGTTTGAACCAGGTTCAGCCAGCTTCTGAAGACAGTGCAGACATTGGCTTTGAGTCAGAAAACAACTAAATCTTTGGAGGCAGGACTTTATCCCGAGCATACAGGTTTGCATAGTAGAGATTATCATTTTTTGGGAGGGGATAGTATAGGTTTGTATGCAAAAAGAAATAAAGGAAAAGTTTTCTTTTGCAAATCTGATTTGTTTTCTGATTATAGGTTGACCATATTGCACGGTGAAACACACAAAAGAAGCAAGAACCACAATTATCAACAAGTTGCATTTTCCACATGTATTCATCTCACTTTAATCATCTAAATAAATATTTAAGTTAACCTTTGTTTTCCTCTTGACACATTTAAATGATTGATTTACTGAAAGTAAAAACTTTTCATAACTTTTAAAATTGTAATTTTTCTCTCTCAACATTATAATCATAACATGAGGTAATAATGGTAGTATTACTAATCATGGCTGAACTGTACTGCAGTGTCTGACATCCAACTGGTATTGTATTCAGCAGACAAAGTACAAAGTAAAACTATCTTTCATGCACGGCACACTGCTTCTTGTGATGCTTTGCAGAAGGAGATGAAAAAGGAGCAAACACAATGACACAGCAGGGGTAAGGCTGTAGGAAGGAGAAAAAGATCTAATAACTCTATTAATTACTTAATTTCAATTCATCTGCAGGATCCACTGGCTTGTACTAATCACTTTAAGAATGCATCCAAACAGTCAATATTAACACATCTTCCCTGACAGGAGGAAACGTGTGGGCCTAGGAAGGGATGACAAACGGGATTTAGAGACAAATTAAAGTGAGACTTGCAAACCAAGCAGCTCAACAAGGACTTCAAGAAATAAAACACAGGGAGGTCACTTTTTTGTTCTTTGTGAATAGCACTTGCTCTTTACCTAAATGCTGACTATATAAAAAGTATAGCATAAAATCCTGGGTGGATCATGAGTTTACCCCCTCCATCTTCCTTCTCTGAAATAAGGGCTCAAGTAAAATTTTCCAGCAGTGCTCAAAGCTAGCCCACAGTGCCTCATCAGCCACCCTCCTCTCTTGCCATTTCTTTCTTTCTATCACTCTCCACTCCTGCCATTTCAGACCCTTATTTCTCTGCCCTCTTCTCCCTCCCTACTCTCTCTCTCTCTCTCTCTCTCTCTCTCTCTCTCTCTCTCATTCATTCAGTTTAATTTTGAACTCTGCACTGGTAGACAGGCAAAGAGGGTAGCTCCATGGTTACCTGGCACCAGGCCATCTCATTACACTGCCAATTGATTCTGGCCTGCCGCCACGTCCGCTGCCTACCTCCCCCACACCCCACACCATCCACCATCTCTGCACCCCAGACTGTCTGCAGCAAAGGAGATTTCAGAACACACAGGAAGGAAAGAGGCAAACAGCTTCACTTTGCGCACATCAAATCCAGCTTGCATCCATTCGCCGCTGCACACGTTAAGGGCACAAACAAATAAATACAATAGTCACTCACATTACATGGGAAGCTTTGTTCAAGAGTAAAATTATGCATTGTATTGAAGTACTTATATAACCTTACTCCCCATACAGTGTACAAGTCAATGTAGCTAGAGCAGCAGAATTGTATTTTTAAAAAGTTTATATGAACAAAAAATCCAAGCACAACATTTCAACGATAATAATTCTACACTTACTGTCACCAATTTATCAGATCCACATGTCAGGAGATTAAATATGCAACCAAAGGAGATTAATAATTCAATCATCAATGAAATTTTCTTCAAATGACTTCAAAAATCAATTCATTTCTGGTGGATGAGAAAAATGTGCTTTTCAAGGATCAAGACATGAGTTTGGACTGAGTCTAAACTAAGCTATTCTGCAAAAACGTGAGCACCACAAATAATGAAAACAATTTAAAAAAGCATGCTTGAAAATGTGTGAGGAAACTGAATGCCATGTATTTCTTATTTGCTGTGAACATACACAGAAAAAAAATAAAGTTGCTTAATAGAATTTATAAACAAAATATATTTTCGAATAGCCCAGAGTTGTGTGACGCATTGAAATGGCTGAATTGCATCCTTGCCTTGACAATAACTAAGTGGGGGGGCTAACAGTGAGATTTCTGACATTTCATTACTCAAGTGTTCAAAAGGAAATCAGCGAGAGAAAAAATACAAATGAATTGTTATGATGGCTACTTAGATTTTTTCTGATAATCAGTAACCCATGGCTGCTTGATTTCAACTACTACTGAAACTAATGATAATGCTTTGTTGATTAATGCAAAACCAGCTTCATGAACCCTGACTTGACACAACATAATGAACTTAAAAAAACACGCACACAGCATCTTTAAAGTTACCAATCAATGTCTGAAGTGATGCATTGAAGCCTCAACAATTTTGCACATTTCTGTACTTTACACTGTGCAACTTCCTGTGACTTTCTTGATTTGACTTCCTTATGATTCTGAGTATTATAAAGTATGAGTGAGATGTTCATTTGGGCCCACAGCCTCCATCTAGTATCAATTACAGAAAATCATCAAGTTGAATGTTGGCGCCAAGAGTAACAAAATCTCTGGAATCACAAGAGCTTGCACAAGCACAATGGTGTGTTGAAAGGCCAAACGGAGTAAGTAACTATGCTCACTTGAGACGCATTTTGGTTTGCCTCAGGGACAGATTTTTGACACTGCTGTAAGTTCTCACAAAAAAACCCTCATACTATTGTTACCAACTTTTAAACTGTATTCTTCACTAGGTTACATTGAGCAAACACTAAATTCAGATGTTTGGCTTTAGCCTCAAACTGTCGTATTTTACACTGAGACACGCAGTTCATATTGTAGCAAATCTAGACCTAAACAAATCCTTATGGGGTGTTTCTCAAATCTAAAGTGTGCACTTAAAAGAAATTTATGTAACTTAGAGCCAAATAAGTCAGGATCGATGCCTAATGACTCATCTGGCCCCATGAGACTCTCAGTCAGTGGCAGGGAGCATAGGGTTAGGTTCACCGCTGAGGCATCTGTCTAGGTGTGACTCAGACAGTCGCCGCTTGCCTCTCTTTCTGCCGCTGCTGGCAGATGTCGAGGTCATGGCCTCTAGGTCAACGGGGATTTGAGGGGATCAGGAGTCAAAGGGATCATAAAGCCATATGACAGTGTCTCTACTGTGCCTGCAATATCCCCACATTCAACAGCCATTCATTCATGTCCTAGTTAACAGTGTGAAAAGCAGAACACTGTAGTTTTTATATTGTGAGGACATTGTTCAACACCTGTAACTGTCATCAAACAATGACCGGATCATGATTTGTAGTTTCAGTTTTCTCTCATTTTATACAGTCCATCTTTAAATATGACTATGGCCAATCAAGACAGTTCCTGCAGACAATATATTACATTACTTACTGCAAGGCATGTCCAACACACCCTTTGCTCATTCACCACCTCCTTAGTCCCATCTCCACCCCAGAATCCAGCTCCAAGCTCTGAATTAAGTTTTCCCCCATTAATCCTTTTGCTAGTTCAGTGACAAGGTCACAGCATAAATAAACTCCATGTTCTATCACTGAATCCGTTCCATAGTAGGCTCTCAGTTGGTTGAGATATCCCAAGAAGACAGAGCCACAAGTGTATCAATCCATTTACAGATTTACAGAAGTCAATGAAGCACAACCATAGCAGGTAGAGATAAAACTATAAGCATAAAAATAATACCTAAGATGATATGAAAATCTTTACTGAACAATCATTTTTTAAAAGGGTATGCTGCCATCTTGACAATATCTAGCTTCATTTATGTGTGCATTGCTAACCAAAAAGTAGGCTAAATCCAATCAGTGCAAGACTTGGAACACACCCCAAAAACATCTGCAAATCAAACCCAACCAAATGGTGCTCTTTTCTTCATATCAGTAACTTCACACACTTTGAAGATATATACTTACTTTGAAGATATATACTTACTTGCTAGCCTTGAGAAATTACTGTTTCTGTGCTACAGGAGAACTAGGAAGATACTGTATTTATCTGCAGCAAAATTAAAAACATGTTGACAACATTTATCACCATTAAATCTCCCAGGACTAATATGGACAATCTAGTGACAAAATATCCATGAAATAAATCATCGCATCATCTGAGGAAATTAAATCTACAAAACTATTTTTCCTCGCAACTAATAACATAAACGCTGACCCTCACAACTGACCATATCAGCCAAATAAACGCATGCATTTATGTCCTTCATGAAAACCTCCACTCCACCACTTCTTACCACTTATTTTTCTTATTTTTACATTGTGAACATACCAGAATAAATGAGTATTAAAGGAGCTACATGAAATCTACTGTACAAATAAGTTTTATGCCAATTTTAAACCAGTCACAAGCTGAATACTGTTATTATTTATTATTAGTGGGAATAATAACTATTATACAGTTTATGTAGAGAATAAACTACAGGCAACCGATAAAAAACAACAATACATGTTTGAGTACATAAAGTCTGTTGTACCTGTGCTAACGGTCCCTTCAAACATAACACCTATGATCAGGTCATTAGCTGAACTTCAGAAGGGACGTCGTCTGTCAGCTGTTCAAATTTCGGTTGCAGCATATTCATAAACCTTTCGACTCGGCACCTTCAGGACAAGGGCATCAATTTCATCTTATCAGGTGCCACCCACCCATCCATACAATCGTCCATGTCAAGAGAGACAGCACATGTGACATGTATGTTGGACAGCACAGTATCACAGTAAGGATCTAAATGTGTCTAAATAAACAGTGTTATTATTTTAAAATGTAACATTAAAATTAATCATTAATCATCATTCCTTCTGATAATTGTTATTGTTTCTGTACAAAATTTGATTTCATGAATCCACTCATCTGCTGTATTTATTTAATCCTGTAAACACCAGAGTCTTTTATGAAGATATTTTTTAACAGTTACAATGGGACAGCTTTTACCTTTTCAGAAAATCAGAATTCTGCACTCCACTACAGTCTCTCAAACAGCGCAAAAAGAAAACTAATCCTGACAAACTGCATTCAGCCAGACCATCCAGTATCAAAGATGACAATATCTTCAGCCTCCGCACAACAGGCATGAAGACTGAAGGATGCACTACATCGAGAAGAGCTTTTCTCTTTTTATTGAGCAGGCATCATTTTTCAAAGACCAAGGAATTTAATAACCTGCATAGCTCTTGGGTCATGTCACTGTGTGAAGGAGCACATGAACCAAAAGATGAGATGATTATAAATTTTGACAAAATCACTGAAACAGTTTGTCTGCAGGAAGAAAAGATGCTAATCTTTAGAAAATGCAAGTTTTGTTGTTGTTTGTTTTTGTATTCTTGCTGAGTATCACATGTATTCTATGATTTATGCAAAGTTTATATAAAATATGTGTACACACTGTGTACAGATAACACGAATAGTATTGTTGATGATGACTGTGCTAATTACACCTTGATGTTCGTTAATAACAGAGAATCTGTACAGAACTTTTCCAGTGCAAATCTGTCTCTTCAAAAAAACTAAGGGTTAGAGATGGGCCTCCCCAGTTTGGGGCCCCTTTCCTGTACATGCACACGGGTTGTTTAAGGACACCGTGAACCAGGCTACCCGATCTAGAGAAGGGGCCAGGCAGGGGGAACAATGACGGGACGGCCAAGTGGAAGAAACTCTGATGGAATCCTAAGAGCTCAAGCTGCTGGCTTAATGCTAGTGGGAGTAGAGCGCTGGAAGAGAGAGAGACGGGATTGGCTGATGTAAAAAGAGAGGGAGGAGCCTCTTCCCCGGGAGGAGAGTCGGACAGATTTATGGACTTCGCCAGCAGAAAGGAGAAAAAAAAGAATAAAGGTGGCGTTGAGTGCGGGGTGTGCAAGTGTATTCCAGTGAAGCAGTTTCTTGAAGTACAGTTATGGCACAGATGAGAGGCGCTGTAAAGCATTTTTGTTCTAACAAACAAGTCTGAAATTTGTGACATAATATTCAAAAAGTAAAGGCTCACTCAGTGACTGTAATTTCAGATTTTTTTAAACAAAACTTGTAGCTCAAAGAAGAGGGGGGTTTGGGTTGGTCCAGTTTTAGATGACAACCCAGCACACCTGCCTTCTTGGGAAAATGGGAGCTGCCATACAGACCTTCTACCACTGCCCCCCTCCCACCTCTTCTCCATTTTCTCTCCCCTTGTTACCTTGTCTCCCCCTCTCCTATGTTCCTCTCCTTCTGTTGCTCCCCTTTCTGTGTGAGTGTGTCTGGGTCCTGCTGGAGAGGCTTTGTCTGTGAACAGTGGAGCCCGGACCGGCCCACAGGGGCCAGATCCATGAATACCCACACTGTGAGAGCCGCTCTTTCTCTTCACACCACTTTCTCTACTGGAATGCCTGAGCAGTGAGGTAAGAAACACACACACATGCTGTCATGTGCACGCGCAGACACACACACAAGTATACAGTACGAGTACACACACACACATTTTCTCACTTTCTCTGCCTTGCACACACACATGCATCCACACATACACCAGACTTTACACACAAACTGAGTGAGTCATGCGGTGATGAAAAGCCAGTGTTTTGTGTGTGAACTCTCTCACCCTGGACTCACATCCTGAGAGCCTTTCTCCTTCATCAGTCCCTGCCAAGCTCTCGCTCTAATTAAAGACCACTGGGTCCAATAGCATTGGCCCAGCTTCCCCCCGATCATGCCCCATCCCCAGCTCATAGAGGTCCTGAGCAGAGTAGAGTCTATGTGGAATGTGAATGACTGCGGTGATTAACAACTTCTCAGGGTTTCTAATTCCCCAGTTAATGGTGCGCTTGGCCACAAGACTCATGCCCGCTTTACAGAGAGGTTGGACCAATATATAGACTTGGACTGACAAGACATAAGTTTTCATTCAAATGCATCACAAATTTTAACAAATTTTTGATAAAGTCTGCAAAAGACAATGCAGATGAATGCATGTTTTGTTATTTCACAGAGATAAGCAGTAGATGGTACCAGGTCTATAGTTGGGTGTGGTTATGCTATTCCAGAAGATGAGACATGTGGCAGTTCTATTTGTGTCACATATTTATTTGATGAACATCACAGTTTTCTCATCGTGCTGCGAAGGTCTGATGATGCTATTTTTCATCTCTTAGCAGACGTTTAAGTCACATTCTTCATGGCTTGTGTGAAGCGTGTACGTCACACTGTCATGCTGAAAGATCAAATCTTATCCTAGAAAACCATACAAAAATTATACATCTGATTTTATTCTCATTGCCCTATTTTGCAAACCTGCTTTTGCCATGAATAAATCCCAATCATGTAACTTGAGTACTGAATGATTATAACGTAAATACAGTGATAATGTGTGGAACAAATACTGACATTGAGGTTAAGACACAAAATATAAAATAAATTCCACAATACTGCATGCACTGTCACTTCTGTCAGCTATTTAAGAACAAAAAATATTTTTTAAAAGATGCAGGTTATTCAAAAAACTGTGCAGCTGTGATTATTGCCCCAGGACCTCTGCAGTCAAAGCAGCCAATAAGCTAAGCATGTGAGGCAGAGGCCTTTCTATCTGTGTGCAAAATAAGCTTCAACTGTGATTGAGTTTGGATTGGACTATTCAAGTACAATTTTCAAGGGCATATTTGTCCCACAATTTGATTTGCATGATTTGAACGTCTCAGTAAATCAACCAGGAAGCTTGTGCTACCAAGCTACATTCAACACCATAATTATATTTTGCAGTTCCGATTACAATGTTAAAACCAAGTATTATGAGACTGCATCACATTTAATGCATTAAAGTAAAAATGACAAAAATATAGCAGGACAAAATATCATGATTACAGGTAAAAAGCCCAAACCTGCCTAGACACTGTCTAAGATATTGTAAGAAACAATCAAAGGAAATGTGTGAAGCAGATTTATTTTCTTAAGACAGAGCAGTTGAACTGCCTCACATAATTGAAATGCTTTGCTAATTCAAATTACTGTGAACTAAAATACATAGTAAATACCTCATTATCTATATTATTAAATACCGAACTTCACTTGGTATTTGCAGTCAGCTTGACATCAGGGTACCACAGCACCCCTAATTTTACAGTCTTGACTGACAGACCTCTCAGCCTCTCCTAGTCAGTTTACTCTTACTTGTCACAGCAGGCTGCCTCCTCTTTGCCCAACCCAAATCCTGGGTTGAAAACCTCCCTTCAGAGACCTGTGGGTGATGTCACAGTCACCGCATCCTTGTGGTGTCTACAGTCAATGGCTATGCCTTCCATCTCTGACAAGTTACTCCTTTTTATTTGGACATCACTCTCTGGAAGCTCCGTTACTGAGTCATTTTAATGAATGACTAGCAGAGCACTCTGGTTTGGAAAATGCCAATCATAACGCAGACATTGCCAGACTGTTACACACGTCTGCTGAAGAGGAGGAGCAGGACAGCCAATGATCTGAATCTATGAGATGGCAGTAATTAGTCTAAAAGAATGAGTGTTGGAGTCTACAAACAGTGGCAATTAACTTTTCCAAATAGCCTTTCTCAGACAGTAAAAGTTCATTAAAGAGGTCACATTAATCAAATACTTTCAGTCATTGACTAAATTTTTCTTTTAACAATAACAGGAAAAAAAATGAAGGCCAGCTGTTGTTTTCACAGATTAGAACACTGAAGAAAAAAATAAATGAACCTTAACATTAATTAATCCACTTGTCAATAACCACATGCAGACCACATGGAGCAGTTTTCCTTGTCCAGTCAAAAATTCAACTTCTTCTAAAAGGTGAGGCAAATCCAAATTCACAGGCTTTACGAGAGAGCAAGTCTCCCTCATTTTGTCCACAGGGTACATTGCGGAAATAATTAAATGTATCCAAAAAACATTCCCCTTGAAGCATGCGGGCATCATTGATGACTTCGACACCATGTTCAGGGCCTCTCACTACCCGAGTGCTGACAGCTTGTCGAAGAGCTACAGAGTGGAGGCCTTAAAGCGTTTGCAGGTTCAGGAAATCCCACATTCAAATAGTCTGACCATGTGGTCAGATGGTCATACGTTCTCTTGTAAATGCATCATATGTAAGTGTGTTCTGTATATTAATTGTTATTGTGAATGAGTTGTTTTTGAAAATTGAATGCTGTTAAACAGGCAATGTCCCATTATCACTGAAGATTAAATTTAAAATTATATATATATATATATATATATATTTTCGCAACACAGTTTATCTTTTAACAACAGCAAAGTATAACAGGCAGTGCAACATTTTTAATCACGTAGTGGCTCCGTCTAGTCAACGTCGTCATTATCCGAGTCAGTGTCGCTGCTGTTGTCTGGTAGTTCACCGACGATTCCAGCCTTCCTGAAAGCTCGGACTACAGTTGAGACTGATATATCAGCCCAGGCATTTACGATCCACTGGCAGATAGTGGCGTATGTCGTTCGGCGCTGTCTCCCTGTCTTGGTGAACGTGTGTTCGCCTTCCGTCATCCACTGCTCCCATGCAGTTCGTAGTCTCGCTTTGAATGCCCTGTTGACACCAACATCTAGCGGCTGGAGTTCTTTTGTCAATCCACCCGGAATGACGGCGAGCACTGAATTAGTGTGCTTCACTTGTTTTTTGACTCCATCGGTGATATGGGAGCGCATGGAGTCGTAGATCAATAGGGACGGGGCTGTGTGAAAAAAGCCACCTGGTCTCTTGACGTAAATTTCCCTCAGCCACTCACTCATCTTTTCTTCGTCCATCCATCCCTTCGAGTTAGCCTTGATAACGACGCCGGCTGGAAAGTTTTCTTTCGGCAAGGTCTTCCTCTTGAAAATAACCATGGGTGGTAGTTTCTGGCCATTAGCCTGGCAAGCGAGAACTACAGTGAATGACGACTTCTCATTCCCTGTGGTGCGAACATTCACCGTACGTGCTCCCGTTTTATCCACAGTGCGGTTCACAGGAATATCAAAGGTGAGTGGAACCTCGTCCATGTTGATAATGTGCTCTGGCCGGATCTTTTTTTCAGCGATCTTGTCTTTGCAGTATGCGCGGAAAGTGACCAGCTTTTCTTGATAGTCTTTTGGCAGTTGCTGTGAAACACTAGTGCGTGTGCGGATGGAGAGATTATGTCTTTTCATAAACCGATAACACCAGGAAGGACCGCCTCTAAATTCACTGATGTTAAGTTCGCGTGCTAGCACTGTTGCCTTCACTCGAATAGTGACTGTAGAGACACTTCTACTTGCTGCTCTCTGTTCAACAACCCACTGTTCGAGTTTGTCCTCTAACTGTGGCCATCTCGCTTTGTTCCCTCGGAAACTCTGTTTAGTCTTCTTTACCTGGCGCAGGTCATCTTGCTGCTTCCTCCACTTCCGCACCATTGACTCGTTAATGTTGAAGTGTCTCGCTGCTGCTCTGTTCCCATGTTCTACTGCATGACTGATAGCCTTCAGCTTGAACTCGGCGTTGTAAGCGTGTCTCTTGCAAGGAGCCATCTCGAGGTCTTCACACACACACAAATGGTGTTGTACTGGAATTCCCCTTCACCGAACCGGCACTTAAATCTGTTACTTCGGCCACGCCACCAGACTACGGTAGCCACGATTGACCAATATTGATCCATAGATAAGGCGCATCGGATTATAAGGCGCACTGTCGGCTTTTGAGAAAATTGAAGGCTTTTAGGTGTGCCTTATAGTGCGGAAAATACGGTACACACTGCAGGATCTGCACTTTGTTTCTGTTAGCCTGCCAAAGTATTTGACTATATAAAAATACACTGCAAGTCACAAGATATACAAGTGTGAGAAATAACTCGGCACCAACACAAATGTAAGCATGAAACCTTTGCACTATACTGCCAAGATTCAGCATGTGTTTTTGTCAAAACACAGTCTTTACAAACGCCACAGAATGACCATGTTTTTAACAGTTCTCCAAAGGGCACAAGACTCATACTACATGGCCAGCCAGAACAAACTGTTAAACAAATAGTAATAATAACCACTTAGAATGATCATGTAAGAAGATTACAAAACATACAAATTGTACAAATATGCAAAGTACAAAACCCCCTTATTAATTAAGGGTATATGCAGTATGTACATATACTACTAATTTACCTTATTCTACTGGAATAACTACATGTATTCATTCATTCCCCAATAGTGTCACTGTACTCTTCTTCAACTGTGGGTCAGTAGTTCAAATGAATGACTCAACACGGTCTGTGTCTTCCGACAGAACAACTGCTTTTGTTTCCATACCCAATAAATCAGACAACTTTCTTGGGTGTGTCTTTCCAATACCACTTGAGACATGATTCAGTACAGTGGAAAGCCATTATGAGCAAGCAAAAATCCTCAATTTCACCAATCAAGCAACTCAAATATGTTTGTGTGTGTGTGTGTGTGTGTGTGTGTGTGTGTGTGCTCACGGCACCAGGGTGTGTATACACCACTGTGGTTTCCTGTACTATTGTGTCTGTGTTTGTCTGATGACTCACTTTCACTTGTGGTGAGCACATGAAACAAACTGGTCATTTAACCACATTTCCACCAACAAAACTCAGCATGAATCATATCCTTGACCACAAGGACACACACACACACACACGCACGCACACACACACTCACACATGTACCTGTGATTCTTTGTCATCGTCTTGTGCAGTGATGAGGGCGTGAGGGATAGATCCACCCAAGTCTACATTGTACTGCTCTTCAGCCTTTCCGGTATGTGCAGAGACATGCACAAGCAAACACAGCTCAGAAACACACACACACACACTCACACACACACAACTTGTGAGTCATGAACTTTAGCTGGGAGGCTGGGAGGGAGGGACAGATACAGACAGTGGGCAGAGAGACTATGGTCTGCAGTGTCTCTCTAATATTATATTTCACGGTACAAGATGAAGCATTGTTTTTTAATGATTAAAAAGGATCAGGCTGATTAGCATAATCATTTAACTGTCAACCCTGGAAAGCTCTCAGAGGGAACATATCTCTGCCAATCCTGCACAATGGTAATGGAAAAAAGTAGTTCAAGGTGAAACAATTAGAAATGTTTAATCTACATGTGACTGACGATCTGCATGTGAGCATAAGCCATGAGTTGCATCTGCCAGATGGTTTTTCATCAAGCTTAGAAGTTCAATTCCAATGAAGTTTAGTCTCCAAAAATCCCTTATGAAATTCCTTGACCTGCACCCTGATCAAGACCAAAAACTAATTACTTGTTTTTTGACCCACAGCTGAACTTTTGATCAACTTTAGTTCACTGAAATCTTAGAACAAGTTTGGTCAATATCTCTTTTAAATATGTCAAACAAAAATATAACCTCCATGTCGGTGGTAACAACTAATGAGGTCATTAATTAAGCAGCTTGCTATTTCTATGTCAGAATACATAGAGTAGCTTTAGAAATTCTTATTTTATTTTCATATTTCTCAGATAGATGCAGAAGTTCCATTTTGTACTCATTATCTAGGGGTGAGCTTACTCAGTAGGGATCATCTCGCATCCGATTCACTATAAAACTCGCTACCTCGGTTGTCGGCCAACAGTACACAAGGACTATCATGTCTTTGTGAAAATCCTGGTATTGATTTGGGAATAATGATATCTGCAGAGGTCCACGAACAGTTGCCTCTGATTAGTCCATCAATTCCAAATCATGGACACCTCGGAGAGCATTATTCTGTTTATACCGTGGTCACTTACCAAGGAAAAAATTAAGAACATTGTAAGACCACTGCTTAAGTAAAACTCAAAAACATTATTTACGAAAGCATCATCAAAAGGTATTGCTTAGTGAAAACAGACTGGAAGGCAAGTTGTTGTATGTATGTTCAGACCAAAGCAGTAACTACTGCTATAGGAGCATTTATCTCTGCTGATATGTGACCATACTCAGTCTGAAGAATACAGGATTCAAGATTATCAGTCCATTGTGCTGCCCTGTATAAATGACCACATGCTGTAGGTGCTCAGGAATTATCAACAGGTCAGTCTTACAATGGAATATTGCTAATAATCAGCCAATATTGAATTTCTTTTTCAAAATAAATGTTTTGTTTTTTAAATACATAACACAGGAGTGGGAGCTTATACATAAGGATCCAGCCATAATGGACAATCCTGTGAATATGGTCCATGCTGTGGAACTGATGGTGCTGTTGCAGACTTATTTTCACAGATACAAATATAGAGATTCAACAATTAATTGGTTAATTGATTAGTTGATAGAACTATCAACTATTTCTATCATTTTTCAAGCAAAAATATAAAACATTTGCTGGTTCCAGCTTCTTAAATGTAATGATTTGCTTTTTTCCCCTTGTCAGTTATGGTAGTAATAAAGAAGAGTTTTTGGTTTTTGGACTGTTGGTTGGACAAAAGAAGCGCTGATAATTAAAATAACTGTTAATTGCAGCACAAAGACACATTGAATTTAGCCTCACAAGCAGCCCTCAAAATTCCAGCTGTTGCGCATTTGCTTGCTGAGTGATGATGATTGATGTGTGGACTCGGCGTAATGGCAAGACTGCTGTGTACAACTTGAATTCAGGGTCTGCTTATTTAATGTGTGTCTGTGTCTGTGTGTGCGCGTAACTGTTTATGCATTTGTATGTCCGGTGCAATGATGTAAAAGTGATTTAAGCATGTGAACTCTATTTAAGATATGTGGATCTGATGGACAAGCTGTATTGGCACTAGATCCTTGCTTCTAGGCAAAGCAAGGCCTGGAAGCAAGGATACCATGCCAATTAATGGAGGTATCTAATGCAAGTTATAGAAATAATTGAATGTTCCTCTACACTACAGTACTGTAACATATACACTGTAAATAGTATATTGATAAATAATATTATTATAAATAGTATAAATAATATTTTTTTCAGTTAGAAATATTAAACAATCAAATTCTCCAATCTTTCCCAATTAACTTTCCAAAAAGTTTTATTCCTGAATATTTTCATTTTTGGACAAGAACTTAATTTTGATGGAGCTGAGGAAACTGTACCTGTGACGCAGGAAGACAACTCACTTCCTTGGTCCGACTGAAGCGTATAATGCCCCTACTATAAAGGGGTCAAAGGAAGCTTTTGCATTGATGGCTCTCCAAGCCTGCTCTCCAAAAGACACAGCATCACAGAAAACTGTGAACAGATAGAGAGAAATAAAACCTGTTCCACTCTCTGAGAATCCAGTGACCTGGTAGAGGGTGCATGCAGGGGAGTATCCCCTTTTGGATTGCCAAGAAAAGCAATATCTTTGTTTCCCTGGGACCAGAGTCCCTTCTGAGAGACTTTTCTCAACCACAGGCGATACTGTTACTGCACAAAGGAGCTGCCTCACTCCGCAACATGTAGCTGGGCAGGGAAGAGCATGGTTTGAAGTGAGAAGGAGTGGATGTCATATCATACGACGTGGAACTGTCGTAGACTGTAGGGCTGAGGCAGGCTCGCTATATGCCTAAACGCTGCTCATTCAACACAGCGTAAGAACTGACCGCACATGCGCAAATCGACAAAAACACTGGCCTTAGGGCAGACAGAGGTAAAGATATCTTTCCCCTCAGCATTCAGTAGAGGTAGTTCAGAGGAGTAAGCTGTGGCAAAGGAAACATGCCATACTCGCCATTTCTTTTTTAACTTTCGTGAGGCACTGCCTCCCCTGAACACAAATCCCTGGTTTGTAGCCACCTTATTTGTACTGGCTGTGTGGTGATTCAATTTAAAATCTTCACGTGATGTCTTCAGGTGAAATCTCAGTTTTATAATACACTGAATATATGTATATATGTATGGTCATATTGGATTGGTTTACCTATTCAAGGTAGCAGGGACAAAAAGAATTTCACTACACATAGTACCGTGTATGATTGTGTGTGTGACAAATAAACCTATCTTGTATCTTGTGTCAAGGTTGTCCTCTGAGCCTGGACTGGTGTTCAGCTTTTGTTGTGTCTTTAAACAACATTCACTCTATTGAAGTACACATTGCAGTATTTGTTTTATAACCTGCAACTGTACATGTATGAAGACAGATCTAAGCCTAACACATTAACTAAAAGGAACACACATCACGCATATTGCCTCCACACCACAACCTCTGCAGTAAAAAAAAAGCACTTATACTATTTTTATCTGGTCGCTCAATACTCACTGACTGTGGAGTAGCACCACATTGTGTTGACTATTGTAGTGTGTTGGTTATGTTAAATAAAAAGTACATCACTGTAATTGTTTTTTGGTCAGTTCTTAATGTCAATTTGATATCAAAGCAAATCTGGTACTGTAATTGAAATATCCCTAATCGAATCAATACTGAATTGAATTGGAAGTCAAATCAAACTAAGGCCTTGTGAATCAGAATCAAATCAATTTGAGAACTCAGTGGCAATATACAGCTCTGTGAATGAGGTACAACAAGAATGTGTCTACCAACAAAAAGAAACCAACACAACAATGTAATATCCTACAACTATAATATCCTACTGCACATACCATGCACAGTGAAGGTGAAACATAAACTTGTACCCATGTGGTGCTACACCAACAAAGAAAAACAACTCACCCAAACACAGCTGTTAACAAGCAATGCAAGGAAAATATTGAAAGCCATCACTAATCTAAGCTCACAAGGAATGATCTCCTTGAATTTACCCACTGCACAGGAATAACGGCACTGAGGGAACAGTGACACGTAAAGTACACACTGACAGAAAGGTCCTCTGCTAGCTGGCCACTGCTGTCTAGCACGTATCTGCAGCCCTTAAGACAGTACTGCCACGCTGTGTCAGCCGAGGTAATAGGCTTTTTTCTGTGACTGACTTGACAGCCAATGAAGCTGACAAGCCACATCCCGGGTTGATTCGCTGAGAATTGACAGAGGTTGCATTTGGAGTACAGAACAGTAACAACAAAGCACTTGAGGTAGTGAGAATATGTCCCTAAGGCAATATATTGAGGTTTATGGCTCCAATGAACAACAGGAAGAGATCTATCTGCTTTCACAATACCCCAACAAAACCCTGTTCATTCTCTCTTCCCTATAAGGCACTGATTACTGTTCCATTGACCTTGTATGAATGAATGGTTGACATCCATATTTATTATGCCAGACAATGATATGATTCTGTTGGAGCAAGGTGAGTTGAGGGACGATCAGAAGTTGAAATTCAAAGGAGATGGAAATTAGGAAGTGAATGAGTGAACAATAAAATTAGTGGTATTCAGACAGAGACCAAACATCTCCTCTCGTATTTGCCTTCCTTTGTCTTTTATCGAGAGTGAACAAAAGAATACACTATTTCACTGCAACACGGTCAGCCACCCCATTAGATATTGTTGTCAAGAATAACAGTGTGTTCAGTGTGTGTGTGTTAAACCTAAATGTACTTTGATAGATTTAAAATATAGACTTTGAACATCCGCAGGTACCAATACAGTATTAATCAGATTTAACTGTATCTTATCCAACATTTTAATTCCTTCCTCTGGGTCATATACAGAAGGCTGTGACTTGTGAAATGTGCAGATGTACAGTAAAGATCCCCCTTTGAATATATTCTCATTGTATTTATTTATGCAATGCTGCAGTGCTCTGTGATTGGTTGGATACATGTGTCAAATCACTTCAGTGCTGTCAGAATAAAGAGTGTTATTGGCTGGTGCACCAAGACCACTCCATCCCTGCCTGCCACCCACCTTCCAAAGCTGTGCAGTAGATGAGTGGGCAAGCAGATGTGTGCATCAGGTGGGGCTGAACTCCTGAAGAGGAGAGGGGGAGGAGGAGGAGGCACTTAAGGCCACACTAGGTAACAGAGCGCCAGAATGAGGACAGCGGCGCAAATGGATGCATTTCACTAGCCTTGATACAGAGTTCTTTCATTCACAGTGGAGTGATAAAGTCAAATCATCCCAGTGAGTAGCATCAAAATGGTAAAACTAGGTCACATGAGGACAGCACACAAGAATCACAAGAAGTAAAAGTATTTCCTTGTTATGTCCACAGACATAAGGTCATACCACTCCATATCAGGACAAGAGACATGTTAATTTTAATCTATAATCCACCTTTTCAGGTGAGTCAAGCCATGGCCTCTCTCAAGTCTTATCGAGCTTTCTGTGAAATGGACGGGGCGACACAGCAACACTTCAAAAGCTCAACAGTATTTGTGAAGCTGGCTGGCATCGCACATAGACCTAACAATGACACTGTGGTTGAAAAAAAAAACTGCTCTGAGTCACTTCATGGGGTCCCCTGCAATAGACGATAGACATAAATAGCACTAAGACCACACAGACAAATCAAAAACACACACAGACACACACAACACAGAATCTCACTCTCACACACTGCAACACCAAGGTGAAACAGGCATCAACAACGCTTGGTCACCTCACAAAAAACAGATAAGAATGGTGAAATGGGAGTGGAGATTTTTCCCCCCATCAGTGGTGCAGGTGCTTGTATTATACAGTGTGTTGAGCACACAGCAGAGGGTGTGACCTCCACCTGCAGGCCAGCCCAGGAAGTGAGACTTAGTAAATACTCGACTTACCCGTGGAAACACGGTTTTTGCTTTCCATCCGCTGCAGAAGTTCATACAGCAACCTAAGGAAGACAGAAACAATACAGAGTACATCATAAGTGCGACAAGTAGCCAAATCATCAAACATTGCCCCCCAACAGGGTTGTCACATCTTACTTTTTTCCCGTCCGTTATTCCACATAATTCAGTGCTGATATGCAGAGTAAAATTTTTATCAGAGCAAGAGTGGCTGTTTTGCAGATTGAGGTCAGGATTTGGCTCAGAGTGTTATGTAACCTGGTATATGGGCCAGAATAATAGTATTACATGTGATATTGCAGTTCAAATAGGAGTCATGGTGGTGAAAGGCAGGCTGATGCAGACTGCGGCAGTGTCTGTCTTTTCAGGCTGCGGCTTGGTGTTCAGTCAGACATGCCCCAGAGAGCAGTCTAAGTCTTTTTTCTTCTTGCCTCGTTTCATTTCTCCCACCCCATCAGTTTACGTTCCCCCCTTTTCTCACCCACACTCCACTATTCTGTCTCTTACATTTTGTTTTCTCAAATTCCCTGATGTCGCCATTGCCACACTTTGATGCTTCCACTTCCCTGTTTAATCTTTAGTCTTTCTCTGTCACAAAGTGCCAGACAACAAGGCAGAAAGAACAGACAGACAGAATTGATGGGACAGACAGACAAACAGACAGTAAATAGACATACAGACAGACAGACAGACAGTCTCACTTCATCTCTGTATCTAGCATCTCATTAGGGTCTTGTCAATCTGTCATTGCCACTTCTGTTTTTTTTTCTTTCTCTCTTGCTCCAGTAGGGTGGGATATCCGCATTGGTTGCTATGGCACCAGACAGCTCCTCGTTTCCTCAGACAACAGCTAACTGTGATTGTGTGTCTGTGTGTGCATGTGTGTCTGTGCACAAGAGCTGAACCATCCACATGTCTAATTGCATGCACAAGCGACGCACATACGCATAAGGCCCTGTGTGTTTCACCTGATGATGTGCAGCAAAGTGATAATCAGCAGTGTTTGGTTTACTGTGCTTTCACTGCAATCAATCAGTGTTTTAAATCTGCCACCTGATGACTTACTTGATTTATTCATGAGATGTGTTACATCTGGCATGCAACTATTTGCGAAGTAAATTGAATTTCTCTCAAGCCTAGATTTCAGTGTGACTGCCTTGTCTCAGCTTCTCAGTACACTGTAAAATGTATCTGCTATCACTTATGGCATCCATCCCTGTTGACCTGCCTTTTCTCCTGTTTGCACTCCAGCAGAGGGCAGTGTCAGCTCGACACATACTATGACTCATCCAAACTTCATCCACTGAGTGTTTATTTTTAGCAGTGACAGAGCCTAATTTCTCAGAAAACACGTGTTGACCTTGCCCTTTTTTTTGATAAAAAGTGACTAAAAGCTCATGTGCATTCATTTTCTACCCACAGTCAAGCAAAGCACATCAGAACACCGAGAGTTTAGCAAATATCGAATATTGACAAACACGAGAAAATAAAGACCAAGAGCAGAGGGGCTTCTTACTGCCAGACACAAGTTTAATTAAGATAAACTCAAATTATGCATTTTCACAAAATAAATATTTTTTAAAAAATGAAATTTTCAATTATAATTCACGTAATCCTTTACTCAGCAGGATTAGATGAACGTGAAACTGACTTGCAAGAGATGACAACAGTGAGAAGATGTTGAAACTACAAGAACTTGCTGCTGGTGTGGTAAAGAAACGAAGCACTTGAGCCTTTGTCTGTTTGTCTGCCTGTGTTTGTGTTTGTCCGTCTCTATGTTTGTGTATGTGAGTGTACGAGTACATGAGGAGGCTCTGGTGCTGGGTGAGAGAGGTGTGTTTTTTCCACCCTGTGGGGCCTCAGGCTGGGGTAGGGTGAGGCGGAGCTTTGGGGAGGCGCAGCATGGGGCGGGCTGTTTCAGCTGAACTCAGTGCACTGTAACAGCACTCGGGGCGGGAGGTCACAGAGTCCAGCATTCCTCTAGAGCGCTGTCTGTTTACATGACTGCCGTTGTGCCTGGGGGAGGGGGCAGCTCTGCATAACTACACCATCAGATAACCCTCATTGCTTGTATTTATGTTCATTATCTGCCAGTGAGACAAGAATCCTTTATTCATTGTTTCAAATGCTGAAAACCAGTGAGGCGTTTTACTTCGTCTAACCCTTTAATTATTACTGTACATGAAGCCTAACAGGAGCAATGACTTAGCAGGAGCCTTTACCAAACAAACATGAGTTTTCCCTCTGTTCATATCCAGTTACTTTCTTATCAAGTAATATAGGCAAAATGATAAAATGCAAGCTTCATCCTTTCAGCTCGGCGTTGAACATGCACAGAGATACTGAGGGAACACGTGACTGTGAACTCAGTCAAACCTAAACCTAGCAGACGGCACCTGCAATGAACACAGTGTAATTGTATGCCTCACCTTTCAGCTCAACCTGTTTGAATGTGTGAACTAGTTGACAATGCTGCAACACCAATAAGCAAAAAAGAAAACTTTAATTTTAAAACCATTCTGGTGTTTTATGTTCTTTTGTAAAGGTGCTATGAAATATATATTGCCCGTGTATACTCAAGTATAAGCAAAAGACCAAACAAAAGGCCAAACAAAACCTTTTGGCTGCTGCTCAAATGTAATTGCATTGGCATAACTTTCCTTACTGGTACATAAACCTATTCGATTATACATTCTTGATTGTTAATTTATTTTTGTGTACTTCATAATCCATATAAAAGCACACTAATTACAGCTCCGACAAAGGAACCAAAGTCAAAGTCAGAAGTATCCTGAGGGGCCAGTGCAGAGCTGAGATTGACGTTCAGCCTCTTCTCAAGTGGCCAAGTTTATCAGGTTATTTATGCAGGAATAGTTTGGTCCTGACTGGCCTGAGTTGCTGCTGGCCTCTCTGCTGGGTTAATCTGGGTTGAACTTTGACTGTAGCTCCTCTGTGCTGCTGCTCTCACATCCCAGAGCCTAGAAGCCAGCTGGTCAGCTCCAGGGGAGCATAACAGAGAAAGGGAGTGACACCCAAGCCCTAGAGAGACAGTGCTCTGACTGTACTGTGGACTAGGGAGGGGGGTACGGCTGTCAAAGGCTTCATTGTTTGACAGGCCAGCATGGTTTCACGTGCAGCGCATGATTCTCGCTGCGGGTCTGAACTATAGCCCAGTCTGACCTAATCTGTCCAGGAGGATGTAGCTGTGGCCTCCCTGGGCAGGTTAAAGTGTAACCGTGTCCGTGTTTTCTCAGGAAAGTGTGTTTATCTAGAGGACCAACACGGAGGCCCTTTTGTTTAACTAAGTAGCGAGGCTCGCCCTAAAAGTAAAGCTCTGTGAAACACACAGGAACCAGGTGGCCCTTCTCTGTTTCACTTAGTGCTAGTTAGGTACAGTTTGCATGAGCATGTGTGTTATCTAGTGTTTGTTTACATGTGTGGGAAAAATCAGAATGCAGAGAGTTGTTTGTCTGTAAGATGGACGGGGAATCATAAACTGAGATTTTTCTTCCAGCACAAGACAAACAGCACACCATGAAAATGCACACAAATTCAGAAAACAAGAGGCACCTAGCTTCTGTGGAGAGTGAAACAGCTGCATCCAATTAAATGCAAATTATGTGAGGTAAATGATCAGGCACAATGTGGCACTGTTAAATGGAAACCTTCAACCTGCATCTTGTCATAACGGTTGCCAATGTGACTACAGGCCAGAGCAACTTTACACTTGCCAACCACATAGTAGAGATTTGGAAAACATGACTTAACAATTCCTAACCCATCCAACCAAAATATGCGTGAGGCTGTGGGTCACTGTCAACTTAGTATGAATGCTAGACAAGTAATATTAAGGAACAGCAGACTTGTTTGTATTACTATATGCTAAGGAAAAGATAATTAACTGCAATGGCTGGTTATTCAGTCGATTATTATGAGGATGACCCTGATGGCCAACAATATTTACACACAGAGAGAAGCTTAATTAAAATGGAAAAGGAAGATGAAGAAAGGGGGCCGATAAAAGAAAGGCAACAAGAGAGTTGTCCCGAAAGAGGATACAACTGTGTTAAATGGTCATGTAAGTATGTTTACATGCCCACAATTACAATGCTATGCTTAGCAGATGAAATGTTAGCCATCTTACTTTAATTTGCATGCATGCAAACATTTGCTTATTAGCTTTAAATATGAAGTACAACAAAGGCTCATGGGAATATGAGTTGCTTTGCAAGCATTTAGTCATAAAAGAAAGCAGTAGACAAAGTATCATTTTTAGCTGATGATGGTGATAAATGTATAGTTGAGGGATCACCAGCATCATTAGAATTCATCCTTTGGGGACCAAGAATATCTAGACAAACGTTCATGTCAATCAATCCAATACTTGTACCATCAGACCCATGTCAGTCCGAAGTGCAAATGCAAGCAGAGCTAAAATGTGTCTGCAAATGTGTTTTATGTTAGTTTGATGCTGTGTAGCAATACCACTGCTCACAAAACATCAGTCAAATATATATGACACAGCACTCCAGCTGCTGAGACTAAAAGGGGCATTAAACCCATTAACACTATATTGAAAAATCACTTTGATGTGATTTTTGACCGTCTGACTAAATGTGATCTCAGTTGTATTTAGTAGAACTTAAAGCAGAGTGAGCTAGCGATTTACAGCATTAGAAGTCCTGGTATAGCAGGACCAAGTGGAAGAGAGTAATGTGAAAATATGCTACCCAGGATATGGAACATGCAGAATGTGATTTTCAGTTGTGTGGAACATTGTCCTGAGGAAGAAACTGTAGAAAACATTTGAGAACTTTTATACTCTTGCTTTGGTTTGTTTGGTTTCTGGTACAAAATATGGAAATATAGTTGTTATGTACCTAATGTACAACTTCCATACATATGTCTGAATTATGTTGTCTGGAATCTCTACATTAAAACAAAGTAAATAAGTACAGTACTGTGCAAATGTCTTAGGCCACCGTTAGATCTGTTGTTTTAGCAAAGTTTTAATGATCATCCATATTTATTTTTCAGTCTCTTTACTAAGACACAAACAAAAATACAGGAAATATGTACACAAAAATTAGAAAACACAATTTTCAGAATGAAATGGCTTCTACAGGCAAAGGTCAGTATTTAGTGTGACCTCTCTTGGCACTGAACACATCTTAGTATATCTTAGAAGTATTTTAGGGAGAATGTTGTGAAGTTTTCTAAAGTAATCTTCTGGTATGTTATACCAGGTTTCTTGCAGCACTTCCCAGAGTTCTCCTTTAGATTTAGGCCATCTTTCTTTTCTTTCTCTGTCCAGGTCATCCCATACTGCCTCTATAATAGTCAGATCTGGACTCTGTGGAGGCCAGTCCATGACTATCAGTGTTTTATCACCTGTTTTTGTCTCCAAATATGATTTCACTGCGTGCCAGTGCTGAAAGATAAAACCATTCCCAATTAGGCACTTTCCAAAAGAAATGGCATGATGAATTAAAACCTGTCTGCACTTTTCAGCATCCACAATAGAGAATAATAGAACAATACTGCACCAGAAATGCAGTCCCAAACCAGGACAGACCCTCCTCCATGTTTCCCTGAGGCCAGCAAGCACTCATTCTTCCCTCTCTCTCCAACTCTTCTTCTCACGTACTGTCGACGACTGGAACCAAAAATTTCCAAACTGGATTCGTCACTCCATAATACTCTTTTCCCCTGCTCTTCATTCCGATCTTTGTGAGCTTTAGCATATTTTAGCCTTTTCACTCTCTTTCCCTGCCACATGCTGAGCCAGGTCTTTGCTGGACTCCATACTGTCTCTCAAAGAAGAAACTGAGAAACTTTTCATCAAATTTTGATAGTTTCCTTGGCCTTCCAGTCTTTGAAAAAATTATGAGTTTATGTCTGTCAAATTCTGTGATCTTTGGTATTTTGAATGGAATGATGTGACTGAAAGTTGGTTTTATACATATTAGCAAACGTCCAATGAGTTAAACTCATACAACATGTGTAAGTAATGCTTGAGCATGTCTTTTTCACAGCAGTCATTTTGACACGCAGGTGTTAGCAATGACATTAATTAGGGTTCCATTCCACTTATGTTTAAGAGAGCCAGGTTCCTGCTATTGCTCAAGTGTAAGGAGAGGTCATGCTAAATACTTGCCACTTTAGGCTACAGAAGCTGTTTTTTTCGGGGAGGGGGCACCCACATTTCCTGTATTTTCTGGTGGTATATATGGTATAATACAGAGACTGAGAAATATATATATATATATATATATATATATATATATATATATATATATATATATATATATATAGTCTTTATAGCATTCCTAAAACAACAAATCTAATGGTGGCTTCAGACACAGTACTGAATATAAAAAAGTAAATTAAATAGATAAATAAGTAAGATATCCAAAATACAGGAATACAGTATCTGAACTGCCAACAATGCGCCTTTTTTCAGTTTTTAGCTCACAGAGTCAAAAAAACCTCATTCACACTTAAAATAGCATTCAACTATTTGAATACACCCATCTCCCTCTAGTCTCCCAGTCTTTTGAAGCTGCATAAATCACACTCAACTGTGAAGCAAAATATGCGCATTGTCCTACTAGTCCTCCTGTGACATCGACCCACAATTTCAGAGATGGATGAACTAAAAGCCTTGTGGCAACTGTATACCTTTGTGCTCCAATTGTTGGTCATGCATATAAACCCTATAGCAATGAGTTCAACTTCCGAAGTGCAATATGCTGTGCAAGAGGACTATATATATCTTGAAAAGATAAAGAAATCTTGTTTATTTTGATGTATTTCAAATCGCAGTCTGTATGGTATATTTTTGGTCATTTGAATGACAATTCTTTGTTCTTCCAAACAGCTCAGATTCAGCCAGGAAATCTGCCAAAAGCAACACAAAAGACATGGACAAGCCAAGACAAGACAAGGAGACTGTACCTAAAAGGGGAGCTACTTATGTCACAGGGATGTGAACTGGGTGTTGAAAGTCTGGCATGGACAAATGCTTTGCATCAAAACTTCACTTAATCCATTTCACTATAAACAGCACATGAAGGATCGTCACGATGTGCAACGCTGTGGACAGATCTTGCAAAGAAGTAATGGCACGGATTGCAAAATGGAGGAAGAGAGAGAAAATAGCAAAGGGCAAAGAACGGAGACAGGATGACAATGACAGGCATCCACAAGTCCTTTCAGGTTCTGTAAAATGTGTCTATTATAAAATCGAACTGGCCTACCACCTTGCACGACGTCAACACGAAGAGCTTCTCAGTAGAGAGCATCCGGTAGAAAACAGTCAGCCCACATGAAGCTGACCTGACACAAGGTAATGTTAACATCAGCATTTAAAGTACCAGTAAATCAACATGTTTACAGGTTGAAATGGTCAGGTTGAATGTCAATGTGTAAATGCTGCATTTACTTACTGTGTTGAAAAGCTGCCATACAACTGTTGACTCTACTCACTATCAGTGAACATACTAAGAAACCTGTCTTATTAAGTTTGAGAAACAGGGGTTTTGTGAGTTGGTGAATCCATGCACCTTCACCTCAATTGATTTCCTATTGTGAAACGAAAATTTGAAACCAAACAAACATTAAAAAAAGAAAAAAAGATAGATTTTGTCACTCAGTTGAAAAGAAGAATATCAACGCAGGTTTTTTTTGCATGAAGCAGAATGTATAGAAATAAAATTATTTTTTTCATTCACAAGTTTCATTTTTTTCTTGATAATGAGCTACTGTTTATTCTAATCCTATTCATTAAACATGCATAGATATGAACCAGCGGCCATATGAATAATCAGAACTATAAGGCACATATCAAGGATATCCAGCCTTATTTTCTATAAAAGCTCATGGCAGCTTGTTGTTAGCCTGTAATTCCACTTACGGGTTTTCTTCCACTGTGAGACTAATAGATACTGACAAAGGTGCTAAGGTGACAAGTTTTACATCTCAATGCAAGAAAGAAAAAAATCAATAAGCTACAGTTTTAGACATCTTAAAGGCATAGCATGTGGTTTCTGCCACTGGGGGTCACCAAGACTAAATACAAAACAAAAGACGCATGTAGCATGGGGTCATGGCTGGTGTTGCCTTCACTGTTACACAACCACCACCGCCAGGGAAAGGCTATCTGACGTGACTCAGGCAGAAATGTTCTCAGATGGACAGAGAGTAATGTTTTAAAATTTCGTTCATGTTATGTTTAGGCGCGTCTGTGGACTTACTTCCTTACTCTTCCGCTCCTGAAAGTAACAGCAACAGGTGTCCATATGAAAAATAACCTTACAGTAATTACATTTTTCACACTGTTGGAAATATTTGGGATACTGTAAGTACACAACTCAACAAAATATACTGTAGTGAAGTTATAAAGGTTAGAGCTTATAATGTCCCGTTTACTAAAACACGGATTGTTTTATGGATTATATTATGTGATCGATTATTTGTGTTATGGATTAATTAGCAAAATAATCACTTTCCAGCACTCAGATGTTGTGCATATGAAAGAGGTGTTGCCACAAGAGGGAGTATAGCCTTCAGTGAGCACTGTCAGAAGAGAACTCTTCGCAACAGGTTTGATCAATTTGATAAAATAAAGAAAACTTTGTATTTTCTAGTAATGAAAATTGGAATGCTCATGTTTCACTAACTAAAAATGCATAATTAGGAAACAACATAAAATTGCGCTATTTACATTTATAAAATGCTGTTATAAACATTAATAATTAAGAAACATCTCTAATTTAAGTTTTTCATTTTGCAATTTTTGTTTCAGAATAGGAAGGTACACAAATTTTGAACCCTTTCTGACTAAATCAGACACTTACACTACTTTGTTTGCCTTTGGTGTAATCTCAGAACCAACTAGTGATTTAGCCTCTGGGACAACAGCCAGTGTTTCAGAGCTTGCACTGCTGCCAGCAGATATCCAGGTAAAAGATATAGATAGATATATATATAGATAATGGTCCAATTAGCATCTTTAGACATGAGAAACAAGAGAGAGAGAGAGAGAGAGAGAGAGAATTTCGGCTTATCTCTATAAACACATATCTACATATGAATGCAGATAAATTTAAAAAAGTTAATAAGAAGTTGTTTTGTTTTGTTTGTTTTTTTAATTCATGGTAATGGCTTTCATATAATTCAAACAAGACTTTGGTTAATGCATTCCGCTATGCGGACTGCTCATTTGCATGCTCAAATGAGATTGGTCAATACTACTTGAAATACAAATAGAAACCATAGTGCGTCTGATGCAAAAACCTTGTCCTTTGCTTACACATTCTGCTTTCATATGTAATTATTAGTTTATAGATTACCACTTTTGTTTTTAGGTTAACATTTCTTTGCTGAATTTAGTTTATGACCAGGCAGTTCAACGCAGGTCTGACATTGCAAAGCTTTTGTATACACCTGGAAACATAGATTATTATAAAAACTGCAGACTTAAGGGCGCCCTGATGTTAGACTGGATAAATTGCATACCATAAACCAGTGGCTCAGGGACCTCCAGCGGTCTTTGGGTGGGTTCCAGAGAGTGTCAGCAAGAAGTGGAATAATTCACTTTCATTACATCTCCATCCTTAAGCAACACAGTAACAGAATGTATGACTATACTGGTCCTGGTTTTCATACACTTTCTATAATAACAGCAAAATTCTCATGAGATGGGGGACCATGAGGCATAATATGTGTCAGGTTAGTTCTTGACATAAAAAGGTTTCAGAACCACTCTAGCAAATTACAACATCCAGCAGCAGTCACTAAAAAATCTCTCTCTCTCTCCATATATATATATATATATATATATATATAAATTTCATCATATTTAATGCAGAACCATAGGAAACAACTCTTTGCATTTAACATCGGTCATATTACTTTACACATAATTTTTTTGTACATTTGCCATATTCTGACACCGCTTACACTAATACTTACTTAATGAAATAGTTTTTGTCATGATATTAACTTCATATTGCTCAGCCCCAGAATTTACTGATAGACATTACTGCAAATCATAAATAAGCACAAATGAAATTTCTGATCCTACTGAAAGAAGGACAGAATTTAACATAAGCTTATTTAAACTTAGCTGAGCTTACTGTGTGGTGCAGGGGTCATCGACTACATTTGTCCAAGATTTTAAAATAATAAATAAAAAGGAAATTTGGACCTTTAATTGTTAAACATTTTCACTTTATCAAAAATTTATGTTATTTTTATTAGCCTACATCCCATGAAAAAACAACTGAAAAGCATGAGAACTCCATGATACTAGATACTTAAGCAGACAATGCTTTCACATAGAAATCTCATGCACCCAGCAAGGCTTGAATGTTCATTCAGTAAGCCTGCATCATACAAAGTTTACTGTATGACGTATTAATGACCCTGAATCAGTGTGATCAGATACTGGAGGTGTGATGTTCAGATGTCATGTGTGGGCTGACATATTACCATCTCAACTAAAAAGAAGACAAGTAAATATTCTCTTCATCCCTTTTCACTCTCTGGAACTGACAGTAAATCGGGCAATATCCATGTGCATTCTCCAAAAGCAGCTGACTCTGTGCACACCGGCTTTTGGCCTCTAAAAAAGCCGCCCGCTCAGCGAGGATATCCCCCATAGTTTAAGCAGACATAATGCCTTTTCTCTGGCCCATGGGTCGGTATTTCCGCTTATGGTGTTCATTCAGTCCACAATGCACAGGCTTTCTATAAGGAACAGATAGCGTGATTGAAAGGAGGAAGTTGGGTAATGTTGGCAGAAGGGATAAAGGCAAGAGGAAAAATTTCATTTCATGAATTCAAGCATTGAAATATGGAGTTTGTGGCAAAAAGATTACTCTCCTTTCAAGGGTAAATCAGCAGTGCAAACATTTTGGATTTCTGTGGAAGACAGCTCAATAGACAAAGCACATGCCATATACAAACAATTCTAAAACAAGATAAAATACTTAGGAAAACTGACAAACCCGGTCTTGCATCTCATTTCTTGCATTTTGTGTCTGCTAAATTGTTGCTCTGGCTGCAGCAATCAGCAGCTGTGTTTCAGCAATGTTAGGCTCAAAAAACGTGTAAGAAATTCAACTGTGCTGTTGTGTACAAAGCTATAGTGACTTTTACATTAAGCGAAATATGATGCAGCTTGTTTTTCAGTCCAACAGAGAGAGTCCAGATTGAAGCACGGAGAACATCAGTTAACTGGATGAGCATCATTTCTGTCTGCATTTGTTTATGGGAGTTAATGTGTTTTTGACTTTACAGTGTTTCTGTATTTGCAGGGCGATTATTATTAATGCATTAGTTTTGGCTTTCTGCAGTACATTTCTTCAATTGCAGCACGTTTCCATTGTTATATTTGTTTTGGATTTTCACATGTGTTTTTAATTTGTTTCGTTTTAGAAGCTGCAGTAGTCCCAGTGCAGGTTTACTTAAAACTGAAACTGTTGTGTTTTGTTTGTAACAATTCTGAGAATAGTGAGAAAGGTCGTAAATTACACCGAGCCAAATGCCTGATTTGTTTTACATGTAAGACTTACATTTAAATGCCTTTCTTTGTCATCTGTGATGTGAAAATCTGAATTCCACACAGACTAAAAGTAAAAGGGTGCGTCCCACTCATAGTTCAGTAATAAAGTCTCAGCAAACCATGAAGAGCCTCTCTCGCCAGTTTGCTGTCAGCCAAGCAGAGGAGTCATTCAAGTCATTGACTTGAGACAACCCTAGATGTGACATCTTTTTGTAAATAAAGCTTTAAGATTTGGGATTATGCTTAACTTTCAAGTACATTTCCATTATTACATGAACGTTACATTAATTATACCAGTATAAACATGAATAATCCCATGATCATCATCATGTGAATAACAAAAGTGAAACTGTGTGAACCTATTTGTAAACAGTCCATGGCGCGAATACAGCAACAGCTTAGCGAGGAGGACAAATGTCAGTAACTGGCTCACTTCTGCTGCACCAGAGCTGCCCATATGTCCGACATCAAGACGAGCCCATCCAGTATTTAATGTCCAGATCACGCAACTGATTACATGTGGTTCCGAGGCACTCACTACATTGCATCACTATTTATGATTAAATCCTATACTTAGCTTCCCTTAAGTTCAAATGCAATTATGCAAACCATCAATTTTAGTAACAATTCCATTCAACAAATTGAAAACAAATCTGGAAAAGACAAAAACATTGTACTTTCTGTCCCAAGTAAAATCTGGGTTCACACAGATGCTGTACCTCATTCTCTTGAGACTGACTCACACGGCACAATAACCACCTGGTTTGGCCTTTTCAGGGATGTCAAACCGTTCTTCTTGTGAACACTGCACATCTTTTGGTCTATGCAGTGAAACCTTAATGGAAAATTTAATTATGCACTTGGCTTAGACCAGTTTTCTGAGCCAGTACTACAAATGCAGTAAATCACTCAAGTTTGTTGTTTGAAAGGATACATACGTATGTATGTATATACATATATATACATACAAAGGCTAGGAAGAGAATTGGGTTTAGGATGAGAAGAACAAGAATGTATGCAGAGGAGCAGAAACAGTGTGGTGCTTATGTTAAAAAGAAATTGGTTTTCTGTCAGGAGACAAGCTGGACAGAATCTTTAAAGATCAATTTATAAAATGTAATGGGTCTCACTCTGTCTTTTGTCTCTCTGTATAAACACTCTCAATTACTATACATACAAATTCCCTGTCATTTAAGCAATATATGTTCTGCCATCTTTGTTTTTACCTTTACTAAAATGATGCGGTCTCCACAAAACTTGATGTTAATGTTTCTGCCAAGGGCTAGCACAAATGAAAAACACAAAGAAGAAATGAGTGATTGTTGTGGTTGAAGGGATAATTGAATGCAGCCTTCCTTATGGGATGATGGAGAACATGAGGAAATGCAGGGTTACCTAGAGCTCAGTGTTTGCTTTCTGCACACACATATGGTCATGACATCTCCCATGCACTGATATAACTGTTTCCATATTGTGCATTTTTATATAGCCTCATGCGTTACAGGATAGAGCTGCACCAATAAATCAACTCGGCCAGTATTTTGACTGAGATATATTGGCGTCTTTGTCAGCTAGCAGGTAACAAGAGTTAGACTTAGTTTTTTGTTGTTGTTTTTTTTTTTTATATGGTTACATTTTTGACTTATTGTTCGACTTACTGCACCATGGGTCTTAGAGTAACACAATGTTCATCCTCTGTATGTGCTGCCCATATGGCAGAATTGACAATAAAGCTTTGACTTTGACTTTGAAGAAACCAAAGTGCATAAATGCCTTTAAGTTACTGGATGCTGTGTAAAACATAAATAAAAAAACAGCATAACAGTTTTGCAAAGTGTTCTCGAGGCCATGATATCCTTTATACAATCAAGTCTTTCACAAAGTGGTGAACCTCACCCCATCCTTGCTTGTGAATGACTGAGCCTTTAGAGGGTGCCTCTTTCACATCCAGTCATTTCCAAGTCTTTTGTTGTCCCTGCCCCAACGTGTTTGCAGTATATTTATAAAAATCAATTCACTTAATGAGGTAAAATTTCAATAGATTGTCTCTGAACTGTTTTCAAAGGATCAGCAAATAACCACAATCCATTTATGTTTTACACAGCATCTCAAGTTTTTCACAATCAAGGTTGCAGGTATTTCAGTTTCAGGGTCCTGGTATTGTGCATGCTAGCTCACTGTGATGTTGTCATGGCTTTCGGGGACACTTGAACAGAACCTGTGCAGGAAAACCAGACACTTACGTCATATATTCAGGGCAAGTAGCCACAAAGCACTAACCACTAGCCTCAAGCAGAGATGAGGACTGAATTACAGGGGCCTTTCTACCTCCAAGCCAGGAGATTTTATTCATTTTTAAACTTCTATTCTTCAGACCTAGCTAATGTCACCTCCAGTGACATCATTTGAGTTTCATCGGACTTAACACAGCTCTTTCTGGTTCCACAAAAGGCTTTATACTTTTTTTCCCATCTAAGCAGTAGTACTTAGCTAGACCTGTAAACAGAGTTGCTCTTTATAAATGCAGCTTTATCACTTCTTTCTCATTTCAGTCCAGATTAATTACATTATCAATTGCTCTCGGTGAGCCACCTCATGGGATTTTCAATGTTCAGGAACCATCAAAAAGGTTTTTCAGCCAAACCTTTGTGCCAACCAAGAGATTTTATTGCCATGAGTCAGTGTACAAAGGGAGCATGTTCTATGAAACTGCATAGAAAACTGACCACCCACTTCATGATGCACACCTAAACTCCATAACCAAAACCCATCTGTAACCTAAACTGAGACATAACAAGCCGACTGGCTGAGCTTTCCGCAGGCACCACAAAGCAGGGTATTGGTAGGAATACAGTTTCTCAGGGCTCTGACTTCTGGGTAGACTAATGTAATCACTTACTGTACAGTACTCACTTACTGTATAGTTACATGTGTACTTGTTCTATAGCTGTATACTGTAAATTCATTATATGTACTATTAAAAAATATTTACATATATTTGATAACAAAATTTTAAATATCACACGTCATTCTAGTTGTGTACTGGATGCCTTATAAGGAATAAACATGTATATGCATGCACTTTGGACTACGCCACATAAACGATAATGTAGTCTCTAATAGTTACTGTCTAATTACCCCACTGTTATTTTCTCTGAAAGATTAAGTATAATTTTGTCATTAGTTACTATAATAGTGCTTCACATTAATGCATTTAATAAGCATCTCACCTAACCACCTTGCAATGTCTCAGCTTTGTATGAAAGCGCACCAAAAATCTAAAGCTATTTACATGGACTTCAAAGATTAAATAATGTCTGAAGATGAACAAGTGATTTAGTTATAGTTAATAACCTTTCTTTGGATTAGTAGCAGTACACTCCTCCATTCTATCTCCATACATTGAGAGCCTGTCTCTCTAGCAGGTTGATCACAACAGCTGAGGAGTCCAGGACGACGAAAAAACTTTAAGACGTTCACCCAGAGGGCTGCTATACATGAACCACTCTTTACTCCTCTGCACACTATGGCTCTGTCACGTGTGTTACCTGAGAAGGAGCAGGAAGGCAACATCTGGATACGTTCTGAGAGCTGTAATTTTAGAAGCTCTTCAACACTCTTAATCCCCTCACAGTATGTTGTTTATTTTGGTCCTATTCTTTGGCCAATAGCCATATTTCTTGTATGAAAGCGCTCTTTAAGCACACTTAGCACAGCTACTTTTCCCATAAAAACATAACAACCAAGCAATAGGCTTATTTGTCAAGGCAATTTATGCCTGCTTTATGCAAAATCATGAGCAGACATTTTCTCTCTGTAGGGGGTTGTTTGGATAACAAAATGTTATATCTCTCTTTTTCATCATTTAACTGTAGTGGTGGTGGTGGTGGTGGGGGTAAATGAATGTTAAATACATACCTTAGACAATAAAATTTTGCCTAGTGTATGTTAAGGTATGGCACCTACTAAGCTACTAGTTTAGCACCAAGTTTAACACCTGCTAAACCTCAATTTACGTTCGTTAAAAATAGCAACCACATGCTGAAAACAGACAAAGGGAAAATAGTGAAACAGCCTACAGTTAAAGGAGACACATTGCTGACGAAGTCAAAGAGAGAAAAAAGACATTCTCATTTTTCCATTTTTCTATAAAGCGAAAGACAAGGTGATGGTGACCAAAAAAAAAAAAAAAGATGTGAAGAGAGGTCAAAAGGGCAGAGAGTGAGGAGAGAAAAAGGGAAGCAGCAAGGTCATATTTTAGAGCCGACAGCAGGCGTGTGGTCTGGCAGGCGTGCTGGGAGTTAGTTTATTAGAGTCGTTTCTTTTACGAGCTGCTGTCTGACCAAAAAAAAAAAAAAAAAAGAGCAAGTTAAGACCAGTCTGTCCACTGTCTTCACACAAGAATATAGCTCCTTACAGTACTAAACTGACTCCTTAGTCATAAAACGACTCTATATTGTTTCCTCTAGGTCGACAGCTTTGGGGGCAGACAGGCCACAGGGGGTCGATGTGTGTCCATCTTTGATTTTGCACATAAAGTGTTGCTGTCATCTTGAGTGTCCTCTGCTCTGTGTGTGTTGAATACACAGGAGACGAGAGAAAACTGGTGAGAAAACTAACCACGACACGGCGTCAGTCAGAGCACACAGAGTTAGTTGGATTGCTATCACACGGAAACCATGTTAACTGTGTGTAGTCAGCTTAAGTTAGCTTAATGCTGACATTACAGCAGGAAGCGGAAACAAACCCATAATTTCAAAATAAAGGTCTCTAGAAAAAAATCACCACGCAACATAAATACAATATTTTGCTTCTTTCCACAAAAAAAATGTCAGGTGTAATCACACTGCAATTCTTTCGGAAAGACTCTGTGAATACACTATACGCTGTGTCATTAGGAGACACTACAGGTCATCTTATAAAGTGTCCATAATAACTGCAAATGTCAACTGACATAAATAGTGATTTAAGCTTAAATGTTCACAACATCTTCATTAATACTAGGTATACGGTACTGCGGTGGAAAGTACTAAAATTACTCTTCATTGGAGCTTTGGCAGTTATTGGCATAAATGTATAAATGCAATTTTCATCCAGCAAATATTTAAATACACATCTCAAAATATATGAGCTGAATCACATGGGTGCCTCATCGTGACAGTGCCATCGATACAAAAATGTTCCATCAAAGAAGAACAGGGTTATTTTTATTTAAGACGTATTTCTTTCATGTGGAATCAGACAAGCACAGGTTTTCACTGGCTCTCATGCCTTGTCCTTTGGTTTGTTCAGGGATTATTCTAAATGGTTTAGTGAAACGGTGTGTGATCACTGCACTGATAGTGTCTTTTCAGATCTAAGCCTCGTGCCAGTTACCGCAGCGAAATCGTATTTCTGTCACATCCTTTCACTCACTGTCTAAGCTTGACTACAGCTTTTAACAGCAGCCTCGGTCCTTTGTAATGATTCTCCCTGTACACATGTAAGAAACATATAAGATATTTCTGCAATGAATACATTTTTCATTCTGTAAGATACAGTATTTTTTCTCTTCCCTGAATAGGCCACATATTTATAAACAGATGCTCTTAGAGCCCACACTATCGGTATGCATGACACGGACAACTGAAACTGACCATATTATCTTTCAACACTTGTAACCTTGAAAGCTAAAACTAAGCAGTAGGTGAAAAATAATGTTAATCTCATCTCTACATCATTTATCCACGGCCTGTTTTTTGTTTTCATTAGTCATCAGTGTGCAATACCGATATATCCCCCCAATGGTTTCTTATATAGTTAAAGATCAGTAAGTTTTAATATCTTAAGTTTGATACCAGTAGCGATTCAGGCTTGGCCACCAGCCATCATAGTGTGGCCTTCAAGCCCGGCTGTTGTTATTTTCCATAGAGGTCAGCAGCTAAGAATGTGAAGCATGCAGAGCCTAAAACATGCTTTTCTGTTCCCAACAACCCCCACCACTTTTTATTTTGTGAATATTTTTTTGCTGCGACACCTTTGCAGTGCCCATATTTGTGTTTGTTTAAACTAACTGTACATTTTAAAGTAACTGCATCATCTTATATGTCCCCTTTATGTCTGCTGTGCCTGTCCCACTATTCTAACCTTCGTGAGCTTGTAGCCTACAGCATTGTGAGCACCATCACTAAACATGTCACAGTAATGATGCCGGTCAGTGTTTCCAAGAGCAGTAATCATTGGAGAGACCCGTGAAAAAATAGGAGAGCTATTTTAATCTGTTTCCCTGTGGGATATACTTAGACAGCTTTTGAGTATCTGCTTTTAAACTGATATAGTATAGCAAATACAGCTGCTCCATGTAGCACATAACAGAAAGCATTGTATTTCCAAAATGTGTGAATACTTAGATTGTAATGTACCCATCAATCGCAAAGAAGTAACCGAAAATGGATGCAGCAGGTATTACGTCAAATTGATCACCACAACCTGCCGTGGCAACAAAGCTAACAATTGAGGGCAAGATTAGGTACCTAGTTATGCACAGAATATCAGTTGTGCTACAGAATTATCAATGAATGATTGATCATGATTAACAAATGACTGCTAATATTGCCTCTCACTGGATATGTAAATAGACAACTCTTTGCTAACAGGTTCCCAGTTTCGCGCACCAAGATAGTTTTGGGTTATTCTGTCCACTAGTGGCTAAAATTATTTAACAGAGCTTTAATGTTATTTATTTCAAGCCCATCCTTACATCCTTGATGGCTAATGCAACCCAAAGATAAACAGAAAGCTATTGTGGCTAAAGATGACTTTAATTCTGAGTTAAAGATATAATGCCAAATATTTCAGCATTAAAATATCCAAAAACAACTGAATATTATATTCATGGTAACAGGGTGTTTCAGGTGGTTGCCGGTCACTGTTACCTCCAGGAGAGAGTTAGCAAGTAAGTAAGAAAGTCTGCCAATGTGACTAAATGTAATGTTAACAAAACTTTACAACATGACCTTATCCATAAAGATTTCTGACTACAGTGGTGTGTGTTGTTTTGTTTTGTTTTTAACAAGAATTACATCAACTCCCATGATCTCTTGCACTTCTTGTTTTGTTCTGATTAGGACATACCAAATTCACAGGTCCACTTGGTGCCCGGTCATCGAGTCCAAATCATTTTCAAACAAATCAGGTCTGTTTACAGTTTGTTCTTTACATGTGGGTTTAGGATTTCTGAGCACATGGTGTATGTTACTCATACTAAGTTTTTTTGTGTGTTTATTGCAGGAACAAAAATTTCTGGGCAAGTGACCTCTGAAGACCTACTGGTTCTTTCTTTACTTCAGTCTGCTCAGGTGATCCTCGTTTCAGTTTGGATGCTTTTATCCACAGACCAGCTTCTGCCTTAGCTGGTCTGACTGTCGATGAGTCTTTTTTGGATCAGGCCATCTTTTTTGAAAATGTATTTATGCAAATCAGATTCATGATTCTTCCACATTTTTCCAAAGTATTGTTTTGTGTCTGGTAGCCACTGGATCTCTATGGTGACCTGAAACTTTTCTCATCTGAAGTAAGCTCTGTATTTATATAGTGAAGTAGACAAAATGCTCATCTAACTTAAAATTACTTCCACTTTCTTCATTCATTATCCTCAGAGTGATCAATCCTGCTCTTGTCGTCAACATCCATTTAAGCTGCCAACAATGTTACTTCAGCAGTTAGCAGGCTAACTATTATCCCCAAAATTCTCCGTATTGTATTCCACAAGCAATGCATGCAAGCATCCGTTCGGCTCCTGTTCATGCTTACACATATTTCATTTTTGAACATAAAACAGCAGCTCCATTCACAAACAATGAAAAACAGCATAAAGCAACAAAAGCAAACTCGTCCCCTCAATGTCTGCCTAGATTCAGAGATAATCTACCACTGACAGTCCAGACTGAATGAAATATTATTAATCTTGTTACAATCATAGTAATGGTACTACATGTGATTGGTTAACTAGTACACTGTTGTTATTCCAACCAGCAGGAGTAAATCCTGTCTGCTCTGGAGTGAAGACATCACACAGTCCTGTTGCTTCCTGTGTGTGTTAGTGTGTGCGTGTGTTTATTTCTGGACATGTGAGCTGTCTGAACAAATGAACAAGAGAAAACAAGACATACCCTGAGACAACTGTGTCAGCTCAGTCTAATCCAAAGATGAACCACAGTCCAGTCAACACATCATAAAATTCAAGCACCACACACACACCCACATGCGTTTGTGCGCACACATATACACAAAGACATAAATAACAGCTAATGTAAAGAAACGAGTGCTATGGTAACATGCAGTTTCCTGAAGGGTGTACAGTAGTTGTTCAAGAGGGTAGCAACTTTTATACTATTCCTGGTTGAAACCAAACAAGCTACAGCAACTTCTGTGGTTTGTGAATAACTCACCCTTTTACACAAGTCTGCTTGTTGTCAGTCCTTCATTCCAGCTAGGCAAGTTTGTTCCTCAGATTTCTTTCGTCTCAAGATGGAGGCAGAAACTCTCCAAACACAATTCCTTTGCTCTGATTTTTTTGTTATTTTAAGGCTACCAGGTCCAGGTCTTCTTCTCTCCTGCTGATTGCTGCACGAGCTGCTAACATGACAACTGTGGTAAACAAAACAACAAAAACAACAATAGTTGGAATGAGAGAGACCAGTGTAGAAACCACACAGGTGCATGCTGACTCCCAGCGAATACAAACAGAGAGAGAGGCTTAGACAGCTCACAAGAGCACAGTATGAAACGGCTCCTTTGCCTTTGGTTCCCCTTATGTGGGACTCCAACCTTACTCCACCTCCCCCCTCCTCCTCCTCCTCCTCCTCCCCGCATCTCCCCTCCCTCTCTCCCAAACAGCTCTAAGACAGAAGAGAAAAGGACTCAGAAGTTTCTGTTTTTGAGCTTTTTCCTGTGAAGGGTTGTAGGCACAATGCAGAACTCATTTCCTACTTAATTCAGAGAAAAAAACGTATGTACAAGATCAAATCAGTGAGACGAGTTAATCCTTTTGACTAATTCAGAAACAAACTTATACAGACTTGAATCTTCACAGAAGATACTCTCAATTGCAAAAATGTAGTTCTAGGCAACAAATGTCACTGATCACACCACAGAGATGCAGCAGTTGAATGAGGTAACCGTCACACAGGTGGAGGTCTGCAGTAGGGATGTTCCAAGAGACCAATATTCTTGATGTTTAAACTGGAAGTTTAACTTACACTGACACTCAGAAAACAGTCAGAATTGAGGACGATGTATTCTACCAGCTTAAACGCTGTCCAAAAAATACTGAGGATTTTATAAGAGCCATCAGAAATAATTAATCACATTCCTCAACAGCTGGTACCGTTAATAACTAATCCTTGCTTTTTACAAAGCAACATTTGTCGATGAAGACATGACATTTCAGTACAAATTTTGTCAAATGTGTAATTTAAATGTGTACTTTAGCAGCTAAACCCAAACTTAAAGCCACAGAGAGGCTGCATTTACAGGTTAATAACTGACATCATGGCAGCGCTTAGCAGCATCTTCTGAAATAACAGAGTCTGACTTATGCGTCCTGTCTCTGATGGAGTATTTATTGCTCACCATCAATGTTCTTCAACGTGCTAGATGCAAGAATCCATGACCAGGGTCCATATATCTCAACATATCAACAGTTCACCAATACAATAATGCAACATTCATCAAACACACACTACACTTTGCTATATTACATTTCATGCTCTCGGCTCTAGATGTGGCTCCTACACGTGTATTAATCGAAAAATAAATATTTTTTTTAATAACTGACTAATATTACTGGTGCCAACTACTGATGGTAGTAATGTTTAAACTACTGCTCAAGGCAAAACGCTAAATCTGTAATTACAAAAAGACACTGAATATGACATTTTTCCGACCATCTCCAGATATTTATATTGACTACTATCAAGTACGGCAGTCATTCTGTCAAGAAAAACAACAACAACAACAACAACAACTCAGAATAAATGGGAACTGCTACTTAATTCAACCAATGCAGTCTAATCCCACGTGTCGGAAAACTGACATTCATTTAGTTTGACAAAGTTCATTGGTCATGCTGTCTCACTGAAGTGACAAACTAACTTGGGGATTTTGTTGTCATGGAAATGTGAGTGTAAAATTGTGTCTACACAGGAGGCAAGATGTCATTTACTTCGGCCACAACTTCAGAAGTAAGTTATTCCTAGCAGTTCCACTTGGTAAACTTCTCTCTCTCCAACTCTGACTCAAGTTTCCACCCTCATCGTCCTACAACTACTCACCTCTTGTGAGATTTCAGAGCGAGACTTCTCCTTGACCGAGACTTGTGTTTCTGGTCAGACAAAAATGACTTACTCTTTCTCAAAAACAAAAACCTTTGTAGGAATGCTTTCCGTAATGTTCTTAGACATTTAAAATAACAATCTGAGCCTGTGAGCACTTTTGGTGGATCTAACTTTACATCCAGTGTTGCCTGAAAGCATCACTATTGCAGCTGCTGGCAGCTGCCAGCTGAGGCGTGCTACTGGACCAGTTTCAAAACCTCTGGTAAGTATGAATCATTTACACATCAAAATATATAAAATATAGTGCCCAGGTTTAAAAATACCAGAACTCCCCTGAAACCTGAAACTGCTGCAGTGAGTTTCTATGTTTACCAGCAGAACTGACCAAGAGATCTAGATACGGAGCAGGCTTTTGTTTGCCCAAATCTGATCTGGTTATCGGCTCATTAAAATCTCTTTATCTTTTCTTATTCCACACATGAGAGTGGTCATTTCCCATTGAAAATGAAAGTTTGCCTTGCGATTCAAGTGTGTGTGTGTGTGTGTGTGTGTGTGTGCACGTCTGTCAGTGGAAGCACTAAATGTCTTCCGGCAGCACAAAATAAATCTTAAGCACTTCAGCACTGCTGTTGAACAAAAAAAAAACACCCCGGGAAAACATTGTAAATCCACTACATGTTACCTGCCCAACACCACACAGTAAAAAGACAGAGTGGATCATCTTGCAACTTAAGAGTTAGATATTTCCCACAAGAGAAGGAAAGTAGTAATACATTCTCTAAATATAACTCCCCAAAATGTCAAATCACACAGTTTTCATACATCATATTAATGCTGCAAGACTCAGATGAGAGAAATGCAGCAACGATGGCTGTTACCTTTACATTACCTTTACTTTACATTACTTTACTTTTTGTTTGTTACACACTGGGTTTTAGTTTCAGCTGTTTCAGTGGGATTCGTTAGCAGCAATCAGACCCTTGGCTCTGCAGGCAGGTTGTTGAAGGACTGACCTCAAAAGAGTCATCCACACAAGCTTTCAATTAGCATCAAAAATAATTATTACATCAATCATTTTCCGATCCTTTATATTTACACATATGCTGTACCTAACATGTGGCCTTTTTGAACCAAGGAAAGCACCAAATGCTTTGCTGTTTCTTCAGAGTAGTCTCAAACATCACTGCTTATCAGTTTGAATGAAGAAGCACATCAGAGGGTCTTGAATGGTATACTAAAATTCTTCATTCTATTCAAATATTGCAGTCTCAGTATTGGTCATCAAATAGCACCATCTAGTGTTTGTCTCACACTGTGTCAGTATTTATTGTGTGTGTGAATGAGACCATTTTGGAACTCCAGAGCAACTCTATCACAAGGGCCCTGATGAGTCATTGTATATTCATCTTAGAATCTTTTTACATTGTTTTATAACACAATGCCACACGGTATAAAAACTTTCCTGGAAATGACTTTCATTGGGTGTACTGACGGTTATGCAAAAACCCTGTTTATAATTTCTAATATCAGAGAACATATTAAATTAGTGAAAAATTTAAACATTTCAAAATATTACACACACACACACAGATATAATATCTCCCAACAGAACAGATCTAGATCATACTAGTAAATATAAATTTGCTACATCTTCTATAGTTGAACAAAAAGATGTAGTTCAGGCAAGTTACGGCATATGGCACAACATCTAAGTATGGCTGGATATTACAAGATGACCAAATGTATTGCAAAATATCAAACGTGGTTATATTTTGTTAGGTTCTGTATTCATCACATCATCTGTGTGTTACCCACAGTGATTTCAAAGGTTTTAAATGCAAATGTTCAGAGGTCAGCAGTTCTGTGGGAATGTTCAGAAGATCATTTACATGCACAACAGTGTTGAGAAACTCTCAGTTGTTATTCGACATCAGAGTGTAAACACCATTATTAGCTTTGAACAATCCTATTTTGTGCAACGAGCGCCTAAGGACTTTAAAATCTAAGATTTTTTTTTTTTGTTCAAAATTTGAGCATATTGGATAAATGAATTGAGAAAAGGTCAGTTTCCAGGTCATGAAACCCTTAACACAGTGCTTCCAAATGAGCAATTAAACACTGTGAGTAAATACTGAGCAAAGACAGCTACCGTGGGAGAATCATTATAAAAAAGAAAAAAAACCAAAACATAACTCTCTGCATGTCGTTAATGCTGACATTACTTTTAGTGGGGTGTTTGTTTAGGTGACGTGACAACAAATAAAACAGTGAAGTTCATATTTTAAGCAGATTATAAACAAACATAAGCAAACAAAATGTCTCACCTGAGTTAGTGATGCTATTAGCTTGTTAGCTCATGCACTCTTTTAATTTAATTTGTTCCTAAAAGTTAACGATTCATACAATATCATTAACTTATAACAAGATATATTCCTAGAATTTTCTTCAGTATAATTAAAGCAACAATAATTGCTCTTCGGGGTCCACAGCGTCAACAAGCGCTTCTCATTAAGGTGAGCAAGTCCTTTCCGGGGCCTTAGGGACACCAAACAAACAACAACAACCAGAGGAGCTCAGAGATATTGAGAAAGAGAAGGCTGTGATTGAATTTTCGCTTTGCAGAATTTTCAGAATCAATCCTAATAAAGGCAGACATGACTTAACATGAAAAGGCTATTTAATACCATTAAAGACGGCTGCATTACACCGAGTTACGGCCTGGCACTGGGCATGCTGGCTCACTCACTTGAGCCATCAGTGGTGTTTTTATTTGTTATCGCCAGTCAAAATTACAACTTGAAATACTGCACGCTACAGATATGGCCACTGGCGCTCACTAAAGTAAAAACTTAGTCGGTAAAACATATTTGACAGGTATGTTTTCCTCACTTCAGGTTAGTTAGGAGTTTACTGTGAAGGGAAGAAACAGGTAATGTTTTTACAGAACTCACAGCACAAGTTGATATGTATAAGCCTTCATAACTCCACAGCTCTCCTTTATTCATTTTTGGGCATAACAATAGATTTTCTGAATCACATAACAAATGGCTGGTATAGGCAGTGAGCAATTAAATCATTTGACATAGCCAAAGGAATCAAAAAAAATGTGGTAATCAGGCTTACAGACATTGTCAGAACGTTAAGTCAATGCACCTGGACAAAATGAAAAACAGCTGTCTGTTTTTCATTATATTGTCTTTTTTTTTTTAGTCATTCTGACTTGGTTCATGTGGTGGTAGTCAAAGCTGCTTTACACAAAGCTTAAAGGATTTATGTGGGCACATTAATGTTAACTTAAAAGAATCACTTAATGATATGACATTTACATGAATAAAACAGGTGTCATTAAGTTAACCACCTCAGCACCAGAAACAATGAAGATCAGTTCTCCTCTTGCTGATTGTCAGCATTTCTTTTGTGCTTTTTTCTCATGAGGGTCATAGCTGCTAGTTAAATAATCATATCTGACACATGGAAAAATATTTCTGTGGTACAAGTCTTTCTCATCTAATTCTTGTCACAGTGTGTGAGAAGGCAGCAGAACAGCAAGTCTTCACCGAATGGCCTGAGGAGGAACCACAGACGGAGCTTAATGACACCTCCTCATGGCATAAAACCTGATTCATCAACAACCATGAAGAAATATCCAGATTTCATGTAGCACATGACATTTTGGGTTTAGAAGTGGAACTCTGAAGAAAACTCGACAAACTGCCACCCAGTCTCTAGCTCATATTTGCTGTGATCTCCACACAAACTGTATTTTCTCATTCCTGAGCAGTGTGTCTGAATACATTTGCTTGAATTAATGTACTTTTTTTGCATGATGTCTTTGACAGAAGCAAGAATTGTGTTTTTTGTTTGGCTTTTTTTTTTTTTTTTTTTTTTGGTCATTTTTAGCGGTGTGGCTTAAAAATAAATATTTTTTCAGCAGTTCAGGGCTGGCAAAAGAAGGGAGTCAAACAGCACATCCTTCAGTCTTGCATTAGCATTTCCCTCCAGCTGAAACTGTGATTGGGTCCATGTGTCAGAGGCAAGATGGGCGGGTCGACCAGCTGCCACACCCCGGTCTCTCCCATTTCTTCACAAGCACAAAAACCCAAGTAAGGAATCTGCACAAAGAGGAGACAGATGTTGCATGTTATGAAAGAAACAGAGATCGGGAGAGGATAGAAATGAAAGGAGGGCTGTAGCTAAAGCTGTAGACTGACCTTTCGGACAACTTGGACAAAGTCCTTTGAGTTCTGGGGGGCTAGTCCTTGTATCTGACGAGTGCAAGCCTCCAGGGAGGAAGCATGGGCCACAATTAGGACCGTGTTTCCTGTGTGAAAGAGGTTGAGAACAGAGAACCACATTCCAGTGATACCATTAGTGTTTCATACTGTATAAGGACACTCGGTTGTTGATAATATGGAGCTTGAAATGCCCATGGTCTTTGACACATGTACTTGTATACAGAGAAGAAGAAGAGTTTAAAACTCTGTATACATGTTTACAGTTCCACTTTACCCAGGTTCTTGCACTCTGCCAGGATCTCTCGGGTTACTTGGAAGCTCCTGCTGATGTAAGTGTCATAAGACTCGGACACCACCAACTTACTTATGGGAATATGAGGTCTAGAGACAAAACAATAGATAAAGAAGGTTACAGTGAACTGAAGCAATGCAAATGAAAGTGCACTGGTGTTGCTGTGTACCTGTATGTTGTGTCCACACTCAGGTTAGCAGCAGCCAGCTCAGCTGGGGGGATCCAGGTGGGTAAAGATGTGCCTGAAACCCACTTAGTCCATTCAAACAGTCCAGGCTCCACGCGGATCTTTGCCTTTTCCTCCTGCTGGAGACCTGACACAGAGTGAAGGGAGACAGAGCGAAACTGTCACAGAGAAATAGTCAGGTCACACTGTGCATCCTCTCTATTGTGTCATTTTGTCTCGCTCTTTTATTTATACCTTTTTCTATCTACCCATGAAATGAAAGAGATGGTGATATCAGTAATTGTGCTGGTTTTATGTGTCCTGACTTAATAACATGACAGGACTTGGAAATTTAAAGTTTTGGGCAAATAAAATATTTCTATAAAGAAAAAAACATCATTATAACATTATTTTTTTTTTACTGTGTTCAAAGAAAGTAAGTTGAATGTGTAAATGGATAGAAGACAGTTAGTCATCCTCTAACTTTTCCCATCTGTTTCGTCTCCTAATGATGTCTCGAGGTACCTCGGGTTTTGTTGTAGTTCATTAAAGCTGTATACAGCTTGACAAATCCAAGCTGGAGGTTTCAAACCAAAAACTAACACTGAAAATCCTACATTATAAAGCAGCAGTAACTTTTTGAAATCTGCACATAACGCGCTAGTTGAGGAGCCTGAATAGATGCTGTGTAACTGAGTGTGGAATGAAGATGAGGTCCTACCCTGCAGAATGTGCTGAGCAGTCTGGACGCAGCGAAGAGAAGGAGAGCAGTAAACAAAGTCTATTGTTGAGTTGCTTTCCAACAGGGCTTCACCTAAGATGGACCAAAACACGTTGTGATCACACTGTCAGGCATTTTAAGTCTCATACAATGTGGGAAACATTAGCTGATCCTATTTTTTATTAAATCCTTAAAAGCTAATCCTTAAGTAATTGATAATAACATGCACTGCTAGAGCTTGTACTTGTATCTCTTTTACACATACAGTATATCATGTGTATAAAATTTACTGACCTACAAGACGGGCCTGGGTGGAGCCAAACACAGTAATTGGACAATCTTTGTCAAAGTCCCGATGACCTCCACTTCTAGCTGGCAGGCTGGATGGCATGTTGAGATTAGAGCGAATATATCGGCCTACACAAACACAAATGAGAATCTTACAGGAGAAGGAAAGACTTTAAAGTCCCAGTTTTCCCAATCATGAAAACCTACATTCTTAAAATGTGTCATTAACCTATGCTTTCATGCTAACCTTTGGAGTCAAAGCACTGAGAGACCCAGTGTTTCCCAAACACCACATCCATCCTTTCCCCATGGCGACACACAAACAGTCTCATCTTGGACAGGGAGGACTGACTGGCTGGCCTCGACACCTTCAGATTCATTTCAAAATGGGAGGTGTTGGAGACGAGTTGCACAGCATTGAACACAAACTCTACAGTAATTATTACCATTAACGCACTCTAAATGGGATGCATGACAGAATGCTGTACCTGCATAGGAGGACAAAGGCCAGTGAGGCTGGAAGGATCCATAAGACTGTCAAATAGGCTGTCATTCAGCTTCCCATCAAATAATGACCCACCCACAGTGCTGCCGGAGTTAGATGGAGAGGCACAGTTGAGAAAAGAGTGTGACCTGAGGATGACAAACACAAAGAACTTTATTCATATAGCAATTCAAATAAAAAAAACAAACACAAGAAGATGTACGCAGAGCGTACGGCATACCACATATGACCTTAGCACAACACAGAAAGCTACTGAGAATCCCCATAACAAAACATTAACAAAAACATAACATAACAACAAGTAACGTAAAACATAACCTGCTGAATTAGTGTAGCAATATCGACAAAGGACCCCAAGCAACGTTAGTCAAGAAGAAGGCTAAGAAGGTGATTCATTTTCTTCTCTTCTCTGTAAGCTTTCCAGTTAGAAACAACAATGTGCTTACACTGTCAAAAAAAAAAAAAAAAAAAAAGCACGATGAAAGGAAAGTGCTTGCAAGGGATTTGTGCTTCCCTTCCTTACCCGTGGACAACCCAGGTGTCAGACTCATCAGCAAGGCTGATGTAGTTCTCAGGCAGCAGGCCCGATAGCCCCGTGCCCAGAGAGGTGCCGTACACCCAGCCTTCGCTAGCACTGCTCTGCTCCACTGGAGACATGAAGATAAAGTCTCCTGGTACCAGCTCAAGCTCGTCGTCATTCTGAGGCACATACGGGTACATGACTTGCAGTGTCTACAGGAGGCAGATGGTTGACAGCCATTAGCTGAGGCACTGTGGAATAAACATGCAGATCTTGCATCTGTTTATGAGGTTAGCAATATTTCTTTCACTGAATATCAGAAAAAAATCAAAATGAACAAACAATTGGAAAACATGCACGTTAGGAAGAAGTACTAATTCCAAAGGAAGCAAATCTACCTCGTGATTAGCAAACCGAATATCCCGGGAGAAGAGCACGGCCAGCCAATCACAGCCTGAAGACACATCCACAGTTTTGGCCAACTTCTCCAAAATTGGAAGTTGACCGGCATGGAAGTGGTATGCCAAAGTAACATGAAGCTGTTTCTTATGGGGTTCTACAAGAACATCTGGACAAAATAGAAAGAGAGAAAGACACACTTGCTACAATGCACACCAGATATATATATACACACACACTTTATACACATGACAATGTAATATTCATGAGTTTCTACTTCTTTTAAGTTTACCGGTTTTATGCATCATCTGGTGATAGTGCTGGGCTCACACACAGAGTGTGATTACAATAAATAAAGTTAGTCGACAGATGAAGTTGTAAATATGTGACTGAAAGCTTGTTAAACTGCATCATTCTCAATCAGGGCTGGGAGCACGAGGATTAACCCAGTCCACTGTGTTTACAAAAGTGTTAACATATCCTATGATTTCCATCAAAGGGACAAAGGGGACACAAACCTGCTTTAGCTGCTGCTTCAGTAGCAAAGTCAGCAGCGAAACCCTTTAGCACCTCTGCCACCTGCTCCTCAACAAAGAGCCCGATGAAGGTTGAGGAGGTGTAGAGTTCCAGTGGGAGGGGCATGGGTATACGACCCTTCCACTTGGCTACGGTGGCCTGGAGTGCATCGGCCAGGGCCTCCACCTTCCCATCTGCACACTGAGCACAAAGGCAACAAAAACGGAGATCCATAACTGTTATAAACTGGCCAACAGCAGAACTCATATGTCCCATTGTCATTTTAATGCCAGTGAATTGTGCTTAAAGAAACAGCAACACTGACCATAAAGAACTGGCAGAGGGTGATGTGGGGGAAGATGTTGTGTGCCTTGTTCTTGCCACAGGAGAGACGGGACTGCTGCCAGAAGTGCGACAACTGCTGGAGCAGCGGTCCACTGGGTCGCAGATATAACACATACTCTCTGGGCAGAGGATCATCCAAGAACGGGTCATCCACGTGGGAGAAGAGCCTGGAGTGACAGATACAGCCATGAAGACCCAAGGTGGGGAGTGAAAAGTGGGCGAAAGGACGGCTAACGTCCAGCAGAGGGCAGCACTGTTGTAACAGCACAGTGACGCACCAGGACAGCGTTGAGGAGTTAGCGTTACGTTTACCATTACAAGAGGCATTCCAGTTGAGCATTAATAAGTGGGAGCAAGCATGCGAGTCAAAGTATGTGTTGCTCTCACCAGTCACAAGCTGCCTGCACGTTTTTCCCTCCTGTCGAAACCAGAGCTTTCAAGCTGCAAAGAGAAAGAGAAAGGGAGATCGAAGCACAGTCACAAAATCAATAGTTTCTCTTCTGGGCCATGTTTATTAGGAGGAGACTACAGCACTTCCACATGGCAATGAACAAAGAGCAAACATCCCCAGAAAGCAGTAAAATAACAACAAGCGCACAATAACTCACAACAGGAGCTCATTATTCATACCAGAGTTTCATGAAATCAAGCACTGATACAGATTCCAAACACCCTGAAAATATTAGAAAAGCTGTTTCTTGTGTGTTCATCCCGCTCAGCAGATGCACATTTCTACATTTAGAGCATATTGGGTTTAACATGGAACAGAATCTCAGTGATTAAGTCAAGTATTAAATATTAACCCCTGTGTTATGTAGGAGTTACTGGCTGCCCACAGTCTTGGTTAACAATTAATTTCAGCAGCACGCAAATGTCACAGTATTAAATCCACTGCAAATAGGACAGTATCGCTGAGAAAAAAAAAAAAAAAAATTATGTCTTGTTTTTGTAGAGTAATGGACTTTAAAAAGAAAAGAACGGCAGTGTCTGCGTCCGCCGACATGATTTGTCGGTGCGATTTCAAGTTTCTTTCTGAAAGGAGAGAGCTGATTGCATGATTACTCTCGAGTGCTCAGAATCTAATTAGTGTCTTTTTATAAAGCCTCTGGTATTGCGGGCCGTCTCTGAAGGGATTCACTGATCCAGGCAGCTTATTTCAGTTTTGAGAGGACTGACACAGTGTATCTGGATGTGACTGCAGTGCTGAAAGTTCACAGTCACTCTGTCAGTCAAGCGACACGACAGCCGTGTTTATGAAGACAAAAAATGAGGGGTCTGTTTATTCCTTTCTAGCCAAGCCTTTCTGCTGAAGCTTCTCGATGAGTAACTTTGAGGGCAGTTACCAAAGATTCATCTTTTGAGACTTCATTTTGTTTATCTGCTTTGTGATATAAAAAACAGTCCCTGCTCTATATCAGAAATAACTGAGGCAGGTGACGTTTAAGTACATTGTTCGTTTCATTATGAGCCAACTAGAAATGCATTTTCTCCACAGCACGTACAACTTTAACACTCAACCACAAGCCATGCAGTCCCGTCTCGATTCAGTGGTTCTTTGTGCCTCATGCAAAAATAAAGCTCATCCCCAAGTCAATGAGAAATAATCAGCCATTCACTCCATTAGATAACCAAAACCTCCACAAGGACGCCATGTCCCTAGTGGCAGCACTGCTTGTCACTGCTCTGAATGGCCATTTGAATAAGCAGAAAATAACAAATGACAACTGATATTAAAGCAGGAATGTTGTTTTCTGCCCTGCTGTTTGATACAGATAAAGGCATGTTGCCCTGTCTCAGTGTGTAATGATGTCAGCGGTGTCCATTGTGCCACTCTATCTTTCAAATTCAATGAGCTATTTTTAAATTTGTCCCACTGAGAGGGTCCTACATACGGCAGAGTCCCTGAACCCCGTGGCAATGTGTCCAAACAGAGCACAGCGAGCAGGATGGGAACGCCAAGGCTACAGCGTTGTAACAGATGGTTCACAGGGATCTGCTACAACACACACACACACACACACCTGAATTAAATACAAGCTACAAAGGCAGAAAAAGCTCAGTCAAACCTCGGATTAAAATCTCCTGCCATCCAGTTTTTTATCGCTGCAGTGTAAACCACCACTGCATGCTGAAGGTCCAGCACAGACTCATTTGTTGGCTAAAGTTGTCTTATTCAGAGATTCCACCTGGGGCTGCGAGGAGGAGGAAAAGAAGGGGATTTTCTCTCAGAAGGCATGATGGGATTACAAGCAGATGTGACTGAGACGTCACAAAATCCAATCCAGGCTAGAACATTGGATTGCTTGCTTCTTATCTCTGCTGTATTTCATAAAAGTGAACCCTTGTGACAAGAAATAACAGAAAAGGTCTTAAAGCTCACAGAGAGAGGATACGTGGTTCACTCGGATTTAATCTGTTTTTCTTTTGTTTGAGGCTGCTGAAATGACAGGAAACCCTATTCCATGCATAAATAATCAACCCTTATGAGATCCAGCATGGTTTGATTTGCCATTTTTATGCCTCTGCACACATACAAGGAGTTTAACTCCTAATAGACATACAGCAGTGGTCCACCACAAACTCTCTGGTCCTGCTGATGTTGAGCTTCAGGTGATTGTTGTTGCACCATGTGATGGAGCTCTCTGTCAGTCCTCTGTACTGCTCTGTTAAAACAGTCTCTAAGTGAAGACAGCATGTTCTCACTGGGAATTATTCACTGGAATTAATTAAGCCATTACAGAGACAATGTTGCACAACATTTCACCAGCAAATGCACATATTACCTTTCATTAAATTTCTTTAAAGTCCTCACTACATATTTATTATGTGAGTCTGGATGTAAACTGCAGGCATACAACTGCCGGGCAGTAATTCTAGTTGCTCACTGATGTGGGACTTTTCTGCAGGAGGGAAAATAACATCAATATCTGAAACAAAAGATCCTTTGATAGGCTTTAGAAAGCTAACGCAAGAGGCTGAAGTTTGCTTCGGGGTTGTAAAATGGACAAAAAAGATATTGTACTGTCTGTGCTAGCACTTACAGTTATCAAAACATAAAATTAAATTATGATAGCTGCTCCTGATTCCTTAATATTGACTGATTGCCAACTCTGATCCGATCTTTATTTTTATTATGTTTCAGCACATTTTTAGCCAAAAAAAACACAACTGCATAGCGCATATGTACACTATAGTATCAGATTAAAATCAGTAAAACAGTTTTAAGAAGCATGATTGTGGAATAGACCTGCTTTGGGAAAATATCTGCATGGAGCCATTTTATGTTTTTGTTTTTTTGGGGTTTTTTTTAGGTTTAATACAGGTTCAGGTACTGTCAGGAGCTGCAGTGGTGTGACAGAAATTTCCATTTTACTGTTGCAACTGCTTTAACCAGAACAACCACTACATAGGGGAAAAACACAATGGTGGACACTTGCTACAATTTCAATCAACTTTTTCGTTTGTTTTCAAGAGACTCCTTCTACTTTGTGAGAAAAAGGAAAACTTCGCACCGAGCTACATAATAACATAGTCCCGCCCACATAAACGACAGCTAGCTCACAGTGCTGTCTTGTTCGTCTTCGCGCCAGTTTCCAAGTGTTAGCAGCACTTCGGTGAAGCTTCCAATAGTGCAAGCTTGAACTCGTTTTTTTAAACTAAACTAACTTTTAAAATTCACTAAAACAACATGAGAGGAATCAAATTTATCGCACTTACAATATTTTTACTTTTGTTTTTCATTTAATTGAACATTTTTACATTGATTTATTGAATTTATTATTTAATTTCTAAAAATTACTTTAAATATTATTTGATATTCCAGCGTGTCTGGAAGCCGTGTTTTCAGTTGTGTAATAATGAACTAAGAGCACGTTGTGGGGTGTCTGTTTGAATATGCTTATAGAAAAAAACATACTCTCCTTGTTAGCCTATGTAGTCGAGACAGCAGGAAGACATCTGGCCTGGCTCACGCTGAAGCGACAAACAAAAAGGAAGTGGCTGTTCACCACCAGACGCTTAAAGGTCAGAAGTATGGGTTGGTTTACTTGAAGCAATGTGTGATACTGTATGTGTTTCAGTCTGCACAATCTGATATTCTGCATATTTCAACCGTGTCAGCGCTTTCTCTGTGTGACACTTTCACATCCAGGTTTGGTGGATAGATCTGCTGTGGGAGCAACAATACATTACTGGTGATTCTGATACTGTAAAGTTTTAAGTTTTAATAGCAGATGAAGACAAATTTTAACTCTCGAGGATCCATCCAGTTTGAACACCCTTGCTGGCCTTTATACTGCATGGACACATTGGATATGTACATGCCAATCGCACCATGCAAAAATGTTATCTTTTTCACACTGAGTATAAAGAATGTGGCAACAGAAAGCAGGGCACAGACAACAGCAGAGGAGCAACAGGTAGCAGAGCTGGGCAGCAGAGATGACTTTCACAGGCGCCTTCTCTCTCTCTTACGGGCCAACTCGGAGATGTTTGGGTCTGGAAGCCGGCGACTCCTGCACCACAGCCCTACGTAAAGCAACTCTGTTTTGTTTCTTTGCTTGTTTTTGCTGAACTGAATTATTTGTGTTTCAAAATAGTTTCTGATCTGTTCCACCATGTTTGAAACAGCTGTGGGCAAACTGTCCTGAATAATTGCATCCAACCTGGAGGCCTCTCATTTGTTCTTAGCAAGAACTGAGCAAGTTATTTATAAACTGCATTTCCTATTCACAGCTAGACGAAAGATAAAAAAAGATTAGACTGTATGAAGGACAAACCGGCAGTACTGTTTGCATAAATGACAGTGACGATTATCAGATGAGGGCTGTTATTTCATTTACACATGCACCTCTGATGCAGGCAATATTGGAAACTGCCTTTCAATTATTTCACCCACACATGGCAAATGTTTTCAATTTCCAGGTCCACATTCAACCCTACGGTTTAAATGTTCTGGCAGCCTGTTGCATGTTTAAACAGCGGTGTTCTTGGTTTTTCATATATGTAAACATTCTCTGCTCTGTTTATTACAGCTGAACTTTTTGCTATAATTGGTTATCTTTCAGGCTGCCACAGGAAGTTATCACTTTATAATTATCACTTTATATAACACATTTTTCCAGGTATCTCATGAGTGTGATCACTTCCTGCAAGCATTAAGTTTGAAGTTATCGAGACAAAAACTCATTATATAAATGTCATGCCTTTCATAGCTACATGTTAACCAAGCAA